>NC_134269.1:57891314-59091314 GCF_031893055.1 Leptodactylus fuscus
CTCCATTGACTCTGGGCTGGAACAGACTGTCAGTAGAGAAGAAAGTTGCACCGCATTCTCAAGACTGAGTCTCACCAGCTTAAACAATGGGACAGTATGTCACTGGGAGGTTGGGACTCCTAAGAGAATAGATAACTACCATACTAGGAGTCCCTCTCCCAACCAACGATGTAGGTTGGTGATTCCAGACAACACATGGAAAGAAACGTATAAGCAATGCATCATGGTTTTCCCACAGCGCTTTTCACAGAAGGTCCACGGAGGTTTCCTCTGCAGACTCTCTGCTTCCATTATACCTGTAGGGAAACTGCTAGCGTTTACGTAGGTATAATTGACATACTGGGATTTCCAAAATTGAAGCAGTTTTCTGCAGCACGTATCTTTTCAAAGTGCGTGGATGGGATTCCACTATGTAGGGACAGTAAAATTCCGCATTTGTTTCCACTGTGTTTCTTCTGCGGGCAAACTATGGCATTTATGCCATGTTGGCCCTGGCCTCAGAATAGTTTTTTCATGTAACTGAAAAAAGAAGCATCCTGACCTGCCTTGAGGCAGAAAAAAAACACTCCAAATCCCATTGAAATTAATGGAATGCCTCCAAAAAAAATGCTTCAAAAATGGTCTCAAAAGTGCCAAAAAACACATAAAAGCTTCAAAAAATAAAGCTGCATCATGGTTTTTCAGACAGCACTTTTCACAGAAGTCCGCAGTGTTTTCCTCTGTGGACTTTCACCGCCAGCATTTCCACAGCTATAATTGACAGGCTTTGATTTCCAAACACAACAATTTTCCAACACAACAATTTTGGATATTACAGCATTTCCACAGTGCATATTTTTCTGCAATGTGTGGCTGGGATTTGCTAGAATCCACTTTGCAGGAACTGTAAAATGCTGTGATTTTTGTTGTGCTTTTTATGCCACATCGGGCCCCGGCCTAAGACAGTTTTCATAAATCTGCCCCACAGTCTACATATAAGGTTGTCCCTTTACACTTCTTATTTTACTCTCCTACTCCTGAGATACAATCTACATTATACTTCGGAGCTGTATTCACAGTTCTGCTGTATTCACAGTTCTGTGATTGTGTAGAGCAGGGGGTAGGGAACCTTCGGCTCTCCAGCTGCTGTGAAACTACAACTCCCATCATGCTCCATTCACTTTCATGGGAGTTCCAAGAACAGCAGAGCAAGTATGCATGCTGGGAGTTGTAGTTTTGCAACAGCTGGAGAGCCGTACGTTCCCTACCCCTGGTGTAGAGGAATAAACTGCTACAAAAACATTACACTGAGAGACAGATCTGTAACATGTAGGGTCAGTGCACACAGAGTTTTGGGGCACTGATTTTCACACTGAATCTGCTTCAAAATCAGCCTCCCAATAGAACTCTAGTGGGGTCCGTGTGTTTTCCGTGCACTGCCCGCTTGAATCATGCAGACATGAAAGTAGATCACAAAGTACTTCTTGCAGGCAGCGCATGGAGAGCACACAGACCCTATTATAGTCTATGGGGTCCATGTGCTTTCACTGCACACTGCTTACCAATGCGTTCGGTATTCCATTCGGGATGGGGGTCCCCCATGCGGACTCCCCGAATGGATTACCAACACAGCGTGAATGAGGCCTGAGATTACTTTACAATATTTAAAGTAAAGATTAGATCTTTGATGTCCTCGGCTACTAAGTATAAAATTAGAATCCTAGGTAAACAAAGATGACACTTTATACCTTGTTCCCCCAAAAATAAGTCATACCCCGAAAGTAAGACATAGCAGAGGTTTTGTTGAATTGCCTAAAATAAGGCACCCCCTGAAAGTAAGACATCCCCTAATAATGATAATCTTTCTGAGCAAAGATTGTATGAAGAAAAACATTGCAGCTGGCTGAACACTGTGTGTGATGTTCCGTGTGCTCAGGTATACCGGCTGCTGACACATCTGCGATATGTTGTATCCACTGTTCCTGCTGCTGTAGAATGAGCTGGGAGATGCCCGCAGTGCATACACTAAGCATCGTATGCGGCAGGGGGTCCACTCTCCCAGCTCATCCCACAGCAGCAGAGACAGTGGATACAACGTACGGTATCACAGCAGAGGCAGCAGCCGGCTTTCTTATACACACAGAGCACCGCACACAGTGTTCAGCCAGCTGCAGTATTTTTCTTCATACAGTCTTTGTGCAGCAAGCACATCTCAGTGTAGCGCAGTGGTGGCAGCAGCACACAAAAATAAAATAAGACATCCCCTGAAAATAAGACATAGCATATCCTTAGGACCAAAATTTAATATAAGACACTGTCTTATTTTCGGGAAACACGGTAGTAAAATTTCCTAACATGCCACAAACTGCCTCCATTCTGTTCCATGAAAGTATAAATTTGCTTATCCTTTACCCTATGTCTTCACTTGAAGACTCCTGCTACCTATGGATGGGATGTTTATACAGTGGCTGTTGGGTTTTTTATTTTATAAAAATGTCGAAACATAACTATATAAATCTGCTATGCAAATTTTCTTTATCACGTAATGTTTGCCTTATTCAACCAATTTACTTCCATATTGTTAGTAGTAAAAGAGGATTTACATTCACTTTGTAAACGTGGTTAGATTTCACCAGGTACCCAAGCCTGGTAGCCTCAATTCCATCCCTTGCACCATTAATACATTTTATCATTTTTATTTGGGGTCACAGATAATAAGGGTTGTGGTTCTGATGTTAGGAATTATAGGGAATACTAGGAGTATGGATATGGATGATTAGGAAAGGTAACCAGTCCTTCTCTGTACTGCAGAAATCTGCCCTGGATCCTCGAACCTACCCTGGACTCTATTTCACCCATCTGTCATACATCCGCAGCTTGGATTCAGTAAGACATTGGGGTTATTGTTAGGCCTCAGTGCTCGTAATTTGTGACGTTGCCTTATCGTAGTCTTAGGTGTTGGTTTTGGTGCATTTCATTATTTTGCTTTGGGGGATACTACACTCTTTTATTATAGTGTCATTACAAGTGACATTGTATTATTTATCACCACCACCATTTGTAATGCACCAAAGATGTGTCCCTGATAAGTTAACTAAAAGGCAAATGCTATTTGTGTGACCACTCTGTGGGGGGAAAGGTGTGAACATAAGTGAACTTGAAAAAGTGCAAAGAGGGGCAACCAAAATGATTAGGGGAATGGGTGGACTGGAGTACAACGATAGATTAACAAACTTGGGGTTATTCAGTTCAGAGAAAAGACCTCTATGGGGAGATCTAATAACAATGTACAAATACATGAAGGGACAATACAAAGAACTTTCTAAGGATATTTTACTCCTAGGCCAGTGACAGTGACAAGAGGACATCCTCTACGTCTGGAGGAGAGAAAGTTTCACCAGAAACCCCTCATGGGTTTTTTTGCCTTCCCCTGGATCAACACTGTAGGGATTGTAGAGTTATAGGTTAAACTTGATGGACTAATGTCTTTATCCAACCTTATCTACTATGTAACTGCAGACTTTTGTTAACGTTGTGATATTGAGTTGAACTGGTCTTATGATAATTTGCATTAGCTAATTCATCTGGAGATCAAATATGTCTGGTCACATCTGTATCAGATGAGTCAGACATTAGAACATTTCCATACAGCCAGCAGCAATACTGTATTCTGTATTGTCTATGTGGTGGATGAAACAGAAATGATCAATAATCCATTGCAAGTGCCCTGGAAGTAATAATGTAAGAACTGGTAAGGACTGGGCCACATCTTTAAGAATAAATTAGGAAAACAAACAAATGTAATCTAAGCCTGGTGGAAACATGTGAATGACAATCCTGAACAAGTCATATTTTCCTCTAAGTGGTCACCCCTAATATCCTAGAACCCACCGGGGACAATTTTATGACAATCACTTTAATTGTGGTCACACATTAGAAGACTTAGTAGACGAAAGTAGATGAGTCCAAATGATGCATATTAAATACTAAATAACCAGGATGCTGAAAACTTGTAGGAAAGTTTCTATTCCCTAAATTTCCCAGGATAGAATTATTAAACTGGAATTAAATATTCTCCTCGGCTTCGGACAGCCAATTGACTATAAAACCATTAGAAAAAACAATAATCCCAGCTGCAGAATAAATGAGGCCATTTGTTAGGGGGATGACATACTTAATGCAAACCATTTGCCAGGGGGGAGACAGAGGCCTGTTTGGTCTGAGAAGAGTTCTCGAGACTCTTTAGAAGTGGAAGAAAAACTTGTTTCAGTCATATGTGGAGCAGCTGAGTTGTGCGGGACTCCAGATGTGTCTCTGGTGAACTACTCCCAAATGAATTGCATTAATCTCTGACAAATAATAAAACTGCACATGGGAATTCCACATACGAGATTGGAGAAAACTACCCGTGAAATAATTCTGATTTGTGTCCAATTCCTTCCGGCAACCACAGATTGAGCTATTTGTTAATATGTGTCAAGGTTTTGTATTTCATGCAGTAATGGCTAATGTTGTTAGATCATAATCTGTTTGCTGTTTCCCCTCTGTCTCCTTCATTGTTTCTGCCTCTCTTGCTAGCAGTTAGAAGAGACCACCTGGCTCCGAGGACAGGCAAAGTAAATCTCCAGTTTTATATCTCTCAGGAGAATCGATTTAAGCCTACAGTAAGTTCTGTAGAGCTTGAGAACTGCTTACTGAGCATGTCCCCGTTACTGTGGTCAATCCCATATAGTCTTAAAGGGAAACCATCAGCTCCCCAAACCACAATAGTTACATAGTTACATAGTAGATGAGGTTGGATGAAGACATCAGTCCATCAAGTCCAACCGATAACCATACAATCCCTACAGTGTTGATCCAGTACCTCAGAGATAATCTGGTGTTTTCCTCTATGTTTGGAACACCGATCCAATGTCCCATCTGCAGAAAAATTACTATCTTCAATATGCAACTCTGTTATCTATTAGAGATGAGCGAACACTAAAATGTTCGAGGTTCGAAATTCGATTCGAACAGCCGCTCAATGTTCGTGTGTTCGAACGGGTTTCGAACCCCATTATAGTCTATGGGGAACAGATACTCGTTAAGGGGGAAACCCAAATCCGTGTCTGGAGGGTCACCAAGTCCACTATGACACCCCAGGAAATGATGCCAACACCTCTGGAATGACACTGGGACAGCAGGGGAAGCATGTCTGGGGGCATCTAACACACCAAAGACCCTCTATTACCCCAACATCACAGCCTAACAACTACACACTTTACACACTCAATACCACCTCTCTGACAGTAGGAAAACACCTTGAAACATGTGTATTTGGCACTTGCAGTGAAGAGAGCTTGTCACCAGCAGTGAATTTGGCCCTTGTAGTAAGTTGAGGTTGGCACCAACATTTGTTTTGAAAATCAGGGTGGATTGAGCCTCTAACCAGCAGAGTTTGGGCAAATTCATGGTGGAGGGAGCCTCTAAAAACCCCAGTTTGGACCAATTCATGGTGGAGGGAGACTCTAAAAACCCCAGTTTGGACCAATTCATGGTGGAGGGAGCCTCTAAAAACCCCAGTTTGGACCAATTCATGGTGGAGGGAGCCTCTAACCAGCCCAGTTTGGGCAAATTCATGGTGGAGGGAGCCTCTAACCAGCCCAGTTTGGACCAATTCATGGTGGAGGGAGCCTCTAACCAGCCCAGTTTGGACCAATTAATGGTGGAGGGAGCCTCTAACCACCCCAGTTTGGACCAATTCATGGTGGAGGGAGCCTCTAACCAGCCCAGTTTGGACCAATTCATGGTGGAGGGAGCCTCTAAAAAACCCAGTTTGGACCAATTCATGGTGGAGGGAGCCTCTAAACAGCCCAGTTTGGGCAAATTCATGGTGGAGGGAGCCTCTAACCACCCCAGTTTGGACCAATTCATGGTGGAGGGAGCCTCTAAACAGCCAAGTTTGGACCAATTCATGGTGAAGGGAGCCTCTAAAAACCCGTTTGGACCAATTCATGGTGGAGGGAGCCTCTAACCAGCCCAGTTTGGGCAAATTCATGGTGGAGGGAGCCTCTAAACAGCCCAGTTTGGGCAAATTCATGGTGGAGGGAGCCTCTAACCAGCCCAGTTTGGACCAATTCATGGTGGAGGGAGCCTCTAACCAGCCCAGTTTGGACCAATTCATGGTGGAGGGAGCCTCTAAAAAACCCAGTTTGGACCAATTCATGGTGGAGGGAGCCTCTAAACAGCCCAGTTTGGGCAAATTCATGGTGGAGGGAGCCTCTAACCACCCCAGTTTGGACCAATTCATGGTGGAGGGAGCCTCTAAACAGCCAAGTTTGGACCAATTCATGGTGAAGGGAGCCTCTAAAAACCCGTTTGGACCAATTCATGGTGGAGGGAGCCTCTAACCAGCCCAGTTTGGGCAAATTCATGGTGGAGGGAGCCTCTAAACAGCCCAGTTTGGGCAAATTCATGGTGGAGGGAGCCTCTAACCAGCCCAGTTTGGACCAATTCATGGTGGAGGGAGCCTCTAACCAGCCCAGTTTGGGCAAATTCATGGTGGAGGGAGCCTCTAAACAGCCCAGTTTGGGCAAATTCATGGTGGAGGGAGCCTCTAACCAGCCCAGTTTGGACCAATTAATGGTGGAGGGAGCCTCTAAACAGCCAAGTTTTGGGAAATTCATGGTGGAGGGAGCCTCTAACCAGCCCAGTTTGGACCAATTAATGGTGGAGGGAGCCTCTAACCACCCCAGTTTGGACCAATTCATGGTGGAGGGAGCCTCTAAACAGCCAAGTTTGGACCAATTCATGGTGGAGGGAGCCTCTAAAAACCCCAGTTTGGACCAATTCATGGTGGAGGGAGCCTCTAAACAGCCCAGTTTGGGCAAATTCATGGTGGAGGGAGCCTCTAACCAGCCCAGTTTGGACCAATTAATGGTGGAGGGAGCCTCTAAACAGCCCAGTTTGGGCAAATTCATGGTGGAGGGAGCCTCTAACCAGCCCAGTTTGGGCAAATTCATGGTGGAGGGAGCCTCTAACCAGCCCAGTTTGGACCAATTAATGGTGGAGGGAGCCTCTAACCAGCCCAGTTTGGACCAATTAATGGTGGAGGGAGCCTCTAACCACCCCAGTTTGGACCAATTCATGGTGGAGGGAGCCTCTAACCAGCCCAGTTTGGACCAATTCATGGTGGAGGGAGCCTCTAAAAAACCCAGTTTGGACCAATTCATGGTGGAGGGAGCCTCTAAACAGCCCAGTTTGGGCAAATTCATGGTGGAGGGAGCCTCTAACCACCCCAGTTTGGACCAATTCATGGTGGAGGGAGCCTCTAAACAGCCCAGTTTGGGCAAATTCATGGTGGAAGGAGCCTCTAACCAGCAGAGTTGTGGGAAAGCAGGGTGGAGGGAGCCTCTAACCAGCAGAGTTGGTGGAAATCAGGGTGGAGGGAGCCTCTAACCAGCAGAGTTGGGGGAAATCATGTTGGAGGGAGCCTAGTATTAGCAGAATTGTGCAACGCTTATGGTGGATGAGTATGAGGATGCGGAGGAATTGGAGAGGTTGAGTACAGACATGGAGTTTCATGTTGGGGTGCTTTACACAGGTGGGCACAAAAATGAAGGCTCTATCCAGTGGTGGTTCATTTTTATCAAAGTGAGCCGGTCGGCACTCTCAGCTGACAGACGGGTGCGCTTGTCAGTGATGATGCCACCGGCTGCACTGAACACCCTCTCAGATAGGACGCTGGCGGCAGGACAGGACAGCACCTCCAAGGCATATAGGGCAAGTTCAAGCCACAGGTCCAACTTCGACACCCAATACGTGTAGGGCGCAGAGGGGTCGGAGAGGACAGGGCTGTGGTCGGAAAGGTATTCCCGCAACATGCGCCTATACTTCTCACGCCTGGTGACACTAGGACCCTCCGTGGCGGCACTTTGGCGAGGGGGTGCCATCAAGGTGTCCCAGACCTTAGACAGTGTGCCCCTCGTTTGTGTGGACCGGTGAGAACTTGGTTGCCTACTGGAGGAACTGCCCTCCCTGCCGCCAACGTCACATGCTGGAAACATCTCCATCATATTCTGCACCAATTGCCTGTGGCAAGCATTGATGCGATTGGCCCTCCCCTCTACCGGAATAAAAGACGAGATGTTTTTTTTATACCGGGGGTCAAGGATAGCAAAGATCCAGTACTGGTTGTCCTCCATGATTTTGACAATACGCTTGTCGGTTGTAAAGCACCCCAACATGAACTCAGCCATGTCTGCCACAGTGTTAGTTGGCATGACTCCTCTGGCCCCACCGGAAAGTTCAATCTCCATTTCCTCCTCATCCTCCATGTCTACCCATCCGCGCTGCAACAATGGGACGATTCGAAGTTGCCCGGAAGCCTCCTGTATCACCATCACATCATCGGACAACTCTTCTTCCTCCTCCTCCTCCTCCTCCTCCTCCATTAAACGCAGTGAAGCGGACAGATGTGTGGACCTACTCTCCAGCTGTGACGGATCGGATGCTATCCCTAACTCCTCTGTGTGATCTGAGTTATCCCTGATGTCAATCAGGGATTCTCTCAGAACACACAAGAGCGGGATTGTAAGGCTCACCATCGCATCCTCAGAGCTCACCCTCCTTGTGGACTCCTCAAAGACCCGTAGGATGTCACAAAGGTCTCTCATCCATGGCCACTCATGGATGTGAAACTGAGGCAGCTGACTTTGTGGCACCCTAGGGTTTTGTAGCTGGTATTCCATCAAAGGTCTCTGCTGCTCAACCACTCTATTCAACATCTGAAACGTTGAGTTCCAGCGTGTGGGGACGTCGCACAAAAGCCGGTGTTGTGGCACATGCAGGCGTTGCTGGAGAGATTTTAAGCTAGCAGCGACTACTGTCGACTTGCGAAAGTGGGCGCACATGCGCCGCACTTTCACCAGTAGCTCTGGAACATTGGGGTAGCTCTTTAGGAAACGTTGCACCACTAGGTTGAAGACGTGGGCCAGGCATGGAACATGTTGGAGTCCGGCAAGCTCCAGAGCTGCTACCAGGTTCCGGCCGTTATCACAAACGACCATGCCTGGGCCCAGGTGCAGCGGCTCAAACCATATTGCCGTCTCATCGAGGAGGGCATCCCTCACCTCGGAGGCAGTGTGCTGTCTGTCCCCCAAGCTGATCAGCTTCAGCACAGCCTGCTGACGTCTACCAACGCCAGTGCTGCAACGTTTCCAACTCGTAGCTGGGGTCAATCTAACAGCGGAGGAGGAGGCGGTGGCGGAGGAGGAGGCGGTGGCGGAGGAGGAGGCGGTAGAGGAGGAGGAGGAGGGGGGTGTTCTTCTCGTGTCCCTGCCAGGAATGTTAGGCGGGGAGACGAGGTACACCGGGCCAGTTTGGGAAGCAGTCCCAGCCTCAACTACATTCACCCAGTGTGCCGTCAGTGAAATGTAGCGTCCCTGTCCGCATGCACTTGTCCACGCGTCGGTGGTCAAGTGGACCTTTGTGCAAAGCGCGGAACTAAGGGCCCGCCTGATGTTGAGTGACACGTGCTGGTGCAAGGCGGGGACGGCACACCGGGAGAAGTAGTGACGGCTAGGGACGGCATAGCGAGGTGCCGCAGTTGCCATCAGGTCCAGGAAGGCGGGAGTTTCAACAAGCCGGAACGCCAACATCTCCTGGGCCAGCAGTTTAGCGATGTTGGCGTTCAAGGCTTGCGCGTGTGGGTGGTTAGCAGTGTATTTCTGCCGCCGCTCCAATGTCTGAGAGATGGTGGGTTGTTGTAAAGAAACGCCTGATGGTGCCTTTGATGGTGCAGGAGAAGGAGATAAGACAGGACCAGGGGAGGATGAGGTAGAAGTCAACAAAGTGGCGGAGGCAGATGAAGTGGTGTCCTGGCTCGTCCTCTGGAGTGCATCGCCAGCACAGTCAGCAGTGGCAGTGGCAGAGGCAGAGGCAGAGGCAGTGGCAGTGGCGTGAACGGCAGGCGGCCTTTGTCCTGCCGTTGCTGCCTGCCACTGATTCCAGTGCTTGGATTCCAAATGACGGCGCATTGAAGTGGTGGACAGGTTGCTCTTCTCAGAGCCCCTAATCAATTTCGAGAGGCAAATTGTGCAGACAACACTATATCTGTCCTCGGCGCATTCCTTGAAAAAACTCCACACCTTCGAGAAACGTGCCCTCGAGGTGGGAGTTTTTCGGGGCTGGGTACGAACTGGAACATCTTGGGAGATTCCGGGTGTGGCCTGGCTTCGCCTAAGCTGCTGACCTCTGCCTCTGCCTCTAGCTACCCTTTTTGGTGCTGCACCTGCCTCAACATCCACACTACTTTCCCCGCTTGACATCCCCCCTGTCCAGGTCGGGTCAGTGTCCTCATCATCCACCACTTCCTCTTCCAACTCCTGTCTCATCTCCTCCTCCCGCACAATGCGCCGGTCAACTGGATGCCCTGACGGCAACTGCGTCACATCATCGTCGATGAGGGTGGGTTGCTGGTCATCCACCACCAAATCGAACGGAGATGGAGGAGACTCTAGTGTTTGAGCATCTGGACACAGATGCTCCTCTGTTAGGTTCGTGGAATCGTGACGTGGAGAGGCAGGTTGAGGGACAATGAAAGGAGCGGAGAACAGCTCTGGGGAGCAGGGACAGTTTGGGTTATTGTTCTGTAAAGCTTCGGAATTTTGGGAGGAAGGAAGACAAGACTGTTGGGTAATAGGAGGAGAGGAGGCAGAGTCTGACTGGCTGCTGGACAATGTGCTGTAAGCGTTCTCTGACAGCCATTGCAAGACCTGTTCCTGGTTCTCGGGCCTACTAAGGTTTGTACCCTGCAGTTTAGTTAATGTGGCAAGCAACCCTGGCACTGTGGAGTGGCGCAATGCTTGCTGCCCCACAGGAGTAGGCACGGGACGCCCTGTGGCTTCACTGCTACCTTGCTCCCCAGAACCATTCCCCCGACCTCGCCCACGGCCTCGTCCACGTCCCTTTCCGGGAGCCTTGCGCATTTTGAATTCCCAGTCAGACAATGGCACTGTATACCAGTAGTAAAAATTGTGGGTGCACGTAACCCCAATATATTCTTTGAATTCCCAGTCAGAAACTGGCACTATATGGCAGTAGCAAGAAATGAGGGTATTTGTATTCCCAATATACTCTTTGAATTCCCAGTCAGACAATGGCACTGTATACCAGTAGTAAAAATTGTGGGTGCACGTAACCCCAATATATTCTTTGAATTCCCAGTCAGAAACTGGCACTATATGGCAGTAGCAAGAAATGAGGGTATTTGTATTCCCAATATACTCTTTGAATTCCCAGTCAGACAATGGCACTGTATACCAGTAGTAAAAATTGTGGGTGCACGTAACCCCAATATATTCTTTGAATTCCCAGTCAGACACTGGCACTATATGGCAGTAGCAAGAAATGAGGGTATTTGTATTCCCAATATATTCTTTGAATTCCCAGTCAGACAATGGCACTGTATACCAGTAGTAAAAATTGTGGGTGCACGTAACCCCAATATATTCTTTGAATTCCCAGTCAGAAACTGGCACTATATGGCAGTAGCAAGAAATGAGGGTATTTGTATTCCCAATATACTCTTTGAATTCCCAGTCAGACAATGGCACTGTATACCAGTAGTAAAAATTGTGGGTGCACGTAACCCCAATATATTCTTTGAATTACCAGTCAGAAACTGGCACTATATGGCAGTAGCAAGAAATGAGGGTATTTGTATTCCCAATATACTCTTTGAATTCCCAGTCAGACAATGGCACTGTATACCAGTAGTAAAAATTGTGGGTGCACGTAACCCCAATATATTCTTTGAATTACCAGTCAGAAACTGGCACTATATGGCAGTAGCAAGAAATGAGGGTATTTATAACCCCAATATATTCTTTGAATTCCCAGTCAGACAATGGCACTGTATACCAGTAGTAAAAATTGTGGGTGCACGTAACCCCAATATATTCTTTGAATTCCCAGTCAGAAACTGGCACTATATGGCAGTAGCAAGAAATGAGGGTATTTGTATTCCCAATATACTCTTTGAATTCCCAGTCAGACAATGGCACTGTATACCAGTAGTAAAAATTGTGGGTGCACGTAACCCCAATATATTCTTTGAATTACCAGTCAGAAACTGGCACTATATGGCAGTAGCAAGAAATGAGGGTATTTATAACCCCAATATATTCTTTGAATTCCCAGTCAGACAATGGCACTGTATACCAGTAGTAAAAATTGTGGGTGCACGTAACCCCAATATATTCTTTGAATTCCCAGTCAGAAACTGGCACTATATGGCAGTAGCAAGAAATGAGGGTATTTGTATTCCCAATATACTCTTTGAATTCCCAGTCAGACAATGGCACTGTATACCAGTAGTAAAAATTGTGGGTGCACGTAACCCCAATATATTCTTTGAATTACCAGTCAGAAACTGGCACTATATGGCAGTAGCAAGAAATGAGGGTATTTATAACCCCAATATATTCTTTGAATTCCCAGTCAGACAATGGCACTGTATACCAGTAGTAAAAATTGTGGGTGCACGTAACCCCAATATATTCTTTGAATTCCCAGTCAGAAACTGGCACTATATGGCAGTAGCAAGAAATGAGGGTATTTGTATTCCCAATATACTCTTTGAATTCCCAGTCAGACAATGGCACTGTATACCAGTAGTAAAAATTGTGGGTGCACGTAACCCCAATATATTCTTTGAATTCCCAGTCCGACACTGGCACTATATGGCAGTAGCAAGAAATGAGGGTATTTGTATTCCCAATATATTCTTTGAATTCCCAGTCAGACAATGGCACTGTATACCAGTAGTAAAAATTGTGGGTGCACGTAACCCCAATATATTCTTTGAATTACCAGTCAGAAACTGGCACTATATGGCAGTAGCAAGAAATGAGGGTATTTATAACCCCAATATATTCTTTGAATTCCCAGTCAGACAATGGCACTGTATACCAGTAGTAAAAATTGTGGGTGCACGTAACCCCAATATATTCTTTGAATTCCCAGTCAGAAACTGGCACTATATGGCAGTAGCAAGAAATGAGGGTATTTGTATTCCCAATATACTCTTTGAATTCCCAGTCAGACAATGGCACTGTATACCAGTAGTAAAAATTGTGGGTGCACGTAACCCCAATATATTCTTTGAATTACCAGTCAGAAACTGGCACTATATGGCAGTAGCAAGAAATGAGGGTATTTATAACCCCAATATATTCTTTGAATTCCCAGTCAGACAATGGCACTGTATACCAGTAGTAAAAATTGTGGGTGCACGTAACCCCAATATATTCTTTGAATTCCCAGTCAGAAACTGGCACTATATGGCAGTAGCAAGAAATGAGGGTATTTGTATTCCCAATATACTCTTTGAATTCCCAGTCAGACAATGGCACTGTATACCAGTAGTAAAAATTGTGGGTGCACGTAACCCCAATATATTCTTTGAATTACCAGTCAGAAACTGGCACTATATGGCAGTAGCAAGAAATGAGGGTATTTATAACCCCAATATATTCTTTGAATTCCCAGTCAGACAATGGCACTGTATACCAGTAGTAAAAATTGTGGGTGCACGTAACCCCAATATATTCTTTGAATTCCCAGTCAGAAACTGGCACTATATGGCAGTAGCAAGAAATGAGGGTATTTGTATTCCCAATATACTCTTTGAATTCCCAGTCAGACAATGGCACTGTATACCAGTAGTAAAAATTGTGGGTGCACGTAACCCCAATATATTCTTTGAATTACCAGTCAGAAACTGGCACTATATGGCAGTAGCAAGAAATGAGGGTATTTATAACCCCAATATATTCTTTGAATTCCCAGTCAGACAATGGCACTGTATACCAGTAGTAAAAATTGTGGGTGCACGTAACCCCAATATATTCTTTGAATTCCCAGTCAGAAACTGGCACTATATGGCAGTAGCAAGAAATGAGGGTATTTGTATTCCCAATATACTCTTTGAATTCCCAGTCAGACAATGGCACTGTATACCAGTAGTAAAAATTGTGGGTGCACGTAACCCCAATATATTCTTTGAATTACCAGTCAGAAACTGGCACTATATGGCAGTAGCAAGAAATGAGGGTATTTATAACCCCAATATATTCTTTGAATTCCCAGTCAGACAATGGCACTGTATACCAGTAGTAAAAATTGTGGGTGCACGTAACCCCAATATATTCTTTGAATTCCCAGTCAGAAACTGGCACTATATGGCAGTAGCAAGAAATGAGGGTATTTGTATTCCCAATATACTCTTTGAATTCCCAGTCAGACAATGGCACTGTATACCAGTAGTAAAAATTGTGGGTGCACGTAACCCCAATATATTCTTTGAATTCCCAGTCAGACACTGGCACTATATGGCAGTAGCAAGAAATGAGGGTATTTGTATTCCCAATATATTCTTTGAATTCCCAGTCAGACAATGGCACTGTATACCAGTAGTAAAAATTGTGGGTGCACGTAACCCCAATATATTCTTTGAATTACCAGTCAGAAACTGGCACTATATGGCAGTAGCAAGAAATGAGGGTATTTGTATTCCCAATATATTCTTTGAATTCCCAGTCAGACAATGGCACTGTATACCAGTAGTAAAAATTGTGGGTGTATATAGCCCCAATTCTATTGCTAGGGGACTTGCAGGGTATTTCTGGGGTGAAGGTGGGGGGGCACACCGTTGGAACGGGTATCGGGGTATATATCGGGTATACGGGAATACACTGACAGTGTATTCCATTCAGGATCCTGGGAAAGCTGGGTTGCGGCGATTGAGCCCGTCAGTGCCACGTTACACTGACAAGCTTCTCCCTGGAATTTAGCTCTTACAAGAGCTGTTGGTTGTCTTCTCCTTCCTATCCTAGCCTGTCCCTGCCTACCCAGAATCTAAGCCCTAGCTAGCTGGACGGAAACCTCCGTCCTCGGTGAATTGCAAGCTCAGAATGACGCGAAGCTGGGCGTCGCTGTTCTTTTAAATTAGAGGTCACATGTTTTCGGCAGCCAATGGGTTTTGCCTACTTTTTTCAACGTCACCGGTGTCGTAGTTCCTGTCCCACCTACCCTGCGCTGTTATTGGAGCAAAAAAGGCGCCAGGGAAGGTGGGAGGGGAATCGAGTAATGGCGCACTTTACCACGCGGTGTTCGATTCGATTCGAACATGCCGAACAGCCTAATATCCGATCGAACATGAGTTCGATAGAACACTGTTCGCTCATCTCTATTATCTATGCAACATATACAGTATGTGTGCTGTGAGAAGGTGACAGGCAAAGTGCTGGAGTCCAGATATATCAACCCCAAGTTTCTGACATGTGTTAAGGGCGGATCTGGAATAGGCCTCAGCCCAGGTGTAGATACTTGGCTCATTACTGGTCCAGAAAAGGCTGAAACTCTTGCATTGTGTGCAGTTCCATGAGGTGAAAGGAGTTGTATGGTTCTGTCCTGTAACCCCGAGTCCGCTTGTTTTATTCGTGTGGCTGGAAGTAAGCCACAAGTATAGTTAGGGTATCAGTTCTGTTTAGTTAGTGGTTCAGACAAGCCGGTTTTTATTTTGTTTTTGCCTGAAGTTAAGGCTGTGGTTTGTTTTGCTCCTTTTGTGCCTGAAGTCAAGGTTTATTTATTTTCCTGTGTTTTTTTTCCAAATAAACCAGTTTGCTGCATATTGTGTTGGATCCGGGCCACTGCTTCTACTGAGCTAACCCCCCCACAGTGCATATAGTTTTTAATTGCTAACATTGTCACAAATATACAATATATTACATGCAGTATATAATTATCATTTTACTTATGCTGTTATTGTGTTTTTGTTTATTCTATTATTAATTTTTTTCTATTTTTCTTTCGAACTTTATCTTCTGCTCAGTTTTCATACAAGCTCTTGGGGCAGATACAATATACTAACATTTCCCTTGTTTTTGGTGAATAGGTTGTACTTCATTTTTTCTTCCTAAAGACTCATAGATCAATTCTAAATTGGGAATGATGGGGAAAAGACATTTTACTGCTATTGGGACTAGTTTCTTAAGACCTGCACAATGATCACATCAGTTAGTTCACGTCTCTGTCGACTGTCATTATTTTGTCACTTGCTGCATAATGTTCTGGTGCAATGTGGCCTTTCACATTGCAAAAATCTAATTTAGCTGGGAAATGTATACACCATTAGGCCATTCCACCTAAAATATTCTTGCTATTTTACAGCTAAGATAGCTAAAAGATCAAAATTTCTCAGTCTGTATTGGAAGACAAGGCATAATAAGTGGATAGTTGGCAGAACATTACCGAAGAGGGTCCAATTAGGATGTCCCGAGAGCTGCCGAGAAGTCATGGGTGATTTAGTAGTAACTTTCAGGGTCAATTTAAAGTTTAAGAAAGTGACAGATGACTGTGATAAGCTGGAAGTTTCCGTCCCCACAGCCTCTGTCCTAGAGGAAACATGTAAAATTACAAATCCGAGAGATAAGGAAAAAGTTGAAGAACGTTTCTCACCAGACTTTTTGCTTTTGACATACATTTGACTGCAGTGAGGTTGTATTGTCATACTAAACAGGGGTGTAGCTATAGGGGGTGCAGAGGTAGCAATCACTACTGGGCCGTGCGACCTATGAAGAGATAAAGGGCTCACTATGACATAAGAAGTCACCAGTATTATAGACAGCACGCGGTACATGGGGCCCGTTACATATTTAGCATTGTTGCCCCTGACACTAAACTACATCATTACTATGGAATTGGGGGAGTAGGGTGATCCGGTAAAATGCCCCTCAACACTAGTTTAGGCTAATATTGGAGTTGTGTAACAGTCCAAAAGCCCTTACTATTACTTTAGCAACAGCTTGGACAAATTCCATCGGGATCTGCAACAAATCCTGCAGCTTTCAGCAAAATATATCATCTATTGATGGATCCATTTTCATAAATTTACAGCCGGTAGATGAAAGATTGAAAAAATTATGCACGCAGCATATTAGATATTCAATCCATTAACATTAACTTGTGGGACGAGAAAAACGATTTAACCCTTTAAGGACGCAGGGTATTGTGTATATCATGAAACTGAACGTTTTTTCTGGGGTCATCGTATTCTGATGTCTATGACCTTTTTTACTGTTTTAAAATCTCAATAAAACACATTTAAGTTTGTGGTTGTAAGGTGACAAAAAGTGAAAAAGTTCAAGGGGTGTGAATACTTTTGCAAACCACTGTATTATGGATGGGATGGAAAATCTACGTGAAGTGGATACATGCATTCTAAGACCTTTATTAAATATATATTTGAAGTCTATCAGAAAAGTTTATTAAAAAAGTGACAGACAGATTCTTTAATATGTCCACAAATCCCAAGTCTGTTCTTATGCTGATAATGTTAAGAGTTATAAGGAGTCAACTGCCCGGGGACCCCAGATGCGTTCAATCAGAGGCCACGTGGCATTATGTCATCTGGAGGAAGCGGCCTCAATACTCCATTCCACCGCAAAGTTCAATAAAACTGTTATAAAGTCCTAAAGGGGCTAGCATTAAGTTTTTCTCTTGTGGATTAAGGACACATCTGCTCTGTATGAGTAAGAGAAGAGCTGCAATATAGAGGTACAGATACATACAATATCTATACATTCTATGACAATGCTTAATAACATGTTATATGTTATAAAGACAGATAATAACTATATTAAAGGGGTTTCCTAGTACTTTAATATTGGTGACGTATAGTTACATAGTTACATGGTAGATGAGATTGGATGAAGACATTAGTCCATCAAGTCCAACCTATAACCCAACAGCCCCCTACAGTGTTGATCCAGAGGAAGGCAGAAAAAAATCCTGGCTCATGCCATTTGCCCCATTTCAGGGGAAAAAATTCCTTCCCAGTTCCAATCTGGCAGTCAGTATATCCTAAATCAGATCAGTGGGCTCCTACATCTTGTACCCCTATGGGGTGTTTAAAGTGGGTTCTACTCATTCATCACATGGCCAATTTGCAGCACTGTCCTATTTAAGGGGCTAAGATGCTGCACCAAGCACAACTGTAGTGTTAGGGAGTTTAGGGGTGTTGGTACCCACTGTTCTGATATCAATGACTAGAGATGAGCGAACAGTGAAATGTTCGAAGTTCGAAGTTCGATTCGAGTAGCCGCTATGGGGAATAAATACTCGTTTAGGGGGAAACCACTATTCTATTCAGGAGGGTCACCAAGTCCACTATGACACCCCAGGAAATGATGCCAACACCCTGGAATACAACTGGGACAGCAGGGGAAGCATGTCTGAGGACATCTAACATGCCCAAGTCACTGTATTACGTTAGGATCCCTGTCAGCTTGCGATATGCGCAAGCTGACTTTTTTCCATAGGAATGCATTGACCAGCGTTGATTGGCCGAATGCCATACAGAGTACATCATTCGGCCAATCAACACTGGTTCACTGGTTCTGCCGGAGGCTCGTCTGTGAGGAGGTGGAGTCTAAGATCGGACCAGAATGGAGACTGCTGTGGACCGATCTTTGACTCCGCCTCCTCCGGCAGAACCAACGTTGATTGGCCGAATGCTGTACTCTGTATGGCATTCGGCCAATCAACGCTGGTCAATGCATTCCTATGCCGAGATGTAGCAGTGCTGGCCGTGCGCTCAGAAGATGCGAAGAGAGCCCATTCCGGAAGAAGGTGGAGGAGCACTGGAGAGTTTTCTCACAGCATTGGGGACTCTCCCAGTGATGTGAGAGAACTCATTTGCATTATTTGAACAAGCCTTATGGGCCTATTCTATTCCAATATTTCATTACAGAGCCCCCCTGTATGGACTACAAGCAATATTTAGCCATGACATTCATTAGCTTTGGCATTCACCCAAAGTGTAATAGACAGTGAAATGATAAGATGATAGAGCCCCCCAACCTACTGTGCCCTCCTGCAGGTGCACAGGTTGCACCAATGGTATATCCGCCCTGATGCAAATTAAATGGGAAAAATTATTTTAGACATTCTTATACTGTATATTTGTCCTAAAGCTGGTTCTTATAGAGGAAAACATGAATCAGTCTAACCTTCTGGTCCTCTTACAGCATATTAGTTTAATAATAGATTTCTCTTCCATCAGCAAACATTGGAAAAGTGAAATTACTAAACCATTTGTGGAAATGAAAGAAGAAAGAACACACTTGTTACATTTACTAATATGCTCTCCAGGCCAAAATACATGATGGACAGTAAGTAATGCAAGTTCCAAGTTGGCGCCGACACAAATGACAGCGAATGGTCACATTGGTTAAATGAAATAAACTTGTATCACTTTGTATCCACAACATTTTTCCCACAAAGTGTTCCCAATGACTATGTCATAATGTGTTGTATCACTTGTCCTTTCTCGCCATGAGCTCTCGTGTTAGGAATGTGATGCCGGTAAGAACGCATTATACACTGTCAGTTTTGTGATGCACTATGTTATTGGCAGCGCGTTTCAGTGTTATAGATTAATCTCATGCTTTCAGAGACAATTACCATCTGTTATGATGTAATTATATGTGACTAGAAATCTCACCCTCCGTCAACGTTACATACGCAGCAGTTGGCTCCAACCTGGTAGTGAGCGAGAAGGGTTTAGATCTCTGTTACTGGAACCTCCTTCCTTCTTACCATTCACACTGTCCTTGTCAGATAGAATTAATAATAATTAGAGATATCTAGTGTCACTGATTCAGTCCAGAAAACTGGATGGAACATGTCGGATTTAACTAATGTTTCCTGTCACGGGATGGTTAGAGTCTATACTATAGGCAATGTGTAATATATATTTGGTGTGGAATGTATTCTCTAACCTGTTGTATACATCAATGTGTAGTTGGCTGATTGGGGTCTAGTGTGTTAGCACATTGTATGCAAATACCTCTAACTAGTGAGGACAATGGGTGGAGATAATCTGATCAGTGTCTCCAAGAAGATGTTGGATGGTGCATTGTCCATAGTAGACAGGGAGTCTGCTCTCCTTGGTATAGGAGAGGGGGGAAGGATCTGTGACTCAGCCCTTCCCACCCACAGATATAGGTGTAACAGTTTTAGTATATAGTTGTAGCTAGCAGTTAGTATGTGTTAGCCGGCCTATGCACAGCTCTGCAGAGAGCCAGGATTTAGTTACAGGACCAAGGAACCAAAGCTATCATTGGATTGTGACTTCTGTGGACTTATTGTTATTACGGTTGATGTGATCGCCGCCGGCTACTAACTTTGTGGATTACAATAAATTGCTGTTGTCTCCCGACCTCTTGCGTCCGTGTTGATTCAAAAGACCATCCGGAGGAAGACGTATACCTTCGCTCCGTGACAACTGGTTGGCAGCGGTGGGATCAACAGCGGACAGCGAGATGGACTACAGCAGCCCAGCGATTAATGGAGCCACAACCTCAGAATACAGGAACTGGACTATGGCAAGTCTACAAGTAAGGGCCCAGGAACTAAACCTGAGTTACCAGGGAAGAACGAAAGAGCAACTGATCGAGGCACTGGAGGAGATGACCCTGCAAAGCGAACATGAGGAGGGCTGCCCCCAGGAGACAGTAGAGATACGGGAGTGGCAGGTACAGACCCAAAAGAGCAGATGGGTTGTTTTGTATGAGGAGGAATTGGCAGTGCTGGGGCTAGATGCAACTGCAGAGCAAAGGAGTAGAGCATTACAGAGGGCTCAGGAAACGGAGAAGGAGGAACAGAGAATGGTGCATGAAAAGGAAAGAATGGCGCATGAAATGCGAATGGCTGAGATAACTACGAGGAATTATAATCAAACGTCGACCCCCAGCCCAACAGTGAGAGAACCACCATATGTGTCCCATAAACACTTCAAGACCTTTGATGAAGCGGCTGGGGATGTTGATGGATATTTTCAGGACTTCGAACACCAGTGCCGCCTGATGGAAGTCCCAGAGAAGGATTGGGTCCGGTATCTGGTGGGGCACCTACGAGATGGGGCTGCGGAAGCTCTTAGAGCCATGGACCCTAGTGATCAGCGGGACTATGAGGCCATTAAAAGAGCGGTGCAGAAGTATTATGCAGTCACTCCAGAGACCTACCGAGTTCAGTTCCGCTCTTTGTCTTACAATGGGGGAAGCTCCTTCCACATGTTCGCCCACAAGTTGAAGCAAGCATGCAAGCGCTGGCTAGAAGGAGAGGAGGCTGTCACAGTCGATAAGGTCCTCCAAGTCATACTTAAGGAACAGTTCTTTTCCCAGTGCCCCGCTGAGATCCGTGAGTGGGTGCTGGAACGGAACCCAGCCACAGTTGAGCAAGCTGCTTCTCTTGCAGATGAGGGCCTGACCATCAAGCCGCAGTGGAAGAGGTTGTTTGCAGAGGAGCGGAAAACTACCACAGTTCGCCAGACAACCTTCAGCCAGCCACCCACCTTTCGTGTCCGGCCTCAGGATTACAATTCCCCCTCTACCCCTGCCCCAGCCCATCGGCCTCCAGCTATGAACAACCCTGTCCCTAGACAATGACCTACTGGAAGAATGCTAGAGCGCAGATGTTTTGGGTGCGGGCGGCCTGGACATTTGCAAGCTAGTTGCCCTGTTAACATGGGGGCATGGGCCACCGTGGCATCCCGGCCTATTCACTACCTGGGAACAACCCCTAGGACAGAAAGTTTGGCCCCATTTCCAGATGACTCCATGAAAGACCCATCTGTTCCACCTCCAGGGGTCTATGGGATTCAGCCTTCCGCCACACATCCCGCAAACCTTCAGCGGAAGCACTTGCAGGAGGTCCTACTGGATGGCCGAACAGTTGTTGGATTCCGGGACTCGGGAGCTTTCCTAACGGTAGCGGACCCCCGAGTAGTTCGACCCGAGGCCCTAGAGGAGGGCCCTGGCCTTTCTATCGAGTTGGCAGGAGGTACTCGGAGACGTATTCCTAAAGCTACCGTGGAACTCGACTATGGTTGTGGACCAAAACGATGCACAATTGGTGTGATGAGCGGGCTGCCGGCCGATGTTCTGTTAGGCAACGATGTTGGAAATCTACAGTGCCACTTTGTGGGAGCAGTGACCCGAAGCCAAGCTCAGAGAGACGCCAACATGGATCCACCGGATTTTCTGCCAGATGCCAGCCCTTCAACCCTACAACTTTACCATTCTGTACCGCCGAGGGAACCAACACCAGAACGCAGATGGGTTATCCCGGCAGGAGGACATATGAGCTATAGAGACTGATGTGCATTCCCCAATTTACCTGTGTAGGCCAATTGTGTCATGCACATGTTTTGAGAGGGGGAGGGGTTGTCACGGGATGGTTAGAGTCTATACTATAGGCAATGTGTAATATATATTTGGTGTGGAATGTATTCTCTAACCTGTTGTATACATCAATGTGTAGTTGGCTGATTGGGGTCTAGTGTGTTAGCACATTGTATGCAAATACCTCTAACTAGTGAGGACAATGGGTGGAGATAATCTGATCAGTGTCTCCAAGAAGATGTTGGATGGTGCATTGTCCATAGTAGACAGGGAGTCTGCTCTCCTTGGTATAGGAGAGGGGGGAAGGATCTGTGACTCAGCCCTTCCCACCCACAGATATAGGTGTAACAGTTTTAGTATATAGTTGTAGCTAGCAGTTAGTATGTGTTAGCCGGCCTGTGCACAGCTCTGCAGAGAGCCAGGATTTAGTTACAGGACCAAGGAACCAAAGCTATCATTGGATTGTGACTTCTGTGGACTTATTGTTATTACGGTTGATGTGACCGCCGCCGGCTACTAACTTTGTGGATTACAATAAATTGCTGTTGTCTCCCGGCCTCTTGCGTCCGTGTTGATTCAAAAGACCATCCGGAGGAAGACGTATACCTTTGCTCCGTGACATTTCCCATTGTCACTGTATCTGTTATGTCTTCATCTTAAATGTCAATACCTGGATATTAATGGTGTATCCTTTAGGACTGGCCATCAATATCAGATTAGTTAGGCGTCCCCATGATTCGCTATCAGCATAAGGTACACAACTGGATCCAGGTAGCTGTGTACATTGTGTGGTGGCCATGCCATGCTCTGGTTTCCTTTCACAAATATACCGTGGGGAATACTGGCATCTTATGGAATGGACCCTAGAGGTCCACAAGGTATTAAGAGATTGGGTATTACCAAGCATTAAGTAAGGTATTACCAAGGTATTGGGGCTGAGGCCACATATAGAGAGCCGCAACCAAAAAGTGCTGCAGGAAAAAAATGTAATGTGTTTCCGAGACTGTTTTTCTTACAGCACTTTTCACAAAAAGTCTGCAGACAAAAACATAATTATTAGTATTAGTATTATGCCTCATAGTGGCCCCTGCACACAGTATTATGCCCCATAGTGACCCCTGCACACAGTATTATGCCCCATAGTGGCCCCTGTACACAGTATTATGCCCCATAGTGGCTTCTGCACACAGTAGTATGCCCCATAGTGGCCCCTGTACACAGTATTATGCCCCATAGTGGCTTCTGCACACAGTATTATGTCCCATAGTGGCCCCTGTACACAGTATTATGTCCCATAGTGGCCCCTGCACACAGTATTATGCCTCATAGTGGCCCCTGTACACAGTATTATGCCCCATAGTGGCCCCTGCACACAGTATTATGCCACATAGTGGCCCTGTACACAGTATTATGCCCCATAGCGGCGCCTGCACACAGTATTATACTACATAGTGACCCCCTGTAAACAGTATTAGGGGAGGATACAAACATAAAAATCATTGTTACTTGCCTCTCCTGGACTCACTACTGATGTCGGCTATCTTCAATGATGGAAGAGACATCACTTGGGATGTCACCCAAGTAGGCCTGAAGCCTTCCAGAGCCAAGAGAGGTAAGTGTTTTTTATGTTAACCTCACCTACCCTGGGCCTCTGATCATTATATTCCAGCAGGCCGATAAAAAATAACAATAAAAAAATTCACAGCAGTAGCGGCTGCTGCCAGGCCCCCTAATGTCAAGGGCCCTTTGGCAGCTGCTACCGCTGCTATCCCTGATAAGAATACATTAATGCATTTCAGACTAAGGTCCCATGTAGTGAAACACAGCCAAAAATTTGAGGACTTTAATGCAGACTTACTGTTTCAATTATGCCTGTATGGAAAACGCCAGCATTTCCGTAGATATAATTGATCTGCTGCGAGTTACAAAAATGTGATGGTTTTTGAAATCGCAGCATGCCCGCTATGGATATTTTTCTGCAACGTGTGGATGGGATTAGCCAAAGTCCCATTCACTTCGCAGGTACTGTAAAACACCACGATCAAATTATGGCGTTTACTGAACATGGGGCCCTGGCTTTAGCATATATTCATATGCAGCAGATTTGTTGCAGAAATTTCTGCAGGTGTCAAAATGATCTGAATGGGGCTTGTAAATATTCAAGTACTTACAGCTTAAACAACGTAGAGGTTTGTCCGTGATCTTCTTGCAAACTATAAAGCAATTTATTGTTTCTTTCCGTGGAAAATTGACAAGCTGGCAGCTCTGATGGGCACGGACAAGGGAAAACATTGCTACCCCTTTATGCACCCATTTAGTCATGATACAACCTGATGCACTCGTAAATAAAAATCCTTGTTTTATGATCCCTTCATACCAAGGTCGCTATCCTCCCATTACTCATAGCCTGAAAGTAATTCATAAATTCACCTCATTTTATTTGTTGTTAACCTATGACATATTTTTATGATCACAAATATTGGATATTTTTAATAATATGTGAAGTATGGCAATAGGCAATGAAAATAATTTATGGTCAGCCTCAGTCTGCTTCTCATATTTCATATTGATCCAAAGATATTATCTAGAAGGGTATACAGGTCATATACAGTGGGTTACAGCTGCTATTTCCTTTTTGTTACATTTTACAGACAGTTTGTCCCCCCCCCCCATAAAGTGAATGGGCCGCAAAAAACGTGTTATGTTTTTTCCGTGCGTTTTTTTTTTTTTTTGCAAAAAACCACAACGCGCGTTTTCACCTCCCATTCACTTCTATTGCTTTCTTCAGGCGGAAAACGCCTGAAGAGAGGTCATGTCGCTTCTTTTTTCTGCTAGCGGCGAAAAACTGCTAGCAGAAAAAAAAAAGCTAGTGGTCTACATAGACCACTATTGTAATGAGGCGGATTTTGAGGCGAAATCCCCCGTCAACATCCGCCTCTTTGCCCCCGTGTGAACTAGCCCTAAGTAATTGCCATTTATTAAAATACACGTGCAGACTTTTAACATATACTATAGCCAAATCTCTTAAAGGGAAACCTGATTTCTGTATCTGCAGAACCGTATGCATAAATCTATCAAGTATATAACAAAAGGAGGGTGCATTTGCCAAATATTTAAGAGGTTCATATCAAAACCTGTTCAGTTTAGAGGAAGCCCTGGAAAAAAGAATTGTTATCACGGGGAACCCCTGAAATTTTTTTTGTCCAAAAAGACACAAAATTAAGAAAAAATTAAATGACAATAAAATTGCATGATAGCTGTCAAGTTGAGACTAAGTTCAGATCAGTTTACTTTCAGCCATGTCACTGATTTGTAGCAGGATCAAAACAACGGACTGAAGATTAATATAATGATGGATGCAGATGGAACAAATACTGTATTCATTGGTTATCATTCAATACAGATGTCTTATGTGTTGTTACTTAATATTAAAAAAAATTGCACAAAATTTGTGTCTTTGGCTGAGGACCTAAGTTGCGGAAATGCAGTTTTTTTTGTTGCAAATTTTGCTGCAGTTTTTGAGCCAAAGCCAAGAGTGGATTGAGCAGATGGGAGAAGTATAAGAACTTCCTATATATTTTATATTTTACTTTTGTATCAATTCTTAGTTTTGGCTCAAAAAAACACAGCAAAATCTGCAACAAAAAAGCTGCTTTTTCGCAACGTGGGTTACCAAAAAGTGTTTGTTTTTTCCCCTCCCAGAAATAACACCCCTCTCGCTTTTTCTGGTATTGCAGCGCAGTCGTCAAAGTAGAAAAAAAATCCCTATTTTTCCAGTCTCATACAACCTTATTTTTTTTATTAGATACAATGTAATATTACATCATGAGTGTATTATCTATCTATCTATCTATCTATCTATCTATCTATCTATCTACATATCTCTGTCTATCTGCAATATATCATCCAGTTATCAACTATTTTACCTCTAGTGTGAACTGTGCCTAAACGTCTGCAATAATAAGAGCAATACCAGCCATTCAGCAATAAACATGCCAACAGCATGGTGAACTGAAAATACAATAAAACACATATGCCACTGTTAACAGCAATCTGTTCTCATTACATTTGCAAATTATTTATTTAGCATAAGTGTAGCAAAGGAGCCATCATGTACAGTAGTTTAGAGTTTCCTAACTGCTGAACGTGTTAGCGAAGCTTTAATATTACAGTGGATTTTTGTAAACCACACAAGAACATCTGTTCATGCTGTATTAGTTTGTGGTTTTTTTGCTAAGCCGTTCGTACTATATACTTTTCAGTTTTTTATATTTAAAGCAAACCTGCAACCACTAGATGGCAGTGCGCCAGCTGATAAACGCATCTGCAGGCAATAAAACAGAAATCATTCTCAGCCATCTTCCTGGACGTATGTTGGAATGTATAAGAAATCTGCAAATTATTCCCAAAGTCTCCTTTGTTTGGTCCGTAAGGGTTCACCATTTGTGTCTGCTTCATCTAAAGCAGGAGTCAATGCTTAAGTCAAGTCTTGTTAATGATTAGAGATGAGCGAACACTAAAATGTTCGAGGTTCGAAATTCGATTCGAACAGCCGCTCAATGTTCGTGTGTTCGAACGGGTTTCGAACCCCATTATAGTCTATGGGGAACAGATACTCGTTAAGGGGGAAACCCAAATCCGTGTCTGGAGGGTCACCAAGTCCACTATGACAACCCAGGAAATGATGCCAACACCTCTGGAATGACACTGGGACAGCAGGGGAAGCATGTCTGGGGGCATCTAACACACCAAAGACCCTCTATTACCCCAACATCACAGCCTAACAACTACACACTTTACACACTCAATACCACCTCTCTGACAGTAGGAAAACACCTTGAAACATGTGTATTTGGCACTTGCAGTGAGGAGAGCTTGTCACCAGCAGTGAATTTGGCCCTTGTAGTAAGTTGAGGTTGGCACCAACATTTGTTTTGAAAATCAGGGTGGATTGAGCCTCTAACCAGCAGAGTTTGGGCAAATTCATGGTGGAGGGAGCCTCTAAACACCCCAGTTTGGACCAATTCATGGTGGAGGGAGCCTCTAAAACCCCCAGTTTGGACCAATTCATGGTGGAGGGAGCCTCTAAAAACCCCAGTTTGGACCAATTCATGGTGGAGAGAGCCTCTAAAAACCCCAGTTTGGACCAATTCATGATGGAGGGAGCCTCTAAACAGCCCAGTTTGGGCAAATTCATGGTGGAGGGAGCCTCTAAAAACCCCCAGTTTGGACCAATTCATGGTGGAGGGAGCCTCTAAAAACCCCAGTTTGGACCAATTCATGGTGGAGGGAGCCTCTAAACAGCCCAGTTTGGGCAAATTCATGGTGGAGGGAGCCTCTAAAAACCCCAGTTTGGACCAATTCATGGTGGAGGGAGCCTCTAAAAACCCCAGTTTGGACCAATTCATGGTGGAGGGAGCCTCTAAAAACCCCCAGTTTGGACCAATTCATGGTGGAGGGAGCCTCTAAAAACCCCAGTTTGGACCAATTCATGGTGGAGGGAGCCTCTAAACAGCTCAGTTTGGGCAAATTCATGGTGGAGGGAGCCTCTAAACAGCCCAGTTTGGGCAAATTCATGGTGGAGGGAGCCTCTAAAAACCCCAGTTTGGACCAATTCATGGTGGAGTGGTGGAGGGAGCCTCTAAACAGCCCAGTTTGGGCAAATTCATGGTGGAGGGAGCCTCTAAAAACCCCCAGTTTGGACCAATTCATGGTGGAGGGAGCCTCTAAAACCCCCAGTTTGGACCAATTCATGGTGGAGGGAGCCTCTAAACAGCCCAGTTTGGGCAAATTCATGGTGGAGGGAGCCTCTAAACAGCCCAGTTTGGGCAAATTCATGGTGGAGGGAGCCTCTAAAAACCCCAGTTTGGACCAATTCATGGTGGAGGGAACCTCTAAAAACCCCAGTTTGGACCAATTCATGATGGAGGGAGCCTCTAAACAGCTCAGTTTGGGCAAATTCATGGTGGAGGGAGCCTCTAAACAGCCCAGTTTGGGCAAATTCATGGTGGAGGGAGCCTCTAAAAACCCCAGTTTGGACCAATTCATGTGGAGGGAGCCTCTAAAAACCCCAGTTTGGACCAATTCATGGTGGAGGGAGCCTCTAAACAGCCCAGTTTGGACCAATTCATGGTGGAGAAAGCCTCTAAAAACCCCCAGTTTGGACCAATTCATGGTGGATGTAGCCTCTAAAAACCCCAGTTTGGACCAATTCATGGTGGAGTGGTGGAGGGAGCCTCTAAACAGCCCAGTTTGGGCAAATTCATGGTGGAGGGAGCCTCTAAAAACCCCCAGTTTGGACCAATTCATGGTGGAGGGAGCCTCTAAAACCCCCAGTTTGGACCAATTCATGGTGGAGGGAGCCTCTAAACAGCCCAGTTTGGGCAAATTCATGGTGGAGGGAGCCTCTAAACAGCCCAGTTTGGGCAAATTCATGGTGGAGGGAGCCTCTAAAAACCCCAGTTTGGACCAATTCATGGTGGAGGGAGCCTCTAAAAACCCCAGTTTGGACCAATTCATGGTGGAGGGAGCCTCTAAAAACCCCAGTTTGGACCAATTCATGGTGGAGGGAGCCTCTAAACAGCTCAGTTTGGGCAAATTCATGGTGGAGGGAGCCTCTAAACAGCCCAGTTTGGGCAAATTCATGGTGGAGGGAGCCTCTAAAAACCCCAGTTTGGACCAATTCATGGTGGAGTGGTGGAGGGAGCCTCTAAACAGCCCAGTTTGGGCAAATTCATGGTGGAGGGAGCCTCTAAAAACCCCCAGTTTGGACCAATTCATGGTGGAGGGAGCCTCTAAAAACCCCAGTTTGGACCAATTCATGGTGGAGGGAGCCTCTAAAAACCCCAGTTTGGACCAATTCATGGTGGAGGGAGCCTCTAAAAACCCCAGTTTGGACCAATTCATGATGGAGGGAGCCTCTAAACAGCCCAGTTTGGGCAAATTCATGGTGGAGGGAGCCTCTAAAAACCCCCAGTTTGGACCAATTCATGGTGGAGGGAGCCTCTAAAACCCCCAGTTTGGACCAATTCATGGTGGAGGGAGCCTCTAAACAGCCCAGTTTGGGCAAATTCATGGTGGAGGGAGCCTCTAAAAACCCCAGTTTGGACCAATTCATGGTGGAGGGAGCCTCTAAAAACCCCAGTTTGGACCAATTCATGGTGGAGGGAGACTCTAAACAGCCCAGTTTGGACCAATTCATGGTGGAGAAAGCCTCTAAAAACCCCCAGTTTGGACCAATTCATGGTGGAGGGAGCCTCTAAAAACCCCAGTTTGGACCAATTCATGGTGGAGGGAGCCTCTAAACAGCTCAGTTTGGGCAAATTCATGGTGGAGGGAGCCTCTAAACAGCCCAGTTTGGGCAAATTCATGGTGGAGGGAGCCTCTAAAAACCCCAGTTTGGACCAATTCATGGTGGAGTGGTGGAGGGAGCCTCTAAACAGCCCAGTTTGGGCAAATTCATGGTGGAGGGAGCCTCTAAAAACCCCCAGTTTGGACCAATTCATGGTGGAGGGAGCCTCTAAAACCCCCAGTTTGGACCAATTCATGGTGGAGGGAGCCTCTAAACAGCCCAGTTTGGGCAAATTCATGGTGGAGGGAGCCTCTAAACAGCCCAGTTTGGGCAAATTCATGGTGGAGGGAGCCTCTAAAAACCCCAGTTTGGACCAATTCATGGTGGAGGGAGCCTCTAAAAACCCCAGTTTGGACCAATTCATGGTGGAGGGAGCCTCTAAAAACCCCAGTTTGGACCAATTCATGGTGGAGGGAGCCTCTAAACAGCTCAGTTTGGGCAAATTCATGGTGGAGGGAGCCTCTAAAAACCCCCAGTTTGGACCAATTCATGGTGGAGGGAGCCTCTAAAAACCCCAGTTTGGACCAATTCATGGTGGAGGGAGCCTCTAAACAGCTCAGTTTGGGCAAATTCATGGTGGAGGGAGCCTCTAAACAGCCCAGTTTGGGCAAATTCATGGTGGAGGGAGCCTCTAAAAACCCCAGTTTGGACCAATTCATGGTGGAGGGAGCCTCTAAAAACCCCAGTTTGGACCAATTCATGGTGGAGGGAGCCTCTAAACAGCCCAGTTTGGACCAATTCATGGTGGAGAAAGCCTCTAAAAACCCCCAGTTTGGACCAATTCATGGTGGAGGGAGCCTCTAAAAACCCCAGTTTGGACCAATTCATGGTGGAGGGAGCCTCTAAACAGCTCAGTTTGGGCAAATTCATGGTGGAGGGAGCCTCTAAACAGCCCAGTTTGGGCAAATTCATGGTGGAGGGAGCCTCTAAAAACCCCAGTTTGGACCAATTCATGGTGGAGTGGTGGAGGGAGCCTCTAAACAGCCCAGTTTGGGCAAATTCATGGTGGAGGGAGCCTCTAAAAACCCCCAGTTTGGACCAATTCATGGTGGAGGGAGCCTCTAAAACCCCCAGTTTGGACCAATTCATGGTGGAGGGAGCCTCTAAACAGCCCAGTTTGGGCAAATTCATGGTGGAGGGAGCCTCTAAACAGCCCAGTTTGGGCAAATTCATGGTGGAGGGAGCCTCTAAAAACCCCAGTTTGGACCAATTCATGGTGGAGGGAGCCTCTAAAAACCCCAGTTTGGACCAATTCATGGTGGAGGGAGCCTCTAAAAACCCCAGTTTGGACCAATTCATGATGGAGGGAGCCTCTAAACAGCCCAGTTTGGGCAAATTCATGGTGGAGGGAGCCTCTAAAAACCCCCAGTTTGGACCAATTCGTGGTGGAGGGAGCCTCTAAAACCCCCAGTTTGGACCAATTCATGGTGGAGGGAGCCTCTAAACAGCTCAGTTTGGGCAAATTCATGGTGGAGGGAGCCTCTAAACAGCCCAGTTTGGGCAAATTCATGGTGGAGGGAGCCTCTAAAAACCCCAGTTTGGACCAATTCATGGTGGAGGGAGCCTCTAAACAGCTCAGTTTGGACCAATTCATGGTGGAGGGAGCCTCTAAACAGCCCAGTTTGGACCAATTCATGGTGGAGAAAGCCTCTAAAAACCCCCAGTTTGGACCAATTCATGGTGGAGGGAGCCTCTAAAAACCCCAGTTTGGACCAATTCATGGTGGAGGGAGCCTCTAAACAGCTCAGTTTGGGCAAATTCATGGTGGAGGGAGCCTCTAAACAGCCCAGTTTGGGCAAATTCATGGTGGAGTGAGCCTCTAAAAACCCCAGTTTGGACCAATTCATGGTGGAGTGGTGGAGGGAGCCTCTAAACAGCCCAGTTTGGGCAAATTCATGGTGGAGGGAGCCTCTAAAAACCCCCAGTTTGGACCAATTCATGGTGGAGGGAGCCTCTAAAAACCCCAGTTTGGACCAATTCATGGTGGAGGGAGCCTCTAAACAGCCCAGTTTGGGCAAATTCATGGTGGAGGAAGCCTCTAAACAGCCCAGTTTGGGCAAATTCATGGTGGAGGGAGCCTCTAAAAACCCCAGTTTGGACCAATTCATGGTGGAGGGAGCCTCTAAAAACCCCAGTTTGGACCAATTCATGGTGGAGGGAGCCTCTAAAAACCCCAGTTTGGACCAATTCATGATGGAGGGAGCCTCTAAACAGCCCAGTTTGGACAAATTCATGGTGGAGGGAGCCTCTAAAACCCCCCAGTTTGGACCAATTCATGGTGGAGGGAGCCTCTAAAAACCCCAGTTTGGACCAATTCATGGTGGAGGGAGCCTCTAAACAGCTCAGTTTGGGCAAATTCATGGTGGAGGGAGCCTCTAAACAGCCCAGTTTGGGCAAATTCATGGTGGAGGGAGCCTCTAAAAACCCCAGTTTGGACCAATTCATGGTGGAGGGAGCCTCTAAAAACCCCAGTTTGGACCAATTCATGGTGGAGGGAGCCTCTAAACAGCCCAGTTTGGACCAATTCATGGTGGAGGGAGCCTCTAAAAACCCCAGTTTGGACCAATTCATGGTGGAGGGAGCCTCTAAACAGCCCAGTTTGGGCAAATTCATGGTGGAGGGAGCCTCTAACCAGCCCAGTTTGGACCAATTCATGGTGGAGAGAGCCTCTAAAAACCCCAGTTTGGACCAATTCATGATGGAGGGAGCCTCTAAACAGCCCAGTTTGGACCAATTCATGGTGGAGAGAGCCTCTAAAAACCCCAGTTTGGACCAATTCATGGTGGAGGGGGCCTCTAAACAGGCCAGTTTGGGCAAATTCATGGTGGAGGGAGCCTCTAAACAGCCCAGTTTGGGCAAATTCATGGTGGAGGGAGCCTCTAACCAGCCCAGTTTGGACCAATTCATGGTGGAGGGAGCCTCTAAAAACCCCAGTTTGGACCAATTCATGGTGGAGGGAGCCTCTAAACAGCCCAGTTTGGACCAATTCATGGTGGAGGGAGCCTCTAAAAACCCCAGTTTGGACCAATTCATGGTGGAGGGAGCCGCTAAACAGCCCAGTTTGGACCAATTCATGGTGGAGGGAGCCTCTAACCAGCAGAGTTGGTGGAAATCAGGGTGGAGGGAGCCTCTAACCAGCAGAGTTGTGGGAAAGCAGGGTGGAGGGAGCCTCTAACCAGCAGAGTTGGTGGAAATCAGGGTGGAGGGAGCCTCTAACCAGCAGAGTTGTGGGAAAGCAGGGTGGAGGGAGCCTCTAACCAGCAGAATTGTGGGAAAGCAGGGTGGAGGGAGCCTCTAACCAGCAGAGTTGTGGGAAAGCAGGGTGGAGGGAGCCTCTAACCAGCAGAGTTGGTGGAAATCAGGGTGGAGGGAGCCTCTAACCAGCAGAGTTGGGGGAAATCAGGGTGGAGGGAGCCTAGTATTAGCAGAATTGTGCAACGCTTATGGTGGATGAGTATGAGGATGCGGAGGAATTGGAGAGGTTGAGTACAGACATGGAGTTTCATGTTGGGGTGCTTTACACAGGTGGGCACAAAAATGAAGGCTCTATCCAGTGGTGGTTCATTTTTATCAAAGTGAGCCGGTCGGCACTCTCAGCTGACCGACGGGTGCGCTTGTCAGTGATGATGCCACCGGCTGCACTGAACACCCTCTCAGATAGGACGCTGGCGGCAGGACAGGACAGCACCTCCAAGGCATATAGGGCAAGTTCAAGCCACAGGTCCAACTTCGACACCCAATACGTGTAGGGCGCAGAGGGGTCGGAAAGGACAGGGCTGTGGTCGGAAAGGTATTCCCGCAACATGCGCCTATACTTCTCACGCCTGGTGACACTAGGACCCTCCGTGGCGGCACTTTGGCGAGGGGGTGCCATCAAGGTGTCCCAGACCTTAGACAGTGTGCCCCTCGTTTGTGTGGACCGGTGAGAACTTGGTTGCCTACTGGAGGAACTGCCCTCCCTGCCGCCAACGTCACATGCTGGAAACATCTCCATCATATTCTGCACCAATTGCCTGTGGCAAGCATTTATGCGATTGGCCCTCCCCTCTACCAGGATAAAAGACGAGATGTTGTTTTTATACCGGGGGTCAAGGATAGCAAAGATCCAGTACTGGTTGTCCTCCATGATTTTGACAATACGCTTGTCGGTTGTAAAGCACCCCAACATGAACTCAGCCATGTCTGCCACAGTGTTAGTTGGCATGACTCCTCTGGCCCCACCGGAAAGTTCAATCTCCATTTCCTCCTCATCCTCCATGTCTACCCATCCGCGCTGCAACAATGGGACGATTCGAAGTTGCCCGGAAGCCTCCTGTATCACCATCACATCATCGGACAACTCTTCTTCCTCCTCCTCCTCCTCCCTTAAACGCGATGAAGCGGACAGATGTGTGGACCTACTCTCCAGCTGTGACGGATCGGATGCTATCCCTGACTCCTCTGTGTGTTCTGAGTTATCCCTGATGTCAATCAGGGATTCTCTCAGAACACACAAGAGCGGGATTGTAAGGCTCACCATCGCATCCGACTGACTTTGTGGCACCCTAGGGTTTTGTAGCTGGTATTCCATCAAAGGTCTCTGCTGCTCAACCACTCTATTCAACATCTGAAACGTTGAGTTCCAGCGTGTGGGGACGTCGCACAAAAGCCGGTGTTGTGGCACATGCAGGCGTTGCTGGAGAGATTTTAAGCTAGCAGCGGCTACTGTCGACTTGCGAAAGTGGGCGCACATGCGCCGCACTTTCACCAGTAGCTCTGGAACATTGGGGTAGCTCTTTAGGAAACGTTGCACCACTAGGTTGAAGACGTGGGCCAGGCATGGAACATGTTGGAGTCCGGCAAGCTCCAGAGCTGCTACCAGGTTCCAGCCGTTATCACAAACGACCATGCCTGGGCCCAGGTGCAGCGGCTCAAACCATATTGCCGTCTCATCGAGGAGGGCATCTCTCACCTCGGAGGCAGTGTGCTGTCTGTCCCCCAAGCTGATCAGCTTCAGCACAGCCTGCTGACGTCTACCAACGCCAGTGCTGCAACGTTTCCAACTCGTAGCTGGGGTCAATCTAACAGCGGAGGAGGAGGCGGTGGCGGAGGAGGAGGCGGTGGAGGAGGAGGAGGAGGGGGGTGTTCTTCTCGTGTCCCTGCCAGGAATGTTAGGCGGGGAGACGAGGTACACCGGGCCAGTTTGGGAAGCAGTCCCAGCCTCAACTACATTCACCCAGTGTGCCGTCAGTGAAATGTAGCGTCCCTGTCCGCATGCACTTGTCCACGCGTCGGTGGTCAAATGGACCTTTGTGCAAAGCGCGGAACTAAGGGCCCGCCTGATGTTGAGTGACACGTGCTGGTGCAAGCCGGGGACGGCACACCGGGAGAAGTAGTGACGGCTAGGGACGGCATAGCGAGGTGCTGCAGTTGCCATCAGGTCCAGGAAGGCGGGAGTTTCAACAAGCCGGAACGCCAACATCTCCTGGGCCAGCAGTTTAGCGATGTTGGCGTTCAAGGCTTGCGCGTGTGGGTGGTTAGCAGTGTATTTCTGCCGCCGCTCCAATGTCTGAGAGATGGTGGGTTGTTGTAAAGAAGCGCCTGATGGTGCCTTTGATGGTGCAGGAGAAGGAGATAAGACAGGAACAGGGGAGGATGAGGAAGAAGTCAACAAAGTGGCGGAGGCAGATGAAGTGGTGTCCTGGCTCGTCCTCTGGAGTGCATCGCCAGCACAGTCAGCAGTGGCAGTGGCAGAGGCAGAGGCAGTGGCGTGAACGGCAGGCGGCCTTTGTCCTGCCGTTGCTGCCTGCCACTGATTCCAGTGCTTGGATTCCAAATGACGGCGCATTGAAGTGGTGGACAGGTTGCTCTTCTCAGAGCCCCTAATCAATTTCGAGAGGCAAATTGTGCAGACAACACTATATCTGTCCTCGGCGCATTCCTTGAAAAAACTCCACACCTTCGAGAAACGTGCCCTCGAGGTGGGAGTTTTTCGGGGCTGGGTACGAACTGGAACATCTTGGGAGATTCCGGGTGTGGCCTGGCTTCGCCTAAGCTGCTGACCTCTGCCTCTGCCTCTAGCTACCCTTTTTGGTGCTGCACCTGCCTCAACATCCACACTACTTTCCCCGCTTGACATCCCCCCTGTCCAGGTCGGGTCAGTGTCCTCATCATCCACCACTTCCTCTTCCAACTCCTGTCTCATCTCCTCCTCCCGCACAATGCGCCGGTCAACTGGATGCCCTGACGGCAACTGCGTCACATCATCGTCGATGAGGGTGGGTTGCTGGTCATCCACCACCAAATCGAACGGAGATGGAGGAGACTTTAGTGTTTGAGCATCTGGACACAGATGCTCCTCTGTTAGGTTCGTGGAATCGTGACATGGAGGGGCAGGTTGAGGGACAATGAAAGGAGCGGAGAACAGCTCTGGGGAGCAGGGACAGTTGGGGTTATTGTTCTGTGAAGCTTGGGAATTTTGGGAGGAAGGAGGACAAGACTGTTGGGTAATAGGAGGAGAGGAGGCAGAGTCTGACTGGCTGCTGGACAATGTGCTGTAAGCGTTCTCCGACAGCCATTGCAAGACCTGTTCCTGGTTCTCGGGCCTACTAAGGTTTGTACCCTGCAGTTTAGTTAATGTGGCAAGCAACCCTGGCACTGTGGAGTGGCGCAATGCTTGCTGCCCCACAGGAGTAGGCACGGGACGCCCTGTGGCTTCACTGCTACCTTGCTCCCCAGAACCATTCCCCCGACCTCGCCTACGGCCTCGTCCACGTCCCTTTCCGGGAGCCTTGCGCATTTTGAATTCCCAGTCAGAAACTGGCACTATATAGCAGTAGCAAGAAATGAGGGTATTTGTAACCCCAATATATTCTTTGAATTCCCAGTCAGACAATGGCACTATATACCAGTAGCAAAAATTGTGGGTGCACGTAACCCCAATATATTCTTTGAATTCCCAGTGAGACAATGGCACTATATACCAGTAGCAAAAATTGTGGGTGCACGTAACACCAATATATTCTTTGAATTACCAGTCAGAAACTGGCACTATATGGCAGTAGCAAGAAATGAGGGTATTTGTAACCCCAATATATTCTTTGAATTCACAGTGAGACAATGGCACTATATACCAGTAGCAAAAATTGTGGGTGCACGTTACCCCAATATATTCTTTGAATTACCAGTCAGAAACTGGCACTATATGGCAGTAGCAAGAAATGAGGGTATTTGTAACCCCAATATATTCTTTGAATTCACAGTCAGACAATGGCACTATATACCAGTAGCAAAAATTGTGGGTGCACGTAACCCCAATATATTCTTTGAATTCACAGTCAGACAATGGCACTATATACCAGTAGCAAAAATTGTGGGTGCATGTAACCCCAATATATTCTTTGACTTCCCAGTCAGACAATGGCACTATATACCAGTAGCAAAAATTGTGGGTGCACGTAACACCAATATATTCTTTGAATTACCAGTCAGAAACTGGCACTATATGGCAGTAGCAAGAAATGAGGGTATTTGTAACCCCAATATATTCTTTGAATTCCCAGTGAGACAATGGCACTATATACCAGTAGCAAAAATTGTGGGTGCACGTAACCCCAATATATTCTTTGAATTCCCAGTCAGACAATGGCACTATATACCAGTAGCAAAAATTGTGGGTGCACGTAACCCCGAATATTTTCTTTGAATTCCCAGTGAGACAATGGCACTATATACCAGTAGCAAAAATTGTGGGTGCACGTAACCCCAATATATTCTTTGAATTCCCAGTGAGACAATGGCACTATATACCAGTAGCAAAAATTGTGGGTGCACGTAACCCCAATATATTCTTTGAATTCCCAGTGAGACAATGGCACTATATACCAGTAGCAAAAATTGTGGGTGCACGTAACCCCAATATATTCTTTGAATTCCCAGTCAGACAATGGCACTATATACCAGTAGCAAAAATTGTGGGTGCACGTAACACCAATATATTCTTTGAATTAGCAGTCAGAAACTGGCACTATATGGCAGTAGCAAAAAATGAGGGTATTTGTAACCCCAATATATTCTTTGAATTCCCAGTGAGACAATGGCACTATATACCAGTAGCAAAAATTGTGGGTGCACGTAACCCCAATATATTCTTTGAATTCCCAGTCAGATAATGGCACTATATACCAGTAGCAAAAATTGTGGGTGCACGTAACCCCAATATATTCTTTGAATTCCCAGTGAGACAATGGCACTATATACCAGTAGCAAAAATTGTGGGTGCACGTAACCCCAATATATTCTTTGAATTCCCAGTCAGACAATGGCACTATATACCAGTAGCAAAAATTGTGGGTGCACGTAACCCCAATATATTCTTTGAATTCCCAGTCAGACAATGGCACTATATACCAGTAGCAAAAATTGTGGGTGCACGTAACCCCAATATATTCTTTGAATTTCCAGTGAGACAATGGCACTATATACCAGTAGCAAAAATTGTGGGTGCACGTAACCCCAATATATTCTTTGAATTCCCAGTGAGACAATGGCACTATATACCAGTAGCAAAAATTGTGGGTGCACGTAACCCCAATATATTCTTTGAATTCCCAGTCAGACAATGGCACTATATACCAGTAGCAACAATTGTGGGTGCACGTAACACCAATATATTCTTTGAATTACCAGTCAGAAACTGGCACTATATGGCAGTAGCAAGAAATGAGGGTATTTGTAACCCCAATATATTCTTTGAATTCCCAGTGAGACAATGGCACTATATACCAGTAGCAAAAATTGTGGGTGCACGTAACCCCAATATATTCTTTGAATTCCCAGTGAGACAATGGCACTATATACCAGTAGCAAAAATTGTGGGTGCACGTAACCCCAATATATTCTTTGAATTCCCAGTGAGACAATGGCACTATATACCAGTAGCAAAAATTGTGGGTGCACGTAACCCCAATATATTCTTTGAATTCCCAGTCAGACAATGGCACTATATACCAGTAGCAAAAATTGTGGGTGCACGTAACCCCAATATATTCTTTGAATTCCCAGTGAGACAATGGCACTATATACCCGTAGTAAAAATTGTGGGTGCACGTAACCCCAATATATTCTTTGAATTCCCAGTCAGACAATGGCACTATATGGCAGTAGTAAAAATAGTGGGTGTATATAGCCCCAATTCTATTGCTAGGGGACTTGCAGTGTATTTTTGGGGTGAAGGTGGGGGGGCACACCTTTGGAACGGGTATCGGGGGTATATATAGGGTATACGGGAATACACTGTCAGTGTATTCCATTCAGGATCCTGGGAAAGCTGGGTTGCGGCGATTGAGCCCGTCAGTGCCACGTTACACTGACAAGCTTCTCCCTGGAATTTAGCTCTTATAAGAGCTGTTGGTTGTCTTCTCCTTCCTATCCTAGCCTGTCCCTGCCTACCCAGAATCTAACCCCTAGCTAACTGGACGGAAACCTCCGTCCCCGGTGAATTGCAAGCTCAGAATGACGCGAAGCTGGGCGTCGCTGTTCTTTTAAATTAGAGGTCACATGTTTTCGGCAGCCAGTTGGTTTTGCCTACTTTTTTCAACGTCACCGGTGTCGTAGTTCCTGTCCCACCTACCCTGCGCTGTTATTGGAGCAAAAAAGGCGCCAGGGAAGGTGGGAGGGGAATCGAGTAATGGCGCACTTTACCACGCGGTGTTCGATTCGATTCGAACATGCCGAACAGCCTAATATCCGATCGAACATGAGTTCGATAGAACACTGTTCGCTCATCTCTAATTATAATGGGCCAGAAAATAAAAATTGTTTGTTGGAATAATACTTTAATTCTTGCATTTAGATTTTTCTAAATCTAAATTTCCAAGTTATTCTGTACACTATAACTCCTTAACACCACAACTAATAACAAAATTCTTGCATAAAAATGGTCCGTGCCAAATGATGTCCCCCTCCAACTTTGACATCCCTTAATGCACTGCCATTGGCTAATGCGGGTGGGACTGTGGCAGTAAAAGCGGGGGAACATATTTAATCTTCACCTTAAAAGTTTTATATCCAAAATTTAATCGCAATGAAGTTGGTTCATTAGCAACTCACAAAATTAATATTATTTTGGAGAACCAAAACTGCTTACATAAAATTACTTCCCCTTGCGGTGTATCTCAATTTTAGCTTAAGCTATTCTTTGTGATTGTGATTTTCACCCTACTGAAAATAAAATCCTGCCCTGAACTTGGTTTCTATATTCTTATGCTTAACTCAAAGAAATTGCTGGATTAAAGCTGTTTGTGCTCTATAAATTTTTGCTACCATCATCCGTTTAGTTAGCCTCTGGGTAGCCATAATTCAAGAAGAAACTCTATATCCCTTGCCAGTGCCTGTTAGATAACACAAGGCTGATTAAGCTCTATATCTAAAAGCCAAGCTAAAAGCAAAAAAGTGTGTACATGTAATGCTAATTCGGATATATAGACCTTTAACTCGAGCATACCGTACTCTTTGCACAGCTGTTGGATGAATGTGCTTTCAATGAGTAGTTACCTTGCTCAGTTCTCCTACACACATGCATTCATAGCTCAACTGAGAGTGCATGTGTTCTGGACTGGGAGAGAGGCCAACTCCTCACTTGACCCTTATTTCCTTCTACATCTGCCACTGTTGGAAAATGAAGAGGACCCATACACATTAGATGGTCTGTCATATCCAAAAAGTTACTGGGTTTTACCAACACTGAAAAAACGCAGCTTTTCCTGTTGCGTTTTTTTGTTGTTTTTTTTAGCCATATCCGAAGGTGGGTTGAGACGAAGGTAGTAGTATGGAGGATTATGTAGATAATCTGTTTTCCCATAGTCCAAACAGCAGCACAACAGATGGGGTATTCCTGCCCCTGCACGCAATTAGGACAGGTGGAACTTTTGCTCAATCAATAACCTCCCCTATAAGAGGTCACCAGACCTCCCCCTCCACGTGTTAATTATAAAGTATAAATTTCAAAGAAAAACCTTCAGAATGTCAAACCAAATAAATAGGGAGGGAGCTTTGTGCTGCTGTTTGGACTATGGGAAAACAGATTATCTACATAATCCTCCATTCCCCATACGTCCAACACAGCAGCACAACAGATGGGGAGGTAGCAAGAAAAATCCCCCTAGGGTGGGACTTCCTGACATACTGACGTCAAAACTGAGCGACCAAAGGCAGTTGCCTCCTCGCTAAACCTATCTAGTCTATAATGCCTAACAAAGGTTAGGTGAGAGCTCCAGGTTGCCGCCGCACAGATCTGGTCCAGGGAGACAGCATGTCTCTCTGCACAAGAAGCGGCAACCGCACGGGTCGAATGAGCCCTCACAAACCCAGGCGGCGATAGTCCCTGGGTACAGAACGCCAGAGAGATGGCTCCTTTGATCCATCGTGCCAAAGTTGTTTTGGATGCTCTACATCCCTTATATCTGCCTGCAAAATTTATTAGCAGGTTCTCTGCCTTCCTGAAGGACCTGGAACGTTCCAGGTAGATCTGCAAAGCCCTCTTCAGATCTAGGGTATGCCACCTCTCCTCCTCTGGGGAGGAGGGGGATGCAAAGAATGTAGGTAAAGTAATTGTATGGTTAATATTTTGACCTGAAGGGACTTTTGGTATAAACCCCGGAAGGTATCTTAACTGTACCCTGTCTGGAAAGAACAACAGATAGGGTTCCGAGGCTGCCAGCGCCTGCAATTCCCCTGTACGTTTAGCCGAAGTAACGGCTAGCAGAAACGCCACTTTGTATGTAAGAAACTTTAACCCCACCTCTTGTAGGGGTTCAAAGGGGGGCCCACAAAGCCCATGTAGTACCGTGGCTAAGTCCCATTGTGGTACTGGGAACTGCACCGAAGGTCGGAGCCTAGTGGCCCCTTTCAGGAATTGATTTATCAACGGATTCTGAGACAATCTGACCCCCAGTACGGCTGAGAGGGCAGCTATGTGTACCTTTAGTGTTGCTGGGGTGAGACCCTTCTCCAGCCCCTTCTGCATGAACTCCAATATTGAATCTATTAGTGTTAATGGGCGCTGTCTCTCCGCTGGTAAATTCTTCCAATTCTCAAATAACTTCGATTTGTGGATTCTGCCCTCGCACAGGCCATAGTTGTTCTCACGGCCTGTGACAATCCGTTATGTCCGTATAGGGTGCGGTCAACCTCCAGGCTGTCAGGTTGAACCTCTTCAGGTTCTGGCATAGCCGCTTGTTTTGGGTTACCAGGTTGTGAAGAAGTGGAAGCCTCCAGTAATTCCCTCGACTCATCTGTATGAGGTGGGTAAACCATGCCCTCTTCGGCCAGAACGGGATGATGGCAATCACCGATACCTGGTCTTGCCTGATCTTGGCCAATACCCTCGCAATCATGGGAAGTGGAGGGAAGATATACGCCAGCCTGAACCTCCAGGGTATTGATAGGGCATCTACTGCCAAGGGGTTGTCCTCCTGGTAGAGGGAACAGAACCTCTCCACCTTGGCATTGTATTGGGTGGCCATCAGATCCACCTCGGGGAGACCCCACATCTGAGTTAGTTGCGCAAACACTTCTTGGTTGAGGGACCACTCGCCTGACACCGCTTCTCCCCTGCTGAGCTGGTCTGCCAGCACGTTCAGGTGTCCCCTTATATGCACCGCATTGAGGTGGCTTAAGTTTCTCTCTGCCCAAGTAAAGATCTGATCCGTCAGTCTGAGAAGAGAGGTGGACCTTGTCCCACCCTGTTTGTTCAAATAAAGGACTACTGTAATGTTGTCTGACCTGATTTTTACCGCCTTGCCGCGGAGCTCCTGGGCAAAGTGAAGCAGGGCTTGATACACCGCTCGCAACTCGCGCCAATTTGATGACTGGATCTTCTCTGATTGGCCCCATGTTCCTTGTGCTAGGGTCTCCCCCAGATGCGCTCCCCATCCGACCAGGGAGGCATCTGTTGTCAACAGGGTCCAGTCGGGCTGGACCGTGGACATACCGTCTTTCAGCTGGGACCACCATCGTAGTGATCGACGGGTACTGATGGTCAACTGGACTGGCTTCTTCAGCCCTGTGGGGCTGCGGCTCCAGACCTTGAGGATCTCGCTTTGTAGTGGCCTCATATGCCATAGCGCCCATGGCACTGCATCTGCAGTTGCTGACATTAGACCTAGGACCTTCATTGCGGTTCTTATTCGAACCCTCCGTGTGACCGCCAGATGCTGCACCGCCCGACAAATCTTCTCCTTCCGAGTCTGAGGAAGAGATATCTCCATCCTCTGAGAATCCACAATGAATCCCAGAAACTGGATTCTGGTGGTGGGGACAATTCTTGATTTGCTCCAATTGATCATCCAGCCTAATTCCTCTAGGAAGGTAACTGTGGTCCTTAGGTGGGCAGCGAGAACCTCTGCTGAGTGGGCCTTTAACAGCCAATCGTCTAGGTACGGTATAATAAATACCCCCTGGAGCCGAAGTGCTGCAACGACCGGAGCCACCACCTTTGTAAAGGTGTGGGGGGCCGAGGAAATCCCGAACGGGAGAGCCGTGAACTGCAGGTGACACAGCGTCCCGTTCAGCACAACCGCGATCCTCAAGAACCTCCTGTGTGGCGGAAAGATCGGGACGTGCAAATAGGCGTCCCTTAAATCCAGGGTGACAAAGCTGTCTCCCTGCTGCAGAAATGGTATCACAGACCTGATAGTTTCCATCCGGAAACGAGACTTGAGGACATGCTGGTTGAGAGATCTTAGGTCGACCACCATCCTCCATCCCCCTGATGTCTTGGGGACCAGAAACACCGGAGAATATACTCCGGTCGACCATTCTGCCAAAGGAACTGGCTCTAGAGCGCCTTTGTCCAGGTATTCCTGAACGGCGTTCTCTAGAAGGATCTGCTTCTGACCAAATAATACACGGGTACTCACAAATTTGTCGGGTGGAAGAGACACAAACTTTATTTTGTAGCCCGTCTGCACGAGCTGGAGGACCCATGGGTCCTGGATGAGACGACCCCATGCTGCTGCAAAATGGGCCAGCCGACCTCCCACCGGTAAGGGTGCTGTGTCTCCGCGGGAGGGGAGCCCAAAGGGGTTGGCGTCAGAAGGAGGGCTTCTTTTTCTCTTCCCCGCGAAAGGTGCGTTTACCTGCTCCTCTGCCCTGGATCCCCGGGCGTCTTTGAAAGGAGCCCCTGGCTCCATATACTCTGGAGAATCCTCTCCCTCTATATGATGGACCGGGTCTACCTCTGGCACCTTGGGGGAGACTCTTCCCCTTGCTGTCAGCCATCCCCTCCATAATGACGTCCAGCTCCTTCCCAAAGAGCCTACCTGGTTCATACGGGAGTGCACATAAATTGTACTTGGACGTATTGTCCGCTCTCCAGGGCTTAAGCCACAATGGTCGTCTTGCGGCCGTCGCCAACGCCATGGACTTTGCTGCAATTTTTACATTATAGAGCGCCGCCTCTGCTAGATAATCAACAGCCATGGATGTGGAGGTCAGAAACGTCAGAAGGTCGTCACGCGGAACGCCTGCATCAATATCTCTGCGGAGAGACGTTATGTTTCCCCGAAGAAACTGGACCACCTCCCCTGTTGAGATTCCTACTGAGGCCTGCGCTGCTGCAGTTGTATATATATGGCGCAGAGAGCCCTCTGCCCGCCTATCCATTGCGTCCTGGAGATTGGATCCGTTATCCGAAGGTAAGACTGTACGTCTTGATAATTTAGACACGGCCATGTCAACTCTCGGGGTTGGCCCCCAACGATTAAATTCCGCGTCTTCCACCGGAAAGAGTGTACGAAATTTCTTAGAAATCTGAAACGATTTCTCCGGTCTCTTCCATTCCGTCTCCATACATCTTGAGACTGAAGGTTCTACCTTAAATGCTCTTGGGGCCCTTGGGTCCCCTTCCTCGCCCCTATCTGGGCGTACCAACTTCAATAATTTCGGCATTTTTTCTAATGAGAAAGATGGACCTGAAACATCCGACTCCTCATCCGAAGAGATCTCATCCAACACTTGGAACTCCTCCCCCCTAGGGGAGGGGACAGAGGGGAGATCCAAGCGCGGTCGTTTAGCTAAGTGGGAGATAGACTCCTTCATCTCCCTCATTGAGTCTTTCACAAACTCCTTCACCCATGACATCGCCTCCCCAATTTGCGACTCCACTGGCTGTGAAGCCCGGCATTGGCGACAGCGGGAAAAATCATAGTCATCCGGCAAGGGGGTCTTGCAATCCCTGCATGGTAAATGCCGGAGCCTAGGCGCCGACCTTCCCCCACGTCCTTCAGACACCGAGGATGAAGAAGACATCTATAAGGGAAAATAACATTTGTTTCAATATACCTTACCATACCCCCCTGCTGGAAACCATAGGGCGACTACTACCTTCAAACTTATTGCAAGGTCCTTCCAATTTCCCTCAGAATGTGTCAGCAATCACAAACCACTTCTGCACTGCATCAGGTCCCAGTGCAACTGAGTCTTAAATACCTCCCAGAGGGGAGGGAGATCAAGCCCCGCCCCACCACCAGGTGGGGAAGGATTCTGTGCATAATAATAATGATACGTAGTAATATGCCTCTTACCTGCTGCTTTGTATGAGGGGGAAACCTCCCCTCCAACACATACTCACGCTATTTCCCCCCCCCCCACCCTGAATGTCAGGGACGGAGGGGACACACGGCCGGAGCAAGGGAGAGTGCACTGCGCATGCGCCTCTCCACTGCCGAACCCAGCTGACCGGAGCGCGCGCGCGCGCCTAGGAAATCCCCCGGCCGGACGTCCACAGAGAACCAGCGAGCGCACGGAGCGACATCCACAGGCAGAGAGGCTAACAAAGCTAAGTTCTTACTATCACAGGGGGAGAGGACACCGGCCCCCCCCCCACCACCACCTGTCCCTGTCCGCAGGACAGAAAAAAACACGTGGAGGGGGAGGTCTGGTGACCTCTTATAGGGGAGGTTATTGATTGAGCAAAAGTTCCACCTGTCCTAATTGCGTGCAGGGGCAGGAATACCCCATCTGTTGTGCTGCTGTGTTGGACGTATGGGGAATATAAGTTTCCTATATATTTCCCATTCCTTTTGTAGCCATGATATAACATCATTTAAACAATCCGTCACTTCCTGGTGAGACTTTCCCTTTTAGGTTAAGGCCCCACGTTGCGGAAACGCAGTTGTTTTTGTTGCAGACTTTATTGTGGTCTTTTGAGCTAAAGCCAAGAATGACCTCAAAAAGCAATGGAAAACATATTGGAAGTTCTTATACATTTACTTTCTGCTCAATCCTGTCCTGGTTTTGGCTAAAAAAAAAAAAACGCAACAAAATCTCCAACAAAAAAAGCTGCATTTCTGCAATGTGGGGCCTTAGCCTAAAAGATACATTTTTTTGTCATTTTTAACATTGCTTTTGAAAAAACATTGCCTTTTTGTTAAGAAATCTGAACTTGTCTCAACCTGTAAACTAACAATGTACTGGGATGGATGGATGGATGGATGGATGGATGATAGATAGATAGATAGATAGATAGATAGGAGATAGATAAATAAATAGATAGATAGATAGATAGGATATAGAATAGGAGATAGATAGATAGATAGATAGATAGATAGATAGATAGATAGATGATAGATAGATAGATAGATAGATAGATAGATAGATAGATAGATAGATAGATAGATACAGTGGCGTAACTACCACCATCGCAGCGGTAGCAGCTGCCACAGGGCCCGGGACATTAGGGGCCCGGTGACAGCTGCTACTGCTGCTGTCATTATGCTCTGAGGTCTTTTCGGACCCCCGAGTATAATGATTGGAGCCCCCTGTTGGTGGAATACTTTCCACCAACAGGGGGCCCCGAAGCTGCAGCAACGGCTGAGACACAGGAGCTGCAGGTCTGGCTCCTGTCAGCGCTGCAGGACGCTCTCCCCCTCTCTCCCCCCTCCCTTTCTCTGCTGTCCTCTGCCCACCAATGAGAGGAGGAGGCGGGGCTTATCCCTTCCGTCCTGCACAGAAGAGAAGAGGAAGAAGCTGCTCCAGGAAAATGAAACTGAAGCTACACAGGTACGTACTGGGGTTACTTATTAATGTCAGGCATTTGGGGGGATTACTTGTGTTTTAGTAACTCCATGTGCCTCATAGTAATAGCAGTTAACCCCATCATCTCCCTCACATTAACCCCTGTTTGCCTCACCATAAGAGTTACTGATATGTGAGACATTTGGGGGTAATAGTAATGAAGATACTTTATTATTACCTCCATGTCTCTCACATATCAGTAACTCTAATGGTGAGGCATACAAGGCTTAATGTGAGGGACATGATAGGGTTAACTGCTATTAATATGAGGCACATGGAGTTACTAAATTGTAATGCACAGGACCAGATTTTTTTTTATCCACAATTTGTCCTGGTATAGCGGTCAGCGGTGACAGTATTTAGTCCTGTAGGGGCCACTAAGGGACATAATACTGTGTGCAGAGGCCACTAAGGGACATAATACTGTGTGCAGGGGCCACTAAGGGACATAATACTGTGTGCAGGGGCCACTAAGGGACATAATACTGTGTGCAGGGGCCACTAAGGGACATAATACTGTGTGCAGGGGCCACTAAGGGACATAATACTGTGTGCAGGGGCCACTAAGGGACATAATACTGTGTGCAGGGGCCACTATTGGGTATAATACTGTGTGCAGGGGCCACTATTGGGTATAATACTGTGTGCAGGGGCCACTATTGGGTATAATACTGTGTGCAGGGGCCACTATGGGACATAATATTGTGTGCAGGGGCCACTATTGGGTATAATACTGTGTGCAGGGGCCACTATGGGACATAATAGAGCGCGCAGGAATGCGTAGGAGGGACTCGGTTGAGATCTTCGGTGTCGGGGGGGCCCCATGTCAAAAGTTCGCCACGGGGCCCCGCCATTCCTAGTTACGCCACTGGATAGATAGATAGATAGATAGATAGATAGGAGATAGATAGATAGATAGATAGATAGATAGATAGATAGATAGATAGATATTAGAGAGGATAGATAGATAGATAGATAGATAGATAGATAGATAGATAGGATATAGAATAGGAGATAGATAGATAGATAGATAGATAGATAGATAATAGATAGATAGATAGATAGATAGATAGATAATAGATAGATAGATAGATAGATATGTTTCTTTTTTAATATCTACGTCATCTTATTGCATAAATCGTTTTTTCTTGATCTTGTGATCTGCTATCTTGTCACGTATTTTAGGTAGTGACTACGGCATGTTCATCGATTTAGCTGAATTGTAAAACTAAAATGGATTACATTTTGTTGAAAGGGCAGAAATATAATGAAGTGACTGACAGTGCAACGAGAAGTGAATCTTGCTCTCCTTGGACATGAAGAGTGATATCCTCAGCAAAGTCCAGTCGCCTGTTAAATAATGACTACAAGTATCAAGTGTTCTCTCTTTGATTTATGAGGATGCACACACAGATATTTAAGGAACAATGCCACATTTTCTGGAAGAAACAAGGTATCAGGTTGTGGTTATGTATGACACATAGGGTATAGTATGTGAAAGGTTGGATAACATCACCAATGTCATGACTGAAAAGGTGACCTCTTCTTGGTTTCTGCTCTCATGAGAAAAGCTACCATTCAATTATCGCACATTAAATGAAGCATGATATATATCACACATATGTACTATTGTAATGATACTTTCATCTAAAGGAAAACTAATGTTATGGTGAGGTATTAGGGAAATAAATATTCTATACGTCAATGGATCTATAAAGTGTAAGTCACTCACTTAGAATGTCGATTCTTTCAGATTTATAACCAACCACTAATCTATCTCTGAAACTCTGTGCAGTTTATATGCTTAGGATAGGAGAGATCCCAATGACGGAATGTGCAATATGGCAGAATGGGGTCCATTACATAGGTCGATATCAGACCATAACACACTTTGATCAACGATATAACAACTCGATTGACAATTGTTTAAAGTAAATGCCAAGTTTTCCCGCATTATTAGAGCCCATGCACCCGTACTTCAGTCAGAGAAACAAGGCAAAGAATACAAAGCGAACAGAAGTAGATTTCAGCACAGGTTTTATGGAAAGGAGGCAAAATGAAGTAATAAAGTATTTTACAATGTTTAGTAATGTTATAAATGCTGAAAGAACATCAAAAGTTGTCTGAAAGTTTTTTACATTATAAACTGTTAATATGGCCATTAACTACAAGATCATATTGTAATGTCCTTATTAGAGATGAGCGAACAGTGTTCTATCGAACACATGTTCGATCGGATATCAGGCTGTTCAAGATGTTCGATTCCATACGGACACCACGGGGCAAACTCCAAAAAAATTTGATTCCCCTCCCACCTTCCCTGGCGCTTTTTTTGCACCAATAACAGCGCAGGGTAGGTGGGACAGGAACTACGACAACTGGGGCATTGAAAAAAAAATCGGAAAAAGTCATTGGCTGCCGAAATCAGGTGACCTCCATTTTAGACGAATAGTGGATTTCAAATCCGTGTCATATGAGAATGTGAACTTTGTGACTATGAGACAGGGATAGCTGTACAGGCAGGGATAGTTAGGGATAACCTTTTTTATGTGGGAATGTTATTAAAAATAACTTTTTGGGGCTCTATCGGGTGTGTAATTGTGTTTTTTGTGAGATAAACTTTTTCCCATAGGAATGCATTGGACAGCGCTGATTGGCCAGAGTACATAATTCGGCCAATCAGCGCTGGCTCTGCTGGAGGAAACGGAGTCTAAGATCGCTCCACACCAGTCTCCATTTTGGTCCGACCTTAGACTCCACCTCCTCCAGCAGAGCCAGCGCTGATTGGCCGAATTATGTACTCTGGCCAATCAGCGCTGGCCAATGCATTCTATTAGCGTGATGAAGCAGAGCTGAGTGTGCACAAGAGTTCAAGCGCACACTTGGCTCTGATGTAGCAGAGCCGAGTGTGCACAAGGGTTTAAGCGCACCCTCGGCTCTGATGTAACAGAGCCAAGTGTGCACAAGGGTTCAAGTGCACCCTCAGCTCTGATGTAGCAGAGCCGAGTGTGCACAAGGGTTCTGCTGATTCTGTATACTGATTCTGTATACTGGCCAATCAACGCTGGCCAACGCCAGCGGTGATGGAGAGCTGAGTGTGTGCCAAGCTCGCACAGCAGAGCTGACCGGCACACGGTGTAGTTGAGCAGAACTGGCTCAACACTGCTGAGTCTCTGGACAGCAGAGGTGAGTGTGTGCCAAGCTTAGCTCTGCGGCATCACCGCATACCCATAGGAATGCATTGGCCAGCGTTGATTGGCCAGCCTTCGGCCAATCAGCGCTGGCTCTGCCGGAGGAGGCGGAGTCTAAGGTCAGACCTGAATGGAGAACTGGTGTACAGCGATCTTAGACTCCGCCTCCTCCGGCAGAGCCAGCGCTGATTGGCCGAATCCTGGAGACTGGCCAATCAACGCTGGCCAATGCATTCCTATGGGAAAAAGTTAGCTTGCGAAAATCGCAAGCTGACAGGTAATAAAGTGACTTTTATGCCCCCAGGCATGCTTCCCCTGCTGTCCCAGTGTCATTCCAGGGTGTTGGCATCATTTCCTGGGGTGTCATAGTGGACTTGGTGACCCTCCTGAGACGGATTTGGGTTTCCCCTTTAACGAGTATATGTTCCCCATAGACTATAATGGGGTTCGAAACCCGTTCGAACAGTCGAACAGTGAGTGGCTGTTCGAATCGGATTTCGAACTTCGAACATTTGGGTGTTTGCTCATCTCTAGTCCTTATTGTATTGCCATTATTATTTTGCCCATATGGGCACAATGTGGGGAATAGATGCAAACTGTGAAAACTGTGCATATAATATATGACTTAAAGGCTCATATACACGACAAATTATGTGCTTTAGGTTAAGCCAGAAAACACTGCGGAAAAGACTGCGGTGGAAACGCGTTGTATTTTTCATGTAGCATTTTTCACAGAAAGTCTGCAGAGGAAAACTCTGCTCCTATTATACCTATACAGAAAATGCTAGAATTTCCATAGGTATAATTGATATGCTATAGTTTACAAAATTCTGCGTGGGGCCCTGGCCTTACAGAACTACAGTACATCATCCCCTAACAATCTGTGGCTATACTCTTGCACTGTGTGACTCAATTTTTTACAGAAGGTGTGAATTTTACAAAAAAAAACCCAAAAAAACAGCAATCTCTGTCAGATGTGATATTATAGTGCCATTTTTTCCTCTAAACATTGTTTCTCTAAAAGCAATATACAGCAATATACTGTGGCTTAAGGGCTGTCTATCCCATATCATGAAGTCATCTGTTGTGTGTCACAGTACAGGCTCTGTGTACACAGCTCGCTGCTTGTATGAGTACTAGTATAGGAGAGCTCTATTGCAATCTTGCATTCTAATTTGTAACAAGAAGGTCACAAGTCACTAGTTCACTTCGCGTGGTGTCTGGTGTTCTCTGTCACCGATCTACTTCTATCAGTAACATCAAAACACTTCTTAATGAGCATTTCCACATTATTTGGGTTGCTGCATAGTAACACACCCTAACTGGTAACACCTATTTGTTAGTTTATTCATAAATATGTATGGAAAGGGGACAAATCAGTCTTCTAAGAAAAGGTGCACCAGAATTGTACTTTGGGGAATATAAGTACTTACTAAAACAGCATGTCAGATTATCTACAATACAACATGTAAACCATTTCAGATTTAAAATAATATACAATTGTATATCATATATACAGTACAATGCTGTGCAAAAGTTTTAGACAAGCATGAATAAAATGGTGGGAAGTAAGAATGCTTTCAAAAACAAAAGTGCTAATAGCTTGTTTTTGTCTGTTAATAAAATTAAGTAAATGAATAGAGATGAGCGAGTAGTACTCGATCAAGTAGGTGTTCGATCGAATACTACAGTATTCAAAATACTCGTACTCGATCGAGTACTACTAGCTGTTCGAAGTTAAGATTCGATGCAGAACCAGTGTTGATTGGAAGAATGCTATACATTGCCAATCAACGCTGGTTCTTCTCTCACTTTTAGAAGTCTTCTCCCTGCGCAGCGTTTCTGCGTCCTCTTCCGGCTCTGAATTCACTCTGCTTAGGCATCGGGCCTGGGCAGAGCCGACTGCGCATGTCCGCTTGTAGTGCGGGCATGCGCAGTCGGCTCTGCCCAGGCCCGATGCCTGGCAGAGTGAATGAAGAGCCGGAAGATGCCGCGGGGACGCTGCACGGAGAAGACTTCTCGGAGGATCCAGCCCGACCCTCACTCGTGGACTTGGTAAGTATAATTTGATCGAATGTTGCGTACCCCTGAAACAAGCATTTCCCCCCATAGACTGTAATGGGGTTCGAAACCCGTTCGAACAGTCGAACAGTGTGCGGCTGTTCGAATTGGATTTCGAACCTAGAACATTTTAGTGTTTGCTCCTCTCTATAAATGAACAAAAGAGGAATCTAAATCATATCAATATTTGGTGTGAGTGGCCTTTGCCTTCAAAACAGCATTGATTCTTCTAGGTACTGTACACTTGGACACAGTTGAAGGAATTTGCCAAGGAGGTTGCTCCAAGCATCTTGTAAAACTAAACACAGATCTTCTTTGCATGTAGGCTTGTTTAAATCCTACTGAGTCTTTATCTAATCCCAGACAGACTGGATGATGTTGAGATCAGGAACCAAAATATTCACTTCCAGGACTCTTCTTCCAAAAGGCGGTCACACCAAATACTGATTTTATTTACGCTAGGTTACCACTAGAATTCAGGTTTCCATTCTTCAAGTCCATATGGGGACCTGAAAGACTGAAACCCTGTTCGCTTAACGCTACAAACCATATGTGAATCCAGCTTTAGGTTGGGGCGTTTTACAGGCAATGCAAGGTGATTGGGATTCTCACATATCCTTTCCACACCTTTTGAAAAAATATGTGCAGGGGATACACTGCAGTTTCCAAAATTGTTGCGAATTTGGAAATCGCATCATGTGAATTATATCTATAGAAACGTTGATGATTTCCCTATAGTTATAATTGAAACAGAAAGTCAGTGGAGGAAACATTTGCAGACTTTTTGTGAAGAATAGAATGCTACAGAACGATATGTGGGGCCTTAGATTTATTTTTTCTTCATACACTTTCTTAGTTTACCGCATAGAAAGCCCAATAGTGTGACTGGGTGACTGGGTTACTGGCAGGGAGGGCTCACACAAATCTCTTTCCAACACAGATTATATAACAACCGAATGTGCTAATTAAATCGTGATAAAACACGTACAATACTATGGAAAGATGGAGACTTGCAAAAAGAGGGAAATTTTCCTAACATTCCATCCTTGTAACTTTGTGTCATTTTTGGCAAGTCAAACAATGAAACATGAGAGTTTAACCAACAGCTTAAGCTCCCTGAAACAATGAGGTTAAGAGAAGCATTAATTAGTATTTGCTAGCGGGTCATAACCCATTCATCTCAATACTTATTAATGTTAGCTCCTTCCAAAAGCTGCTTTTTGTTCACTTGCCAGACAGTGTTTCCTTTCAATATCTGGTCTTCTACTCTGCAGAAAGGTGAAACAAGTCATGCTGGGGACAGTCGATCTATTGTTCCGATAAGCCGCATAGAAGCATAACTCTCCATATGAGTTTCAGTTTGTCTCATTACAGGGTATAATGTTGGCAACCAACTGGTGCCCGGCCGTCATAAAGGTACGGGCTGTCATTTGTCTTTCGGAATGAATGCCTAGCTATAAAGATCAGTTTAATGTGCATGAAGAGTTTCATCATTAATTGTCAGCAAGATGCTGGCAGCAAGTTCAATAGGTTCTTCACAGAAGCAATTCAGGTATTAGTTAGAAATTGTAGGGTTGAAGTAGTAACTCCTTCAGCTTGTCTACAATTAGCTGGAGATCTGGAAACCTGACAACCTCTCCTCCGCGACTCAGCGGCATAAATAATGGTTCTCATTTTGCTAATAAATAATAAGCTTGAATGACAGAATCATGATGTTGTTTGTCCTTTTTATTAGTTTTACAACTGATTTTGGTAGATAAGTACATTAAGCAATTTCGTTTCAATGGACGTTTAAGAATAGGTATATTAACAATAAGTTGAAGTCTGAATGGCTGTAATAAAGCAGGTTGTTGAGCTGCCGTAAATTAGGGAACACAGAGGCACAGCTTAAGAGGGTCAAAGAAAGGACATGTCTTGAAGCGCATTTATGGAGATTATATAACAATGAAAATACCTAAAAAGCTGCTTTGTAGCGACTTTGGGATGAAAGTCACCTTTTTTTGGCCTTTATGTTTTCTTACTTGATTCATGATGATGACATATAGAACAAAATGCAGAGAAAGCAAACATTGGGGGATACATTATCAGACAAGACATTGAATTAGCAGTATGCATTAAAATTAAGGTCAATTTACATTTTGGTACATTTGTATATACAGAAAAAAATATTATTCGGACAACTATGAGATACTTACTAGTGGATATAATAGGTCCTTCTTAATGGCCATATTAAAGGGATCCATACATCTTCAATAGCTTTCTGCTGAACACTCATTTGGCTGACAGATATTCCTCATGAGTCCTATATGTACATGCTCCATACATACATATTCTCACATACTGCTAAACCCATACCTTATAGGGGAGTAGGGATTAAGTCACTTAGAGACACCTCTTATGGCAGCTTATCTCCCTTAAGAACGAAAGGTCAGGCATGTTGAAATTCAACATGACCAATCTCTCTTTTCCCCAACATCACCTGTCAGGCTTGGTTTACAGTATAATACTTATACAGAATGTGTATTTTTACCTTAACTCCATTAAGATGTTGGATGAAGGGCTTTATTCCTATTTTCTTCTTAGAGGAGCATTCTATCTTATAGTAGTATGATATACTGAAAGGATAAGCCATAATATTATGACTGGTTCAAGCTCTTGCTTATCACATGTATGGGGCTGTGTTTAGGAATAAACAAATTAGTTTGGAATGATCTGGATTCTTTGTGAATTTTCCAAATATTTCAGGTTCTACCTAAACCAGAAACTTTGAGGGTTCATGACCCATGAACCAATATCTGGATAAGTAGAGCCCTGAGTGAAGTGTGGAAACATAACAAACACTCAATTTCCTTCTCCTATTCTGAGGATCCTTGTAGTGTCTGATGCTTCTTTTGGGTCCTCTTCTGGCCTCTTCCAGCTACCTGAACAATGTCACCTGCATCCAGGGGACCTCAGCAGTCATATCTATCATGCCAACAGGATAGAGCTTTAATGCAATGAAGTTCAACTTATTGAAACAGGAAGATGAACCTGATGAATATTCATGAAACAAATCCCATTTATAGTTGTGCTGCAGTTTCCTGCATAGACGTGTTATCATGCAAGTAAGACCTGTCAAGGCGTTGTAGTGCTCAACCAATGATGCTGCTTCCACCTAAGGATCGATGAGGACCCTGAGAGACAGGCTCCATCCATGGTGATATCTTAACAAGATATAATTTCTATAATTGTGAAGCTAGCAGAAGGAGTGGGCTCTTAGTGTAACTGGATGTATGACATGCTGAATATTCATCAACAACACCTTTTTGGAATCACTGTCAATAAATTATTATTAAAGAGTTCCATTACTGCCAACTCTCTTGAACTCTGGGGCATAGCTATAGCTGATATAGAGGTAGCATCAGGAGAAAGGCGAAGCCTCTGTAGCACTGTGCAGAGGCAGCCAGCCCCACTCCTCCTGCACTCCTGGGTCCCTCACTTCCATGTCTCTGGAGGCAGGCCGGAACCTCTGCAACGTTATGTGGGAGTTGCCAGTCTCCTCCTGAGCCAGACGGGGGACTTCCAGTTTGCAGTCAAGTGGCAGGCCGGAGCCTATTTATAGTGGGCTATGGCTCCGGCCTGTCACTGGCTATTCAGTTGATCCTGTGTCCTGACAGTAAGGGGGCGTTCACACTACCATTGGTGTCCGATTGCAGTGTCCGTTGCTACTGTCCGTTCAAGATTTTAGCAACGGACACTAGCTGTGTCCGTTACAATTTCCATTAATTTCAATGGGACTTCATCTGTTGTCAGTTTGTGTCCTTAAGGGTCCGTTAACAAACATGTCCGTTTTTTCAAGCGGACAGAGAAATCACACATGCAGGATTTTTTTGTCCGAAAGTGTCCGTTTTTTTTAACATTGAGGTCTATGGGCAACAGACATATAACGGACAGTAACTGATGGCCATCAGTTACAGTCCGTTATTTTCTGTCCGTTTATTTTCTGCACATGCTCAGAAAGCATAAACAGCAAAAAAGAAAAAACGGACAGTATAAAAAACGGACACTAACTGATGCTAAGGGCTCGTTCACATCTGCGCCCGGTCTCCGTACTTGAGGTTTCTGTTTCCTGCCTAAAACAGAGGCAGGAGACGGAAACCTGCAGGAGTCTCTCTCACCCATTCATTTGAATGGGTGAGAGAGATGTCCGGCCGTGCGCGGTTGGTGAGCGTTTTGCGCTCTCCGCCGCGAAACCGGGTTTTATAATCCGGACACAGAGTCGGACATGCAGTACTCTGTGTCCGGATAAAAAAATCCAGTTTCGCGGCGGAGAGCCTAAAACGCTCACCACCGCACACGGCCGGACCCGGTCTATGGTTTCCGTCTTCTGGCATGCAGAAGACGGAAACCATAGAACGGAGACCGTGAACGCAGGTGTGAACCTAGCGTAACTGATACTAATGTGTCCATTTTTTTAACTGATCCATTAAATGGATCAGTTAAAAAAACGGACGCATTAACATCAGTTAGCATCAGTTAGTGTCAGTTAATGTCCGTTATGATAGGTGTCCGTTTTTTTTTTCTTTTAAACGGACACCTTCATAACGGACACCAACGGTAGTGTGAACGCCCCCTAAGCGTTTTCCTGTGTCTGATTACCTGTGTTTCTGGCCCCCTTGCTTTGACCTCTGACCTTGCCCTTGCCTCCTGATTTATGTACTGTGTCTGCTCCTTTTTATGACCCTGGCTTGCCTCTAGACTTCTGCTTCCTGAATGACTGTTTTGTACTGATTGATCACTTCTGTTATCTACCCGGCCTGCCTGACATTCCGATTGGATTATCTACTGTGCTGCATTGCCCTCTTGCTAATGACCCTGGACTGTAAGACTACGCTTTACTCTCTGCTGTCATCTTCTGACCACACACCACAGCCTTCAGGACCCTGGACCTACAATGTTACCTGTAAACATCTGCCAGTAAGGGGATCTCAGTGTCTGGTTTACTGTAATTTGTGGTGCGCTATGTGTTTGGCATTTCCCGACCCGTGACGCTCCGCCCAGAAGTGCAGCCAAATCCATCTCCACCATTTGGGGCTCCTCTGAAAACCATTGTGGGGTTGGAGTTGGTGCAACCCTGGGGGTGTTGATCACACTGCACCATATTTACCATTTAAATCTGAGTATCTAGTACTGGTTCTCGCTATTAACCCAGATATGCATCTCTTATCCTAACATGGTTATCGGTACAGGCCTTGGAGCTTGAGTGACCCAAATGCTTTACTACAGTACAAAAGCACACCATTATAATACATAGGACATGGTAAGTGGTGGCCCCATTACAGATGTTGTATTGGAGTCCAGGAGATTCAAGTTATGCCTGTGCCACAAAAGACAACTTAGATTATGTGCAACAGAGAGTTAGGGCATGAGTTATGTTTGTAAAGCATACCAGAATATGTTGATGCTATAGAAGTAAGAGAAATAAATAAATAAAAAAAACAAGGTATTTGCTGGAATTTCAGGTTTTTCAATGTCCCGGGGCCCATTTAGCAAATTATAATGTGTTGGAGATGAGCACCTGTATAGCAGCCACTGACTTCCCAGCTCCACAACTCTTCCCAGTGCTTTGAGTCCTTTATCTGAATAAAGTACATTACAATTGTTTGTCATTATTAGAGACTATTATACATTGCAATTGTAAAAATCCTTTGTAAAACAATGTGTTTGCAAATTCACATTTGCATGTGCTGTATATCTATGTATAAACTGCAGAATAATGTTTAGTGTTTACTTATATTTTAAAGTTATTCGGGGAGGAATGTAATGGAATTTTCCAGGAAGATAGATTTATCATTCTAATATTCCTTGCCTAGATACTGCAATTATTCCGTCTTTTCAGTGTGTTGAGCCTAATTATTATTTTTTTCTCACCGTAAATGTTTACCGCTGGAGGACTCGTTCACTAAAGCAGCAGCACAAATCTTCCCTGGCAGTATAGTACATTGAAAATGGAGATTATCTGTGGAAAGGCATTCCTGAACCGGGAAACATTGTGATAAATCCAAACATATTGATTTCCTCATTTCAATTGTGATGCTTGTAAAAAGCTTTTAATCATGTTTACTGAGCATTAAAAAAAAATCAGCATTCCTTAAAGGGATTTATCCTCCAAAAATATTTATGGCATAACCATAGAACTTGTAGTCAATGTCTGATCAGTAGGGGATCGATTGTTCGTCAACAATTATTTGCGGTGTCTATTTATTTCGCTGCGGTAGAGATGTGTCATTTGGCAAGTAGTAGCACAAATAAGCCCAAACAATGGGACTGCCTAAAGTACCATCCTTGGACACATATTCCTGGCCAAAAACCCAAATGCCCATGACAACAAGTTTGAAGTTAATACATAGTATTACCAGAAAACTCATTCTGTTATTGGTTACAATGGACGACTAGGGATTTGGATGCACTCAGTTGCAAAACTGAGTGACTGTACCCTCATGTGATGAAAGAAGCCCATTTGTGTATGTATTATCACTGAATATATATATATATATATATATATATATATATATATTTATCCTTAGTGAATGTACTGTTTATGCATGTCTTATCATTACATTAAATTGGCATGTATGTATAGAAGCAATAGAATGTTTTTTCCAAATCACTATGTCACATCTGAGGGTCAGCCGTACAAGCTGAGGTGTCAGCTAAGCTTCCTGGAAATAAAGGATTCTTTAAGACTGTGATTCTTTCGTATTTTTCTCCTTTTGTTTTTGAGTCTGTTTGCTTGTGTGTCATTGGTTATTTTTATTTTTTTTATATGTAGCAATGAATCCTTTGGTATTAAATCATTACATTTAAGGATACTTTGTATCTTCTCTATGAACCCCTTACTTTTTTGAATTGTGTTTGTGTCTGACTGTCGAGACAGATGCGTGAATAAGAGAGTGTGGTTTCCACTGAGCCTGTCAATTCAGTGGTGGTGGAAGCATATATTTGGGGAGTGTGGACTGTGTTGTGGTGGGACTTACACCCCATTTACAGCCTGACCCCTCGTTCACATCTGTGTTTAGTAATAAATTCGGGGAGTCTGCACGGGGACCCCAGAATGGAATACCAAATGTATTTGAAAGCACTGACAGTCGCACCATGTGCTATGAAGGTCTGTACATGACACCTCACTAATAAGCTTCTAAAAGCAATGTTGACAAATAAACTGTTCATCAAAAGCCTAATGGCTAGTGTACCTATGTTCAAGCAAATACACAAATCTAAAGTCAATACACATAATGGTCTGAGTAACACAAGCCACACTGAACTCTGAAGTAGTGGAAATATGTTTCCTGGAGTGATGTGTTATGCCTCACCAATTGACAGTCTGACAGGTGAAAGAAAAAGTCTTGCTCAATTGGACAGTGACATAACCATAAGATGCAGTTTGGTCTCAATCTTTAGCTCTAATAAAGAAAATTATTTGAAACTCATAAATTACAAGGGAGTGTTGTTCTTATCACACTATAAAGCCATTTATCACAATGGGATTAATATATGAAGACAGGCATGTAGTATACCAGTCTTAATCATCAGTAGCACAGGGTGAACTGCCCCGGATTTGTTAAGAATTAGTAATAATATTGGCTCACCTTGGGATGTCTATGTGCTAGAATCCTAAATCTATGCCAGTTACGATGGAGTTGGAAACAGACTTCTCCATCCACTATGTGGATATCTTTGCAAGGATATGATATATGTATGTCCTCACTATCATCTATGTGAATGAGGGGAAATGGCAAATTCATTGCACACATTTATTTCTTAAAGATCCTCACTGACATATAATTTATTCCTTGATAAAGATTTGTTCTTCTTTATTTGTCCTCTTGGCTGGACATGACCAGAAATGTATATGGGTAGATGATCAGCTTTTCAAGACACTATTCTTTTGCATTACTGTGTCATAAAGTGCTATCTATATGTGTCTATGTGTGGCCTCTCTGTGGATGAGTTATGACTTACAGCCTTTCAAGGTTTTTGTTAGTATCTTGCAATATTGATTTAAATTGGTTTAATGAGAAAGCGACCTTAACCAGTTTTAAGCTAAGTTAAGAGGAGACACATCTTTTAGGGTTTTTCCCACTAATATAGTGTTTGAGGCCACACTTCTATGGGAACTGATCTGGAGCCACCACATAAGGGTCTGAGCTGTTTGCTTCTGACTCTATCCACTGTGTAGCTCCAGTGTTGGCAGCTGCAAAAAAAAAAAAACAGCTGATCAGTGGGGGTGCTGGGTAATAAATATTGATAACCTATCCTAAGGATTGCTCATCAATCAACATCAACAGCCTAAGAAAGATCTTTAAATTCACAGTATATTAGAAGTTGGAATTATCCAAACTCATGTATGCAAAGTATTCTTTGTTAGACTAATATCGGATCATCCCTAGTAATTGAGAACTATGATAGATGAGCCATTTACTATGATTTTTAATATTTCATTCTGGGCTGCATTCTGCACAAATAGTGCTTGTCAAGGAAAGGGTGCTTTAGTTATTTTCCTCTTCCCTTCAGGCAGATATATAGTTATTACTTTTTTGCTATTGTTTCTTGATTATGTTTGGGGGAGATATAATAAATGGGATTTTCAGCTTTGCAGGCAATACTAGTATAGATTTGTGCCTCCATAAAGAAGCTTTTTTTCTTAGACTAGAAAGGCGTCAGATACCGGCGGAAGTTTACTGGTATTTTACCGAATGGTAAATTCTGTTTACTTATATTCACATTAAGTGCAGGCAGGCCTGTATTGATCTATAGCCTGCAGGATGAGATGAACATGCAGAATGCACGGCCCTGTCAGTTCTGATTAATGTGCATTAGTCTGACAGCCCATAGGCTGAGAAAACAGCCCGTCCTGGAAGAGATACATGAAGCGGATGTACGGAGAACTGGACTCTACAGAATATATCCCGGCATTTGCATTGTTCTACCAATTTATCCGGTGCCCCATGGGCTATATAGTAATTAAATACAATATCTAACAACTTGGTCTCTTCTTGCGGTTTTATGTCTCCTGTGCATCTAAACGAAATAGTGAAGCAACTTTGTAAAAAGTCTTGATAAGAAATCTATCATAATTCTTTTCTACATTTTCTACTCTGATCAATATGTTTCCATGGTTGCAGACTACAAATCTAGCAACAAGATTATAAGATTATAAGACATGTGGACAGGGATTCCCATCTTTAGACAAACCATTTAAAAGCAAAGGATAGCAGAATAGCTGTATCCATAGATGGTAAAGCCCCCCCCCCCTTCCCGAGTAATGTTGACCAAAACCACCAATTGTAGTGTGGCCAACCTTCTTATTATGTGTATGAAGGTCTCACATATTTCATCAAACTGTTTAGGTCGGAGAAAAGAATAATTGGGGACATGGAATTTCTTTCTCCATTCATAATATTGGGTACCACGTGTGCATGTGTTTGGGGCATCAGAAGAGATACTGTAGGTGTATTCCCATATTGTCAACCCTACTGTAACCTATGCAATACTGTTTGCTGATTAATGTATGGCGCATCTCTAGGTAAACCCTATTTACTGAGTAATGATAGTACTTATAGGGAGTCTGACACCAGAACCCAGCATATCAACCCAGCCCATAGAGTAGACTTGAACCCAATCGAGAATCTGTGGTACCACCTCAATTGGCTTGTTCACGCAAGAGGCAGACGGGAAGATCCTATGCAGCTTCGCCGGTACATGGTACCACCGCGTCAAACGTTTATAACCCGCCTCTTGGTATTTGCTAGCTATCGAGCTTTTGTGGGCAAATTCGAGGATCCTGGAACATTGTGAGTCAGTGAAGGACAAATTAAGGTAAGATTCCCACTTGGACAGGAAGGAGGGTCAATGGTCCAGAGAAGGGGAAGCCAACAGCAGATAAAATTCAGAAAGAGTGTGCCTTAACGGTCGCATCATGTTTTTTTCTGCAGCATTTTACATGGAAAGCCCTTTAACATAATCATATATATTCATTTTGCTGCAGATAAATTTGAGAGATCAGTCACCTTTCACCTTTCTGCTGGTCTGTAACCCAAAATCATTGCAGAATCTGTAATACTGACCTTTTAGTTCAGAAAGCAGACACTTGTTACCTGCCGATTTGCAGATATTGCCCTCTACATGGTGTATATTGTAAACTCTAGACAATGTTAGGGGCCTGTAAAATATAATATTAGTAAGTTCCTCGACTCTGATATAAAATAATTATAGTTGTAATATAACATATCTAACTACTTTTGTGTTTGTGGTTCCTTTCCTTTCTCTTCTTGTTAGTGTCAGACATTGGTAGTTCTGTGGTTATTATTATTATTATATATTTATTGATATAGCACAATTAATTCCATGGTGCTGTACATCATTATATTAAATCCATGGTGCTTTACATTATTATATTATTTCCATGGGGCTTTATATTATTATATTATTTCCATGGTGCTGTACATTATTATATTAATTCCATGGTGCTGTACATCATTATATTAATTCCATGGTGCTTTATATTATTATATTAATTCCATGGTGCTGTACATCATTATATTAATTCCATGGTGCTTTATATTATTATATTAATTCCATGGTGCTGTACATTATTATATTAATTCCATGGTGCTTTACATTATTATATTAATTCCATAGTGCTTTACATTTGGGGATTACATACAGTACACAAAATATACAAACATATATAATACTAACAATGACCGACTGGGACAGTGGGGTAGAGGACCCTGCCCGCAAGGACTTACAGTCTATGAGGGAAGAGGGATAGAGACAGAAGGTGAGGGGAGAGACTGTTCAGATGGTGGTGTGGTGACAGTGTTATTGGGGGTTGTAGACCTTCCTAAATAGGTGAGTCTTTTGGGCCTTCTTGAAGCCTGTGATTGTGGGGGTCAGTCTTATGTGTCTTGGTAAGGAGTTCCAGAGTATGGGGGATGCACGGGAAAAGTCTACCACAAACCCACTGCGATGCTGCTGACAGGTCCTTCCAGTGTTTCTCTCTTTATGAACAATGAAGTGCCTTTCTGTCCTCAATTCAGAAACAGGTACTGTAAAATTCAGCATTTTTGCCATGTGGGGCCCCGGCATTAATCTTAGTTTACTTATCTTCATGGCTGCCATTGTTATATGTAGAACAATGTAATTTCATTATTTTTTATGGGTTGTGGTACATTTTCCATTGTTTTGATGGCTAAACTAATGCTTTATTTTGTACTATTGTTTCCACCAAAAGTAACTGAATCCCTTATGGGAACTCCAACAGAGGCATCTAACACCAATGGGAACAGAGCCTTCCATTGACTCTTCTAATATATGGCTTCCACTGTCTTGTCTTATTACTGAGAAGAAGAGAGCCACGTGTGTATGCCACTCTGCAGATGTAAACACTGTGACCTTATACAATTTTCCCATTTTATGCTATATTTCAGAAAAGGTTCCTATGCTAGTTTATGAACAGGGAACGTCTTTATTTTGTCTCTATTTTAGGTGACTGACATTTACCTGTGTGTTTGCACACTAGATCCAGTGTAGTCAGGTCTGTTTAGCATCAAGCACAAGGAAGCTTAGCATGACAGATCATATGGGGGCCATCAACTAAATGTGACCAATTTCACTGAAAATGTCAGCAGTAGTATTTATGGATAGAGCTTTCAGCTCCGTGACTTAGTACAGCTGTACTGTAGGAATTTCTATTGGTGCTAAATACAGAAGTCAATGCGTTCCAGCTGCAGATAAATAAACGTCCGACTGTCACTCAAATATCTTAATGTAAATACATTGATGGGATCAGACATAAAATGAAGGACTGGGGCTCACTAGAACTGAAGAAAAAAATGCAAATAAAATTGAAAAAATCTGCATGTCCTGCCTATTTTTCCCATTGTTCTCATTACTAAGTCTAGGACTACACTACAATGTTACATGTACAACAATATAAAATGTGAATACAGCCAAACTCACATAACTGTTGTTGGACCTATTTGGTATCTGTATCAAATAATATATGTAACCACAAAAATCAGTATTTCCAATAAATTGATAAATTTTTATTATAATTAGAGATGAGCGAACAGTAAAATGTCCGAGGTTCGATATTTGTTTCGAGTAGCCCCTCAACATTCGACTACTCGAATCGAATATCGAACCCTATTATTGTCTATGGTGGGAAAATGCTCGTTTCAGGGGTAGGCAACGTTCGATCAAATTATACTTACCAAGTCCACGAGTGAGGGTCGGGCTGGATCCTCCGAGAAGTCTTCTCCTTGCAGCGTCCCCGCGGCGTCTTCCGGCTCTTCATTCACTCTGCCAGGCATCAGGCCTGGGCAGAGCCGACTGCGCATGCCCGCACTACAAGCGCACTTCCGCGGGGAAGCTGCACGGAGAAGACTTCTAAAGGTAGGAGAAGAACCAGCATTGATTGGCCGACTGTATAGCATTTGGCCAATCAATGCTGGTTCTGCATCGAACTTTTACATTCGAATAGCGAGTGGTACTCGATCGAGTACGAGTATTTCGAATACCGTAGTATTCGATCGAATACCTACTCGATCGAGTACTACTCGCTCATCTCTAATTATAATCATAAAAGAAGAAAAATGAGACACAATTAAAACAGGTCACACTGCCACACACTATATGGTAGTCACACACGTATAAATAATCAAATACAACAACAGTGTTTAGATGATAGGAAGTATACAATTGTATGCATCAATTACATGTATGTAGATACCTTCAATACCAGAGGTTATGGTGTGAATTGAGGTTGTCTCACACTAAATGGATTAGGTATCCAAGGGGTTAATGCATGGTTGGAGTGTATTTCAAATGTTCAGAATATAGTCCTTAGTAAGGTAATATAATATCAATCCAAAATAGCTGGAACCCTCAGACATACTCCTTAATAGGGAGGTATAATATGAATATAGGGTCCCCCAAACCAGCAAAATTTTATTATTAGTAAATAGATGTAGTAGGACTATAAGAGGTGGATATATTGCATCAAGTTACCACCTATAAACACCTCAAATATGGACTCATTTCTGTGTGAGATAAAGTACCTATAAAAGTGATACCATATACAAAACTAGTACAACAAACAGAGCCCCGACACGTGTTTTGCACCCTGCTTCATCAGTTTACCGTTGTATCCAGAAATGCAGGGATTAATCTCCGATGCATGGGTCTCCACCCCTGGGTTAAGGGCAATTCATGAAGAGGAAAAAAGGCAAAAGAAGATCCAACAGACCAGAAGTATCCCAGTCGTAAAATTATAACTTAAGTTTTATTGTTCCCATGCAAAAAATTTAAATGGTACAAGTTTCCACCAATCCAAAGAGTTCATCTTAAGGCTTACGCATTTCAGAATCAGTAGTTCCTTACTCAATAGCATTCTATGAGAAAGGAACTACTTATTCTGAAATGCGTAAGCCTTAAGATGAATTCCTTGAATTGTGGAAAAATGCACTCAGCAGACGCGCTGTGATTTCCAAAACCGTTGCAATTTTGGAAATTGTAGCATGTCAATTATAGCTACGGAAACGTCGGCAATTTCCCTATAGGTATAATGGAAGTAGAAAATTTCTAGGCTATGCAAACTTTCTGTGAAAAGCGCTGCGGGGAAAAACCATGATGTGTTGTTGCTGTGGTTTTTCCTGCAGCACTTTTTTGCTTTGGCCCCCTAGGTCTTAAATAGGATTATTGACTGGTTAACCAAATTTACATGGCTCATTCAGAATGGATTAAAAAAAACCTCTGCTGTACCTGATTTTTGCTTCTTGATTTTACCTAATACACAGGTATTGCTAATGAGATAGTCGGTGTCTGAGATGACCAGTGATTGCCTGAGCAGACATCTCCTGTGTGTCATTGGGGCCAGGAAGGGGTATTGTGGCTTCAGCAGATACATGGTATACTATGTATAATGAAAACTTATACAATTTTCTTATCTATCTATCTGAATATATCCCACATCTTTTCAAGATCTTTGCATCCTGTCATTCAATATGAATTGTTACTTTTTACTCTCAGCTCTTATCCACATACTGTAGATGTAATACGTCCTGCACTGGTGCGTCCATTTCTTGACCAGGACAGATTGTTCCAGGAAACAGACAAACAGCCCTCTTGTAAGTAGAGATGTTGGGCACACAATTCTAAAAAGGACAGGTCAGACTCCTCCAAAACAACTTATAAGACAGGAAAGGATGGACAGAACTCCAAACAAATTTTGCAACCTTGCTTACTTTATCACAATTATAGTATAGTCAGAATCTATGCAAGAGATAAGGCAATATAATAAGCATTACATAATCATAGGACTTGAGCAACATTTTGGGCTATGGTAGCCTTTTATCAGATGTATTTGTAGTATCAAGAGGAAAATGGATGTACAGTAAATATTGGTCCAAAATATAGGAAATCCTAATAGTGGTCCTAGAGTGGCAGTGTGAGCTGGCCGTCTGCCTAAGATGGCTGGCTCTTGACCAGCCGTGCTAGGTATATTTGACTTCCCCTCCCTTCCCTTTGGCCGACTTCATTTGCCGGCTTCTGGGAGGAAGGGTATATAGATGTCGGCACTGGGCGAGGACTTCCTCTCGGATCCCCGCCAGTGCCGATGCAGGCTGTTCCCACCCTCTCAGCTCATTTGTTTTTTTTCTCTGTTTTGTGTTTTTTATTTCTATTTCTTGTTCCCAGGTGTCACAGCTGGTATATAGGCAGGACCTTGTCCCCTTTCAGCGGTAGAGAAGAGGACAGATGCGCCACCAGTGGAACATCTGACACATGCACACCGCGAGTGGGGTTGGACATTTGATGACACATCATACAAGTGGTCTTGGGATAGCAAGGTTCTGCTTATATGTTCATCATTATTTAATAAAGCTTTGGCTGACCCCCACAATTTTTACCCAACATTTGGTCCTGTGTTCATTTATAGTGTCAATGCTAGGCTGGGAGAGGCAAGTATTATCATGGGTCACAGTACAGTTGGTCTAAACAATAATGGTTCCTAAATAATAACTGCTAACAGAGATCCTAAAAACCATGAGAAATTAATACACCAATATTGGAAAAATGCATAATAATAATATTGATTTGCGTAATCTGGTGTAAGGTTAAAGCCCTACATTGCGAAAATGCATTTTTATTTTTAAATACATACATTACCAGCAAACTGAATGAGATTCTGGTTTATCTACATATTGTGAAAAAAAGGCTGCAGAAAAGCTGTATTTTCAAAAATGCATGTATTTTTAGAAAAACACAGCATTTTAATTGTAGCTGTGGAATTGCACATGTCTTCCCAATATATTGAATCGGAAAAGGAATAAAGCAGACCAAAAATTCAGGAAGTCATCAGCAGCAGGCTGTGCTGTACACATACATAGGAAAGAATAGCAGAGGGTGCACAATGAGACTTCCGGGGTGCACCAAGAGGCTAATTAGCATATAAATAAAAACGGGCTCATTCAAAAACCACTGAGGCGATTTACATACAAAAGGTAGGTGTGAATAGACTTTCTAAAAGCTATGCAAGGATGTGCTTAGTTAAAAATGACTTTTCCCAATGATAGAGCCCCTTTAAGCTGTTTGAGTCAACAGATATTAACATCAGCATTGAGGAAATTTTCATCTTTTTATAGTTAAAAAAAACCCAGCATATAATATCTAGAATACGATGTAAATAATAGCACTATCGCTCAATTATTTCCTTCAAGTTCTATATAGAGAATATAACAGTTGCTTATGAATTCTGAGCATCCCATGAACGACTTGGCATCCAGCTCTAACTACATCTGTAGGGATTATGTCAGTCATTATCATCCTCACACGCAGATCTGGGATCCCACTGCAACCACTGCTTTCTTTTTAAGTTTAAGATCTGTAAAATATGTAAGAGATTTTCCAAATGCAGCAAGGATTCGCACAAGTCACGCGGGAAGATTGCCAGGTATGGGGACCAGATGTGACAGTACTGAGGATTAATGAAAAACCAACAGTGCCTAGCATCTGTGGGACCTTCCATGTCTTTCCAAGCTGCCTGTGTTCCAGTCATTTAACACAGCAGGTGTTAGGGTGAACTCAATCAGACGCTATCACTTTATTCATTGTGGCGTTTATACACACCGGAATAGCTTGCAAAGAAAATTGTCCCTTGGCGTCCACAACTGAACAATTGGAATGGATGATCGCCTTTTTCTGCCATATAAACTGAAAATTCTCTTCAAGAGTGAAAATTAAATTGCATTTCCCGACAAATAAACCTTCTGGGCATGTGCACTAAGGTTTACAACACAGTTGCTGGAGTTGTCTGGTATTAAGGGTATGTTTACGTGCTGTAAAAGTCATAGCAAAAAAAAAAGCTGACAACTATTTTGGCTTTGGAATCCAAAGCAGACAGCAGAGACATAGCAATGGGTTTCCGACACGGTTACTGCCGCAGATCTGCACGCTCAGTAGCCACGGTCAATGGGGATGATAAGAGTGTTTATTGGACGTGGTTTAATCACCATCTCTGGTGCTGAAACTACAGCAGGGTAGAGCAAGGCATTTCTTTTTTTAGCCTGCTAAAACCAGAATTGTTAGTCACTATCACTACCCAATTTGAGGAGTGTAGCCATGATGAATCTAAAGATTTTTCCATGCCAAAGTCAGCGAGAAAAAATTATAAATTACCTTACCCTAAATCCACCTTGTAAACTCCAATTAGCTGAGAATAGTGCTGCTGGCAAGAGTTGTTTAATATAGTATAAGAACATAAATTCATAACAATTGTGAAGCCATGTCATTTACCAGGATAAAAAGTAGCCTATGTGTTATTTGAGGTTACAAACTATCTATGTGTCAAATTTCATCAAAATCTATTCAGCCGTTTTTGCGTGATTGAGTAACAAACGCACAGACATCCAAACACACAAACACACAAACCTTGACATTTATAATATTAGTAGGATATATTTAATCCCTTTATGAAGTCTGACAACGGTGTCTTAGACAAGAGTAACTTCCTGGGCTGGACAGACAGACATTGTTGTCATAAAATTCTTGTGGCGGTAATATGAAAAGCAAGCACCATAATCACCTAACAAATCTACTTTTACAGTTACCCAGTTAGGGAACTGCAACAAAGTCTCTTAAATATCTGTGACATGTAATATACCATCATTTTGTATATGCCATCAATTTCAGATTGCTGGGTGACTGATTCCCATTGCCAGGTTGCCCTCTTCATTGTATACAAGGTGTAGCTCTGTACATTATGTGGTGACTGTCCCAAATTTACGGTTACAGCTGTGCCAAAAAATGTCTAAAACTGAGTCTCAACTTGGTGCATTTAGGCATACAATGACAAATCTAAGCTCCTGTGCCCTCTCTCCACATTTTAAGAAAGTGGGTGAACCCGGGCAGGAGCCTAGGTTGGCCGCAGTAGAATTGCTTCTGTCTGACAAATTTACTATAATTCATGCCAGAAAAATGACTTGAGCTATAGCAGAAATCCATGCCAGTCCCTGACTGGCGCAGATGTAAGTTGAGGCACACGGGACTACCTGATATTCACCTCTTAATAGTTCTGGCACGTCTAGGACTTGTGTATAATGGATTAAGACCAGCATGGTATTGTCGCTGACTGTGTTCTGTCCTATTCAAGTAAATAGAACTAAACAGCAATATCATGTGCTGGAAATACAACATGTACGGGGCTCTGGTAAAAGGGATGTAACACCTTCCTGAAGTGCTGGGTGATAGACCCCCACTGATCAGATATTGATGGCAAAGCCTAAGGATAGACCATTAACCCCTTAACGCTAAATCACGTACCTGTACGTCAGGGAATGTGGTTAGTTCCCGCATTCCCACGTACCTGTACATGATTGAGATTGCACGGGCTCAGAAGCAGAGCCCGTGCGATCTCCACAGGAGGCCGGCTGTATCTGACAGCCAGGCTTCCCCTGTAGCAGCAGGGACGGTGATTGCACCGACCCCCACTGTTTAACCCTTAAGGTGCCATGATCCATAGTGATCATGGCACCCTAGAGGTTTGGCCGGGCTATAAAGCATGCTGCCGGCTGCTTAAGGAGTCTGTGTGAGCTGTAATTTACAGCTACACGCTGCTCCTTAATCCCTCCCCCCATCGGAGCGAGCTCCGATGGGGGGAGGGTTAACCCCTTGGATGCCAGGACAAGTGGAAGCTAGTCTATGCATCTGCATAGCTAGCTTCCTCTATAGACTGCAATACACGTGTATTGCAAGTCTATAGTTAGTATAGAACCAGTGATCCTCTCTGATCACTGGTTCTAGTGTGCTTACAGCACAAATGTAAAAAAGTTTAAAAAATAAAAAATAAATAAAGTGTGTAAAACAAACAAACAAAACAAACATAGTTACATTTCTTGTAAATCTGGAAAATCGCTGTTACACTTGTAAGCCTTGTAACGTTCAAAATAAATTAAAATACAATCAAAAGATGATGCCAATATAAAGCAGAGATATGGGAGATAATATTTATTAATGTATTTGGGTGGTATGACTATCTGCCTGAAAAGCAGAGAATTTCACATTTTGAAAATTGCAATTTTTTCCAAATTTCCATCAAATTTCCTATTTTTTTAATAAGTAAATACAAAAATATTGATTAGTGTTTACCACTAACATGAAGTATAATGTGTTACGAGAAAACATTCTCAAAATCACTTGTGTAAGTTACAGCGTCTCAAAGTTATTGCCATTTAAAGTGACACATGTCAATTTTGAAAAAACAGGCCTGGTCCTTAACATACTTTTGGGCTGTGTCCTTAAGGGGTTAATATCAAAGTCTCATAAAAACAACCCTTCAACCAGTTTTTATGCTATTATTTTCCTAGCCAGGTTTTATAAGGGACAAACAACGACATTTAGGACTAGGACAAGTTTTTTTAATGTAATAAAACCACAATGGTATGATAAAGACACTCGACATCAGCATATAGCTGCAGCCCCATGTGTCAGCAGAAAGCAAATAAATAATGCAAGAAATTATTATTTTTGTCTGATATCTCATAAAGAAGGTAATAGAGGCATAAAAGGAGGGAAGGAAATGTATTCTGAATTCATATTTCCCATTAAACAATGCTCATCTCTGAAAGGCAAACAATCGAGTTTACCGCTATCACAAGCAATCTGAAAGCATAGCATAAATTATGTATCACTATTAAAATATATGTAAATGAGATTAGGCAGGCGAAATTCAGGGATAGGTAAATTACCATTTTTTTTTCTGAATTTCCATCAGATTTTTAATAGAAAGATTCAAATATCACTGCTTGAGTGATAAAATTTTTAGAGGAAGACAAGCACCAAAGTCACTTAGAGACCACTTACAATATAAAGGTGGGTTCACACTAGCGCCCGATCTCCGCCTTGTGGGTTTCTGTCTTCTGCTGACAGGAGACGGAAACCCGGCATTCTGTGTCCTGCATGTTCGACTTTGTGTCCGGTTAAAAAATAAAACGGTTTTGTCGCGGAGACCAGAAGACGCTCACGGGTGGACACTTTGCAAACCCATTCAAATGAATGAGTTTGAAAACTGCCTGCCGGTTTCTGTCTCCTTTCCAGTTTCTCGGGCAGGAAACAGAAACCTGCAAAGCAGAGACTGGGCGCAGGTGTGAACCCGCCCTATGCTCTTATAGGGGCTGGTAGTGACATGGTAAACATGCTGGTGTGTACTGTATATTAATTTGCTGCAAAGAAAATTAGCTTTTAATCCAAATGCAAATGTGCAGTTTGGTGCCCACGGGGCATGGTCAGGCCTGTCAATACATCTATTTTTATATGTGGTCACCAGAATAAATGACATAAACCAAAATCTCATTCACTTTGCTGGTACAGTAAGTAGTGTTTGTTTTCTGCCAGGTTTCTGCAGTAGCCAAAAACTCTGTGTTTTTTTGTAGCGTGAGATCTAAACCGAGAGCTCCAACAGATGCGGTCACACACTATTTGCACACATTAGAAGTTGATTTTCTCAGCAGATTTTACTTGGATGCAAAAAAAAAAAAAAAAAAAGGGTACTAAGGCCCACTACAATATACGGTATAATGTAAGAGGTTAAGATATGATTTTGGTAGTGGTAGGCTCTCTTTAATGAACATATGTATATGTAATGTGTATATGTGTGTCTGTGCATAATGTTCATTTTCATGCATAATAAGTATGTGTATGTGCAATGTGTAAATGTGTGTATACATTGCATCATCAGCTCATCTTCTGGAGCAACTCCATTCTGTGTTACATACAGAGACTGCCTGTCTCTGCCATAATGAACACAATTGAATTAGCTAGCCTGATAACTGGGAGAACAGAAGACGAGTTTAGAAATGAAAGCAGCTCCTCTCCCCTATCTGATAGCAGGGAGCTAGGTCACGTGGTGTAGACACAGGAATAGCTAGAAACACAGGCTCGCTCCCTGCACTTAGCCCCTCCTCCCTCCCCCCTGAGAGCAGGCAGATACATCACTTGACTTTTGAGCAGATAAGTCAAGGGCTGTGTCAACAATGAATTGAATAAAGTAAGATAGTGGACAAACAAAGCAGTTTTGCTGAAGCAGTGTATTTAGGAAAAGTCTTACATCCACATTAACAAGCAGTATAGATAGGATCCTTGTGATGGGACAACCCCTTTAAACATGACCTTAGAATTTTTTGGGCATGCTTGCCATCTAGTAAAAAGAAAAAAAATAAACAAAAATAATAGCGTATGGACTATTGCAACTCATATAAATAATAAAGGGATCCCAATAGATAAATAAAATTTGTTGTTTTTATTGAATTGCAAAGGGCATTGTGCTACACATGGATATACAGAGTGTCGAGTACTCACGTTCTCATATAAATAATGGCACTCCTTGGTCATTGCTTAGCATTGCATGGCATTTTGTGGATAATGTTTGACTCTGTGGGCACTGCATGGCCCTCTAGACAATGTAGTATGCACAACATATGGCCAATGTTTATACAATATGTGTAGAAAATTGGTTCACATAGGTCTAGCTGGGCAGTGTATGACACACCATAAACCATCAGGGAGATTTTACCCTCAGTTTCTTGGTGATAAAATATCACAATTTTGGTTCATGAGCAATGTAGCGCCAAAATTGAGTGTGTTGGCTGTTTCTCTACTGCCCAGCAGACTGGTTATAATTTACACCAGATACTGGCATAACATATAGCCAAAATGAAAGTTATAGGAACGTTAGTGTGCTTAATATGTATCTAGGGATTGTACAGCAGTATACATATATACATGCAGATGTATCCCAATTTAAAGATAACCTACCATGGTGAACAAGCGGTCTGATCTACCATAATATATATATATATATATATATATATATATATATATATATGTAATTTGTGGTCCAGTGTGGGTGTTGAGTAGGCCTCAGCTCCAGGTATGAGTTCTTGGCTCATTAATAGGCCAGAAAAAGGCTGCAGATTCTGCACTTCAGTGCAGATCCATGGAGTGAGAGGAGGCGTCTCGGTCTGTCCTATAACTCTGAGTCTGGTGAGACAATATTGTGCTTCTTCTGTTCATGTAGCTGATAGTAAACCACACGTATAGTTAGGTTATCATTTTTGTTTAGTCACTCAAACGAGCAGGATTTTCTTTTGTTTTTGCTTGAAGTTAAGGCTGTATTTTATTTTGCTCATTTTGTGCAATGGTCTGCACCATTGCTGCTATCCAGCTACCTCCCCACTATATATATATATATATATATATATATATATATATATATATATATATATATATATATATATATTCTTCAAGGGTTAATATTTATTGTACAGTTCATGTGTTCATTGTGCACAATGTATATGCCTTGTATGCATCTAAATATAGTTAATTCTCATATCCTACCATATCTCCCACTCATAGGGGATGAGAGAGTTGTTTTGCTGAGTCCTCACATTGCAGAGCTCACAGTGTTTTACTTTCCATGGTGTTTTTGACCTTACTGAGACACTGTTTATTAAGACGGGAGAAGAATTTTAGCAGTAAACAGCAGCTGTTCATGATAAGAACTCTGCCAGGATTCTCCTTATATGTCAGTTCATGAGTGTGACTTTGGGGTGTGGGGGGGAGCAATGTCAGACTTTCTATAAGAACGAGAAGATGTCACATATACATCATTACTGGTAGACCATTGCAGAGAACACCTATGATTCCAGCTCTTCTACCAGGAGATTTGTGCACTGTGGATAGTGATGATTTATCTCTTTATACGGTGGCTGGCGGTTTCTGATTTATACAGTATAGGCTCCAAGACAGGCCAATATAACATAATGAGGATGCAGAAGGTGCGATACTTGGATCCAAGGTCTTCTAAATCAAGTCAAAAGACCGACTCCTAATGGAAAATGAAAAAAGCTAACATAGTAAAGTTTGGTTTTTGTGTTATTTTTCCTTATTTATCTCAGCAGATGCTATTACACTTTACATAGCTATCGGAAACCCTTCCAGTTATTACAGAATGGCGGTCAAATGAGCATTTTCACCGTATTTTAAGTTTTCGTCTTCTGCTGTATGGAGAGGACATTTAAGAGGCTCCCACAGAAATATTTATTTCCTCTGCTCAAGAGATTTGACAGTCAATTTTAGCAGCGTGTAGCCAACTCAAGAGATTTCGCTGCCTACAAAATCATTCATTCCCACTAAATTTCAGCATTATATTGTGCCTGAGCCTTAGGAATGCATTCAGCTTGATATCTTGTCTCTGTAATACTTGTTCCAGGCAGATATTATTAGAAATGTCTGCTGCTCAGATATAGAATGATATATTGATGCAGCAACTGTGCCCGCATGATAGCAACCCAACACACAGGATACAGTACGGAGGTGGGGGTGGGGATTTTAATAATACGTGCATTCTGTGATGTAGAACATCTCGAGTATCTCTGTCTGGGCACTTTTATTAAACGAGAAGACAGGACACATGTTAGACAGTGTATGATTGATACGATAGGAAGACACTGAGGGATCTCAGAACAGATGTTTGGGAACGTGCAGTTTGCAGAACAGAGGCAATATCGCCGTTTGTGACATTTACCTGTCTTTCCTACTGAGTCGACACAATGTAGCAATATAGATTTAGGATTTAATGGCTTCTTTTTGTATCTCTAAGGTCTTGTTCACATTTGCTGTAAAACAACATATGTTATTTTGCTGCATTGCTATGGCATAACTGATGCTTGTTGCATATCATTTAGACAATCTGTTTTCCACAGGGGATGATAATCCCACAATTATAAGAATTTTACACTAAAGCTATACACATTTTCCCCACATCTAATACTATTTTGTGGCTGGGAAACTCATTAGGAAAGAGAGAGTTGCAATTAAATACATGGCATGATATGAATTATGATGGAAAATTGTGTACTAGGAAAATATACAGTGCACAAGTCCGGCATTTTTTGCTTAAAACATAAATTGTGGCAAGCAAAAATCCCACATTTGGGATATTAAAGGGTTTTTATGGCCATGAAAAGGGGGTGAGTTGTTAAAAAACTAAAATAAGTGTACCCACTGTGAGAAGGTGACAAGCAGGGTGTTGGAATCACACTGTATCTCCCCCAAAATTCTTAACTTATGTGTGGCCAGGTGTTAGACTTGAGTAGGCCTCAGCTCCAGGTGTGAGCTCTTGGCTCATTACTGGCTGCAGATTCTGCACTCCAATGCAGATCCATGGAGTGAGAGGAGGGGTCTAGGTCTGTCCTGTAACCCTGAGTCGTGAGACAATATTGTGCTTGTTTTGTTCGAGTGGCTGGTAGTAAGCCACATGTACAGTTAGGTTATCATTTCTGTTTAGTTAGTGTCTCAGACGAGCAGGATTTTGTTTTGTTTTTGCCTGAAGTTAAGGCTGTATTTTTTTGCTCATTTTGTGCCTGAATTCAAGGATTATTTATTTTCCTTTTTTTTGTAAATAAACCAGTTTGCTGTCCCTGTCTTTGACTGATTGGATCTGCACCTTTACTGCTACCAAGCTCCCTCCCTCACACCACATAACTGATCTCCAACCACTGCCATTACAACACATCCTTTGCTGCTCTCTACTTGCTGGTCCATCACAATATTTAAGTGTAATACAGGAGGCTCTTTCGATACCAGTAGAGTAAGCTGTTCTTCCGAATCTTGGTTTTCTTAGGTGGTCTGGTCAGTTCTAGAGCAGCAGGGTACAAGAAAAAGGGTTTTCTACAGTGCTCCAAGTTACTGATAGATAACTCAGGTCACCGCTGGGGTCAGGGATTGACTAAGAATAAATTTGACTCTGTGTCAAAAGGGACCTGGAAATAGGGAGCAGAGGGGGACCAGGGAAGAATCAGAACAGCAGCGGAGAGGGATCAGAGAGCATTGGCTAAAGTTTTTCTTTTTACTGACCAAAATCAAATTTATGCTGGGCCCACGTATCGTAAATGCTTCAATTTGATACCGCAGAAATGCTGCAGCAAGAACTTCGGTGTTTCACAGTATCTGTATAGTGGATAGGATTCTGGCTAACCCATCCACATATTGCAGAAAAATATCCGCAGAAAACATGCTGCAATTTCAAAAACCGTTGCGTTTTTGTAAATCGCAGCAATTTAATAATACCTGTGGAAACGCTGGAATTTTCTGTACAGGTGTAATTGAAGCAGAAAGTGTACAGAGGAAAACTCTACTGACTCTCTGTAAAAAGCACTGCGGGAAAAAGCAAAATGCTTTTGCATTTTGCAGCCTGCAGCCTTGTGACTGTAGCCTTAGACCAGAACCCCACATTGCAAAAACTCTGCATTTTAAAGTACCTGCAAAGTGGATAGGATTCTGGATAATCCATTCCACACATTGCAGAAAAAAAAATCACAGCATGTCAATTATACCTACGGAAATACTGGCATTTTCTGTATAGGTATAATAAGGGCAGAAAGTGCACAGATGAAAACTCTGCCGATTTTATGGGAAAAATGTTGCTTTCACTGTGGTTTTTTTATCCTGTGTTTCGCTACATGGGGCCTTAGCCTTAATAGTATTCTGAAATATTATATGTATATGTACTTCTTTCTTTAGTCAGTGGAGGGTTCTATTAATAGATATGTACATAAAGGTTTTGTATTATTTAGTAATGTTCATACAGATCTTGTATTATACTGTATAATTCCTACTAGGCTTGCCAATCTGCAATATGAACAAGGTATACTTTGTTGTTACTTCTCATCATTATCTTTGCTACCTAGTTCCACAGAATCTTCCTATTATATATCATGTATTCATTTATTTAGTAGATGATGAGAGCAGGAAGCGAAGGTCAAGAAGCAGAAGGACCTTCAGTGTCAAAACAAATAAATTGCTTCTATGTATTGCCTGTATACGGTACTAATTGCTATATTATTTCTCTATTCCAGAGCTGAGAAGAGACCGCACAAGATGTTCCTCTTTATTATTTTGTTGTGAGAATGTAAGAATTCTTGTACTACAAGAAACAAATTGGACATATTGTAAAGGTCTCATTCAGAAACTGTGTTGTCTCATGAGATACTGATTTGTAGTCACAACCACCTTGGCATATTAGTGGTCAGTGGCTACTAAGTATAATAATGAAAAAAAGCCCTATTAAATAAAGTTCATTATTAGAAATGAGTAAGTAGTGAAATATTTGAGATTCGATATTCGTTTCGAGTAGAGCCTCAATATTCGACTATTTGATCGAATATCGAATCGCATTATAGTCTATGGGAAAAAATGCTTGTTTCCAGGGAAACCACTATTCGACTAAAGGAGAGTCACCAAGTCCACGAGTAGCAGGAGGAAAGTGTTTAGGAGGAGCAAAGTGCAGTTAAAGCGCACGGACCCCATTAGCGCTTGCTTCCCATCTAGCTGTGTTGCTTGCTCAATATGCTTCACCCTGGGGCTTCACTTGTGACTCGGGTTCTGGGCTTGAATCCAACCAATGAAAAGATCTGCATAGAGTTTGTATGTTCTCCCCTTGTTTGCTTGTGGTTTCCTCCCACAGTCCAAAAATATACTGATTGGTAAATTGGTTTCCTGTAAAACAACTGACCATTGAGGATGAGCGCCTGTGTGACAGCCATTAACTCGTCTACTCCACAATGACCACTGTGCTGTGAGCACCTGTGAGAAAAGTGCCCGATCTGATAGCATCCAGATCCGGGATGCTGCTGGCTCGGGGCTGATGTATTCTGTCTGTATCTTCTCTGAGTAATGAGACACCATGAGAAATGTGAATGGGGCTGTACATGGTCAGTCTAACTACCTTGGTTTCTATATGCTTGTAAAATCTATGTGTAATGTCTCCCAGCTATTTTTTTTATATGCAATAACATTTTTTCTGTAATGTTCTAGCACAATCTCACTGCAGTAATTTGGGGTCACATCACCAAGTATCTGTAATTTAATAGCATCTTGAATTCCTATATATGTAAACCATTTCCCTGTTTCCTTGAAATGTGCAGATCTATGTGCCGCTGTTTAATAATGACTGTGTACCAGCTGCACACTCACATTTTTCTCTGCAGCTCGATTCTCATTCTCATCCAAGCAATTCAATGAGATTTGGGGTATTAGTTGTGCTGTGTGCTTCAGAAGGCTCAGCAAGAGTTTGCATAATCCATCTTAGGAGAATGCTTCATGCAGAAAATTACACTGGCACTACCTGTGGTCTGCAATACCCAGCGATCACCGCCGAAACAGCCATTCCACTGATCAACAGTTAACACCCCGTATTTATTGCAGCATTGAGATGTGATACATACCCATAGCTCCGTCTTCTCTAATGGGATTGTTTTGTTGGAACCACAGGTAAAGCTAAAATAACTTCTACATGGCAGGAAAACTGCGTCAACTTCCTATTAGCTGACCCATGCCACGAGTAAGTGAACTTTTCTTGAATGCCCTCTTGTTCCCAATATACTGGCTACACGAATTGCTTAATATGGGATACATTAATACTTAAAGCCAGATCACAATGAGTTGTAATCCACATGTGTGACCCCACTGAACTCTCTTGTCATGCCGTCATGTTTTTTATTGAAGTAATATTTCATCAAGGAAGTGTGAAAGTTATATTACAAGCTATCGCCCTTCAAGACTACTCTCTGTAAAAATGGAAGGAAATTAATTGGCCTCTCTTAATGCTCCAGAATAGACTGCTAAATAACTTTCATCACATCTGATTCCTACATGGCACGGGGCTCCGCATCTGGTTTCTTTTAAGAAGTGCCGTAGTGGGGAAAATCGAGTTTCATCAGTGTTTAAGTCCGTGTTTTTAATTTGGGTACATTTGTTATATTTGTGGTTTAACAAAGCAGTAAATTTGAGCTATCAAAATAAGTGCCTTGATGTAAAGCATATTTTCACTTATTTCTTCAAAGATTCTCGATGTGATTTTTTTAATGCATGTCTTACCTTATTATGCAGATGTTTTCTTCATGGCAGAATAAAATATACATATAAGGCAGAAATTATGGGAGACACACAAGTTATCAGTTAATACATGTCTGAGCAACCCATCATGAGAGAGATGACATCCCAAGGTGTAACCACAAAACTGTGCAGTAACTAACATTGAACTATCATTATACCATCATATTATCATGCTATGATGGAAATCAGTGGTGGCTCACTTGGTCACAGTTTTTGGCCTGGTGGCAACATGGACATGTCTGGCTTTGCCCTAAAGAAGCACTCTGACAACTTTTAGCTATGACCCTGATGCAGAGTGCTGAGGAGTGATGAGTTGATTTAAAGAGGTTATTCAGGAAAATGTAATTTTTATATAGGCCAGAAGTGCTCCAATGTCTTCCCAGGGCGGTCTGGTCCTGATGATCTGGTGTCTTCTCAAAGTGAAACCGCTCTCCGTCTGTGACATCATGGATCCCTTACACTGAAGTCACTGATTTGCCTCAGCAGTCCTTAGGAAGAGACCCATGATGTCACAGGTAGTGACATCTTGTGCTCTTCATTGAGGCCACTGATTGGCCTCAGCGGTTAAGTGTGGCTCAAACTTCAGTCACACGTCAACACTGGACCAAGGAGATCGTTCCACGCTGGCAGGCATATAATTTTTAGAGGTAAGTAGCATTGTTTTTTAAGTTTGTATCCTCCCCTGGGTCTCCAATTATTAAACTCTGGGGTCTATAACAATTGTTCATGGGTGTCCACAATGGGGCATCATAGTGTGTGCAGGGGCCACTAGGGGAAATAATACTGTCTGCAGGGGTTATTATGGGACATAATCAGTGGCGTAACTACCGGGGTAGCAGGGGTAGTGGCTGCAAAAGGGCCCGGGACATTAGGGGCCTGGCGACAGCCGCTACCCCTGCGTTTTTTTTTTTTCTTAAAAGGCCATTACTGGCAGGGGTTACACCATCCGGTAACGGGCCCTATTTACTTACCAATCCTGGCAGGGGCTGGGATCAATAAGTGACGCCGCGGGCCCCACAAGCACTATTATTATACTCGGGGGTCTTTTCAGCTGCCGCCGCTGCTTCCTTTTCTCCAGGCTCTCCTTGCGCTGGTTCAGAGAAAAAAAGTAAAAAAAAAAAAAAAATTGCCCAGGCTGCCGCCCCCCTCCGATCTGATGGCTTTAGGCGACGACCCCTGTTCTTTGGTCATTCGACCCCTGCCGAGGTCGCGACCCACACCTTGAGAACCGCTGCTCTATGTCTACCTTTAACTATAACAAAGCTCTGAAGCTATGGTGGCTTAGGTGGGAGCTGCAACTCACAATCAAAGGGCTGATCAGTGTCTTCCAGTGCTGTACCTGGCTAGCACAACATATATCTGGTGAGAGCACTCCTAACCTACTTTTAATTCATATTGTGCAAAGAACTTTACATAAAGAAGTACCACTCTCTGTTTTCTATTACTCACAACTGGACATTGTAACTTTACAAAGCGGTATTGTGACATTGCAATTGACATCACAATGAGGTATTCTAACATCACTAAGAACTACTGTTTAGTTACAATGGAATATTATGACATCATATTGGGCTTTGTGACATCACAATGGGCTCTGTGATACTGCAATGGGACATTGCGACACCAGAATGGATCATTGTGACATCACAGTGGGGCAATGTGACTTCAAAATTAGGCATTTTCACAACACAATGAGGCATTGTGCCATCACAATGAATAATTTTGACATCACAAAGGGCTATGTGACATCACAATGGAGCCATTGTAAAATCACAAAGGGTTATAGTACAATATCTTCACAACTGACAATTTCAACATAATAGTTTGATACTCTGATATCACAGTATTAGGATTGTGCAGCAGATGTGGCCCTGATATTAGAGTTGCAGCCTGTTCCACTGTTTCGGCTCAGTCCAGCATGCATTGGGTTAATCCCCTTGCAGCCGATAGGTGGGGGTCGGTCTGCTGACTGACACTGGTGTCGGCCTATCGGCATCTAGCTTGAAGCACCTGGGCTGGTTGATCGGTCCCGCCTTCCCTTCATTTAAGGAGGCTGCTGTGGATGCTGGGTGCTCTAATATCAAACCAAATGCTGCATGTCAGTGCAATACTTTAGTTTGGCAGTAAGCTGCCTTAGCTATGTAGGGCTTAGTTAGAATTTTTGCCCTAGAATTGCCCAGGGAATTCCCACCTAGCTAGCCTTAATCTCTATTGTTTCATGTGCTGCAGCTGTATATTTGGCCCAACACTGGTATATGTTTCACAGTCTGTCAGTTACTTTAGGCAAGCTGCTACCTGTGGTACTCCTGGGAGCACACGGTCATTGTTTGTAGTTTTGTCTAGTGGTAAAGTAACCACTAAGATTTTAGTATTTATTTAGCGGTTGCTTTGTACTGCAGTGGCAGCTTCTCTGAGAAGGTATCAAAGAAGCACTCAGTTGGTGGTAAAGCCTAGCAGTGAAGTTAACTGTCGGGCCTTGTTCACACCTGTACACCTTGCAGGTCAGAGCCCAGTGGCCTCCGCAGGATATTTGTTTATTTAGTTTTTTTAATATATCCTGCTGACCGTGACACACAGTAAGTCATTGCAGCATCACAGTTGGACATTGTAACATTATAATATATCATTTTCATAGACATCACAGTGGGCTATATGACATCACATATGCTTATTGGGACATCAAAATGGGTTATTGTGACATTACAAAGGGGAACTGGAACTTCCCAAAAGTGCAATTTGGATATTGTGAGATCACAAAGGTGTGATGTGACATCACAATGGAGCATTTTAAGATCAAAAAGGGGCATTGTGATATCACAATGACCTGTGTGTCATCACAGTGAAGGACTCTGTGACATCACATTGTCCCTGTGACTGGGGTACTGGTTAATCAAAATGGGACATTGAATTAAGTTATCACATTGTGATAAACTAAGCTATCACATGGTAACATCACAGTGAGCTTTGTGGCATCACAAAGGGGAATTTTAATATCACAATAGGGAACTGTGATATCATAACGGGCTCTGTGAATTCACATTCATGCATTGTGACGTCCCCAAATTGAAAAGTGGTCTTCTAGGTGGGTGGTCTTTTATATAAATTTGACCACTATGCAGAGTATACTGTCCAGCTGAACATGTTTACGAGAAAATCTGGTTTAGATAAGGATGCATTCATCTTAAAGAAGTGGAGAGTTCTCACTGTATGTGGAATACAATAACATAATAAGAAATAAAACAATGAATTATAGAAAAATCTTCAAAAGATTGTCTCTTTGTGATGTCCACACTTCATCTAGACCACCATTGTAGAATACTATGATCCTCTCAGAGGCTACATTATATATCATAGAATCATAGGTAGTAAAACAGCTGAATAGTTGAACATTTCAAAGTGTACGCAAATAAATAAGTATGAAAATATTATGATGCCCAGTTACGAGGTTAAATCATCTTCTTCCTCTCCAAAGGAGATGAATAGATCATTCACTGAAAGTCTTAATGCCTCATCCCATTATAGGTGTCACAGTTAAGTGTCTTCCATCATAGAACTTGATAGACCTTGGCTGAAGTAAAAACATGACGTTAGGGATGTTTCCCAGTATCCATGTGGGTTACATTATGTAATCCAAAATAGTTTAGTATGAGAATATATGGGAAGATTCCAGGAGAGAACAGTTCCCCTGAGAGTTCTGCCATTTCAACTAAATATTCATGACTTTCCCCATGCAACGTGCCTGAAATTAATTTTAAGGTGTGAATCAGGTTTTTGCTTTTTTATGTTGCTCTGCATGTGCATTCATTTTGGTGTCAAAACAGATATTCTATTCATCATCTATAAAATTCACCTTAATTCCAAATGCAAAACCGTGTCTGTGAAAGGTTAACATTCTTTCACAACACCTACTATGATTAACCCTTCTATAGCGCTACACAGCAGAAAAGAGGGAAAACAGGTCACAATATCCTCATAAAACATACAATGTAACAGCCATTTCACTACAAACCGTAAAGGCTATACCTTTAAAGAGGACTCCTTCACCAATTCTAGTTCTTAGCATTTGTTAATAATCAGTGCTCCATTGATTCAAGCACAGCTGGAATTTTTTCTAGTAGTTTTGGTGCCTGATGTGCTATTAAAGCTCTGTAATGTCAGAACGGCGCTGTCAGGCAGGGGGCGTGATTCAGAGCTCCAATCAGAGGCAGCCAGTTTCAGAGCTCAGAATCACACCCCTTATCTGCTCCTGTCTGACACCGCTGTCCTGACAGTACACAGACTAAAAAGGATATCAGGCACCAAAACTAACAGCATTGATTGCTCAGGGTGGTGGCGGCTAGAGAAAAATTCTAAATGTGACATAATCAGTGGATCAGCAGCTATTACATAATGTAAAGAACTTGTTGTAGGTGGTGAAATGTTCTCTTACTAGCATAGCCTAACTTTTTTTCTCCGTAAACCTATAGTTCACAGTAGAACTCTATGAAGAGAGGAGGAGGAGGAGGAGGAGGAGGAGGAGGAGGAAAACAGAGATACCTCAGCAATATATACATATGTTTTTCACTATACAACTGGGTTGTCAGGAACTAGTATCCAGCCTTCTCCTGACAGAAATAGCTCATTGAATGCTGTAGGACAGCCTCAAATCTCAGGCTCTTTCCCCTCCCCTTCCATAGAACCCATTGTCACTACTTTTGTATGGAGTACGGACAGAATAAATCAGATAAGAAGTAAAGAATAATACTTAACACAGGCACATTTATTTAGTGAAGTTTATTGCAAAATGTTTCAACAAAATAAATAACAGTTTACTTATGCTTTCTGCAATGAAAAAATCACTTACCTCAAAGAGAGGGGGGAAATTATATCAGATATGTTATGTAACACCTCCAATCGTTTATTAATGATGGGTGATCATGATCTAAAGCAAACTCATACTTAATTGGACATTTTACCTCAATTCCAATGAATTATTATTTGTCTTATCTACCAGATGGCTAGGGCATAGGCTCATTGACTCATGTTTGGAGGGAGGGTGTGTGCCATGGACTGTGCATTGCTGCAATTCTTATATGGCTGTTAATGGGGGTTTACTGCCCTGTCCATGAATTCTAAGATTGAGACTGTAGCCCTGCTCAGTCTGTGAGTGGCTCGCAACACTCCATGGGTTCGTGACCCACACTTTGGAAGACCATGGACTATGCTATAGACAATAATAATAATAACAATAATAATGATAATAACGTGAGTGCCGCTTCACTTTCTTCTATCTTACATGCGTTATGATAGATATTTGCAATAATCAAGCAAAACCAACCTTGTATAAGATTTGATAAAACTGTTGTAAATTAAAATCCTTTCTGTGAAGGGTTAAATCATTCCCCACCATATTGTGCAATGTGTTTTTAGTCCAATAACACAGTTTCTAAGTTTCTAGTAAACAGAAAAGTGACACCAATACTTTCTCTTCCTGTGTTTACTTCTGCCTATATTATGCTGAATCAAGTTCCTCCATGATATTTTAAGTTACTTAATTCGAGCAGCTTTACTTGGTTCCTGACAGCAATAAAAGATCCAGGTTGGCTGTAATGCAGTAACCTTGGAACAAGTCACGTCTATGGCAGGCAGCCAGGTAAAATAGGGGTAGCCATGGATGAGCGAGCATTTTCATTATAAGACATGATTCATGCTCTGTTTCCCGAAATTTCTCTATTTTATTCACAACAAGCTTTTGATGAGTCCAGAACTAATTTCATAATGTTGAGTTTAACACAGACCTGCATGGTCCAAAGAAACATGTAAATAACAGATTTGGTGACAAAAGTGAACTTACGATGTAAGACACATTTGGGTGAAGGTGTCTGCTAAGGTAGCAGAGTTAATGTGGAGCACATGTACATGTATACTATTTAATTGTTATGTTGCTATTTCTGCGGTCTATCCCTTACATGTTTAAAGGGAATTTGTAAAGGTAGCAGTCATCTGGAAGTTATCTTGTTTGTTTAGGTAACTTTTTCTGGGCATATACTTTAGATTTTAACAAAAGTTTTATTGCAACAACGCTATCTAAAACTAAAGGAATGTTTAAGTAAATTTAGTAAGGATTATTATACTGCCCCAAAAATATTTCTGATTTTATATTTGGCAGATTGTTGACACTGGCATCGCTGAAGTGATGTGTACAAGCAATGTATGTGATTTATATAGTCCTTGCAGTGCAGGGGCTTTTATATACCATCACAGTCTCTACCCTTACTATAGTCTATGTTGTGCCAACTAACCTTTTCAGAATAAAGGTTAATTAAGCGTGCAACCAAATTTGTGTACCCACAGCAAAAAGCCTGTGAGGTTTATTATTATTGATCAACCCTGTAAAGCTTTTAAAAATGCCTACAGATTGATTCTGAATAGTGATTAATGGTTGTATCCCGGTGCTTGGGAACATAAAATACTGCAGCGCTCCACTAAATGAGTCAAACACTTCTGTGGCTGCCTATAAATTTCTCACAGACCTTATTTCCAGAGAGAAGTGCAAATCTTTCTGATGACTGACTTGTTCATGTAACTCCAGAGACAGGAGAAAATTATTAGATTGTAAGCTCAGTTGGAACACGGACTGATCAAAGAGAGTGAATTCTCTGTACGGCAAAGTAGAAGAACATTTGGTAGGTTCTAAATAAGTTAAAAAGTAGAGGATAAAGATCCAAATCCAAATCCATTGATAGTAAAGGGTTTTCTGACATGCAACTTTTTAAAAACTGGAAGTTATACAGCTATATCATCTGCACTGTAGCTGCCCCTCCTTGGTGTCCTCCCTTTCAAGAGCTGCACCCCAACAGCACCATTACATTTTCACTGGCCGATCCTTCCATTCATCATGTGACGGTCTGCTCACTAGTGAAGACTACAATTCCCTGGTGCATCTTGCTCTTTGTATTTCTAATTGGCCATTCCTCCTAACAAAAATGAATCATTACTCACATGCTTCATCTTTTAGGGCAGCACATGCCCTGGGTTATGTAGCCCTGATCTAAGAAACGGCAATAGGGAAGTCAAACAGAAACTGAGCATGCTCGTCCTGTAAGAGACTGAAAGACGCTGTATTTTTGTTGAGTTTTTCTCTGCAGGTTTCCTTCCCTTATTAAACTTATGGGAAAAACACAAGTGTTTCCGCACGTAAAATTAACACGCTGTGATTTTCAAAAATGTGGGCGCTGCATTTCCACAATGGGTCAATGGGTTACAATTCAGTCTGAATATGAACTGAAGGTCGTTTCCATTGGCTGCAGTGCTCAAACAGGGAAGGGGAAATTGGGATAATGAAACAAATTCATAATAATAATAATAATAATAATAATAATAGTAGTAATAATAATAATAATAATAAGGGGTGACACAAGAGGTAGCAGGGGCGGCATTGCTTAGGGTGCATTCACACGATGTATATTGGCTCGTAATCTGGCACGTCTACGCCGCGGGAGCTTTTGCGGGCTGTATATGCTCCCATTGATTTCAATGGGAGCCGGGATCGTATACACGGCGTTATTTTGCGGCCATGATTTTGCGGCTGCAAAATCACTGTCGCAAAATAGCGCCGCGTATATGATCCCGGCTCCCATTGAAATCAATGGGAGCGTATACGGCCCGCAAAAGCTCCCGCAGCGTAGACTTGCCAGATTACGAGCCAAAATACATCGTGTGAATGCACCCTTATACAGTGGTAAGACAATTTTGTAATAGAGGTTACTGTCATTACACAAACATAAATCTTTGAGCCTTCACCAGTCGTGTCCTTTAACATGTGGATGGTGCTTGGACATATAGAGTTAGCCTGAAATGGGATCATATCGTGGGGTAATGTGGGAGTTGGAACAGAAGAGGGTTAAATTTGGGGGATTCTAATGACAATACAGAAGGGTTTACATTAAGAATTGTGATAGGCCTGTCTGAAAAGATGTGTCTTTAATTTGCGCTTGAAGCTGTAGAAATTGGGAGTTAATCTGATCGTCCGGGGTAGAGCATTCCAGAGAAGTGGTGCAGCTTGGGAGAAGTCATTATCTACTTCCTCTCACTCAGCCCCCTACCAGACCTATCAATCACAGTTAATGACCTCATCCTTTTCCCAGTCTCACAAGGCCCTGTCTCAGAATGGTCTATGAGTTCAAACTGGACATCAAAGTTAAAATAAAATATTTCTCAAATCTACTATTTTCTTAATGTCAAGTTAACAAAAATCCTAAAACATATCCTTATTTCTCACTTAGTCTGTTGCAAAATTCTTCTCTTTGGCCTTTCATTTAACACACTTGTACCCCTTCAATCCAGTTTAAACCCTGATACCTGGATAATCCACATCTCTTCTCATTCTACCTCTCTGAAACTCTTGCCTGTCGATTGTCCAGAGAACTGATTTCATAGTATACAAATGACATACACAGTGGCCAACAAATTGCCTGCTCCATACTGTATTGTAAAATTCTGCACTAACCTCCAGATCCTTCCCTGCGCATAATCCATGCTTCTCTAGGAACCCATCTATTGGTAGAATCGGTGTTCCCTAATGTGTTAATAAAGATGGTTAATGGAAGCTGAGAGATGAAGTACTGCGTGAAGAACATGCTCAAAGCTCCATACTTTGCAGTATGCAGTTATGAGAACAGCTAGGCCAGTCAGTTTGACATCTATAGTATAGACACAATATAAGGGAATAAGTTCATGAGACAGAAATAAACATGGTTAATATAATTTAGGATGAAAGGTTTTACAGTGCTGGACTCAGGGGTATACAAACCATAGAGGCAGTTCCTGTGGTTACTGTGTGTGGATGACTCATGTTGGCTCAATCTGTATCTGTCCATATACACCACAAAACTGTAACATTAGGAAACAGGTGGAACGTCGCACACTAGGAGGGAACTGGATTGTAATTTTCTGCTAAGAGGCCCACGCTCAGTTGTGCAACTGAAAGCTCTTGGGACCAGTAGAAAAATCTGTTTTAAGACCCAGAACTATAATACAAATTTAGTGGTTTTCTAGGACTTAAAGAAGTTGCCCAGTTTCAGCACATAAAAGTTATTCTTTGTATAGTGTAAAACTGTACAAGTTTCTAATATACTTTCTGCAGTAATTCTTCATGGTTTTCTTGATCTCTACTTGCTGTGATTAATTACTTATTTCCAGTGAATAAATATCAGTCCATGGTCATGTGATAGACACACAGGGGTGCAGCACAGTCAGACATATGTCTTGTAAGGAGCTGTGCACCTGTGTATCCATTACATGACAAGGGACTGATTTTTATTCACTGGGAGTAAGCAGAATGAATGACAACAAGCAGAGATCTAGAAAACCGCGAGGAACTGATGCAGAAAGTATATTACTAATAATAACGTTTTCTTATAAAAATGATAAAATTTATTTGCTGAAAATGGACAACCCCTTTAAGATAAGCCATCACTATCTTATCAGTAGATTCTGACTCGATCACCATGATCAGTTGACTAAAAGAGCAATGAATCTCCAGTGACTGATGTGTCATCTTCATATAGTTAGCTAAATATTGTTAAAGGGAGTCTATTAGAGATGAGCGAACACCAAAATGTTCGAAGTTCGAAATCCGATTCGAACAGTCGCTCACTGTTCGAGTGTTCGAACGGGTTTCGAACCCCATTATAGTCTATGGGGAACATATACTCGTTAAGGGGGAAACCCAAATCCGTGTCTGGAGGGTCACCAAGTCCACTATGACACCCCAGGAAATGATGCCAACACCCTGGAATGACACTGGGACAGCAGGGGAAGCATGTCTGGGGGCATATAAGTCACTTTATTACATGGAAATCCCTGTCAGCTTGCAATTTTCGCTAGCTAACTTTTTCCAATAGGAATGCATTGGCCAGCGCTGATTGGCCAGTTTACAGAATTCGGCCAATCAGCGCTGGCTCTGCCAGAGGAGGCGGAGTCTAAGATCGCTCCACACCAGTCTCCATTCAGGTCCGACCTTAGACTCCGCCTCCTCCGACAGAACCAAGCGTTGATTGGCTGAATTCTGTAAACTGGCCAATCAGCGCTGGCCAATGCATTCTATTGGCGTGATGAAGCAGAGCTGAATGTGTGTGCTGAGCTCAAGTACTCCGGTGGTGTAGCCGGGAGTTCAGTGCACGGCCAGCTCTGCTATGCCGGAGATTGAACTCTCAACTACACCGGTGGTGTAGCCAAGAGTTCAGTGCACGGCCAGCTTTGCTATGCCGGAGATTGAGCAGAGTTGGCCGTGCGCTCCGGTGGTGTAGCAGAGCCGAGGGTGCAGAAGGGTTCAAGTGCAACCTCGGCTCTGATGTAGCAGAGCTGAGTGTGCACAAGGGTTCAAGCGCACACTCCGTCCGGAGATGTAGCCGTGCTGATGCTGTCAACACTGCTACATCTGATATCGGAACACAATGGAGACTGCTGTGGACTCCACAGCAGTCTCCATTGTGCTCCAATCTGAGATGTAGCAGTGTTGACAGCATCAGCATGGCTACATCTCCGGATGGAGTGTGCGCTTGAACCCTTGTGCACACTCAGCTCTGCTACATCAGAGCCGAGTGTGCGCTTGAACCCTTGTGCACACTCGGCTCTGCTATATCAGAGCCGAGTGTGCGCTTGAACCCTTCTGCACCCTCGGCTCTGCTACATCAGAGCCGAGGGTGCACTTGAATCCTTCTGCACCCTCGGCTCTGCTACATCAGAGCCGAGGGTGCACTTGAACCCTTCTGCACCCTCGGCTCTGCTACATCAGAGCCGAGGGTGCACTTGAATCCTTCTGCACCCTAGGCTCTTCTACATCAGACCCGAGGGTGCCCTTGAATCTTTCTGCACCCTCGGCTCTGCTACATCAGAGCCGAGTGTGCGCTTGAATCCTTCTGCACCCTCGGCTCTGCTACATCAGAGCCGAGGGTGCACTTGAATCCTTCTGCACCCTCGGCTCTTCTACATCAGACCCGAGGGTGCCCTTGAATCTTTCTGCACCCTCGGCTCTGCTACATCAGAGCCGAGTGTGCGCTTGAATCCTTCTGCACCCTCGGCTCTGCTACATCAGAGCCGAGGGTGCACTTGAATCCTTCTGCACCCTCGGCTCTGCTACATAAGAGCCAAGGGTGCGCTTGAATCCTTCTGCACCCTCGGCTCTGCTACATCAGAGCCGAGTGTGCACTTGAATCGTTCTGCACCCTCGGCTCTGCTACATCAGAGCCGAGTGTGCGCTTGAATCCTTCTGCACCCTCGGCTCTGCTACATCAGAGCCGAGTGTGCACTTGAACCCTTCTGTACCCTCGGCTCTGCTACACCATCGGAGCGCACGGCCAACTCTGCTCAATCTCCGGCATAGCAGAGCTGGCCGTGCACTGAACTCTTGGCTACGCCACCGGCGTAGTTGAGCTCAGCACACACATTCAGCTCTACTTCATCACGCCAATAGAATGCATTGGCCAGCGCTGATTGGCCAGTTTACAGAATTCGGCCAATCAACACTGGCTCTGTCGGAGGAGGTAGAGTCTAAGGTCGGACCTGAATGGAGACTGATGTGGAGCGATCTTAGACTCCGCCTCCTCCGGCAGAGCCAGCGCTGATTGGCCGAATTCCGTAGACTGGCCAATCAACGCTGCTCAATGCAATCCTATGGGAAAAAGTTTATCTCACAAAAATCACAATTACACACCCGATAGAGCCCCAAAAAGATATTTTTAATAACATTCCCACATAAATAAAGGTTATCCCTAGCTATCCCTGCTTGTACAGCTATCCCTATCTCATAGTCACAAAGTTCACAGTCTCATATGACCCGGATCTGAAATCCACTATTCATCTAAAATGGGGGTCACCTGATTTCGGCAGCCAATGACTTTTTCCGATTTTTTTCAATGCCTCCGGTGTTGTAGTTCCTGTCCCAGGGGAATCAAATTTTTTTGGAGTTTGCCACGTGATGTTCGATTCGAATCGAACACATCGAACAGCCTGATATCCGATCGAACATGTGTTCGATAGAACACTGTTCGCTCATCTCTAGAGTCTATCATTCACAAACTCATTTTTCACTAACTCCATGTTGGAATAGCCTTAATAAAGGCTATTTTAGTCCTACCTTTCTTTTTATTTTGCAGGCAGCCGTTTTCGAATAAAAGTGATTTATGCAGATATGCAAATGAAGATCATGGAGCAAGGGGGCATTCCCGATGAGCTCCTAGCTCATCGGGCTGTTCTCTCCCTCCTCATGGGCGTTGTATGCACGCCCCCTCCAATGATGTATTGTGTTATTTTGCCCCCTGTTCACTGCGTCATCAGCAGCATCTCTCCTCGGTAAGACTGAAATCCTGCGCATGCGCTGTTGGCTCTACCATTTCAACTTCAGCTGATGACGCACATAACAGAACACATCATCAGACGGGGGAAGACCAAAATGGCCAGGAGGTGGAAGAGAAAAGCAAGAGGGGTATGTCACTGTTGTGCCCCTGTGCTCTGTGATCTTCAATTTTATATCTGCAAAAAGCACTTTTTCTTTTGCAGGCAGCCGTTTTAGACTAAAAGAAAGGTAGGTCTAAAATAGCCTTTGTAAAAAGTTATTCCAACGTGGGGATAATGAAAAATGAGTTTTGTGAATGATAGTCTCCCTTTAAGACCCTTCCCTTGGTATTCTGAGAACACCAATTGTTAAAAAACTACCAAAGTTTAATTATAACTGTAAATGAAGGAACTTTTGGATAAACCAAACAGGTGGCAATTGTTGATGAGTGTCAATCTAGTGACAGTTCTATTGTGCCTTACGTCTATTGCTGTGTGTTAAAACCTGTCTGCGAATGTCCTAATTTGCATCGTCTCCAGGATGTGGAAAGGAAGAGGAGAGAAGGGAAACTTTATCAAGACTAAATTTGTATTCTTATTAATTGCAAACATGAGAAAGCTCCCGCTAGAGACAGATATGATACTATAATTACACAGACGATTGTTCATTTAGTTTCCTCCTGGCAATGTTAATCCTTGCAGAAGTTTATCAGCAAAGAAGCACGTGGATAATACATTCAGAGACAGATGCTCATTAATGCACCAATGTTTCTCCTGATCTAACTCAAGTAATTGTCTTTTCCATCTATCTGGCTGCATCAGTAATATGCAGTATTTCTCGACACCTCCATCCATTTTACTTAGTCAACAAAATAAAACAATCCTGTATGGTTACAGATTTTTGGGTGCAATGGAAAAATGGTCATGGGGTGTAATTTAAGAAAGCAACAGGTTTAATACTTACGGAGACAATGATCTTTTCTGGCTGTAGTCTGAGCTTGTAATTCCGTTTCATTGCATAATAATCACATCAGCTCCAAAGGAAACCATCCATTCATTTGACTTTGAACTGTATTTTCCCTCATATCTGCCAGATGCAGCAAGTAACAGCCATGATTACATCCCCAAATGTTGTGACATTTCCACTCCATCCAAGAATAGTCATGTGTAAAAAGGAAATCTGTTTTCATCAAACTTTACCAAACTGTGTTATGTATTACGTGAGAGCATCACTTTGTCATATGAGGTCTCGTTCTCAGAGCTCCATCGACTTCTCCAATGTCATCTGAGTAAACAATAACCATACAGATGGATTGCCCTTTCTATCTAGCATGGGCCAATTCCTTGTCATATATACAGTATATATGATTATATGCTAACTATCCTTATAACATAAGCAGATGGCGTGATATGTTAAAGGTCTGCATAAAGAGACCTTTATATATATGGAAAATTATAAAAAGGTAAAGCAACAGTATAGTGGAAATATAACCATTATGCGTCTTAATTTAAAGCATTGGAAAGGGATAAGTTTGTGTCTAGGTACCGTATATACTCGAGTATAAGCCGACCCAAATATAAGCCGAGGCCCCTAATTTTACCACAAAAAACGGGAAAACTTATTGACTCGAGTATAAGCCGAGGGGGGAAATGCAGCAGCTACTGGAAAATTTTAAAAATTAAAATGGTCGGAGTTTTTGGGTGCAGTATAGATGATGGGTGCTGGGGAAGGGGAGGGGGTGTTTTGGTTGTCTGCTGCCCCTTCCCTGAGCTTGAGGACTGGGATTTTTATTTCCCCCACTTGGAATTCAGCCTGGCTGAATATAGGGTATCTGCAGTGCTCCTATTAACCCCTTCCTGACAGACCAGGAGCACTGCAGATACCCTATATTTAGTAGACACAGGGATACCTAATGTGTATGTGTGTCACAGCCATTTTCTACTTTATATGTATTCTAGGGAAAGGAGGGATTTAGAACTTTTATTTTATTTATCTTTTTTTAAAGCTTTTTTTCCCCACTATTTTATGGGAGATTCTATACATTCTATACATTACCATTGCAGATGGTCATAGACACAGCCCCCCCCCAAAAAAAATAAAAAAAAATAAATATATATATATTTTTTTTTTTGCTTGGCTCGAGTATAAGCCGAGGGAGGCTTTTTCAGCTCAAAAACTGTGCTGAATAACTCGGCTTATACTCGAGTATATATGGTAAATATTATATATGTAACACATTTAACATGTCAAATTTAACATAAAAGAAATTAGTTAACGTGTAGAATGTGTCAACAAAAATGGCCTATTTTAAAGCAAGTTTATCATAAGAACCTTTTTTTGTAACTTTTTTATGTTTTTATTTTACATTTTTCATATTACTATCTATATTTGGGAAAAAACCCTACAATATCCTGCACTTTTTTTTTTACTAATGCCTAATAGCAGCCTTATACTTGCTAAACTTCCTCCTGCCAATGCCCGTCTGTGTGTATATAAGTCTACATCTCTAGCCAAACTTATTTGCCTCACACAAGGATAAACAGGCCACACACACAAACAACATAGCACTACAAAAGAAAGAGGCCACCAACAGTAAATTGCAAAAATATAAAAATATAATTTATTACAAATATAAAATGCAGAATCACAAAAGATAAATAATGCACAAGACATCCTGTTCAAGATGGAATTAGCCATGACACAGAAAAAACTACTCCACAGTACAGGAAGTCAGAGAGACCAATACATAAATGTCACATTCATCAGTGGTAAAGTGCAAGTGCCTAGAATATAACCATCCATTACATATGAAAGAATCCTAGAAGTCTAATGTAGTAAATAGAACATTCATATAGAATATAATCAGCAGAGCCACTCTCATATAATAATAAATTAAAGGCATAAAAATAGTCCTACTAGGGTAATATAGTGAATGGAGTCATTCTCATATAGTGATAAAATGGAACGCACAAGTACGGAAGGCACAAAAAATAGTCCTACTACAGTAGGATAATATAGACCAAACCACATACCAAAAATGGAGGAAAATCTATAATAGTGGTGACCAAAACTAACCCACTGTGATGTAACTAATACCTGCGGTCATCGTGAAAACCTGATAACTGGTGGAACGTTAACACTTAACCTGTGTTTTACACCCCCTATATCTCCTCCCTCGTCACTGTCTACTACACCAAACGTCTGCCATTTTGCCATTGACCTTAGACTTGTATCCTCTGTTATCCAAACATCCCATCCCTGTCTCCAAGCCTTTTCTTGAGAAGCACAGGACTGCTTTACCCCAGACAATCAGATTAATACCCAAGTAAGGTAGGTTCAAAACTGCCCTAAAATGACATCTGTTTAGGTAGGCTTTTCATATGATCTCATTGTACTACACCTCTGCACACTACACTAACATTTCTTAGGGGGCGTTCACACTACCGTCAGTGTCCGACATGTAGTGTCCGCTCCTAGTGTCCGCTCAAAATCTGTCACGGACACTAGGAGCGGACACTAGATGTGTCCATGACACCTGTCATTCACTTTAATGGGCATCGGGTGCGTTCTTTTGCACTCCATGCCCGTCCTTTCCTGTCCGCAAGAGAAGATGTCCGACTTCTCAAGCGGACAGAAAAACCCTGCATGCAGGGTTCTTCTGTCCGCTTGAGAAGTCGGACATCTTTACAAGCGGACAGTGAAGGACGGGCATCTAGTGTCCGCTCCTAGTGTCCGTGACAGATTTTGAGCAGACACTAGGAGCGGACACTACATGTCGGACACCGACGGTAGTGTGAACGCTCCCTTAGCTATCCTTCCTATTCTATTCCTCAGAACCTGACTCCTCCATTAAGAAGTTACCCCGCACTCCATGGACTTAGTATCTATATATTGTCAGATACCAGCTGGTGACTGACTCATACAACTTCAGTTATATGACCTTATTAATTAAAAGATGGCTGAACCATTGTATCAACTAAGCCCTCTGACCTCTTCTTTCTCCATACTTCCTCATAGAATGTAAGCTCTTGTGAGCAGGGCCTTCACGCCTATTGTTTGATGTGTTAATTTCTTTGGGACATTGTAATGAAAATTATTGTCTGTTCAAGTGTCCTCAAATTTGTAAAGTGCTATGGATCATGTATATATAAAGTTATTTTTATTGTTATTATTATTATGAAAGGTGATTAACTTTTTTATTACATCTTTAAAGCCTAAGTACATTTTTATTAATTTTTTCTTAAAATGAATAGTGAAGGCAAAAGGAACAAACTTTGCAATATACTTCACAAAAGAGAAGTACCTGTATTTTAACTATTACTTCTGTCTATACTTCTTATCTGAATGATTCTGTCCCATATATTTTACACAATCATATCAGTTTATAAAGAAGTCTATAGAGAAGGAAGGAGGAAAGAGACAGTAATATGAGGCTGTCTATATAATTATTTGAGTCTAGTGAAAAAATAGTGTGTTTCTATATTTCAGACATTATCTGCTTTTTTTAATGGGGGGGAAGGGGGGGGGTAGATCTCTTCTTTCTCCTCCTCCACTCTCCATAATCTTCTACACAATCTACCAATAAGTATGTGGACACCTGTGGTAGAATAGAAAAACAACATTTATTCATATTCAGTAGGTGGTAGACCCCAGCAGATGCTTCCTTTCAGATGGGATTGATGGACACAATACTCCCGGATTCCTGGAGAAACTCATGGTGTATGTGAGCCATCGGTTGGGTGCGGTTTCTCTGGCCAGCACTCGTCGGTCTCTATCTCCTAGTTTTGGGGGTCTGTCGACTCAGGATACATTCCAACAATCACTGTTCACCTTCCACTTTGCAATCACATAGGCCACTGTGGGTTTTGAGTAATTCAGTTCACTCGCTATGTCCCTTACGGATCGACCATTTCTGTGGTACCCCATAATTACCCCTTTCTCAAAAATGGACAACTCTGCCAATGCCAATGCACTAATGCCAATACTGTCTCCTATTTAACGGTGGAAGGCATGACCTACATCACAACTGCAGATATCTTCATTTTCATGGGAGTTCGAATACTTATTGGTAGACAGTGTATTTTACAGATATAATAAGGGGCAGAAGGAGGCAAATAATTGAACAAGCAAGCACTTTTCTTTATTAAAAATATATTATATAGATTTTTTATCTTGACCTGGACTATGGATTTATGAAAAATAAAAGCTTAGATACCATTTAAGATGCTCACTTTTGGAAAGCGAAGGATTAAGAATAAGGAGAACATATTTGCTGCTACTAGTGTAACCGACTCAGTATGCATAGGCAATTACTAGCAGATGGCTTTTCTGAAGTAGTTTCCATACTTCATGGATATTAACATGGGCACGCCTGGCAGCAAAATCTGTTTAATTTTAATATCGGTAAAATACGTTCCTAGCCACATGGTCCCTGTAAGTACAAATACAAACCTCATATGCATCTCCTCAGCTTTCAATCTATGTTCATCCCAGAAAGCTATTTACCATGTGTCTACACCAGGTATTTAGGAAGTGGCCTCCTGGTAACAGCTTTTGGGATAAATGTGATATGTAGCTTGTGACATGGCAAGCTAAATCAATATTAACTGAGCCCTTACCTTTATGTATGTTTCATTTCAATTCCTTCAAGGACCTGGAAGGCGAGTGTTGCTTAGTCAGGAGGCTGACCTGCAGAAGGAAATCTATGCTGTGTCACATTGTTCTGTGAGAATTTATAGCTTCCCAGATTGAGCCACAGGTTCTAACCTAACATACATCCATATGGGACAATAAAAAGCCTTTTACATGTAAGTACTGTTGCTGAATTAATTTTCCCTTTGTTTGTATGGGCTTTGTTCAAGACAGCTGAAAGCAGTAAAGGCCATATATTTACTATACTCAAATATGGCAACAGCTACAGTAATCTTCACCTGTCCTTAAATCCTTCGAGACATACATAAAGCTAACTTTGCCTTACAGGGGTAGTAAATCATGTGGACATGTTACTTGCATAGTCCTTTTCATATACTTTATGGACTCGTATAATGTTAGCGAAAAGTAGAACAATGCCGCTCTTACTAGAACATTGCCAAGGGTCATTTTGGCATGAGGAGGTAAGAAGCCAAACAGGAATAATAACATAATACTTTTATTTTATATATATATATATATATATATATATATATATATATATATATATATATATATATATGGTGTCCCAAAAAAAATCTATACACACCTTAAATAATTGTAAATTTTGGGTTTATTATAGTTCGACTAATTTTCAACAAGTAAAAGAATTTACAAATATCATTCTATTGTCTTGTTATCGCATGTTCTCAAATTTGGTTTAATGGGTTCAGTCTGTAAAGTAAGAATAAATAATTTAGTGATCAGCTGCTAAAATGTGTATAAATTTTTTTGGGACACCCTATACATATATATATATATATATATACATATATATATATATATATATATATATATATCAGACGTACTATATTGTATATTTTAATAAGATTACTTGAAAAACAGCAATGGCATATGATGCAAAGCCTAATAATTAGAGATGAGCGAACACTAAAATGTCCAAGGTTCGAAATCCGATTCGAACAGCCGCACACTGTTCGACTGTTCGAACGGATTTCGAACCCCATTATAGTCTATGGGGGGAAATTCTCGTTTCAGGGGTACGCAAAACTCGATATAATTATACTTACCAAGTCCACGAGTGACAGTCGAGCTGGATTCTCCTTGAAGTCTTCTCACGGCGCAGCGTTCCCGCTTCTTCTTCCGGCTGGAATTCACTCTGCCTAGGCATCGGGGCCTAGGCAGAGCCGATTGCGCATGTCAGCGCATGACCGCGCATGCGCAGTCGGCTCTGCCCGGCCCGACGCCTGAGCAGAGCTGACTGCGCATGCGAGGGCATGCCTGCGCATGCGCAGTCGGCTCTGCCTAGGCCTGATGCCTAGGCAGAGTGAATTCTCCGTGAAGACACCGCGGGGACGCTGCACAGAGAAGACTTCTAAAGGTAAGAGAAGAACCAGCGTTGATTGGCAGAATGTATAGCATTCTGCCAATCAACGCTGGTTCTGCATCGAACCTTAAACTTCAAACAGCTAGTAGTGTTCGATCGAGTACGAGTATTTCAAATACCGTAGTATTTGATCGAACACCTACTCGATCGAACACTACTCGCTGATCTCTACTAATAATAGATTAAAGCTTGGTAATTCTGTAGGGGTTTTCTTTGTAGCAGTTATCTCATCACAGAGCATGCCTAGAGAATTCCTCCAAAGACCTCAGTGAGTCAGTTTCAGAGTATTTTTGCCTATGTCCATGAATACGCTGTAAAGAATGTTACTAAAAGCTAAAACGTACCTGAGGTTTCACGAAAAACTGAAATATGTTTTTTGGCAGGGTTTACTCGACAATCTGTCCCCTGGCTATTTACACCTTCACACATGGTGTTCTTTCAGTCTTTCAGCTGATAATATCCCAATTATATCTGCAGCATATTTTTTTAATTCTACCAGGAGTAATTATAAAATAGTAAATACATAGCTTAGACAAACCCAAGTGATCATAATATAAGAAATCCAAGGGTACTGCAAGTACAGGTTATGATGCAGCTAAAAATATCCCTGACACAGAAAAAGAGAAATCTGAGCACAACTGCTTACTGTCTGTGACTAATATCCTATCAACAATAACACCATTCTTCTTGACTTAACATATTTTGAAAAACAGTATGTAAGATGACCAACCTTAAAGGGATTCTACCATTAAAAAACTTTTTTTTCTATGGAACACGTCGGAATAGCCTTTAGAAAGGCTATTTGTCTCCTACCTTTGGAAGTGCTCTCCGCCGCGCCGTTCGTTCGAAATACCGGTTTGTACCGGTATGCTAATTAGTTCTCTTGCAGCGATGGGGGTGGGCCCCAGCGCAGGAAGTGCGATGGGGGCGTCCCCATTGCTGCTCGAAAACCGACTCCAGCGCCGCCTCTGTCTTCTTCTGCATCCTCCCCTTCCTTCTTCGGCTTGACGTGAAGTTCGTTGAACGTACTGCGCATGCGTAAAATTGCGGTGTTGGCACTATGGCAGTTCGCCAAACAGAGCGTACTGCGCAGGCGTCCGACGTCAAGCCAAAGAAGGAAGGGGAGGATGCAGAAGAAGATAGAGGCGGCGCTGGAGTCGGTTTTAGAGCAGCAATAGGGACACCCCCATCGCATTTCCTGCGCTGGGGGACGCCCCCATCACTGCGAGAGAACTAATTAGCATACCGGTACAAACCGGTATTTCGAACGAACGGCGCGGCGGAGAGCACTTCCAAAGGTAGGAGAGGAATAGCCTTTCTAAAGGCTATTCTGACGTGTTACCTAGAAAAAAAAAGTTTTTTAATGGTAGAATCCCTTTAAAAAATAAATTATGATTTTGCAGTGCTCTGCTGAGATTTGCTTATTTTATATGTGTCTGTGCTTTCTAATCTGACACAATATAGTATTAAAATTGCATCATGAGAAATTTGAGTCTGTACCAATATGTACAAAAATCTGAATGTGGACACATCTGTCTATAGAAGGTAGTCCCTATTCTAGGGTTGTCACAAAAGCAGGTTTTATGCTGGCCATACACAACAGATTAACCCTTTAATGACAGGCCTTGAGGGACAAGCAATATTTTGCATTTTTATGTTGTAACATACCAAGCCCTATATCTATTATTATTATTATTATTATTATTATTATTATTATTATTATTATTATTATATTTTTTTTTTTCCATCCATGTAACTGTATGAGGGTTTGTTTTTTGCAGGACAAGTGGTAGTATGTAATATTACTGTTTTGGGGTAAATATACTTCATTAATTAACTTTCATTCTCTGTGAAGAAATAGGAAAAAATTTTGCCTTTTTATGCTAAAAATATTCCATCATTCACTTAAATAAACTGATATATTTATTCAATGTATCGATGCAATTCAATTGATAACAGATTCACATAGTTTAAAGTTTTTAATGCTTAAAGTAAAACAAAGTAAAAACCCTTTAGTAATAAAAAATTTTTAGTATTACAGGGGAGTTTAACTTGCAATCTCCTGATCACTTCTATAATACATTGCACTACCTATAGAGTGCAATGTATTATATTGACATTCACTTTCTTACAGGCAGTTTATTAGGCTGTGCCACACACATAGATTTGACTGACTCCTACATGTGTAGCAATGTTCCTCCGGTAATCCCCACATTTTATTAGGTATACTCTTGTCTCCGGTTTCAGGTTTGTCGGTCACTGGACAGTGCATTATTATGAGAGAGAGTCCCATTAATATTAATTTGTACCTGTTTTTTTTTTTTTATTTCACAACCTTTATATGATGGGAATTGATCAGTTCTGTGGATATTTATTTCTGTCCATCTGTTCAAACAAAACTCACAATCCCTCTGCTCCGTTTGCTCTATTACTAAGAATTATAGTAAGCACATATACACACTTACCAATACATACACTTTTGGGGTTTCATTAATAAGATCTAGACACCTTGGAATAAAAATCGTATTTTTTTGTTGGTCCCATATACAGTAGTAGATTAATTTTAATACAGGCTTTCACTAGAGCCACCTTCCAGCTGTCCTTATTGTAGTAAATAAATGGGGCCGATATTCTAAAGACAGGGTGAGTTAAAAGTGTTTTCCAAGCAAAAAGTTTTCCTGACCTATCCCTAGTGGGGTCTGACACATCGTAGCCCAGACATCAGTAGCTGTGGCACTGTTAAAGGGAATTTGTTTGTAGGAAAATTTGTATCAAACTAATGACCCTTGTAGGGCGGCTTCTACACTTTCCAAAGATGTGTTTCATTTTCTGTATTGAAGCTCCTTTTTCATAAAAATCAATTTTTATTCTTATAAAAAATAGCTGCAAAGGGCTTTAGGAGTGTTTCTTCTGCTGAGGCTTCACTCTCTAGGTAACCACCCCTTAACTTTCGCCCAGCTCCACAGCTCATTTCTTGAGTGACATCTTCCACTTTGTCACACTTTGTGTACAGTTAGGGTCAGTTATCTAGAATGGAGAGAGAAACCCTTACAGGATAAGACACACTCATAAAGACTTTTTCAGCTAATTTGCTTAAGAATAAAATGCAGATTTTCTGGAAAATGGAACTACATAGCAGAGTAAGAACGGTTTGGACCGCGTAGAACTGGCCCTAAAAGTTACTGTCACTAGTCCAGTCAATTTCCATCAACTTTGCAGGTAATGTAAAATGCAGCAAAAGCCCCAGCCTAAGGGGTTATCCATCTTTATAAAATGGATGGCCAATCCTTAAGATGGGGGGGGGGCTTGGACAGTCGAGAACACACAGATCATCTTCTCTTTCATAGTGCTTTATACTGTATAAATTATCACATCAGTATTTCCAAGAAGTTCCTGTATCTGGTGTCCACAGGACTCATGAAAGACTGGATACCTTGCTTGGTCAATGTTGATTTAAAAAATGAAAATTTTGTTTGCGCCTCCAGACTTCTGTCAAAGGTGGGTTATCTAAGTAAGACATAGTGATCAGTCTGCCTTGGAGTAGAAAATCTCAAGTAACTTTATTTGATATTAGCATTACCTGCAAATTTGTCCGCGCTGCCCTTAGTCCCTACCTAAGATGTATGTCTTTCACAGTATGTAATGAGTTTTTAATGTGTTCCAGGGAAAGTGGCATTTTTTTTGGGGGGGGAGGGGGGGGGTTTGAGGGTTTTTTTCGGTCATTTTTTTGTAAATTTTGTTTCTGCATTTATTGCACTCTCTAGGGGTCTCGAACCCCAGGGTGTGTGATTACTAATCCAATGCAATAAAATGGTAATGCATTGTAATGCATTGCATAATACTGGCGCTTCGATTGCAGGCTATGTAGCATAGGCTGCAATAGAGGCGCCAGGTTTATGCAATGCATAAGCTGCAAAAGAACCGTAGGTTTTATGCTATGCTTTGCATAATAACGGTCGGTGGGCGCAATGATCGTCCACATTAACCCTTCCAGTGCCTCAGTCATAGCTGACTGAGGCGCCATTTCCTCCGCTGGCACGTGGGCGCTGCTATGTTCCTTCTCCGCACCGGCACCCGGACCAAGCTCCGGAGCCGGCATCACATTGCTATGGCAGCCGGGAGCCTTGCGCAGGTCCCGGCCTGTCGGTCTTTCGCTCCTACTGAAGCCTATGCTACGTAGCCTGCAGTAGAAGTGCCGCTCCCGGCTGCAATAGCAGTGTGACGCCGGTCCCCGAGCTTGGTCCGGGTGCCGGCGAGGAGAAGGAACATGGCAGAAAAGGAACATCGCAGCGCCCACGCACCGATGGAGGACATGGTGTCTCAATCAGCTCTGACTGAGGCGCCGTTAGGGTTAATGGGGACGATCGTTGTGGACACTGGCCACCCCCCACCCCGCTGGACTCACCTTGTGCATGCTGTCTAGGCAGCAACATCTGCCGGAATGAGCGGTCCTGTGTATCCGGCCGGCATGCCGGCAGTCGGGGGCCGGAACATGCGGGTTGCTGCCATGTTGACTACTATCTCCCCGGTCAATTGCCCCACCCACACTTCGCTGGCAACATATGGTGCTGCAGCGCTGACTCCATTGCCCGCTCACACCCTGCCATGCACCAATAGGAGGTGCATGGAAAGACTTGGGCTAGCATAATGTCAGCTCCTACACTAGAGCCTGAGTGAACTTTTGAGGGTCACCGTGGTGATATGGGGTGAGTGACCCACATTTAGAGTAGCCTATCCTTTCTTCCTGGGCAGTATGTCAGTATGTGTGAAATTTCAACAACATCCATTCAGCCGTTTGGCTGTGATTGAGAAACAAACATCGAAACATCCAAACACACAAACCCACAAACATCCAAACTCACAAACTTTTTATAATATTAGTAGGATGTACCAGGTAAATTGATGTGGATCCGTAGATACCAAAAAAAAAATCCTCTATTTTTAAGACAAAATCGCCTCCTTTACTGTATTACATTGATAACACAAATTCATATCTAATGGGTTAGACCTGTGAAAACAAAGAAGACTTAGCAACAGCATTTGTATGCATGGCATGTGCACAGCAGGTGGGACAGATTCTGTTCACAGCTTATGTTCCTTTGTTATTTTCTTTCCTTGTTGTATATAAGACAAACATCTTAAGCTTGAAAAAAAGAAGCTTGCTTTTTTCCAAGTGCTCATCTATCTCCATGTGATTAGTCTGCTTCAGGCATTGCAAGCCCTTAGTAGGATTCCCTTCAATTGATGAATTATCCAGGTTATAGCACTGCCAATATTATGCACACAACAAATAATATGCATCATATGCACTTAAAAATATCTGCTAAGCTTGTCAAATATCAGTATATTAGCTAGTAACACAAAATTGTCAGTAATAATATTTCTAGAATATTAAATCCATTATTACTCATACATAGTTTGGGGAATACAATGATGATTCAGGAACTACTATGATTACAAGTGTTTTAGGCTAAGATTCTACATTGCAGAAATGTAGCTAATGTTGCTAAGGCTGGGACCACACATGGCAAAAAAAACACTGTGTTTTACAGTCCCTGCAAAGTGGATGGCATTCTAGCAAATCCCATCCACACATTGCAGAAAAATATGTGCAGTGGAGACGCTGCAATTTCCAATGTCAATTACACCGACGGAAATGATGGTGGTTTCCCTATTGAAAGAAATGGGAAGGTAACATGGCAATCTTTCGTTGCACCAAAATCACCATGTAACCCTGCTCTATGCAATATGTGCGATTCCAACCGTAAAATAACTGTTTAGTTTAGAAAACCCATCTTCAAATAACCTATTTAGGCATTCTAAATGAATAGATGGACGTTCACTGCTCAGTAGCTAGAGGAGAGAGAGGCTTAATAAAGCGTTGTGCTCTGAAGCATCCTGAATGTCAGTACATTAAGTGGACAGTCCATTGATTTAAATGGTAACTGTGTAATGCTTCATTTCACCTACAATGGCGCTGAAGGGGAATTTAACACTTTCTGCCAGGTTCACCCAGTATTACATCTAATCACTGGAAGTCCCAGCAGTTATCAACTTAATACTGGGACATCGGTCTTAAAGAAGAAGGGAAAAAGATGTAAACCCCAATAACTTCATATACTGTATAGTCAAGATGTGGCTGTTTAGGGTGAAATTTATATATATCCTCCCGGGGGCCACACGGTGGTTCAAGGGTTCGCACTACAGCCTTGCAGCGCTGGAGTCCTGGTGTTCAAATCCTGCCAAGGGCAAAAAACCATCTGCAAGGAGTTTGTATGTTCTCCCCGTGTTTGCATGGATTTCCATCCCATATTCCAAAGATATACTGATAGGGAAAAAAATGTACATTTTGAGCCCTATGTGGGGCTCATAATCTACAGTTAAAAAAAAAATAAAAAAATTTATATATATCCTTTTTATAAACGTATATGTCAAATGACAGGTTGCATCAAAACAAAATATTTCCTAATATATCCTGTTTAAATTTGACATCAGTTTTATTTCAGCTCATTGACCACAATGTTGACTTTTCATTTACAAGCTAACTATCCCTCCCTGTGAGCAGATCAGCCATCAAACAAAACGTCAAAAAGCACATAACATCATGGCAAAATATGCTGCGTTTTACATTCTCAGTAAAGTGGATGAGATTCTGGCTAATCCCATCCACATATTGCAGAAAAAAAATTCATTGGAAAAGCTGTGATTTCCTAAACCATTCTGTTTTTGGAAATCTCAGCGTGTCAATTATACCTACGGAAACACCGGTGTTTTCCATATAGATATAATACGGGCAGGAAAACTCTGTGGACTTTCTGTGAAAAATGTTGAGAAAAAAACATGAAGTATTTCTGCCACTATCTTTACCACAGTGTTTTGGGGTTTTTTTGCTGTGGCTCGCTATGTGGGACCTTAGTCTTAAGGCTAGTGATACACTATGAGCAGTTGCCACTATGTACTTACCGGCAGCAAAGCTGCAGTGGACAGTAGCGACATAACAGATTGGATATTTATTATCATTATTTTTTACTTTCTTCAACAGTGAAAATGCAACACCAAGAAGTATAAGTATTTGTAAATCGAGAAATTAGCCGTTGTCACCAAAATGTGCAATTGATCAAATTTTCAAAGTCCATCAAGTTCAACGTAAAACCCTACGGTGTTGATTTGGTGTTCCATTTCTTTTTTTTCCTGTAGCTTGTGAGCCCCACATAGGGCTCACAATGTACATTTTTTCCCTATCAGTATATCTTTGGAATATGGGATGGAAATCCAGGCAAACACGGGGAGAACATACAAACTCCTTGCTTTTGTTGTTCCTGGTGGGATTCAAACCCAGGACTCCAGCACTGCAAGGCTACACTGCTAATCACTGAGCCACCGTGTTGCCTCAGTGGTGATCCATTTCTACTGCAATGGATATATTGGATATATTTTTAATCACGTGCATATCATTAACATGTAATCCTGCAATTTTCATAATTCCAAGACGCTTTCTTTTTTGGTGTTGCAATTGCATTGTTGAGAAGTTTATATTGGAGATTTACTGTACGCACCAGAGCTTTCTATATAATACAATTGTAGGTGTGAAGACTTTGTTAGGCCTATTCCAGCAGACAACCATGAAGTCTGATGAAAAATTTCAATGACATGGACTGCCAAGATGTTTCCACCTTTAGAATGTGTATATTTTATCTTTCACTGTGAAATATTAAAAAGATAAAATGTAAGGGAAAGGATTAAGAAGAAAGGAGGAGATGCTTGAGGGCTAGAAACCTTCAAGCAGGTATAGAATGGCGTGAAGTAATGAGTCACGTGGTTATTTACATCCAGTACTTCTCAATGAGATCCCATGTTTTTGAAATTTTTATACTATGAAGGAGAAGGATAGATAAATTCTATCTTTAGTCCAAGAAAATAAGTGACAAAAGGTGAGGTGGTTTTTTTAAAACATTTTTTTCTTCAGGATAAAGTTAGAAAAATAAAAGCAAGAAGCATAGCAAAATATCAAAGTGTTGTGTAGATTTTTACACCTTGAGTATAATCGATGTTAATCTATACAGCGATGGAAGGGTTAAACATTTAATGCATTTAAATTAAGAAAGCAAAGCCAAAAAGCCACACAAGATTGTCACCAGTGACGGACAGATGGCTTCTTATTTACAGGGAAGAGAAAAAACAGAAATATTAAAACGTTCACAGCCGTCATCTGTAGCAGCAAATGGAAAATGCATAATGGGTAAATTGAAGGCTATTTCTGCCAGAATCCCCAGATTAAGCAATGTTTATTAATCTCTCAGGAGGAAAGTGTCTGCCTGGAATCTTCATTGTCAGCCGTGTCGTGTCTGCCGGTGACATACTGGAATTCATTTATACAGAGATGGACGGTAACACGAGCTGTCTTGTGATGCTGGGCCCAAATTCAGTGACCCTGTTAGATCCATTGCATGTAACAATCAGCTAGTGACAGTTCTGATACCTTATATTTTACTCCATAGTTTCTCATGATGCTCAGTATATGCAGTAGGAAGCATAATCCAGCAGATTTTACTGCAACCAAAGGACTCATTTTTGATAATGAAACTTTCCCTATATCATTGTGAAAATAAATTTATGAGGTTTTTTTCTACCCTAGACTTATATGATATATATATATATATATATATATATATATATATATGATATATATATATATATATATATATATATATATATATATATATAAAATGATATTTAACATTCCAATAAACAACTTCTTATAATTGTGTTTATTGCCATTTTAGGCAAGAATTTAAATTTGTATCATCATGGCTGTGATTGGGCCATTGAGCATGGAGTCTGGACGTTATACTCTGGTGGGGAGATTAGTGGGCTGATTTTCCGACACCCCCCTTTTCCATTGGACGCCGTTCACGCATGCGCAGACCAGGCATTTCCCGTTTGCTGTCACGGCCGGGAGATATCAGCTGGGTTGGTTTCCAGTGATAGGCCGTTGTAAGAGCAGATGGGCGGGGCTTATGCTTTATTAGGCCATCTCTATCGCGGCCGATATCAGTGCCGCTAAGGGGAGCGGGAGGGTCAGGAAACTATGTGCTTCAACTATTGAATAGCAATCAAAGTAGATTTTGCAAGACCTTAAGCCTCTGATGATAGGTGCTGGGAGGAAAATATACACCGACACCCTGAAACGCGTCAGGCAGTTGTTACCCCGCCAGGCATAGACAGTCAATCATGTCAGGCAGATAGAATTACCCACACTGATAACATGATATAGTTAGGCTCCTCACCTATCGATGTGACAGAGAAATATGTTAGTCATTGTCATCGTTTGTTGTGGCCAATAATTTAGTGATCCCTAGGGAATTATTGGTATGATACTAGGATTATTTTCAGGCTAGGACTGCTAGCAAGTCAATGTGTAGATATCAGTTCTGAGTCATACTGGAATCTAGCCTGCCACAAAGATGGTTAGGGAAATAGATGTAACAGCGTCAGTTCTCCTGTGGTACAGGACGTGTAGGGCAGTGTATGGAAAAATCAGCATTCGCTGTATCTATACGTCCTTTATGGTCATAATAAAGGACCTAACAAATCAATAGTGGGGGATATCTTGATTTTTAGGCAAGAGTTACAGTCCTATGAAAAAGTTTGGGCACCCCTATTAATCTTAATCATTTTTAGTTCTAAATATTTTGGTGTTTGCAACAGCCATTTCAGTTTGATATATCTAATAACTGATGGACACAGTAATATTTCAGGATTGAAATGAGGTTTATTGTACTAACAGAAAATGCGCAATATGCATTAAACCAAAATTTGACCGGTGCAAAAATATGGGCACCTCAACAGAAAAGTGACATTAATATTTAGTACATCCTCCTTTTGCAAAGATAACAGCCTCTAGTCGCTTCCTGTAGCTTTTAATCAGTTCCTGGATCCTGGATGAAGGTATTTTGGACCATTTCTTTCTACAAAACAATTCAAGTTCAGTTAAGTTAGATGGTCGCCGAACATGGACAGCCCGCTCTCAAATGATCTGAAAGCAAAGATTGTTCAACATAGTTGTTCAGGGGAAGGATACAAAACGTTGTCTCAGAGATTTAACCTGTCAGTTTCCACTGTGAGGAACATAGTAAGGAAATGGAAGACCACAGGGACAGTTCTTGTTAAGCCCAGAAGTGGCAGGCCAAGAAAAATATCAGAAAGGCAGAGAAGAAGAATGGTGAGAACAGTCAAGGACAATCCACAGACCACCTCCAAAGAGCTGCAGCATCATCTTGCTGCAGATGGTATCACTGTGCATCGGTCAACTATACAGCGCACTTTGCACAAATAGAAGCTGTATGGGAGAGTGATGAGAAAGAAGCCGTTTCTGCACGTACGCCACAAATAGAGTTGCCTGAGGTATGAAAAAGCACATTTGGACAAGGCAGCTTCATTTTGGAAACAAAAATTGAGTTGTTTGGTTATAAAAAAAGGCGTTATGCATGGCGTCCAAAAAGAAACAGCATTCCAAGAAAAACACATGCTACCCACTGTAAAATTTGGTGGAGGTTCCATCATGCTTTGGGGCTGTGTGGCCAATGCCGGCATCGGGAATCTTGTTAAAGTTGAGAGTCGCATGGATTCCACTCAGTATCAGCAGATTCTTGAGAATAATGTTCAAGAATCAGTGACGAAGTTGAAGTTACGCCGGGGATGGATATTTCAGCAAGACAATGATCCAAAACACCGCTCCAAATCCTCAGGCATTCATGCAGAGGAACAATTACAATGTTCTGGAATGGCCATCCCAGTCCCCAGACCTGAATATCATTGAACATCTGTGGGATGATTTGAAGCGGGCTGTCCATGCTCGGCGACCATCTAACTTAACTGAACTTGAATTGTTTGTCCAAAATACCTTTATCCAGGATCCAGGAACTGATTAAAAGCTACAGGAAGCGACTAGAGGCTGTTATCTTTGCAAAAGGAGGATCTACTAAATATTAATGTCACTTTTCTGTTGAGGTGCCCATACTTTTGCACCGGTCAAATTTTGGTTTAATGCATATTGCACATTTTCTGTTAGTACAATAAACCTCATTTCAATCCTGAAATATTACTGTGTCCATCAGTTATTAGATATATCAAACTGAAATGGCTGTTGCAAATACCAAAATATTTAGAACTAAAAATGATTAAGATTAATAGGGGTGCCCAAACTTTTTCATAGGACTGTAATAATTGTTCATGGGTGTCCACAGTGGGGCAATAATACTGTGTGTAGGGGTCACTATGTGGCATAATACTGTGTGAAGGGGCCACCATCAGTCATAATAGTGTGTGCAGTGGCCACTATGGGGCATAATAGAGAGTGCAGGAAGATGGGGGGATCGTTCGGGGTCTTTGGCAGACGTCAGTGGAGGGAGGGGGGTGCATGTCAAATGTTCGCCACGGGGTCCGCTGTTCCTAGTTACACCACTGGAGCCACAGAAACACGGTCCGCAAAATAGGACAGGAATAGGACCTGTCCTATAAGAGTCACTGAAAAAAATGGATGACACAGATATCAATCCATGTGTCAACTGTGTGGTTTTTACTGGCTGGTTGCAGACAACCATGCTGCAACCAGCCTGTCATAAATTAAAGGTACAGATGATGTCCCCTTTCATTAAATGAGTAGAAGTGATGGAAGCAAGGATCGCAAAATACTGCCTGTTCTATATTTTTCAGCCTGGACTGACAGCCCACACGCAGGACTGCGAAATTCAAGATCGTGTGTACAGGCCCATAGAAAAGAATGGCTCAGTGTGCTATCTGTGAAGTACAGGGATAGCGCACTGACTAACAGTACAGTCGTTTGCAAGGAGCCTAAGACTATGTTTGTGTTAAAGAGCTAGAAAGAGATTGGATAGAGTCCTAGGGGCCCTCAGAGTGTTGTATACATCTTTTCAGGGCAATTTGCACTTAGAATTTGTGACATATTTATTTAGAAAATCAGAAATCCATCTGATTCCAATACAAACTCTTAAAGGTTCGCTCATCTTTAAGGGGAGTTCACACGGAGTAACGTGCCGCGTGTATATGGCGTGTGAGACTTTGAGCACCGTAAACGCTCCCATTGATTTCAATGGGAGCCTGGATCGTATACGCCGCGTTATTTTGCGGCCGTGATTTTGCAGCACGTTACTCCGTGTGAACTCTCCCTTACTCTGCACCTTTCCCTCCTGCTAGAATAGTCACAGGTTATCTTTAGAAGTTGCAAAAACAGACTGAGATTCTATAGACTTCCATGGTTTAGTCATACATACACTATCTGCATAACCTGCATGAATGTTACCGAGGTAGGAGTGGCACTCCTCAGTTTAATATAAATCCTTAAGGTTTCTTCACCTCATAAATTCTACAACCGCAGATATGGATATGAGACATGATGCCCACTGTTTCTAACTACATACAAGTCATAGAGAATCCCACAGAGATAGAGTATCAGTGTCCTGCAAGCAGATCCATTTTACGATGCTTAAGGGATATTCCGCACACCTCCTTAAAGAAGAAAAATCTAGTATATGCTCATATAAAGTCGTGTTCTTCAGAACATTACTAAGTTATCAGGTTAACAGCATCCCGATGCCCTATAAAACGCCGACACACGAGAAACAATTATCCGTTCTACAATAGACAGACAGTATTGTTATAAATTGGAAGAAACAATCTAAAGGACCCACGTTTTGGAAGAGCAGCCCTGGAAAAAGATATTGCCCATGCAACACAACAGGCAATTTTCTTCTGGAAAAGCAATAAATATTAAAATTGTAAACATTGAAAATGAATTATTCAAAAAGTTGGATATAAATGAAATTATAAACCTATCTAGGGAGAAAGCCATAATAGGAAAACTAAAGCGATTCCCATCAGTGATAAATTACTGCAATAAAATTGTTGCCCGTTGGCTGCCCATGACATCACCACATCAGTTTTTTCTTTTTCAATTTTTTGACTATGTCTACTGAATAATAATTTTTTTTACCTCCACATTAACTATACTTTATTTTTTCACTTATTAGTCATTTTAGTTAAGCATATTCAAGGAGAACACTGCGGGCATGTGACATGGTGACATGTCTCCTACTAACATTCACATTAACGCAATCATTATGCCATTATTTTCCCTAGGAAAACTAGCGTCTGTCTAGAATTGGTTTATCAGGGGTTTTGTTTTGTTTTTTGTTCCAGATGTTACAGCTTAGCCAATAGTAGTTTCTAATTGCTTTTTTTATTTTGGTATTTATTTTCAAATTTCTTGTTGTTTTTTTCTCCTTTGTGTTTTTTTTTCCCCCCAAAATGCTGCATGTTCTGTGTCTGGTGTATTTTTTCCAGTGTTTTCCTTTGTTATAGGAAAAATAAATTAAAATGTTTGGAGTTTTCAAGACTTTCTTTATTTAGTCAAAAACACTAGTGAAAAACATAGAACATGTGTCAGAAACCATATACTACTACTTAAAATATGGTACGTATAAAAAGTATAGGTGTGTTTAGTGTTTATGGTAGAGACATCTACCTGTTCATTGTGTTCAGAAAGAAAAAATCAACTGAGGCTAGGTTCGTACCTGCGCTCGGGTTTCCTTTCTTTGGGTCTGCTTGGGGACCCAAAAAACAGAAACCCAATCCATTTAAAAAGCAGTTACCTATGGAAATCCACGGATCCCCAAGACTGGGTTTGCACTGGGCTTTTTGGACCGCATTTTGATGCGGAATCTGTGTCAGAATCCAGCTCAAAAAATGCCTCCCAATGAATTCAATGGGAACAAACCACCTGCAGAAAAAAAAGCAACAAGTAATTTCGTGATACGTCTGCGGCGCGACACTCCCTCCCAACTAGGACCATTCATTTGGGCCTAATCCGATGTGGAATGCCACGACTGGATGCCGATGCACCATATGCACTACACCATCATCCAGTCACATTAGCTGTTTTTTGAATCGGATTCTGCGGTGGTCCCAGCCATAGACTGTAACGGGGTCTGCTGGGTTTCTGCCGAAAAATCCAGATAGAAAAGTCCCACTTGCATGACTTTTCTCTCCACATTTTTCAAGCGGAATGGGGGACAGAATCTTTGAATGGAGACACTGGTGAGAATCCAGCCTGAGATGTTCACAGATGGTATATTGACATATCATCACACAATGTAAGATTACAATATTATTTTATTTATTATGCTTCTTGTATAGCGCCATCATATTCCGCAGCACTTTACAGACATCGACAGTCACTGTCCCATATAGGGCTCACAATCTACAGTTCCTATCAGTATGTCTTTGGCGTGTGGGAGGAAACCCACACAAACACAGGGAGAACATACAAACTCCTTGCAGATGATGTCCTTGGCAGGATTTGAACTCAGAACTCCAGCGCTGCAAGGCAATGAACCTAATGATAGTGAATAAGTCACGTTGCTAAGTGTAGCATCCATGACTCTCCAGTCGGCAGAGAACAGATTTCTATGTGACTGCATTTGCCGACATTAGGTGAATACACCATTCGTGATATTAAAGGGAACTTGTCACATGAAAAATTCAGTGTAATCTGCAGGCAGCATGTAGAGCAGAAGGAGATGAGCAGATCAATGCATAGGTTTGAGGGAAAAGATTCTGTATAACTTGTCATTTATCCATTGAGATATCTGTTCTTTCTATGGAAAAGTCAAGGGGGCGGTCCTATCAGTGATTGACAGTGTTCCTTCTGTGACAGTGCATATAGAGAGAGGCCAGTCACTAATAGGGCCATAGATTCCAATGGATAAATGACAGGTTATGCTGAATCTAACCACAAAATCATATATCAATCTGCTCAGTTTTTTCTATAGCATGCTGCCTGCAGATTGAACAGCATTTTCCATGCGACAGGTTCCCCATAATGGACAATGGTCAGTGTGTCGCTTTAGCCTTCAGCTTCTTTCGCACACAATTTTATTTATGGCACTTTTTGAGGTCTTATAAGAAATGGCATGAAATTCAAGGTTTGGTATTTGAATGGCATAGAGCGGCACACAGAATACAAAGCAGCTGTATTCAGAATACACTTTAGTAAGAATTGAAGTGATTGAAGTCACATAGTGATAAGGAATACTTATAGATTCCGCATGCACCGCTAGCGAGTAAATGAATTCAATAGCCTAAATTAAACTGCTTGTCATTGTCATTAGGTCAGAAGTAAAAAGACAAAAAAAAAATCAGAAGATGTTTCTTTTTTCGCTCCTGACCCGCTGGTGCTTGAATTAATTTGATTTAATTTAAGGGAATCAGCACTATGTGATTTGCTGTACAGTTTAATCATGGATGACCCTTGAAATGTGATTGCAAGCACTGTCTCTGTGGTGAAGAGTCTCAGACAGTTCACAAAGGGGAGCAGACAGTGTAAGGAGAGGAGACGTATATTGGCAGAGCTCTGGAATCCAAGTAAAGGTGTGAATTTAATTTAATCCAAGCATACAGCAGTTTGGTTTCTTCCCATAGGAGGTTAGCTGTGCAATGTAAGTCTATTAATTCTTGTAACTTCACTGATAATATTGGGTTGATGAGAAATGCTATTAAGGATAGGGAACTACTGTAGCGGATCATGTTTATACGGACACATCCTAATATTCTAGCACTTCAAAAGGTTTAAAAGTTGTTGAGTTTTATTTGCACAAAAATGGCGATGTGTTACAAACAGCAAGGTTGTTCCTGGGTAGAGATGAGTGAACGGTATTCGATCAAATAGATATTCTATCAAATATCAGGCCATTCAAGGTTTTCGATTACAATCGAATACTACGAGGAAAACGCACAAAAAATTTGTATCCCCTCCCACATTCCCTGGCACTTTTTTTGCACCAATAACTGCGCAGGGGAGGTGGGACAGGAACTACGACAACAAAGGCATTGAAAAAACCCATTGGCTGCCGAAATCAGGTGACCTTCAATTTACACAAATAGTGGATTTAATATCTGGGTCATATGAGACTGAACTATGTGACTGTGAGACAGGGATAGATGTACTGGCAGGGTTAGCTAGGGATTACCTTTATTTAGGTGGGAATGTTATGGAAACAGCTCTTTGGGGCCCTATCTCATCGGGATCCCTGTCAGCTTGTGATATGCGCGAGCTGACTTTTTCCCATAGGAATGCATTGACCAGTGTTGTTTGGCTGAATGCCATACAGTGTACAGCATTTGGCCAATCAACGCTGGTTTTGCTGGTGGAGGCGGAGTCTAAGATCGGTCCACAGCTGTCTCCATTCTGGTCCGATCTCAGATGTAGCAGTGTTGAGCGCACAGCTCTGCTACACCGGAGATGTAGCAGAGCTGGCTGTACACTGAGCTCTGCTACACCCGAGATGTAGCAGACCTGAGTGTGCACCGAGCTCTGCTAAATCCAAAGATGTGGCAGAGCTGAGTGTGCGCTTAGCTCTGCTACACCAGAGATGTAGCAGAGCTGAGTGTCAGAGGAGGCGGAGTCTAAGATCGGTCCACAGTCCGATCTCAGATGTAGCAGTGTTGAGCGCATAGCTCTGCTACACCGGAGATGTAGCAAAGCTGTCCGTGCACTGAGCTCTACTACATCCAGAGATGTAGCAGAGCTGAGTGTGCCCTGAGCTCTACTACATCCAGAAATGCATCTCTGGATGTAGTAGAGTTCAGTGCACACCCAGCTCTGCTACATCTCTGGATGTAGTAGAGCTCAGCGCACACTCAGCCCTGCTACATCTCTGGATGTAGTAGAGCTCAGCGCACACTCTGCTCTGCTACATCTCGGGTGTAGCAGAGCTGTGCGCTCAACACTGCTACATATGAGATTGATATGCTAGATTTTAGAGAGATATTCCCTTTAAGACCTCCTGGTTTGGGGAGTTAGCTGCTGTATATAGTGTATGCTAGCTGTGGTTTTAACATTCTGCTATTTGCATCCAGTCAGTATATTCCAGTCCTAGTTTGTGTTGCTGTCAATCAGTTTCCATTAGTGATAGGTTTAGAGAAAATGAGGGTTAGTCTGATATCAGGGTTAGCCATGGGTATATCTAGGGAAAGACTAAGAGTGAGTTCACACGGAGTAAAGTGCTGCGTGATGTGGCACGTATACGCCGCGTGAGATTTTGCGGGCCGTATACACTCCCATTGATTTCAATGGGAGCCGGGATCGTATACGCGGTGCTATAAGAAGGTGAGAGCTCTGGAAAAGAAAAAAAAAACAAAAAAACACAGTTTTGGACTTCTCAATCCACCTATTGATGTTGTGCTTGACTCTGTTAGAATATTAGCCTACTTTGGCATCCATGACACTGTATGCATATTGATAACGTGTTGTCAGAATATTGGACTGTGTTACATACCAGCTTTCTATCATTAATATGTTTTCTTAAAATTGTTCTAAATGAAATGTCCCCTGTTTAACCTTAATAGGAATTATCATAGCTATTTTAATTAAGTAGCATAATAAATGTTGCAATTATTCATCATCACTTAACCAGTTAGCTAAGATTTCATTAGGAAATAAGAATATGTAGAAGGAGGATGTATTTCTACTAGAAAAATGTTATTCAGTTTCAAACATCTCCTCTTGTCTAAGCGATATTACTACAGAGTAACTTCAATAAAAGGGAAGAATTTCCACAAACATGGGAAACAACGAATTTCTCCATTTTATAAAGTGATGACTATTACTGTATTATTGGTAGGGGTCAGACCTCAGGATATCCCACTGACCCTGAGAATGGAGGGGCCCTGATGCTGGTTTAGAACTGTGTCCTCTTCTTAGCTTTCCCTGCATATTGGCACTGCTGGCCATCTCGTTGTGCAAGGAACTACAGCTAGCCCAATCTGCCTGAACCTGTGCCCTGTTACATTCACCCCCAGGATTGTTGTGGGTTCCAAAAGTCAAAGTCCCGCCATCACTTTATAAGATAAGAATCCTTTTTAACTAGTGCTAAGAACCATGTCTTGTAGGGATTGTAGGGTTATAGGTTGGACTTGATGGACTAATGTCTTTATCCAACCTCATCAACTATATATGTAACTATACTGTATGTTAAATAAGTGGGTGTCACAACTGAGTAGCTCCTTATCAATTCCTGGCCACGCCACTTGACCCGATCATATCTTTCCAGTCCACAACACATTTTAAAAATGGGATGGGTGGGTCCATTGTGAAGGCAGACACATGTCTGCTCCCATTCACTTCAATGGGGTTTCTGGTGATAGCCAAAGTTCAGCACTTGGCTAACTCTGATGCTCCACAGCTAAATTCACCCCTTCTTAGAATTGGTGGGGGTCTCAGCAGTCTGTCCCCCAACCATTTATTCTCTACTCTATTGAGAGGATTATTCTTTTTCCGAGACATAACCCCTTTAACACAATTTCTCTCTCCATAATTTTTACTTTGGAAATGATTGGAGTTATCCCTGTTGTCTAATAAAACCTTTTCATGTTGTTTTTTTCATTGTTGTACATGAATGGATATTACGTTTTATATATGAAGTTTTCAATAAAACGTGCATTATCATTATCCCCTAAAGCATGTGGAATTGCTTCTGGCTATATAAAATAATTTAACAATTCATCACAGGCTCATCCTATCTATTGCAGATGTCGTAGAGATGAGCCAGATTACCAAACATTATATGGGGAATTATATAGGGCTGTAAGTAAAATGAGATTTTATTGGAACTCAATGAGCCACTTTATATCTATTCTGGTAACACATTGGCAAAGCCCCACAATGTCATGTTTTATTAATGTGATGCCACCTGCTGTGATAGGCATGACATATTACCAAGCATGATGGAGCACTTCAGCTCAACAAATATGACAGCAAGTGCCACATGTTATATTGGCCCATAATATAGACCACATATGGCTCACAAACTCATTTGTGCAGCTCCTATTTAATCAGTTTTTAGTTAAGAAAGTGCTGGATTTCTGGAATTGTCTTGTATGAGGCAAACATCTGAAAAATCTTATGACATGTTTTATGATTGTGACTCCTGAATGGCAAACAACCATTACTGTACTTCCAAAAGTCAGTAATTTTGCAACCCTGTCCCTGTAGATACTGCATAGAGAATGGTGCTAATACTTTCTTCTTCGCAAGGTTCCGACTGAACAATTTTAAAGCCCAGAACATGAAAAAAGTTTGACAAAATGTCCAATTGTGACCATTACAGTTGACCATTGTTTGAAGATATATACAGTCTGTCCCAGAACTTAGCAACTTAGGGCCCGCCTGATGTTGTGTGAAACGTGCTGGTGCAAGGCGGGGACGGTACAGCGGGAGAAGTAGTGATGGCTAGGGACGGCATAGGGAGGTGTCGCATCTGCCATCAGGTCACGGAAGGCCTGAGTTTCCACAAGCCGGAACGGCAACATCTCCTGGGCCAGGAGTTTGGAGATGTGCGCGTTTAAGGCGTGTGCATGGGGGTGGATAACGCTGTATTTTTGCTTGCGCTCAAAAGTCTGGGAGATGGTGGGTTGCTGTGAAGAGGCGCATGATGGTACAGGAGAAGGAGCTAAGGCAGGAGAAGGAGCTGAGGCAGGGAAAGGGGAGGATGAGGGAGAAGTCTCCAAAGAGGTGGAGGCACATGTGGAGATTTCCTGGCTGCTGGTCTGGCCAGCAGTGGCAACAGTGGGAGAGCAGTGCCGGCAACACCAGACGACAATTGTCCTGCGTTTGCTCTCTGCCACTGAGCCCAGTGCTTGCCTTCCAAATGATGGTTCATGCGAGTGGTTGTAAGGTTGCTCTTTTCAGAGCCCCTACTCAGTTTCAAGTTGCAGAGTGTGCAAATTGCAGCATATTTGTCAGCCGCACAAACATTAAAAAAAATTCCACACCACCAAACACCGTGGCCTTGATGGGGGAATTTTTCTAGGCTGGGTACAAGAGGGAACATTTTGGGCCCTGCTGGCTGTGGCCTGGCTTCGGTGAAGCAGCTGTCCTCTGCCTCTGGACATGCCTCTACCTCTAGCCACCCTCTTTGGTGCTGCACTTCCCTCCACATCTACACTGCTCTCCCTGCTTGACATCCACCCTGTCCAGGTAGGGTCAGTGTCCTTGTCCCCCACCACCTCCTCTTCCAATTCCTCTGACGGCTCCTCCACCTCCTCCTCTTGCACACCGCACATGGTAACAGGCTGCCCTGATGGCAACTGTGTCTCGTCATCGTCGTCACTGAGGGCCGATTGCTGGTCAACAACAACAACAACAAGAGATAACAGATGCTCCAGTATTTGTGCATCAGGACACAGCAACTGTTACCTCTGGTTATTCAGGACGTGGTGGGACAGAGAGAGGGACAGTGAATGGACCCGAAAACAGGTCCTGGGAGGTGGGAAAGGTGGGATTAGGTTGCTGGGAAGATTGGGCATGTTGTGAGGAAGGAGGACCAGACTGTTGGATAGAAGGAGGAGTTGAGGTAGAGGCTGACTGGCTGGTGGAGAATGTGCTGGAAGCATTGTCCCCCAGCCATTGTAGCACCTCTTCCTGGTGCTCGGGCCTAGTTAGGGTTGTACCCAGCACCCTACTTAATGTGTCCATCAAGCCGGAGACTGTGGGGAAGCGCAATGCTTGTTGCCGCAGAGCAGTAGGCACAGTAGACGCTGTTGGTTGAGCGCAACCTTGCTCCACATCTGCATTTCCATGCCCCCGTCCTCATCCCCATCCTCGTCCACGTCCCCTAGCCTTATGCATTTTTTGATGTATACTAATGTCCTTTTTATGGTCTATACACCCCTGAGAAAAGTTGTTTGTCATGCATATAGCAAGAAGTAACTGCAGTGGATTCCTGCTATTTTGTGTGGGGACACCCCTGAGAAAAACTGCTTGTCACGTATATATTGTATATACACAGGGTTTAGAGTCCTATTTCAACATCTAATCACACAAGGGTACTCCATTTTAGACACAAAAATAATAAAACCTAACTTTTATTGGCTATAGTTAAAAATCTACACCCAGTGATCATTCCAAAATAAATAAAGTGAATAAAGTGACTAAAAACAAATGACTGATACTATTTTATGGTTGGTACAATCACCATGTATTGCTAGGTGGTATCGTCCGTATCTTTCTGTGTCACTCCCTTCCAATACATTGTTTGTTAGGGGAGTTTTAATGATTTTTAACTATAGCCAATAAAAGTTAGGTTTTATTATTTTTGTGTCTAAAATGGAGTACCCTTGTGTGATTAGTTGTCACGTATATAGCAAGAAGTAACTGCTGTGGATTCCTGCTATTTTGCGTGAGGACACCCCTAACAAAAGCTGGTGTGCACATATATAGCAACAAGTAACTGTTCTGTATCCCTGTTTTCCACCATCCGTGGAAAGCTCCACCCCTCTCCCTGCAGGGCTGAGCCCGCGCGGCTTCCGCCTGAAGAAAGGGCATGTCCTTTCTTTTCTCCGCTAGCGGCAGCCCGCCGCTAGCGGAAAAAAAAAAACCCGGTGGTCTACATAGACCACCATTGTAAAGGGGCGGATTTTGAAGCGAAATCCGCTGTCAAAATCCCCCCTTTGCCTACGTGTGAACTAGCCCTAACTGTAAACCAATTTTACTCTTTTGCCCGTGAACTACTTATAGATTACACTGGAGGGATGCGGAAGGGTTGCATTATGTTGGTAATTAGGTGTAAATGTATAATATGTTTGTGTAACGTGCATACATTTTAATTTTTATTTAAAAAACACTTAAAAAAATAGCTGTAATAGTTTAGACTACATAATATGTATTGAATATTTAAAATCAATAAAAATATTGAAATGTAAAAAAAAGTTGTTGTTCACATCAATGTTATGACAAATTAGTAAAATGACAAAATAATAAAAATTTAAAGTGGAAAAAAAGATTTACTGTAGCTCTGAGAATGGCAATTTTAGTGTGACACTGAAAATTTTACTTTAGCATAACTAACAATTTAACATATTTTCCGCGAGCAAAGCCGTGGGTATTCTACTAGTGGGAAATATAATATAAATTTATACTTCTGCTTTCTGCTCAATCCACTCCTGGCTTTGGCTCAAAAAACTTCAGCAAAATCTGCAACAAAGAAAGCTGTGTTTCTGCAAGGTGAGGCTTTAGCCTAAGGGGGATATTTTTTCTTGTTTTTTGTATCTTAGGGTGCGTTCACGTTATTTTGAACCTGTAATTTTGCGGCTGCAAAATTACAGGCGCAAAATAACGCAGCGTATACGCTCGTAACTCCCATTGAAATCAATGGGATCTTTTTGAGCGCGCAAATTGCTGACATGCGTAGACGTGCAGATCACGCTCCACTTTACATCGTGTGAACGCACCCTAAACGTAGAATAGCCTTTGGCCAATCAGCGCTGGCTCTGCCGGAGGAGGCGGAGTCTAAGGTCGGACCTGAATGGAGACTGGTGTGGAGCGATCTTAGACTCCGCCTCCTCCAGCAGAGCCAGCGCTGATTGGTCGAATTCCGTACTCTGGCCAATCAGCGCTGGCCAATGCATTCCTATGGGGAAAAGTTAGCTTGCGAAAATCGCAAGCTGACAGGGATTTCCATAAAATAAAGTGACTTTTATGCCCCCAGACATGCTTCCCCTGCTGTCCCAGTGTCATTCCAGGGTGTTGGTATCATTTCCTGGGGTGTCATAGTGGACTTGGTGACCCTCCAGACACGGATTTGGGTTTTCCCCTTAAAGGGGTTGTCCCATCACAAGGATCCTATCTATACTGCTTGTTAATGTGGATGTAAGACTTTTCCTAAATACATTGCTTCAGCAAAACTGCTTTGTCTGTCCACTATCTTACTTTATTCAATTTTTTGTGGCCACAGCCCTGACCTAGCTGCTCCTGAGTCAAATGATGTATCTGCTGCTCTCAGGGGGGAGGGAGGAGGGGCTAAGTGCAGGGAGCGAGCCTGTGTATCTAGCTAGTCCTGTGTCTACACCACGTGACCTAGGTCTTGCACTCAGATAGAGGAGCTGCTTTCATTTCTTCTGTTCTCCCAGTTATCAGGCTAGCTAATTCAATTGTGTTCATTATGGCAGAGACAGGCAGTCTCTGTATGTTTACACAGAATGGAGTTGCTGCTGCCTGTACTTCATAGTTCAATGTGGGTGGGCGGAGCTACACGCGAATTTGGGGCGGAGCTAAACGGCAGGTTGCCTGTGAAACCCCGCCCACCAAATGATGCAAGAAACCAGGAAGAAAGAAGATTTTACAGGAGTGAAGACTGCTGAGTATGTGAGGTGGGAATACCCCTTTAACGAGTATATGTTCCCCATAGACTATAATGGGGTTCGAAACCCGTTCGAACACTCGAACAGTGAGCGGCTGTTTGAATCGAATTTCGAACCTCGAACATTTTAGTGTTCGCTCATCTCTAATGTTGAATCCTTAACTCCCATAGAAGTAAATAGAAGTTAAGGAAACAGATGGGAACAGTAAGCTACACTATTTCTTTAAAGGAATTCAATGCTAGCAGGTCACAGTCAGGTAAGAGTCAGGACACAGAAGCAGGAAGGTTCATTTTAGAGATAGAAATAGGTCCCATTTTGTAACCCACACCTATCAGTCCTTTGTATATGCCATAAACATCTTTGGTGGAAAAACCCCTTTGATACAGATTGCATCAGTCTGTAAATATATATACTCACCAATGATCATAAATACTAATATGAATTAAATATTCTCGACACACGGTAGGCTAATGCATTCCCATTGTAATGCAAGTGTCATCCACTATTTCATCATGTTCCTGTTTTAAAGGCTTTACAAATGTATCTTGTGAAACTATGAAATGGAACATAATCTCTATGCCCAAATGACAAGTTTTCATAGACAGACCCCCTACCACTGCACATGAATAGAATGAAAGCCTCTCTATAACTGCCACTTCTTCAAAGAACAAGGCAGATAAAATCCTCTTAACAGAACATTTGCGTACCTTCCCAGCAATCTGCTCTTTTATGTCTATCTGCAGAAGCCACTTTGTAAACTATTGGATATGAAAGGAGATATTGCATTGAACACATAATAATTGTCTATGAGTTTCCATTACCATGAGTCCTTTTTCCTTGTATACGTGTCTATTGATATGAATGCACATTATTATGCTGAAATGTTGCGTTCCAATGAACATATGCTGTACAACCAAAAACATATGGAACTTTTTATTTCCAAGATTAAGGCAAGAGACGGGTTTATCTGGGAATACCGGTCAGATCAAGGTGTAAGATTTATATAGCATTTGACCATCTGACATGAACTTACACATAGATTAAAAATCTGGCTGCTGTAATTGTTCAGCCCCGGATTTCTGTGCAGCCAAGACATAAGTAATTTTTATGTGCTGCTGTACAGACTTGGACTTGAGTTCCTTTAAAGCAGCATCACCGATAGTTCTGCTATGGGAAATGCATTACTTCTGTTTTTTGGAACAGCTGCTTCCCACCCCTGCTACCAGCTGCTTTCCAAATTACCAGGCTATTAGAGCCATTATTTTGGATGACTTCATTGCATGGGCAGCTGGGTGTTGCACCCCCTCAGTCTGTGCCGAACCTCCCCAAGAATCATCCATCTTGTCCAATAATATTTTTCTGGGTCGGAGATAAAAAAGATTTGGCTGCAATCTCACTAAAGGTCAAAATCATTTCTAGGATTTAGCAAAGCATAAAGAGAATTAAAGGAGGGAATTTGGTCATGCTATTTTGTGTTCTGCGTCTTAAGCCTCTCGGTGCTTGGAGGGCATTGAGCTGATCTCTGTTCGGAGCAAGTTAATAGCTCTTAGCCTTGTGCATTGCACCTTAGAAATGATGTGTTATTACAGCTCAACAGTACCTGAGATGAAAACCCAACAGAGTTTGTCTTGGACAAAAGGAACAAATTATGTACCCTGCTGAGAAAGCAGAGTGACATTGTTTGGCTCGCAAAGACAGGAATTGATGTTCTCTGCCTGTAATAAAGAACGAAGATATTCTTGGGCTCTTTGTTGTTGCAGCTTCCAAGTGAAATAATGTTATGTTAAAAAGACCTGGCAGCCTCAGACGCCATAAAACACGGAGCGACTATTTATCACTAATTATTATTACTATTGCTGAGAGCATTGGCTTTTTATTTAAGGTGCTTACTTTCTTACATTGTGCCAATGTTGCTATTCCAAGCTTCAAGCATAATGGAGATGTAGAGAGGGTGTTACAGAATTCACACTGCCCCATCTGCAGATTCAACTTGGTTACCTATTTGATGATACCTTTTATGGAGGCCATTTTGTGCCACCCAAGACCCATTCTCTGTGTGAATTGATTTTTTCTTTGTAATGTATCATGTTTCCTGTACTTGAACCTACAATTTGTACAGTGCTGCAGAACATGTTGGTGCTATATAAATACTAAAATGTATTATTATTCTCTGGGAAATATTGGAGCCAAATTCCATTTCTATGGCCAATTTTCTTTTCCGAGTCATTTAGCTACAAACATTAAATAATTAGTCTTTTTCCTTTCCATGTGAGTTATAATGAACTTGTTGGTCCAAGGTAAGCCCACCCTAGAACAAAATGATTGACGTGGTGCATGCTTGGAGCAAGAAAGCGCCATGGGCCAAAGATACCCTAAATTAGCTCCCATCTATTCCAGAAAACTGGTATAGATGGATTAATAAAGTTTTATGTTTGTGTAATGACAGTCACCTCTATTACAGAAGTGTTTGACCTCTGCATAAGCAATACCGCTCCTGCTACCTCTTGTGTCACCCCCTCTACCTCATAGATTGTAAGCTCTTGCGAGCAGGGCCCTCAGTCCCATTGTGTGAAATGACTTTCTTTGTAATGTATCTTTGTCTGTATTTGAACCCTACAAATTGTACAGCGCTGCGGAATATGTTGGCGCTATAGAAATAAATTTTTTATTATTATTATTATTATTATTATTATTATTAATAAATCCCCCCAATCTATTTGCCTCCAATGGGAATTGAAACACACCCAGATCAGCTCTGCAAACACAACCAGTACACACAGATCAGCTTTGCAAGTGACTTATGTAACGGGCCTTTGATGCACTTTTTCTCCAGTTACAATAGAAATTCAGCAAAAACAATTATAATGAGTCACTGTCCCTCGGGGGTCTTTAATTATAAATGGGGAATATATTATGTTAGAAATATATATAAGAATAGTACAATAAAATATGAGAAAAGGAAAAAACACAAACAATCACAACAAAGTTGGGAACCCATTGTAATACTTTATTTTAGTATGAATTTGCAAATTAAAAAAAAAAAAAAAGAACTATACTATACTTTTACATCTTTTTGTAAATACTACCCTTGATAAAACTGAAAAGAAAAAAAAAAGGGTCTGGTGTTTCTTTTCCCTGCTTTCATTTCCTTGTGCTCACGTATGCTACGTTCGGCTTTCTGTTCTTTGGGTCCACTTGGGGACCCCAGTAATGGAAACCTAATCTCTTGGACCCCATAGACGATAATGTTGTCTGCCAGGTCTCTGCCTGATTTCAGGATGGAAAAATGTGGTATGTTTTGGGGAACGGAATCCCCTAGCGAAAATCAGGCACAGGTGTGAACCTAGCCTTAGTTGTTTGCTAACCATAATTCGGGAGAGGGGGTCCTTCAAGGGTTTTAATAGGTAAAGGCATGGCACATATCACAGTAGCTCCCTCTCCATTGCAGCTATATATCCTGCCCCTACAGGTACACCCTTGAAGAAACTGCTATTTATTCAATAAAATAAAATATTAAGTCACTGTAGATTTAACATTAACTTTCATTGTTAGATGTCAAAACTACAGTTAGGGCCAGAAATATTTGGACAGTGACACAAGTTTTGTTATTTTAGCTGTTTACTAAAACATGTTCAGAAATACAATTATATATATAATATGGGCTGAAAGTGCACACTCCCAGCTGCAATATGAGAGTTTCCACATCCAAATCGGAGAAAGGGTTTAGGAATCATAGCTCTGTAATGCATAGCCTCCTCTTTTTCAAGGGACCAAAAGTAATTGGACAATGGACTCTAAGGGCTGCAATTAACTCTGAAGGCGTCTCCCTCGTAAACCTGTAATCAATGAAGTAGTTAAAAGGTCTGGGGTTGATTCCAGGTGTGTGGTTTTGCATTTGGAAGCTGTTGCTGTGACCAGACAACATGCGGTCAAAGGAACTCTTAATTGAGGTGAAGCAGAACATCCTGAGGCTGAAAAAAAAGACAAAATCCATCAGAGAGATAGCAGACATGCTTGGAGTAGCAAAATCAACAGTCGGGTACATTCTAAGAAAAAAGGAATTGACTGGTGATCTTGGGAACTCAAAAAGGCCTGGGCGTCCACGGATGACAACAGTGGTGGATGATCGCCGCATACTTTCTTTGGTCAAGAAGAACCCGTTCACAACATCAACTGAAGTCCAGAACACTCTCAGTGAAGTAGGTGTATCTGTCTCTAAGTCAACAGTAAAGAGAAGACTCCATGAAAGTAAATACAAAGGATTCGCATCTAGATGCAAACCATTCATCAATTCCAAAAATAGACAGGCCAGAGTTAAATTTGCTGAAAAACACCTCAAGAAGCCAGCTCAGTTCTGGAAAAGTATTCTATGGACAGATGAGAAAAAGATCAACCTGTACCAGAATGATGGGAAGAAAAAAGTTTGGAGAAGAAAGGGAACGGCACATGATCCAAGGCACACCACATCCTCTGTAAAACATGGTGGAGGCAACGTGATGGCACGGGCATGCATGGCTTTCAATGGCACTGGGTCACTTGTGTTTATTGATGACATAACAGCAGACAAGAGTAGCCGGATGAATTCTGAAGTGTACCGGGATATACTTTCAGCCCAGATTCAGCCAAATGCTGCCAAGTTGATCGGACGGCGCTTCATAGTACAGATGGACAATGACCCCAAGCATACAGCCAAAGCTACCCAGGAGTTCATGAGTGCAAAAAAGTGGAACATTCTGCAATGGCCAAGTCAATCACCAGATCTTAACCCAATTGAGCATGCATTTCACTTGCTCAAATCCAGACTTAAGGCGGAAAGACCCACAAACAAGCAAGACCTGAAGGCTGCGTCTGTAAAGGCCTGGCAAAGCATTAAGAAGGAGGAAACCCAGCGTTTGGTGATGTCCATGGGTTCCAGACTTAAGGCAGTGATTGCCTCCAAAGGATTCGCAACAAAATATTGAAAAAAAAAAATATTTTGTTTGGGTTATGTTTATTTGTCCAATTACTTTTGAGCTCCTAAAATGTGGAGTGTTTGTAAAGAAATGTGTACAATTCCTACATTTTCTATCAGATATATTTGTTCAACCCTTCAAATTAAACGATACAATCTGCACTTGAATTCTGTTGTAGAGGTTTCATTTCAAAACCAATGTGGTGGCATGCAGAGCCCAACTCGCGAAAATTGTGTCACTGTCCAAATATTTCTGGCCCTAACTGTATCTTTTAACAAAGTAACCATTAGTAGGAAACGTATTCCTGATCATACGCAGCACAGACATATCTACGTACACTGGTCCAATAACTTATAGAACTGCAGTTACTACTATAGTAAGTAGCGAGTCACTGTGGGTTACACCTATTGTTGGAGTATTGGTATAGTGTAGGCAGATTTTGATGTCAGTTTTCATTTTTCAGTGACCTGCTACTACAAGTATCTATCTTGCTATCAAACTTTATTGCTTATCTTTTACTATATACTTTGTAAACACTTTCCGCATGATTATGGTGCATTGCCTTGTGATGAAAGGCTTGTGCCTGGCATATACTATACATCATCTTGGCATTTTTAAGAAACTCTGTACACCACTGGCCAAGCTATGCATTTGCACAGAGGACCATAGTTCATTTTAATTGCTTTTAACGTTTCTCTAGATACATTACAGCATAAAACGCCCTGAAGAAAAGCAGAAGTAATCCACAGGGGTGTAATTTAGCCTTCTTTTTTCTATCAGGGGCCAATATATTAGCCTTAAAGGATAGCACCACCTTTACTGAACACTGTATGGTTAATACATAATTAATAGAAGATAATCAGAAAGCTTATCAAATATTTAGGAAGCGTTACAATGTGTCTGATATCAATGTGCCTCATGTGTTACACAAATGTTACAGTATTTATAGCTGTGTTAGCTACAGTTTGGTTTAGGTGTGGTCCATACGAAAATTTCCATCCCCTTTAGGCTAAGGCCCCATTTAGCAAGCCGCAGCCAAAAAGCCAAATCACAGCATTTTCACAAGGTGGGGTCCCGGCCTTAAAGAGGTTATGCCACAAAAAGTACTTAACGGGGTTCTCCCATCTCAGTTTTTTTCCTGGTTACCTGCAGTGTCTGCTTCTCACTTCTTGTATTTCTCCTCCCTCCCCCCCTTCTGAACGGGGCACAGAACACTTAACCAGGGTAGATAATATTCAGATTCTTGCACAGAATTAACTCAGTGTTATCTGTGTGTTTACATAGAGAGATAACAGGCCATAAAGGTGGTGTGTAAAAATTAAAAAAAAAGCATTTACTCACCTTTCCTATGATGCAGTATATGTGATGATGCTAACAACCCCTCCCCCCCCCAGGTCACCACTGAGACCCAATCACAAGTCTCAACAGTGACTGAAGAAGATGGTGGGCATCCAAGGAAGAAGACTGTAAAGCCAGAAGCAGAATAGACCCCCAGGGTGCAATAATCAATTCCACCCTGCACTTCCAGTTAAGATTCCAGTTAAGACCTAACAAATTTGGTCCAGCCAATTTTTTCGGGTAAATCTGCGAATAATAAAGCCAATCTTTCAAGGTTCACTAATAACTAGAACTTGGTTTATCATTGAATTCAAGGGAACTGTAGAAACTTGCCTATAGTAATAAACTTTCTTAAAGATGCGGCTATAGGGAGCCAAAATCATTCAACACAAAAGCTATGCAAGAAATTTGGAGCTACAAATATTAATAAAATGTCAGCTTTGACACCTATATATAAATTCTGAATAAACGCAGAATTTTTTTACGTCTTTAAATAAACAGTATGAGATAGTATTGGATCATCACTAACTGAAAGGTCCAGAGCTTTAACATGTCATCATTACAGCAGTAGACAACATCTCAAACTGTCTCAGGTGTCATTAACAGTCTCAAAAAGTAAGACATATGTCACCTTCAGTACTTTCCAGGATTCTCTTGACCAAGAGTTTCCACCTACAACACATTAAGAAATCTATCCCAATGTGTCAGTATAAAACGACGAGTGCTTTACTACATGGAATTAAAGCTGGAAGCCAAAATTATTGAAAGACCATTGAGGCAACTTCTATCACATTATATATTTTCAGATGGGTGGCGGGGTTGTCAAATATCTTCCTTACATGCAGGATTAAAAAAAAACTTGATCATCCATAATAGCATAATCGTAAAGGTGAAGTCAATAACAGATTATCTCATGACAATGGCATCTATCAGGGTGGGTTATATTAAAGAGGACCTCTCCCCAGATCCAAAAAGCTCAGTGGTACCTCATCTAATAAGCGCCATCACCTTGAACATTTTGGGGTTTTGTTTATTCAAATCTATTCTGCTATTTCACAGATATAAACCCTTAGAATACTCATGTAAATTTGGGTATACTAGCCAAGTGGCCACTAAATGACATACAGCACACAGAGACCCCACCCCCAGAGAAACTACAGTGTTACCACCCACTTGGCTAGTATGATCTAACCCACATCAACATTAAAGGGGCTCATATCTTTGGAACAGCTCAATGGATTTATATAAGCATAACACCAATATACTAAGAGGGATTAGATGATATATGTCTTTTGGGTTTTTTTCTAAATGGAAAGAGCAGAATGGCGCTTATTGCAGCCACAGCCTCAGCTCCTTCCATGTTACCAATGAAGGTATACAGGAGCACTAACCAGGGAGAATATAACTTGTAAACTGTAGAGAGGACTCAAGCTGGCATTGTCTTCAGACACTATAGATTCTCATACAGCTGAAAGGAATTTTCACATAAAAAAACCTCTGGTGTTTCTGGTCAATATTGTTCAGGTTCCCTCTTAATGGCACTTATAGTGAGTGTATAAGTAGAAGCTGTACTAAGCCCATGTCTGAAGAAGACCAAAGGTCTCTAATCCAAATGAGAATCCATTGGTGCCAAGGAGTTTAAAGTTACTGTACACTAATTTTTAAATCGGCCCGAGATATTTGCACACCAGAGAAAGTCTTGACACAAAGTCCCTTAGCAACCAGCTCTAATTTGTATGGAAACCGAGAAGAAACTGTTTAATTTTTCTGCAGCAACCCCACAGGATAAATAAGGTACGACATGGTAGCTTGTCTTTGTTCAGACTAACTAATAGAGGTTCCAAAGCAGAGATCCCTTTGTTTTATCAAAGGGGGGAAGTGATCCCCTTTAAGTAGACTTTATTTGCACAGATCCAGTACAATTACACATTTTCAGATACATTTTAGAAATGACATCACAATTTACTGATCATTAATAGAGATGAGCGAACAGTGTTCTATCGAACTCATGTTCGATCGGATATTAGGCTGTTCGGCATGTTCGAATCGAATCGAACACCGCGTGGTAAAGTGCGCCATTACTCGATTCCCCTCCCACCTTCCCTGGCGCCTTTTTTTCTCCAATAACAGCGCAGGGTAGGTGGGACAGGAACTACGACACCGGTGACGTTGAAAAAAAATAGGCAAAACCCATTGGCTGCCGAAAACATGTGACCTCTAATTTAAAAGAACAGCGACGCCCAGCTTCGCATCATTCTGAGCTTGCAATTCACCGGGGACGGAGGTTTCCGTCCAGTTAGCTAGGGCTTAGATTCTGGGTAGGCAGGGACAGGCTAGGATAGGAAGGAGAAGACAACCAACAGCTTTTATAAGAGCTAAATTCCAGGGAGAAGCTTGTCAGTGTAACGCGGCACTGACGGGCTCAATCGCCGCAACCCAGCTTTCCGCGGATCCTGAATGGAATACACTGTCAGTGTATTCCCGTATACCCGATATATACCCCCGATACCCGTTCCAACGGTGTGCCCCCCCACCTTCACCCCAGAAATACCCTGCAAGTCCCCTAGCAATAGAATTGGGGCTATATACACCCACAATTTTTGCTACTGGTATATAGTGCCATTGTCTGACTGGGAATTCAAAGAATATATTGGGGTTATAAATACCCTTATTTCTTGCTACTGGTATATAGTGCCATTGTCTGACTGGGAATTCAAAGAATATATTGGGGTTACAAATACCCTCATTTCTTGCTACTGCCATATAGTGCCAGTTTCTGACTGGTAATTCAAAGAATATATTGGGGTTATAAATACCCTCATTTCTTGCTACTGGTATATAGTGCCATTGTCTGACTGGGAATTCAAAGAATATATTGGGGTTACAAATACCGTCATTTCTTGCTACTGCCATATAGTGCCAGTTTCTGACTGGTAATTCAAAGAATATATTGGGGTTACGTGCACCCACAATTTTTGCTACTGGTATATAGTGCCATTGTCTCACTGGGAATTCAAAGAATATATTGGGGTTACAAATACCCTCATTTCTTGCTACTGGTATATAGTGCCATTGTCTGACTGGGAATATATAGTGCCATTGTCTGACTGGGAATTCAAAGAATATATTGGGGTTACAAATACCCTCATTTCTTGCTACTGCCATATAGCACCAGTTTCTGACTGGTAATTCAAAGAATATATTGGGGTTATAAATACCCTCATTTCTTGCTACTGGTATATAGTGCCATTGTCTGACTGGGAATTCAAAGAATATATTGGGGTTATAAATACCCTCATTTCTTGCTACTGGTATATAGTGCCATTGTCTGACTGGGAATTCAAAGAATATATTGGGGTTACAAATACCCTCATTTCTTGCTACTGCCATATAGTGCCAGTTTCTGACTGGTAATTCAAAGAATATATTGGGGTTATAAATACCCTCATTTCTTGCTACTGGTATATAGTGCCATTGTCTGACTGGGAATTCAAAGAATATATTGGGGTTACAAATACCCTCATTTCTTGCTACTGCCATATAGTGCCAGTTTCTGACTGGTAATTCAAAGAATATATTGGGGTTACGTGCACCGACAATTTTTGCTACTGGTATATAGTGCCATTGTCTGACTGGGAATTCAAAGAATATATTGGGGTTACAAATACCCTCATTTCTTGCTACTGGTATATAGTGCCATTGTCTGACTGGGAATTCAAAGAATATATTGGGGTTACAAATACCCTCATTTCTTGCTACTGCCATATAGTGCCAGTTTCTGACTGGTAATTCAAAGAATATATTGGGGTTATAAATACCCTCATTTCTTGCTACTGGTATATAGTGCCATTGTCTGACTGGGAATTCAAAGAATATATTGGGGTTATAAATACCCTCATTTCTTGCTACTGGTATATAGTGCCATTGTCTGACTGGGAATTCAAAGAATATATTGGGGTTACAAATACCCTCATTTCTTGCTACTGCCATATAGTGCCAGTTTCTGACTGGTAATTCAAAGAATATATTGGGGTTACGTGCACCCACAATTTTTGCTACTGGTATATAGTGCCATTGTCTGACTGGGAATTCAAAGAATATATTGGGGTTACAAATACCCTCATTTCTTGCTACTGGTATATAGTGCCATTGTCTGACTGGGAATTCAAAGAATATATTGGGGTTACAAATACCCTCATTTCTTGCTACTGGTATATAGTGCCATTGTCTGACTGGGAATTCAAAGAATATATTGGGGTTACAAATACCCTCATTTCTTGCTACTGCCATATAGTGCCAGTTTCTGACTGGTAATTCAAAGAATATATTGGGGTTACGTGTACCCACAATTTTTGCTACTGGTATATAGTGCCATTGTCTGACTGGGAATTCAAAGAATATATTGGGGTTACAAATACCCTCATTTCTTGCTACTGGTATATAGTGCCATTGTCTGACTGGGAATTCAAAGAATATATTGGGGTTACAAATACCCTCATTTCTTGCTACTGCCATATAGTGCCAGTTTCTGACTGGTAATTCAAAGAATATATTGGGGTTATAAATACCCTCATTTCTTGCTACTGGTATATAGTGCCATTGTCTGACTGGGAATTCAAAGAATATATTGGGGTTATAAATACCCTCATTTCTTGCTACTGGTATATAGTGCCATTGTCTGACTGGGAATTCAAAGAATATATTGGGGTTACAAATACCCTCATTTTTTGCTACTGCCATATAGTGCCAGTTTCTGACTGGTAATTCAAAGAATATATTGGGGTTACGTGCACCCACAATTTTTGCTACTGGTATATAGTGCCAATTTCTAACTGGGAATTCAAAATGCGCAAGGCTCCCGGAAAGGGACGTGGACGAGGCCGTGGGCGAGGTCGGGGGAATGGTTCTGGGGAGCAAGGTAGCAGTGAAGCCACAGGGCGTCCCATGCCTACTCCTGTGGGGCAGCAAGCATTGCGCCACTCCACAGTGCCAGGGTTGCTTGCCACATTAACTAAACTGCAGGGTACAAACCTTAGTAGGCCCGAGAACCAGGAACAGGTCTTGCAATGGCTGTCAGAGAACGCTTACAGCACATTGTCCAGCAGCCAGTCAGACTCTGCCTCCTCTCCTCCTATTACCCAACAGTCTTGTCCTCCTTCCTCCCAAAATTCCCAAGCTTCACAGAACAATAACCCCAACTGTCCCTGCTCCCCAGAGCTGTTCTCCGCTCCTTTCATTGTCCCTCAACCTGCCTCTCCACGTCACGATTCCACGAACCTAACAGAGGAGCATCTGTGTCCAGATGCTCAAACACTAGAGTCTCCTCCATCTCCGTTCGATTTGGTGGTGGATGACCAGCAACCCACCCTCATCGACGATGATGTGACGCAGTTGCCGTCAGGGCATCCAGTTGACCGGCGCATTGTGCGGGAGGAGGAAATGAGACAGGAGTTGGAAGAGGAGGTGGTGGATGATGAGGACACTGACCCGACCTGGACAGGGGGGATGTCAAGCGGGGAAAGTAGTGTGGATGTTGAGGCAGGTGCAGCACCAAAAAGGGTAGCTAGAGGCAGAGGCAGAGGTCAGCAGCTTAGGCGAAGCCAGGCCACACCCGGAATCTCCCAAGATGTTCCAGTTCGTACCCAGCCCCGAAAAACTCCCACCTCGAGGGCACGTTTCTCGAAGGTGTGGAGTTTTTTCAAGGAATGCGCCGAGGACAGATATAGTGTTGTCTGCACAATTTGCCTCTCGAAATTGATTAGGGGCTCTGAGAAGAGCAACCTGTCCACCACTTCAATGCGCCGTCATTTGGAATCCAAGCACTGGAATCAGTGGCAGGCAGCAACGGCAGGACAAAGGCCGCCTGCCGTTCACGCCACTGCCACTGCCTCTGCCACTGCCTCTGCCTCTGCCACTGCCACTGCTGACTGTGCTGGCGATGCACTCCAGAGGACGAGCCAGGACACCACTTCATCTGCCTCCGCCACTTTGTTGACTTCTCCCTCATCCTCCCCTGTTCCTGTCTTATCTCCTTCTCTTGCACCATCAAAGGCACCATCAGGCGCTTCTTTACAACAACCCACCATCTCTCAGACATTGGAGCGGCGGCAGAAATACACTGCTAACCACCCACACACGCAAGCCTTGAACGCCAACATCGCTAAACTGCTGGCCCAGGAGATGTTGGCGTTCCGGCTTGTTGAAACTCCCGCCTTCCTGGACCTGATGGCAACTGCGGCACCTCGCTATGCCGTCCCTAGCCGTCACTACTTCTCCCGGTGTGCCGTCCCCGCCTTGCACCAGCACGTGTCACTCAACATCAGGCGGGCCCTTAGTTCCGCGCTTTGCACAAAGGTCCACTTGACCACCGACGCGTGGACAAGTGCATGCGGACAGGGACGCTACATTTCACTGACAGCACACTGGGTGAATGTAGTTGAGGCTGGGACTGCTTCCCAAACTGGCCCGGTGTACCTCGTCTCCCCGCCTAACATTCCTGGCAGGGACACGAGAAGAACATCCCCCTCCTCCTCCTCTACCGCCTCCTCCTCCGCCACCGCCTCCTCCTCCGCCACCGCCTCCTCCTCCGCTGTTAGATTGACCCCAGCTACGAGTTGGAAACGTTGCAGCACTGGCGTTGGTAGACGTCAGCAGGCTGTGCTGAAGCTGATCAGCTTGGGGGACAGACAGCACACTGCCTCCGAGGTGAGGGATGCCCTCCTCGATGAGACGGCAATATGGTTTGAGCCGCTGCACCTGGGCCCAGGCATGGTCGTTTGTGATAACGGCCGGAACCTGGTAGCAGCTCTGGAGCTTGCCGGACTCCAACATGTTCCATGCCTGGCCCACGTCTTCAACCTAGTGGTGCAACGTTTCCTAAAGAGCTACCCCAATGTTCCAGAGCTACTGGTGAAAGTGCGGCGCATGTGTGCCCACTTTCGCAAGTCGACAGTAGCCGCTGCTAGCTTAAAATCTCTCCAGCAACGCCTGCATGTGCCACAACACCGGCTTTTGTGCGACGTCCCCACACGCTGGAACTCAACGTTTCAGATGTTGAATAGAGTGGTTGAGCAGCAGAGACCTTTGATGGAATACCAGCTACAAAACCCTAGGGTGCCACAAAGTCAGCTGCCTCAGTTTCACATCCATGAGTGGCCATGGATGAGAGACCTTTGTGACATCCTACGGGTGTTTGAGGAGTCCACAAGGAGGGTGAGCTCTGAGGATGCGATGGTGAGCCTTACAATCCCGCTCTTGTGTGTTCTGAGAGAATCCCTGATTGACATCAGGGATAACTCAGATCACACAGAGGAGTTAGGGATAGCATCCGATCCGTCACAGCTGGAGAGTAGGTCCACACATCTGTCCGCTTCACTGCGTTTAATGGAGGAGGAGGAGGAGGAGGAGGAAGAAGAGTTGTCCGATGATGTGATGGTGATACAGGAGGCTTCCGGGCAACTTCGAATCGTCCCATTGTTGCAGCGCGGATGGGTAGACATGGAGGATGAGGAGGAAATGGAGATTGAACTTTCCGGTGGGGCCAGAGGAGTCATGCCAACTAACACTGTGGCAGACATGGCTGAGTTCATGTTGGGGTGCTTTACAACCGACAAGCGTATTGTCAAAATCATGGAGGACAACCAGTACTGGATCTTTGCTATCCTTGACCCCCGGTATAAAAACAACATCTCGTCTTTTATTCTGGTAGAGGGGAGGGCCAATCGCATCAATGCTTGCCACAGACAATTGGTGCAGAATATGATTGAGATGTTTACAGCATGTGACGTTGGCGGCAGGGAGGGCAGTTCCTCCAGTAGGCAACCAAGTTCTCACCGGTCCACACAAACGAGGGGCACACTGTCTAAGGTCTGGGACACCTTGATGGCACCCCCTCGCCAAAGTGCCGCCACGGAGGGTCCTAGTGTCACCAGGCGTGAGAAGTATAGGCGCATGTTGCGGGAATACCTTTCCGACCACAGCCCTGTCCTTTCCGACCCCTCTGCGCCCTACACGTATTGGGTGTCGAAGTTGGACCTGTGGCTTGAACTTGCCCTATATGCCTTGGAGGTGCTGTCCTGTCCTGCCGCCAGCGTCCTATCTGAGAGGGTGTTCAGTGCAGCCGGTGGCATCATCACTGACAAGCGCACCCGTCTGTCAGCTGAGAGTGCCGACCGGCTCACTTTGATAAAAATGAACCACCACTGGGTAGAGCCTTCATTTTTGTGCCCACCTGTGTAAAGCACCCCAACATGAAACTCCATGTCTGTACTCAACCTCTCCAATTCCTCCGCATCCTCATACTCATCCACCATAAGCGTTGCACAATTCTGCTAATACTAGGCTCCCTCCACCCTGATTTCCACCAACTCTGCTGGTTAGAGGCTCCCTCCACCCTGCTTTCCCACAACTCTGCTGGTTAGAGGCTCCCTCCACCCTGATTTCCACCAACTCTGCTGGTTAGAGGCTCCCTCCACCCTGATTTCCCCCAACTCTGCTGGTTAGAGGCTCCCTCCACCCTGATTTCCACCAACTCTGCTGGTTAGAGGCTCCCTCCACCCTGCTTTCCCACAACTCTGCTGGTTAGAGGCTCCCTCCACCCTGATTTCCACCAACTCTGCTGGTTAGAGGCTCCCTCCACCCTGATTTCCCCCAACTCTGCTGGTTAGAGGCTCCCTCCACCCTGCTTTCCCACAAGTCTGCTGGTTAGAGGCTCCCTCCACCCTGATTTCCCCCAACTCTGCTGGTTAGAGGCTCCCTCCACCCTGATTTCCCCCAACTCTGCTGGATAGAGGCTCCCTCCACCATGAATTGGTCTAAACTGGGTTTTTTAGAGGCTCCCTCCACCATGAATTTGCCCAAACTGGGCTGGTTAGAGGCTCCCTCCACCATGAATTGGTCCAAACTGGGCTGGTTAGAGCCTCCCTCCACCATGAATTTGCCCAAACTGGGCTGGTTAGAGGCTCCCTCCACCATGAATTGGTCCAAACTGGGGTTTTTAGAGGCTCCCTCCACCATGAATTTGCCCAAACTGGACTGGTTAGAGGCTCCCTCCACCATGAATTGGTCCAAACTGGGGTTTTTAGAGGCTCCCTCCACCATGAATTTGCCCAAACTGGGCTGGTTAGAGGCTCCCTCCACCATGAATTGGTCCAAACTGGGGTTTTTAGAGGCTCCCTCCACCATGAATTTGCCCAAACTGGGGTTTTTAGAGGCTCCCTCCACCATGAATTTGCCCAAACTGGGGTTTTTAGAGGCTCCCTCCACCATGAATTTGCCCAAACTGGGGTTTTTAGAGGCTCCCTCCACCATGAATTGGTCCAAACTGGGCTGCTTAGAGGCTCCCTCCACCATGAATTGGTTCAAACTGGGGTTTTTAGAGGCTCCCTCCACCATGAATTTGCCCAAACTGGGCTGGTTAGAGGCTCCCTCCACCATGAATTGGTCCAAACTGGGGTTTTTAGAGGCTCCCTCCACCATGAATTTGCCCAAACTGGGCTGGTTAGAGGCTCCCTCCACCATGAATTGGTCCAAACTGGGGTTTTTAGAGGCTCCCTCCACCATGAATTTGCCCAAACTGGGCTGGTTAGAGGCTCCCTCCACCATGAATTGGTCCAAACTGGGGTTTTTAGAGGCTCCCTCCACCATGAATTGGTCCAAACTGGGGTTTTTAGAGGCTCCCTCCACCATGAATTTGCCCAAACTGGGCTGGTTAGAGGCTCCCTCCACCATGAATTGATCCAAACTGGGGTTTTTAGAGGCTCCCTCCACCATGAATTTGCCCAAACTGGGCTGGTTAGAGGCTCCCTCCACCATGAATTGGTCCAAACTGGGGTTTTTAGAGGCTCCCTCCACCATGAATTTGCCCAAACTGGGCTGGTTAGAGGCTCCCTCCACCATGAATTGGTCCAAACTGGGGTTTTTAGAGGCTCCCTCCACCATGAATTTGCCCAAACTGGGGTTTTTAGAGGCTCCCTCCACCATGAATTTGCCCAAACTGGGGTTTTTAGAGGCTCCCTCCACCATGAATTGGTCCAAACTGGGCTGGTTAGAGGCTCTCTCCACCATGAATTTGCCCAAACTGAGGTTTTTAGAGGCTCCCTCCACCATGAATTGGTCCAAACTGGGCTGGTTAGAGGCTCCCTCCACCATGAATTTGCCCAAACTGGGGTTTTTAGAGGCTCCCTCCACCATGAATTTGCCCAAACTGGGGTTTTTAGAGGCTCCCTCCACCATGAATTGGTCCAAACTGGGCTGCTTAGAGGCTCCCTCCACCATGAATTGGTCCAAACTGAGGTTTTTAGAGGCTCCCTCCACCATGAATTGGTCCAAACTGGGTTTTTTAGAGGCTCCCTCCACCATGAATTGGTCCAAACTGGGGTTTTTAGAGGCTCCCTCCACCATGAATTTGCCCAAACTGGGCTGGTTAGAGGCTCCCTCCACCATGAATTGGTCCAAACTGGGGTTTTTAGAGGCTCCCTCCACCATGAATTTGCCCAAACTGGGCTGGTTAGAGGCTCCCTCCACCATGAATTTGCCCAAACTGGGCTGGTTAGAGGCTCCCTCCACCATGAATTGGTCCAAACTGGGGTTTTTAGAGGCTCCCTCCACCATGAATTGGTCCAAACTGGGGTTTTTAGAGGCTCCCTCCACCATGAATTGGTCCAAACTGGGCTGTTTAGAGGCTCCCTCCACCATGAATTTGCCCAAACTGAGGTTTTTAGAGGCTCCCTCCACCATGAATTGGTCCAAACTGGGCTGGTTAGAGGCTCCCTCCACCATGAATTTGCCCAAACTGGGGTTTTTAGAGGCTCCCTCCACCATGAATTGGTCCAAACTGGGCTGGTTAGAGGCTCCCTCCACCATGAATTTGCCCAAACTGGGGTTTTTAGAGGCTCCCTCCACCATGAATTTGCCCAAACTGGGCTGGTTAGAGGCTCCCTCCACCATGAATTGGTCCAAACTGGGGTTTTTAGAGGCTCCCTCCACCATGAATTGGTCCAAACTGGGGTTTTTAGAGGCTCCCTCCACCATGAATTTGCCCAAACTGGGCTGGTTAGAGGCTCCCTCCACCATGAATTGGTCCAAACTGGGGTTTTTAGAGGCTCCCTCCACCATGAATTTGCCCAAACTGGGCTGGTTAGAGGCTCCCTCCACCATGAATTGGTCCAAACTGGGGTTTTTAGAGGCTCCCTCCACCATGAATTTGCCCAAACTGGGCTGGTTAGAGGCTCCCTCCACCATGAATTTGCCCAAACTGGGCTGGTTAGAGGCTCCCTCCACCATGAATTGGTCCAAACTGGGCTGTTTAGAGGCTCCCTCCACCATGAATTGGTCCAAACTGGGGTTTTTAGAGGCTCCCTCCACCATTAATTTGCCCAAACTGGGCTGTTTAGAGGCTCCCTCCACCATGAATTGGTCCAAACTGGGTTTTTTAGAGGCTCCCTCCACCATGAATTGGTCCAAACTGGGGTTTTTAGAGGCTCCCTCCACCATGAATTTGCCCCAACTCTGCTGGTTAGAGGCTCAATCCACCCTGATTTTCAAAACAAATGTTGGTGCCAACCTCAACTTACTACAAGGGCCAAATTCACTGCTGGTGACAAGCTCTCCTCACTGCAAGTGCCAAATACACATGTTTCAAGGTGTTTTCCTACTGTCAGAGAGATGGTATTGAGTGTGTAAAGTGTGTAGTTGTTAGGCTGTGATGTTGGGGTAATAGAGGGTCTTTGGTGTGTTAGATGCCCCCAGACATGCTTCCCCTGCTGTCCCAGTGTCATTCCAGAGGTGTTGGCATCATTTCCTGGGGTGTCATAGTGGACTTGGTGACCCTCCAGACACGGATTTGGGTTTCCCCCTTAACGAGTATCTGTTCCCCATAGACTATAATGGGGTTCGAAACCCGTTCGAACACACGAACAGTGAGCGGCTGTTCGATTCGAATTTCGAACCTCGAACATTTTAGTGTTCGCTCATCTCTAATTATAATGTAAATCGTGTGAAGAAAATCTTCTTCTGGTCCTCAGCTCTGTCACATGACCAGCAATTAGACTCTCCATCTGACACAACGTCAGTTTCTCTATTCATTCCTATGAGAGCCCTGATTTGAATTTCATATGCATAAATAGAGAAGCTGACTTCTTTGTTGGAGAGTCAGGGCGTTGGTCACATGACACAGTTAAGGACTAGAAGTGAGTGAATATCTCACAAATACAGCCACCAGTAAGAAGATCACCTTCCCTACAATTCACTTCATGTATCTTTATAGTGGGATAGAGAATAAAAAGTTTTGTGAGTGTGCTACTATAATAGTCCTGGTGTGTTACAAGAGCCTAGTAGGTAAATTTTACCAACTAAGGAAACTTATCTGGAATTTCTTTTCCAAGGAAAATGCAGAATTGTCTGTAAAGCTCCTTGACAATAATGGGCCATACTTACTAATTAGCATGGACCAGACCTTTGGCTTCATTTGCATGAATAAAAATGACATTTGTGCTTTATACCTAATCTATTAAGTGTTGTAGACACTTTCTGACAATTTCTGCCCCTTATCTGACAAGTAGTTGGGGCATGCCAAAATGTGTAGGGACTTAATATGCCACACAGTGTGCCAAAAATGTGGTGTAAGCCAATTAATAAGTGGTGTAAAATTAGACTAGTTAGACTTAAGATATGCCAGATTTATCAAACATCATTAGAGACTATGAAAAGAATGGTGCAGTATAAGACTGTCTATGCATGCTTCTATCATCTCTGTTATGTGAATACATGATAGTGTATGTCAGTGCAAGATACCATAAATTGTAATGCATATATCCTATACATACATCATGGTAGTTGGTTGTTTCGCTTTTTTGTTTCTTTGTCTATAACTGAGCTCAGGATTCTATGCTTGGACCCTACCATGGGGAATATATGATGAACTTACATTTTTGTTTCCCCTGTTTACCATGCTTGTGTGTATACAACATGGTAGTCTGCAGTCTATAACTCTCCAGATGCCATAAAATGTTAATTAAACGACCACAAAACTGCACATTCACATGGCACTATGGGACAAGTATAATATTCAAATATACTGTATACTAAACACATGTACATTGATAGCACACATTGAATCATGTATGGAACACCGAAAATCTAAGCTTGCTAGGCAATGTGGTTCAATGAATACATAATTCAGTGATGAAGCTACATGTACATGATTAGTAAAATGTTCTAGTGTGAGCTGTGACAAACCTCCAGCCTACCCTTGGTTCCCTGCCCCAGTAATAACACTGACACACTGGTTGGAAGAAAAAGAAACAGTGGCAATTTATTAAACACAACCTTAAACAAATCATTAAACACATTTCCATAAGTATCACAAATAATATTTACTATCGTTTTCATAACACATAAATAACATAGCAGCATAAAACACCTGAATTGTACCCCCATATAAGGGTCTCTGAAGGCACCAACCCCACAATCACCAGCTGCTAAACTCCGATTATTACCCCCGGCGATGCTACACCTAGCCCAGGGGCACCCACTTCGGAGTGTCAATCCCTCCTTGGTACCCTGACCATAGGACTTACCAACCAGTCTGGTTCCCCAACCAGCATCCATACTGTCAAGAGAGACTGAAGTTGACCCCTTGGTCCTCCACCCCCATTCTGCCTTCAAAGACCCCTCCTGTGCACGCCGCCATGACAAATGTCACCTAAAATTAAGGGAGAGGGCAGGCAGGACAAACTTCTACAGTTCTTCTGTCACTAATGAGCCCCCCCCCCCCTCTGTCTACCTGTGTTTATAACTAACATTAAAACCCCTCCTACTGCCCCTTATCTCAACCCTTCACCTCACCTTTCCCTGTCTGCTCCTCATCCCATTTCCAGTCATGAGCCCCCTCCACTGCACGTTTTGGGTCCGTTATGTGGTACAGTCTTTAGCAACCTTCTTTCACCTAACTGAGTAGAGCCTTCAATATCTGTGCAGCCTAATACTGTACATAATAAGGGGGCATTCACTATTGCCACTATGCCAGGATATGTTGGCAGATGTCAATGTGGTGTTATCTAACACAATTACTGACTCTGGTGCACACGATTGTTCCTGAATTACTAAGAGGCGAGAGCCTTTACATAATTCGGGCGAATCCTGAGCCAATCGGTGAATTAATTAAGACTGGCGTTTGAAATGGCAGTCTTAGTACATTCCCCCCAATATTTTACAATAATAAAGTAGGTTTGTAATAAAACAACTATGTCACATACCGTATATACTCGAGTATAAGCCGAATTCTTCAGCACAGTTTTTGTGCTGAAAAAGCCCTCCTCGGCTTATACTCGAGTCAAGCAAAAAGCTATATATATATATATATATATATATATATATATATATATATATTTATTTTTTTTCTTGGGGGGGGTCTATAACCAGCTACAATAGCAATGTATAGAATCTCCCATAAAATGGTGGAAAAAAAAGAAGATTTGTAAAATATAATAAAAAAATAAAGTAAATAAAAGTTCTAAATCCCTCCTTTCCCTAGAATACATATAAAAGTAGAGAATGGCTGTGAAACACATACACATCACATTAGGTATCCTGTGTCTGAAAGTACCCGGTCTACTGAATATAGGGTATCTGCAGTGCTCCTCTTTCGTCAGGAAGGGGTTAATAGGAGCACTGCAGATACCCTATATTCAGCCAGGCTGAATTCCAAGTGGGGGAAAAAAATAAAAAATCATCAAGCTCAGGAAAGGGGCAGACAGACAACCAAAACACCCCCTCCCCTTTCCCAGCACCCAGCAACTACTGCACCCCAAAAAAAAACATTTTAATTTTTTGAAATTTTCCAGTAGCTGCTACATTTCCCCCCTAGGCTTATACTCGAGTCAATAAGTTTTCACAGTTTTTTGTGGTAAAATTAGGGGGGTCGGCTTATACTCGGGTCGGCTTATACTTGAGTATATACAGTAATTATAATATATTTGGCCCAGATCACTAGCAATACATGTACGTGTTTCAGAATTAATCACCTATAAATTAAATATTCAGTACTAGGGATAGAGTAATCTCTAGTTAGTTGCAGATGGAACCACATAGAATTTCCCGAATGAGTTAATGTCTGGAGCAGGGAACCAGATCTGTGCAAATATATGGAAAACAGCTAATCTCATGATGAGAACAGCCACGGAAGAAAGTGGCAGACTGCGTGCTCAGTGAAGGTCAGTGTACAAGGGATGCTGTTACACTGACAATCAAAGGGAATTAAAGAGAGAATGCTTTGTCGAGCAAAACACACTGCCGAGCTCAGAGCTTGTCTTAAGCACTTGTAATTAAATACTTCCACAGCCAAATTTCATTTTTATGGAAATAGATACAAAAAGCTACATAAGGAAGCCTCAGCTGTCTCCAAGGATTTCTTAAGATTCTAAAGGGGTTTAACTTATAATGTAACTTTACATTATTTTCTAGTTGTTATCTTTATAACCAGCTCACACACTTTCAAGGCCCTATGATAGAATATATTCACTTCCACTATGTAGGTTTCTTAGTATTATTATCAAATTATTATAGAATATAACATTACCAATTGTAATGTATTGTAGAATGAATTTATAAATATAAAATATACATTGTGATTCCTTTGGGTTATTCAAATATTTTTTGTATCTATTTTTGCTGATAAATAGGGATTCATTTTTAGGATGTTTTTTTTATTTTTCCATGTGTTATATTTATTTAATAACTGAGAAAATTTTAAAATAAAAGGAGGGGAAATGTGTCTGTTTTTGCCATTTTTCACATCCTTTTTTTCTCGATAACAGTGAATTTTATCTAGCTGATTATGTAGGTAATTGTGCTCCAGCCTCTTAATAATTCACACACTCCCTTGTGCCAGAATCTAATTCTACACCAGTCAGGAACTGGCCTAGATTTCCTATTTAACTTACACCAGTTTTCTGGAGTGAGTTATAGTAAACTTATTGGGCCCAGGCATCCTAGTCTCACTCTTATAAAAAGTGGCAATCAGGTACATAAAGAGTCAAGTACTATGACTAAGAAACATACAAGCTTTCATGTGATTTATTAAAGGGATTCTATCTTTAAAATGTTATTTTTTTTCTGCCTACCATGTCGGAATAGCCTTAAGAAAGGCTATTCTTCTCCTACCTTTAGATGTCTTCTCCACGCCGCCGTTTGGTAGAAATCCTGGTTTTAGTCAGTATTCAAATGAGTTCTTTTGCAGCACTCGAGGCAGGCCTAAGCGCTCAAACAGCACTGGGAGCATCCCCAATGCTGCGAGAAAACTCTCCAGCACCGCCTCTATCTTTGTCAGGAATGGCCTCTCTTCACTAGAGATGAGCAAACACTGTTCGGATCAGCCGATCCGAACAGCACGCACCCATAGAAATGAATGGAAGCACCTGTGACGCCGGCTGGCAAAGTCAGCGCCACAGGTGCTTCCATTCATTTCTATGGGAGCGTGCTTTTCGTTTCGGCTGATCCGAACAGTATTCGCTTATCTCTACTATTCACGTCTTCTTCCAGCGCTGGGTAGATAAGGAATGAGACAGACTAGGCGAAACGGCCTGAAGAATGAGCACCTCGCTTCTTATTCCAGGATCCGGAACAAGCCGGCTCCCGGAAAAAACACCTGAACAGGTCAGGATTTTGAGGCCGTATGAAAATCTCTTTGTGAACTCTCCCTAAGTGACATCACCTTAATAGAGTTTTTCAGGCAGAAAACAGAAACATTATTCATGAAACTGTATTAGATTTTGGTCTACATTAACATATTCTACTAAATAAGACTAAGCTGTCTGAAAAGTTAGTGACTATTTAAGAACTTATGAAATATACCGACCGCCAGGACCTACCGCTGCCTTTATCGACCACTTCACCACCTGGCTCACACACTTCCTATCTACAGACACCCCCACCATCATCATGGGGGATTTCAACATCCCCATTAACACAGACCACCCTTCCGCCTCCAGTCTCTTGTCCCTCACCACCTCCTTTGGTCTCTCCCTCTGGTCCTCTTCTGCCACCCACATAAAGGGGGGCACACTAGACCTAATATTCACCCGCCTCTGCTCCATATGCAACCTCTCTAACTCTCCATCCACGCTCTCTGACCACAACCTGCTAACGTTCTCTGCCCTCTCTTCTCCAACAGACCCCCCACTCTCTAAACCACCACGCCCCCGCAGGAACCTCAACCGCCTTGACACCTGCGCCCTCTCAGACTCTCTCCTACCACTCGCTGACATATCCTCAATCCTGGACACAGATGCCGCTGCTGCCTTCTATAATACCACCATTACCTCAGCCCTTGATTCTGTAGCCCCCTACACAAACTCCAGAGCCCGACCAACCAATAGACAACCCTGGCACACCGAGCAGACTAAAAAACTGAGACGTGCCTCGCGGGTTGCAGAGCGCCTCTGGAAGAAAAGCCACTCCCAGGAGGACTTCCTCAGGTACAAAGAGGCAGTTCTCACATTTAAGAACGCACTCACCGCCGCCAAGCAGGTCTACTTCACCACACTCATATCCGCACTCTCTCGCAACCTCAAACAACTATTCTCCACCTTCAACTCCCTCCTCCGTCCTCCCGCCCCCCCTCCGACATCACTTATCTCAGCTGACGACTTCGCCTCCTACTTTAAAACTAAAATTGACACCATCAGAGACAGCCTCACCCTACTCCCCTGACAATCCATCCACCCAACTACTCGCTGCTCCCCATCCCTGACCTGTTTCTCCTCCATCACTGATGAAAAACTCTCCTCCCTAATCTCCAAATCCCACCTCACCTCCTGCACGCTCGACCTGATTCAATCACATCTCATCCCCATGCTCACTGAAGTTATCACTCCAGCCCTAATCCATCTCTTCAATCTATCCCTAACCAATGGATCCTTCCCCTCAGCCTTCAAACACGCCACTGTCACTCCTATACTTAAGAAACCGTCCCTCGACCCGTCCTCTCCTGCCAACTATCGTCCCATCTCACTACTCCCGTACGTCTCAAAACTTCTTGAGCAACACGTCCACTCAGAACTCTCCTCCTATCTCTCGTTCAACCTGCTCTTTGACAGACTTCAGTCAGGCTTCAGACCCCGGCACTCCACTGAAACTGCCCTAACAAAAGTCACTAATGACCTGCTAACCGCCAAAGCCAAGCGCCATTACTCTGTCCTCCTCCTCCTCGACCTCTCCTCTGCCTTTGACACAGTTGACCACTCCCTCCTGTTAGAAATTCTCTCATCCCTTGGTATCTCAGACTTGGCCCTTTCGTGGATCTCCTCATACCTCTCTGACCGCACATTCAGCGTCTTCCACTCGCACACCACCTCCTCACCTCGCCCTCTCTCTGTAGGTGTCCCCCAAGGCTCCGTCCTAGGACCCCTCCTGTTCTCCATCTACACCCTTGGCCTGGGCCAACTCATAGAATCTCATGGCTTTCAGTACCATTGCTATGCCGACGACACCCAAATATATATCTCTGGACCAGACATTACCTCCCTGCTGGCCAGAATTCCAGATTGTCTAGCGGCCGTAGCCTCCTTCCTCTCCTCCCGCTTTCTCAAACTCAACATGGAGAAAACAGAGTTTATCATCTTCAGCCCATCCTGTATGGCCCCTCCTCCTGACCCATCTATCAAAGTTAATGGAACCCCACTTACCCCTGTCCCACAGGCCCGATGCCTTGGGGTAACCCTGGATTCCGACTTATCCTTCAAACCACATATTCAAACCCTCAACACCTCTTGTCGCCTCCAGCTCAAGAACATCTACCGAATCCGCTCCTTCCTCACCCCAGAAACTACCAAGATGCTCGTCCAGGCCCTCATAATCTCCCGCTTAGACTACTGCAACACCCTTCTGCATGGACTCCCGGCAAACACCCTCGCCCCCCTCCAGTCCACCCTAAACTGTGCTGCTCGCTTAATCCACCTCACCCCCCGATCCTCATCGGCTGCTCCCCTCTGCCAGTCCCTCCACTGGTTACCCATAGCCCAGCGAATTGAGTTCAAGCTACTAACGCTAACATACAAAGCCATCCACAACCTGTCCCCTCCATATATCTCTGACCTCATCTCCCGCTACCTGCCCACACGTAACCTCAGATCCTCCAACGACCTCCTACTCCGCTCTGCCCTCATCCGCTCCTCACACAACCGTCTCCAAGACTTCTCCCGTGCATCCCCCATACTCTGGAACTCCTTACCACGACACATAAGACTGACCCCCACAATCACAGGATTCAAGAAGGCCCTGAAGACTCACCTATTCAGGAAGGTCTACAACCTCCAATAACACTATCACCGCACTGCCATCTGTACAGTCTCCCCCTCTCCTTTTGTCTCTACCCCCCTTCCCTCATAGATTGTAAGCCCTCGCGGGCAGGGCCCTCTACCCCACTGTGCCAGCCGATCACTGTTAGTATGATATGTACCTGTATATTTTGTGTATTGTATGTAACCCCCAAATGTAAAGCACCATGGAATTAATGGCGCTATATAAATAAATAATAATAATAATAATAATAATAATAATAATAATAATAAATATACTCACAAAAGCTTTAAAAGGCAGTAATTCCCAATACAACCACTGGGTTGCCACATATAGACAACTTATACCATAGACATCTTGTGACAGAATATCAAAAAATCTTATTTTTTTTAAACGGTGGTTCATCTTAGGTCACAAATCCTGGAATATGGTGAGCTGAAATGTGAGAAAGGACACATCTATATGGCCATGATTAGGAAGGGACAGTATGTTGTGGGCACTACAGTTTAGAGCAACATATGGTTCATTGGTGCTACTATGTTTAACTGTATTTACAGAACCTTGTACTGCAATTACATTAGAAGTTGATTTGAGGTGGGGCTGGAGTGATGAATACAGTTACCAAATTTGATGTAGCAAACGCTTCTATACAACCTTGTTTTAGGTTTCAAACTATTAGTTAGTCATTAATCTGACTTTAAGGGATTTTTCCACAAAAACAATTTATTTCCTATCCACGGGCTGAAGGATAGATTACTAATCTGTGGTGGTTCAACTGCTGGGACCCTACTGATCATGAGAACTGGGCTCCGTAGTGAGAATAGAGCAGTGGTCAAAGTAGTGCACCCCTACTCCATTAACTTCAGCAGGATCATGAGAGATAGCCAAGCACTGGACTTTAGAGGATATAAACATGGCTCATACTTTGTTACATTTTCCATTATAAGGTTGTTCCCAAGTAGACTATCAATGATTCAAATAATCACATTAAAAAGACCCATATAGACTTATTAATTGAGACAATAAACATATTACTATACTGTGCTTTTATACTAGCAAAAACAACTGCAGCACAGTTTATCAGAGATACAATATGTGTGTATACTACTGCCAGAATTGTCTAAATAAATCTAACCGAAAGGCTTCCTCAAAGCATAAATGTGGGACATATGTATAGACTGGAAGTGTACATATTAAGTGGTAATAAAACTCTGTATATAAAGAGAATCTGCTTGCCAGAAGTATTATGGCTCCAGTCCAAAAGACTGGAAGTTAATATTGTATTGTATGAAATATTACTCAAAGCACTTATAGCCAACTCCAGTAAAATGTTTGTTTTATCTATGGGGAATAAATGATGGTGCCAACATCCTATAGTGTCTCTGTGTTTTCTGTATTTAAGTTCAACATCCCTTTCTCATTGTACAGCTTTGAACATGGATGTGCAATATAGGATGAAGTACATTGTATGTACTACTTACAGGAAGGTACTCATACACTGAGGTAGGTACTTGCACATGACACCCACACATGTGCCCTAAGAGCTGGCAATCCATTCTTCCATATTTCAGGAAATCACAGCATGGGAGTAAAATTATAAAAATAAAAGATTTTATATGTGAAGTAATGGTGGTGACGGGGGAGAGTTAAAGGAATATTAATAGGGTTGTCAAGGATTAATGGAGGCCAACAGCCGGCCTCTGCATTGATTTCTTGTATGGAGCAATTTTCGGTGCTCATCCTATACACAACACAGGGCAGGAAGCAGAAAGCTCAATCCCCCTGTATAGTGGCAGTAGTCAGTATTGCAGCTTGGCTCCAATTGTAGTCAGTGGAAGTACAGTCGCGGTGTTATATAGCTCAAATTCTAAACAGGGGATTGAGCGTTCTGTTTCTGGCTCTGTTTTATGTATAGGACTGGCACTATATATATACAGTCCTATGAAAAAGTTTGGGCACCCCTATTAATCTTAATCATTTTTAGTTCTAAATATTTTGGTGTTTGCAACAGCCATTTCAGTTTGATATATCTAATAACTGATGGACACAGTAATATTTCAGGATTGAAATGAGGTTTATTGTACTAACAGAAAATGCGCAATATGCATTAAACCAAAATTTGACCGGTGCAAAAATATGGGCACCTCAACAGAAAAGTGACATTAATATTTAGTACATCCTCCTTTTGCAAAGATAACAGCCTCTAGTCGCTTCCTGTAGCTTTTAATCAGTTCCTGGATCCTGGATGAAGGGATTTTGGACCATTTCTTTCTACAAAACAATTCAAGTTCAGTTAAGTTTGATGGTCGCCGAACATGGACAGCCCGCTCTCAAATGATTTGAAAACAAAGATTGTTCAACATAGTTGTTCAGGGGAAGGATACAAAAAGTTGTCTCAGAGATTTAACCTGTCAGTTTCCACTGTGAGGAACATAGTAAGGAAATGGAAGACCACAGGGACAGTTCTTGTTAAGCCCAGAAGTGGCAGGCCAAGAAAAATATCATAAAGGCAGAGAAGAAGAATGGTGAGAACAGTCAAGGACAATCCACAGACCACCTCCAAAGAGCTGCAGCATCATCTTGCTGCAGATGGTGTCACTGTGCATCGGTAACAATACAGCGCACTTTGCACAAGGAGAAGCTGTCAGGGAGAGTGATGAGAAAGAAGCCGTTTCTGCAAGCATGCCACAAATAGAGTTGCCTGAGGTATGAAAAAGCACATTTGGACAAGGCAGCTTCATTTTGGAAACAAAAATTGAGTTGTTTGGTTATAAAAAAAAGGCGTTATGCATGGCGTCCAAAAAGAAACAGCATTCCAAGAAAAACACATGCTACCCACTGTAAAATTTGGTGGAGGTTCCATCATGCTTTGGGGCTGTGTGGCCAATTCCGGCACCGGGAATCTTGATAAAGTTGAGGGTCGCATGGATTCCACTCAATATCAGCAGATTCTTGAGAATAATGGTCAAGAATCAGTGACGAAGTTGAAGTTACGCCGGGGATGGATATTTCAGCAAGACAATGATCCAAAACACTGCTCCAAATCCTCAGGCATTCATGCAGAGGAACAATTACAATGTTCTGGAATGGCCATCCCAGTCCCCAGACCTGAATATCATTGAACATCTGTGGGATGATTTGAAGCGGGCTGTCCATGCTCGGCGACCATCAAACTTAACTGAACTTGAATTGTTTGTCCAAAATACCTTTATCCAGGATCCAGGAACTGATTAAAAGCTACAGGAAGAGACTAGAGGCTGTTATCTTTGCAAAAGGAGGATGTACTAAATATTAATGTCACTTTTCTGTTGAGGTGCCCATACTTTTGCACCGGTCAAATTTTGGTTTAATGCATATTGCGCATTTTCTGTTAGTACAATAAACCTCATTTCAATCCTGAAATATTACTGTGTCCATCAGTTATTAGATATATCAAACTGAAATGGCTGTTGCAAATACCAAAATATTTAGAACTAAAAATGATTAAGATTAATAGGGGTGCCCAAACTTTTTAATAGGACTGTATATATATATATATATATATATATATATATATATATATATATATATATATATATATATATACAGCTGATCTGTGTCCCCCACCAGTCAGATATTTATGGCCTATTCTGAGGATGAAGTCCAGTCCTTTTACTTCCTGCAGAAAGTCAGTCTGCCCTTGGATGTATGTCTTGGAGAGACGTGACCCACTGCTAATAAATGTGCCTGGTCACCATTCTAATTCTATATCTGACTTTCTTCCTTTAAATATGCAAAAAAGTTAAACTTCTGTCATTATTAAAATGTAAATTCTAATACAATGACTCATATACAAGCATACAGACAAAGCAGCTTTATTTATAGGTCTATTGTATAGCAGAATGTGCAGACGTTATCTCATAAGGAACAGGGTGAAGGGTGCAGATGGGCAGCTATTTATAAGATGAGGAAGTCTCAACAACAAAACTCTCAGGATCCTGAGGTCAAACTGTCTGAGTCTAAATCATGTTATGTAGATGATAGAAAACTCATGTACTGCGGCTTAGAAGTCAAGAGCCGGAAGAAAGCTGGAAATGACCAATATCACTATAAACAAGGTTGGAAGAGACTTGATCCAGAAAGACATACAGTATCTTCACAATAAACTCCGTGGTTTATAATACGTAGAAAGGACAACATTTCACATAACACATCTACATACCCTATAGCTAGAGTTTGTAATAGCTTGCTGTCATATGTATGCCCCCCTGTTTTCCTGGTGTCAGAGGGAGTCACATGACCTGTGGCAGTATCATTTCCTAACTTCTGATGAGTTACCGTTCCCCACAGAGCCCTTGTCTTCCTACTGGGGAGGGAATGGTAATATATAAAAAGGAGAGAGGCGGGAGGATGACACTGGAGGTGATTGGAACTGGAGTATATTCTTATATCCTTATCCTTACAAGTGTAAAAAATTTGAAAAAAATTGAAATCTAAATCAGTCTACCACCAATGCCTTACATATACCCTACTCTCCTGCTACACATCAAGCCACGGGAAGGTCGTTATTAGACGGCAACATCTGCATTTCTTAATCTGTGATCTGCCTATTCAGAATTATGGTATAATCTATGGCGATGTGATGTAACCACCCTACAACTACTTATTCCCACTAATAAAAACAATGCTTCATTCCGTATATAGGTGTGTGCTGTGACTCTCTACTAGTGATCTAAAACCAAGATGTCAAGAGCGCTGACAGATCTTCTGTATTCAAAAATGAGTTTGGATATCATATTCAAAGTGTATCTTTGAAGAGCCAAATATGGCCATTGCATCTTAGTATTTTTGCCTCTTGTTGCTTTGCTGTTTTTGGAGTTGACTGGACTCATACTAATGCTAGGTTCACACTAATGTTCGGGTTTCCATTCGGGAGGTCCACTTGGCAGAAACCCGCAGACCCTTTTCGGGTGGAAAAATGCGGAGAGAAAAGCAATGCTTGCAGGACTTTTCTGTCTGCATCTTTAAAACTGAGAAATGAACACCCAATAGTACCTTGGGATCCTTGGACAACCAGATGGTGAACCAGCACAGCCTGATGCACAAACACCACGCTCACCAAAACGTAGTCAAACTTGGAACTTTATTGATACCAAAAAAACATGACACTAACAAAACCGTTTCAGGACTCCAATGTTGAAGTCTCTGTTTGGGAGTCTGGGTTCTGATATACAGTATACACACTTGAAAAAGGCATTGACCCTGAAACGTGTGTTTTCTGGTATCAATAAAGTTCCAAGTTTGACTATGTTTTGGTGTTTGTGTATCAGGCTGTCCTGGTTCACCATCTGATTGTCCAAGAATCTCAAGGTGCTGTTGGTCATTCCTTTCTCAGTTTTAAAAATGCAGTCATGGAGACGTCACATATTTGACAACAGCTGCCCCAAATCCCTGTACCCGGAAATAGGGTATTTACAATACATTTAAGTTTTTTGTGTTCCTCAAACACTAAAATGTCCGAGGTTCGAAATCCAATTCGAACAGCCGCACACTGTTCGACTGTTCGAACGGATTTTGAACCCCATTATAGTCTATGGGGGGAAATGCTCGTTTCAGGGGTAGGCAAAATTCGATAAAATTATACTTACCAAGTCCACGAGTGACGGTCGGGCTGGATTCTCCTTGAAGTCTTCTCCCGGCGCAGCGCCCCCGTGGCGTCTTCTTCCGGCTGGAATTCACTCTGCCTAGGCATCGGGGCCTAGGCAGAGCCGACTGCACATGCGAGGGCATACCCACACATGCGCAGTCAGCTCTGCCTAGGCCGGATGCCTAGGCAGAGTGAATTCCATCCGGAAGACACCACGGGGACGCTGCACGGAGAAGACTTCTAAAGGTAAGAGAAGAACCAGCGTTGATTGGAAGAATGTATAGCATTCTGCCAATCAACGCTGGTTCTGCATCGAACCTTAAACTTCGAACAGCTAGTAGTGTTCGATCGAGTACGAGTATTTCGAATACCGTAGTATTCGATCGAACACCTAGTCGATTGAACACTACTCGCTCATCTCTATTCCTCACATAACCGTATAAGGTGAGAGTGTCTTCTATTTTTTGTTATGCCACCTCAATTGGGACGGTATCATGCTATGCACAGCTTGCTGCTCTCTTTTTTATTTCTTTAGTGCATTTTTAAAGTGGAATGAGGAATGGAATCCTCGAGTGGAGCTCGGGCGCTCCGCTGGTGTGAACCAAGCCTAAGTGAAAACTTTTGACACTTCATTAGAATTTTTTACCCTGTAATGTGTATCTGACATTAAAGTGTTTTTTAAGATTTTTTTTTTATTATTTTTTTGCATAATGATAACATTCCTGTAACTATTGAAGCATCTTGCTGATTTCTTCCCTATGTAATCAGGATACATAAGGCAAACAAACAACATAAATAACATCTAAATTATGTACACATTACTAAATAGAATTTCATGAATATAAAATGAAAGTCTTTTAGACTGAGAATACATCTAATTTTACTAATCTAGTAGTGATGATTACTGTGAATATCAGCTGATTGGATAATTGAATTCAAGGCTCATTTTACCAAAATTACAGAGCTGGGAACCAGTTCTTTATTTCTTACCCTTGCTGAATATAACCTTAGTAAACAAAGAATCCAGATTTTTAAGTAGGGCACTTAACATCATTGGCCCCGTTTTACTATTGTGGTTATCATTAGACGCTGATGTGAATGTGGCTCATCTTGGCACATTTAGTTTGAGTTAATACATTTCTGACTTGCTAGGCATGTGGTTGTGGATTGTCATTAAGGGCTTTACTTAAATGCGCCACAGTCTGCACCCGCCATTCCCTTCTCTTGCTCACAGTCTGCACCCCCATTCCTCCTCTAGCTCATAGGCAGCCTGCAACCCATTCCCCCCATTGTAAACTGACCTGTACAGTCCAGAATAGCTCCACCCAAACAAAACTATGATCATATCTTAGTAGGCTAAAGGATCTTTGCTGACATCATGACACTCAACAAAGGTCCTGTAGCCCACTAGGATAGACGCCGGCACAAAGTATCAGGGCTTGGGGACAGTGGACAGGAGATAGAAGTTTCTCCTCCCGCTGTCATCATGCAAGTGCCGGGAATGAGGGCCCGGACTGCAAGTTGCCACTGCTTGGGTACGGTAGTGAAGCCATCAATTTCTGGCTTCACTACTGCTAAAAGATGGACTGTGGAGGAGTCAACTCCTCTGCAAAATGCCAGGTGCTGCTGCATCCATCTTCAGGCAGCACCCGGTGGCATCCAGCGCTGCAGTAAGTAGGGCCCTTTACCTGCTGGAGTTACTCCAGCAAGTAACGGCCTATTAAAAAAAAAAAGATCTGCAGCGGTAGCTACCCTGGTAGTTAAACTCCTGCCACGACCCCACGAACAAAAACATGAACGCAGGTCTGAACCTAGCATTAGACAAGAAATCTAAAGATATGCCAAGTTTATCATGCAACATTAGTTACTTATGGCTAGCTATTCTTGTTCAGTATTATCAATTATCAGTTCAGTAAAGAACAGAAGTCATGGTTTTACTAATTCTACCCATCTCTTAAGGCGACGGAGCATCCGCGCACCATCACACTATCATCACCACCCTGAAGTGGAAAACCATTCTTTGACTTTGTAGACAGTTATCATCCAAACAGCTGCAAGGAGAGTACAAAACTAATAGTAAAAAAGAATTGCCACCACCCAGTCATTCATGTGGAAACTTTGATTTATAAACTCATAATTCCTGTCTTCGTAACTACTTTGCTTTTTAACCTCAGAGCTGTCATTATGTGAAAAATAAAAAAAAAGCGGCATACCACCCTTGTGCCAATGACTTTCTATCCCGCTCAGCTGAATGTCCTCAGTCACTAGCTGCAAAATTTAGAGCTAGTGGAAAACCCTTGCTGAGCACTGTACCATATGATTTATTAACTTACTATTACATGAGAAACCACACAAATACCATTTTTTGCCTTTGAGTTTACTGTGCCATTGATCACTTAGCCGCAAGAAAGAATGTGCAGTGAATATCATAAGACGTGCGGTTTACAGCAAGGTAATCACGAAGAGGTCAAAAGAATAAGCTCCAGAATCTTGTCGATATTATTAACTCCTTCATGTGGAATTAGAAGAAAGGTTCTATTTATTATTTGGATTTGGGCTATATTCAGATTCATTTATATGTAAGGCTGCTTTCACATGGCAGTGTTTTGTCAGTGATTTTCTTGACAAAACTAGGAGTAGAGACTATACAGAGAACAGGTATAAAGGAAATATTTCTACCTGTTCTGTGTTTTTAACCCACTCCTAGTTTTGGCACAAAATCACTGATGAAAATCACTGACCAAACACTGACCGTGTGAAAGCAGCCTAAGGACAGGGCCCCACGTGGTGTAGACACCGCAATTTGCCCACGATGGAAACACCGCAGGAAAAATCATGGTGTTTTACAGTCAGGGCAGAGTGGCAAAGTCCCACTTTGCGGTAAAAACCGCGATGTGGACATGCCATGATTTCCAAAACCGTCACGATTTTGGAAATCACATCATGTCAATTATACCTACGGAAACGCTGGTGGTTTCTCAATAGGTATAATTGAAACAGAAAGTCGGCAGAGGAAACTTCTGTGAACTTTCTGTTTAAAGTGCTATGGGAAGAACCATGAGGCGTTGCTACTGCCACAATTTACAATAGGTAAGTCATGCACCTAAGCCAACTGCTAATGCCCCATTTGACCCCAGCCAATCCCACTCAATGCCTCTGTGCTCCCTACAGTAATAGTAGCCTCCTCACACAGTATAATGTTCCCTAAGTGCCCATCCACAAATGGCCATCATAGTTTCTCACACACCCCATAGTTCCAAACAAAGAGTATAATGTCCCATTAGTGTCCTTACACTAATAATATCCCCAGTGTGGCCACCGAACAGTATAATGCCCTCCATAAAGTACAATGCCCTATTAGATTTCTCACATTATAGTATCCCTATAGTGGCCACAACACAGTGTAATGCCTCCTTGATAGCCCCCACTTGGTATGCTCGCACCTTAGTGCCCTTACAAAGTATAATACCTTTTCAAAAAATACATTTGGTTAACACTGATGAACTATGTTATGCCAAGTTATGTGTTTGTACATGACACAAGTATTCAAAGATCACCAAAGAGGGAATACCAGTCATAGGCTACACCAGACGTAGCACTGCCACAGCTTTGTCTTTATTGCCTTTGTAACTACAACCCCATGGTTTATGTCATAATAGTGCCAGTTACACAGTGCCTACGCTACACAGTCCTGGCACACATCAGTACTTGGCTCTTTATGCACTGGCATCTATGTGTCTATGACAATCTCTCATTCTCTATTTTAGAAGAATATTATTGTCTTTTAAGAGCAATGTCATTCTAAAACCTCAGAACAGAGATAAGTATGACTTTGTCCTAATGGTGGTAGGGTGCACAGAATGGCATGGCAGGTGACATGTGGACCCATGCTGCTGGTTGTGAACCCTAATCCGACAATTGTAAATTATTATTGCATGTACGTTGGTCAGCTTCGCAGTGAAGGTTTCTTTTTGTCAGACATACAGCTGCTGTATTGGCAGTCTGCATTATATCTGCAGATCTCATCCCGATGACCTGAACTAGAAGCATCACAAGGATCTATTCATTTTTGTGCCTTGCTTTTAGTTACTGCAACACAATAATACAATTGTGAGGAGGGCATTGTGCATGGTTGATTCCCTGTTATTCCATGTATATACCTTGTCAGCAGTACTAGGTGATGTTAACTTAATAGTAGTGTTGTGCAAACCCTTTACAGATGAATTTGACAAGGCATTGGCCATTTGGGAATTTACACAGCTCACTGTCAACCAGAAAAATCATCTTGTTCAGTACTGCATGAGCCAGCTCTATGTATTCACGGTGAATAAACAGCACAGTAGATGTGGCATGTGTTATCTGTGCTATCACCTGACTTTTTGTTCTGTTTTGCCTCCCCCAATTCAAATTGTTGGCCATGACCCACCATTTGCAGAAAAAAAAAACAAAAAACAAACAAACCTTACTTAGCCCACACACAGTATAACACTTACTTTACTCGCCCATACAGTACATTATACCCTTTACTGAACATCTCACAGTATAACACCCCTTTACTGGCTCTCATACAGTATAACACCTCCCTCCCCCCACACTGGCCCCCACAGTACGTATATTGCTCCATAGACTGGTCCCCACACAGTTTATTGCCTTTTTTACTGACCCACACAATATATTGCCCTCTATATTGGTTTCAACACAGTATATTTCCCATTTACTAGCTTCCACACAGCACATTGTCCCATTTTTAGGCTCCCACACATAATGTTGTCCCCTTGTGCTGCATAAGTTTGAGTGCTACCTATTTGATTGCTCCAATAGGTAGAGGTTGATCTTATTTACCTCCAGTGTGGGTACACTGAAGAAAGCTTCGTGAGCAAAATATTGACTGCTGTTAGGTGGAATAAACCAATGAGTAGCGTCTGATTAAAAAAATGCCATCCCTTAGGTTGTGTCAGGAGGCGTCAACTAAGGCTATCTCCTCAAGTCACCTCATGGCAGGTGCGACCCTACCCAACCCATGAAGAGTTCACCGGTCAAAATAAAAACAGTCTAAGGGTGCATTCACACTGAGTAAACGCTAGCTTATTCTGAACGTAAAACACGTTCAGAATAAGCGGCGTCTAAAGCAGCTCCATTCATTTCTATGGGAGCGGGGATACGAGCGCTCGCCATAGAAATGAATGGGCTTCTTCTTTCACTCCGTGCAGTCCCATTGAAGTGAATGGGGAGTGCCGGCGTGTACGCTCCGGCATGAGCAGAGCTTGCCGTATACGCCGGCACTCCCCATTCACTTCAATGGGACTGCACGGAGTGAAAGAAGCAGCCCATTCATTTCTATGGGGAGCGCTCGTATCCCCGCTCCCATAGAAATGAATGGAGCTGCTTTAGACGCCGCTTATTCTGAACGTGTTTTACGTTCAGAATAAGCTAGCGTTTACTCAGTGTGAATGCACCCTTAAATGGCTAAAAATAATAATATACTAACCTGATAAATTCTCCTCATCTCCATCATCAGAGCTCTTGTGGGCCCTGCAGGTCTTGTTAACTTGCTCCACGGTGATGATGTCCCATACATGTACATGTGATCACTATGGTCAATAACTGTCCTCAGTGGTTTCATGCTACACATGCTAACATCACTGCTAAGGCCAGCTCATGGTGGCAGTGGTCATTGTGTCCATGTACGATACATCATCATTGCTTGGCAATTTGGGGACCACTGGTGTGGTCGAAATATAGCAAATATTTTTTTTTTATTTCCCGCATTAGGCTAAGGATCCACATAGCAGAAATGCAGCTTTTTTGTTGCAGATTTTCCAATGAAGCTGACAAATGAAGGTGAGTGAAGAAGTGATAGATACATGAAGCAATAGTTCATGAGGAAATGACATATGAAAGTTAAAATGAAAAGCTCAAAAAAATCTGCATAGATTGTGTATTTGGCTCTAGAGCCTCACACCTTACTGCAGTCAAATATCAACGCCGAGCCTCAAAGGCCCCATTACACAAGAAGAAAGTCCTTTCTTTTTTTCTCTATCGATTATCTGGCAGCTCATCATCGTCCACGGATAGCTCTAGGCAAAGGTTGCATTGATTTTTCAATTCAATTACAAGCACAAGGTTTTATTTAATTAGTTGCTTAATTCATTAATTAAGTACTTAGATCTTCCATGTCCTAAGCTATCAAATGAAGAATATCCTCTTTGCAATGAGGTATTGCTGTTATGAAGATATTTTTTTGTAGACACTCACACCTAGTTGTTTTGTCGCTAGAAAACAAACTACATGGTTCCTAAACCGAGTCAAGTCAAGATGAACCAAACCAAGTCAATCCCATACTATGCAGTGCAAAAGTGGTTTTAGAGCATAATGGACTTTTGGACCTTTCTTGGTATGGTTTGTGGTCTCAAAAATAATGGATGCATTTTGCTTTCTCTGGGTGTCCGATAACATTTTATCATCTTAAGGGACTGCTGTTTTTCCATTATGGTTCCCCTGCAGTTAATAGCTGATCACAAGGCCTCCCAACAAGGAAACTTCACCCTAAATTTATATTGTATGAGATTCACTTACAGAGAAGCAGCACCTTCAATAAATGTTCTTTCTGAACTTCATTCTCCTGAACCCACCATACTTTGGTTCAGCTGAGCATGCATATTTTATCAGTTGGGAGACGGCTGTGAGAGTAAAGTTTCTGACATGTGGAAATAATTCTTTTCCCTTCTGTCTGGGGAGAATTGGCACATTCACATACATATAAGATAATCAGCTTTTCCTGTCAAAATTGGCTATTTTGACCTTCTTTGTCATTATGAGTATGGGCATCTTTACGGATGAAGTTGTCTCCCATTTTATAGGTAAAAGACTAGTCAGTCCTTTCTTACACTAGGCTCATATTAGCGTTTTGCTCTCCATCCCTTAGGTCCACACGGAGATCTGAAGGATAGAGAACCTGTCCACTTAAAAAGTGGTTATCCACAGACACCCACAGACCACATAGACTATAATGGGGTCTGCTAGATTTCTGCTCATTCTCTGCCGGTTTTATACTGAGAACTTGCAGGACTTTTCTGTATGCCAATTGTAAGCGGAATCTGCTACAAATTCTCATACAGAGACTTTAACGCAAAAGTGAACCTAGCATTAATAATCCCATCATGTGCAACTACTAGAGATGAGCGAACACTAAAATGTTCGAGGTTCGAAATTCGATTCGAACAGCCGCTCAATGTTCGTGTGTTCGAACGGGTTTCGAACCCCATTATAGTCTATGGGGAACAGATACTCGTTAAGGGGGAAACCCAAATCCGTGTCTGGAGGGTCACCAAGTCCACTATGACACCCCAGGAAATGATGCCAACACCTCTGGAATGACACTGGGACAGCAGGGGAAGCATGTCTGGGGGCATCTAACACACCAAAGACCCTCTATTACCCCAACATCACAGCCTAACAACTACACACTTTACACACTCAATACCACCTCTCTGACAGTAGGAAAACACCTTGAAACATGTGTATTTGGCACTTGCAGTGAGGAGAGCTTGTCACCAGCAGTGAATTTGGCCCTTGTAGTAAGTTGAGGTTGGCACCAACATTTGTTTTGAAAATCAGGGTGGATTGAGCCTCTAACCAGCAGAGTTTGGGCAAATTCATGGTGGAGGGAGCCTCTAAAAACCCCAGTTTGGACCAATTCATGGTGGAGGGAGACTCTAAAAACCCCAGTTTGGACCAATTCATGGTGGAGGGAGACTCTAAAAACCCCAGTTTGGACCAATTCATGGTGGAGGGAGCCTCTAAAAACCCCAGTTTGGACCAATTCATGGTGGAGGGAGCCTCTAACCAGCCCAGTTTGGACCAATTAATGGTGGAGGGAGCCTCTAAACAGCCAAGTTTTGGGAAATTCATGGTGGAGGGAGCCTCTAACCAGCCCAGTTTGGACCAATTCATGGTGGAGGGAGCCTCTAAACAGCCCAGTTTGGGCAAATTCATGGTGGAGGGAGCCTCTAACCAGCCCAGTTTGGACCAATTAATGGCGGAGGGAGCCTCTAAACAGCCCAGTTTGGACCAATTAATGGTGGAGGGAGCCTCTAACCAGCCCAGTTTGGACCAATTAATGGTGGAGGGAGCCTCTAACCAGCCCAGTTTGGACCAATTAATGGTGGAGGGAGCCTCTAACCAGCCCAGTTTGGACCAATTAATGGTGGAGGGAGCCTCTAAACAGCCAAGTTTTGGGAAATTCATGGTGGAGGGAGCCTCTAACCAGCCCAGTTTGGACCAATTCATGGTGGAGGGAGCCTCTAAACAGCCCAGTTTGGGCAAATTCATGGTGGAGGGAGCCTCTAAAAAACCCAGTTTGGACCAATTCATGGTGGAGGGAGCCTCTAATTAGCCCAGTTTGGACCAATTAATTGTGGAGGGAGCCTCTAACCAGCCCAGTTTGGACCAATTAATGGTGGAGGGAGCCTCTAACCACCCCAGTTTGGGCAAATTCATGGTGGAGGGAGCCTCTAACCAGCCCAGTTTGGACCAATTAATGGTGGAGGGAGCCTCTAACCAGCCCAGTTTGGACCAATTAATGGTGGAGGGAGCCTCTAACCACCCCAGTTTGGACCAATTCATGGTGGAGGGAGCCTCTAACCAGCCCAGTTTGGACCAATTCATGGTGGAGGGAGCCTCTAAACAGCCAAGTTTTGGGAAATTCATGGTGGAGGGAGCCTCTAACCAGCCCAGTTTGGACCAATTCATGGTGGAGGGAGCCTCTAAACAGCCCAGTTTGGGCAAATTCATGGTGGAGGGAGCCTCTAACCAGCCCAGTTTGGACCAATTAATGGTGGAGGGAGCCTCTAAACAGCCAAGTTTTGGGAAATTCATGGTGGAGGGAGCCTCTAACCAGCCCAGTTTGGACCAATTCATGGTGGAGGGAGCCTCTAAACAGCCAAGTTTTGGGAAATTCATGGTGGAGGGAGCCTCTAAAAAACCCAGTTTGGACCAATTCATGGTGGAGGGAGCCTCTAATTAGCCCAGTTTGGACCAATTAATTGTGGAGGGAGCCTCTAACCAGCCCAGTTTGGACCAATTAATGGTGGAGGGAGCCTCTAACCACCCCAGTTTGGGCAAATTCATGGTGGAGGGAGCCTCTAACCAGCCCAGTTTGGACCAATTAATGGTGGAGGGAGCCTCTAAACAGCCAAGTTTTGGGAAATTCATGGTGGAGGGAGCCTCTAACCAGCCCAGTTTGGACCAATTCATGGTGGAGGGAGCCTCTAAACAGCCCAGTTTGGGCAAATTCATGGTGGAGGGAGCCTCTAAACAGCCCAGTTTGGGCAAATTCATGGTGGAGGGAGCCTCTAACCAGCCCAGTTTGGACCAATTAATGGTGGAGGGAGCCTCTAAACAGCCAAGTTTTGGGAAATTCATGGTGGAGGGAGCCTCTAACCAGCCCAGTTTGGACCAATTAATGGTGGAGGGAGCCTCTAACCAGCCCAGTTTGGACCAATTAATGGTGGAGGGAGCCTCTAACCAGCCCAGTTTGGACCAATTAATGGTGGAGGGAGCCTCTAACCACCCCAGTTTGGACCAATTCATGGTGGAGGGAGCCTCTAACCAGCCCAGTTTGGACCAATTAATGGTGGAGGGAGCCTCTAAACAGCCAAGTTTTGGGAAATTCATGGTGGAGGGAGCCTCTAACCAGCCCAGTTTGGACCAATTCATGGTGGAGGGAGCCTCTAAACAGCCCAGTTTGGGCAAATTCATGGTGGAGGGAGCCTCTAACCAGCCCAGTTTGGACCAATTAATGGTGGAGGGAGCCTCTAAACAGCCAAGTTTTGGGAAATTCATGGTGGAGGGAGCCTCTAACCAGCCCAGTTTGGACCAATTCATGGTGGAGGGAGCCTCTAAACAGCCAAGTTTTGGGAAATTCATGGTGGAGGGAGCCTCTAAAAAACCCAGTTTGGACCAATTCATGGTGGAGGGAGCCTCTAATTAGCCCAGTTTGGACCAATTAATTGTGGAGGGAGCCTCTAACCAGCCCAGTTTGGACCAATTAATGGTGGAGGGAGCCTCTAACCACCCCAGTTTGGGCAAATCCATGGTGGAGGGAGCCTCTAACCAGCCCAGTTTGGACCAATTAATGGTGGAGGGAGCCTCTAAACAGCCAAGTTTTGGGAAATTCATGGTGGAGGGAGCCTCTAACCAGCCCAGTTTGGACCAATTCATGGTGGAGGGAGCCTCTAAACAGCCCAGTTTGGGCAAATTCATGGTGGAGGGAGCCTCTAAACAGCCCAGTTTGGGCAAATTCATGGTGGAGGGAGCCTCTAACCAGCCGAGTTTGGACCAATTAATGGTGGAGGGAGCCTCTAAACAGCCAAGTTTTGGGAAATTCATGGTGGAGGGAGCCTCTAACCAGCCCAGTTTGGACCAATTAATGGTGGAGGGAGCCTCTAACCAGCCCAGTTTGGACCAATTAATGGTGGAGGGAGCCTCTAACCAGCCCAGTTTGGACCAATTAATGGTGGAGGGAGCCTCTAAACAGCCAAGTTTTGGGAAATTCATGGTGGAGGGAGCCTCTAACCAGCCCAGTTTGGACCAATTCATGGTGGAGGGAGCCTCTAAACAGCCCAGTTTGGGCAAATTCATGGTGGAGGGAGCCTCTAAAAAACCCAGTTTGGACCAATTCATGGTGGAGGGAGCCTCTAATTAGCCCAGTTTGGACCAATTAATTGTGGAGGGAGCCTCTAACCAGCCCAGTTTGGACCAATTAATGGTGGAGGGAGCCTCTAAAAAACCCAGTTTGGACCAATTCATGGTGGAGGGAGCCTCTAATTAGCCCAGTTTGGACCAATTAATTGTGGAGGGAGCCTCTAACCAGCCCAGTTTGGACCAATTAATGGTGGAGGGAGCCTCTAACCACCCCAGTTTGGACCAATTCATGGTGGAGGGAGCCTCTAACCACCCCAGTTTGGACCAATTCATGGTGGAGGGAGCCTCTAACCAGCCCAGTTTGGACCAATTCATGGTGGAGGGAGCCTCTAAACAGCCAAGTTTTGGGAAATTCATGGTGGAGGGAGCCTCTAACCAGCCCAGTTTGGACCAATTCATGGTGGAGGGAGCCTCTAAACAGCCCAGTTTGGGCAAATTCATGGTGGAGGGAGCCTCTAACCAGCCCAGTTTGGACCAATTAATGGTGGAGGGAGCCTCTAAACAGCCAAGTTTTGGGAAATTCATGGTGGAGGGAGCCTCTAACCAGCCCAGTTTGGACCAATTCATGGTGGAGGGAGCCTCTAAACAGCCCAGTTTGGGCAAATTCATGGTGGAGGGAGCCTCTAACCAGCCCAGTTTGGACCAATTAATGGTGGAGGGAGCCTCTAAACAGCCAAGTTTTGGGAAATTCATGGTGGAGGGAGCCTCTAACCAGCCCAGTTTGGACCAATTAATGGTGGAGGGAGCCTCTAACCAGCCCAGTTTGGACCAATTAATGGTGGAGGGAGCCTCTAACCAGCCCAGTTTGGACCAATTAATGGTGGAGGGAGCCTCTAAACAGCCAAGTTTTGGGAAATTCATGGTGGAGGGAGCCTCTAACCAGCCCAGTTTGGACCAATTCATGGTGGAGGGAGCCTCTAAACAGCCCAGTTTGGGCAAATTCATGGTGGAGGGAGCCTCTAAAAAACCCAGTTTGGACCAATTCATGGTGGAGGGAGCCTCTAATTAGCCCAGTTTGGACCAATTAATTGTGGAGGGAGCCTCTAACCAGCCCAGTTTGGACCAATTAATGGTGGAGGGAGCCTCTAAAAAACCCAGTTTGGACCAATTCATGGTGGAGGGAGCCTCTAATTAGCCCAGTTTGGACCAATTAATTGTGGAGGGAGCCTCTAACCAGCCCAGTTTGGACCAATTAATGGTGGAGGGAGCCTCTAACCACCCCAGTTTGGACCAATTCATGGTGGAGGGAGCCTCTAACCACCCCAGTTTGGACCAATTCATGGTGGAGGGAGCCTCTAAACAGCCCAGTTTGGGCAAATTCATGGTGGAGGGAGCCTCTAACCAGCAGAGTTGGGGGAAATCAGGGTGGAGGGAGCCTAGTATTAGCAGAATTGTGCAACGCTTATGGTGGATGAGTATGAGGATGCGGAGGAATTGGAGAGGTTGAGTACAGACATGGAGTTTCATGTTGGGGTGCTTTACACAGGTGGGCACAAAAATGACGGCTCTACCCAGTGGTGGTTCATTTTTATCAAAGTGAGCCGGTCGGCACTCTCAGCTGACAGACGGGTGCGCTTGTCAGTGATGATGCCACCGGCTGCACTGAACACCCTCTCAGATAGGACGCTGGCGGCAGGACAGGACAGCACCTCCAAGGCATATAGGGCAAGTTCAAGCCACAGGTCCAACTTCGACACCCAATACGTGTAGGGCGCAGAGGGGTCGGAGAGGACAGGGCTGTGGTCGGAAAGGTATTCCCGCAACATGCGCCTATACTTCTCACGCCTGGTGACACTAGGACCCTCCGTGGCGGCACTTTGGCGAGGGGGTGCCATCAAGGTGTCCCAGACCTTAGACAGTGTGCCCCTCGTTTGTGTGGACCGGTGAGAACTTGGTTGCCTACTGGAGGAACTGCCCTCCCTGCCGCCAACGTCACATGCTGGAAACATCTCCATCATATTCTGCACCAATTGCCTGTGGCAAGCATTGATGCGATTGGCCCTCCCCTCTACCGGAATAAAAGACGAGATGTTGTTTTTATACCGGGGGTCAAGGATAGCAAAGATCCAGTACTGGTTGTCCTCCATGATTTTGACAATACGCTTGTCGGTTGTAAAGCACCCCAACATGAACTCAGCCATGTCTGCCACAGTGTTAGTTGGCATGACTCCTCTGGCCCCACCGGAAAGTTCAATCTCCATTTCCTCCTCATCCTCCATGTCTACCCATCCGCGCTGCAACAATGGGACGATTCGAAGTTGCCCGGAAGCCTCCTGTATCACCATCACATCATCGGACAACTCTTCTTCCTCCTCCTCCTCCTCCTCCTCCTCCATTAAACGCAGTGAAGCGGACAGATGTGTGGACCTACTCTCCAGCTGTGACGGATCGGATGCTATCCCTAACTCCTCTGTGTGATCTGAGTTATCCCTGATGTCAATCAGGGATTCTCTCAGAACACACAAGAGCGGGATTGTAAGGCTCACCATCGCATCCTCAGAGCTCACCCTCCTTGTGGACTCCTCAAAGACCCGTAGGATGTCACAAAGGTCTCTCATCCATGGCCACTCATGGATGTGAAACTGAGGCAGCTGACTTTGTGGCACCCTAGGGTTTTGTAGCTGGTATTCCATCAAAGGTCTCTGCTGCTCAACCACTCTATTCAACATCTGAAACGTTGAGTTCCAGCGTGTGGGGACGTCGCACAAAAGCCGGTGTTGTGGCACATGCAGGCGTTGCTGGAGAGATTTTAAGCTAGCAGCGGCTACTGTCGACTTGCGAAAGTGGGCGCACATGCGCCGCACTTTCACCAGTAGCTCTGGAACATTGGGGTAGCTCTTTAGGAAACGTTGCACCACTAGGTTGAAGACGTGGGCCAGGCATGGAACATGTTGGAGTCCGGCAAGCTCCAGAGCTGCTACCAGGTTCCGGCCGTTATCACAAACGACCATGCCTGGGCCCAGGTGCAGCGGCTCAAACCATATTGCCGTCTCATCGAGGAGGGCATCCCTCACCTCGGAGGCAGTGTGCTGTCTGTCCCCCAAGCTGATCAGCTTCAGCACAGCCTGCTGACGTCTACCAACGCCAGTGCTGCAACGTTTCCAACTCGTAGCTGGGGTCAATCTAACAGCGGAGGAGGAGGCGGTGGCGGAGGAGGAGGCGGTGGCGGAGGAGGAGGCGGTAGAAGAGGAGGAGGAGGGGGGTGTTCTTCTCGTGTCCCTGCCAGGAATGTTAGGCGGGGAGACGAGGTACACCGGGCCAGTTTGGGAAGCAGTCCCAGCCTCAACTACATTCACCCAGTGTGCCGTCAGTGAAATGTAGCGTCCCTGTCCGCATGCACTTGTCCACGCGTCGGTGGTCAAGTGGACCTTTGTGCAAAGCGCGGAACTAAGGGCCCGCCTGATGTTGAGTGACACGTGCTGGTGCAAGGCGGGGACGGCACACCGGGAGAAGTAGTGACGGCTAGGGACGGCATAGCGAGGTGCCGCAGTTGCCATCAGGTCCAGGAAGGCGGGAGTTTCAACAAGCCGGAACGCCAACATCTCCTGGGCCAGCAGTTTAGCGATGTTGGCGTTCAAGGCTTGCGCGTGTGGGTGGTTAGCAGTGTATTTCTGCCGCCGCTCCAATGTCTGAGAGATGGTGGGTTGTTGTAAAGAAACGCCTGATGGTGCCTTTGATGGTGCAGGAGAAGGAGATAAGACAGGACCAGGGGAGGATGAGGTAGAAGTCAACAAAGTGGCGGAGGCAGATGAAGTGGTGTCCTGGCTCGTCCTCTGGAGTGCATCGCCAGCACAGTCAGCAGTGGCAGTGGCAGAGGCAGAGGCAGAGGCAGTGGCAGTGGCGTGAACGGCAGTCGGCCTTTGTCCTGCCGTTGCTGCCTGCCACTGATTCCAGTGCTTGGATTCCAAATGACGGCGCATTGAAGTGGTGGACAGGTTGCTCTTCTCAGAGCCCCTAATCAATTTCGAGAGGCAAATTGTGCAGACAACACTATATCTGTCCTCGGCGCATTCCTTGAAAAAACTCCACACCTTCGAGAAACGTGCCCTCGAGGTGGGAGTTTTTCGGGGCTGGGTACGAACTGGAACATCTTGGGAGATTCCGGGTGTGGCCTGGCTTCGCCTAAGCTGCTGACCTCTGCCTCTGCCTCTAGCTACCCTTTTTGGTGCTGCACCTGCCTCAACATCCACACTACTTTCTCCGCTTGACATCCCCCCTGTCCAGGTCGGGTCAGTGTCCTCATCATCCACCACTTCCTCTTCCAACTCCTGTCTCATCTCCTCCTCCCGCACAATGCGCCGGTCAACTGGATGCCCTGACGGCAACTGCGTCACATCATCGTCGATGAGGGTGGGTTGCTGGTCATCCACCACCAAATCGAACGGAGATGGAGGAGACTCTAGTGTTTGAGCATCTGGATACAGATGCTCCTCTGTTAGGTTCGTGGAATCGTGACGTGGAGAGGCAGGTTGAGGGACAATGAAAGGAGCGGAGAACAGCTCTGGGGAGCAGGGACAGTTTGGGTTATTGTTCTGTAAAGCTTCGGAATTTTGGGAGGAAGGAAGACAAGACTGTTGGGTAATAGGAGGAGAGGAGGCAGAGTCTGACTGGCTGCTGGACAATGTGCTGTAAGCGTTCTCTGACAGCCATTGCAAGACCTGTTCCTGGTTCTCGGGCCTACTAAGGTTTGTACCCTGCAGTTTAGTTAATGTGGCAAGCAACCCTGGCACTGTGGAGTGGCGCAATGCTTGCTGCCCCACAGGAGTAGGCACGGGACGCCCTGTGGCTTCACTGCTACCTTGCTCCCCAGAACCATTCCCCCGACCTCGCCCACGGCCTCGTCCACGTCCCTTTCCGGGAGCCTTGCGCATTTTGAATTCCTAGTTAGAAATTGGCACTGTATACCAGTAGTAAAAATTGTGGGTGCACGTAACCCCAATATATTCTTTGAATTCCCAGTCAGAAACTGGCACTATATGGCAGTAGCAAGAAATGAGGGTATTTGTATTCCCAATATACTCTTTGAATTCCCAGTCAGACAATGGCACTGTATACCAGTAGTAAAAATTGTGGGTGCACGTAACCCCAATATATTCTTTGAATTACCAGTCAGAAACTGGCACTATATGGCAGTAGCAAGAAATGAGGGTATTTATAACCCCAATATATTCTTTGAATTCCCAGTCAGACAATGGCACTGTATACCAGTAGTAAAAATTGTGGGTGCACGTAACCCCAATATATTCTTTGAATTCCCAGTCAGAAACTGGCACTATATGGCAGTAGCAAGAAATGAGGGTATTTGTATTCCCAATATACTCTTTGAATTCCCAGTCAGACAATGGCACTGTATACCAGTAGTAAAAATTGTGGGTGCACGTAACCCCAATATATTCTTTGAATTCCCAGTCAGACACTGGCACTATATGGCAGTAGCAAGAAATGAGGGTATTTGTATTCCCAATATATTCTTTGAATTCCCAGTCAGACAATGGCACTGTATACCAGTAGTAAAAATTGTGGGTGCACGTAACCCCAATATATTCTTTGAATTACCAGTCAGAAACTGGCACTATATGGCAGTAGCAAGAAATGAGGGTATTTATAACCCCAATATATTCTTTGAATTCCCAGTCAGACAATGGCACTGTATACCAGTAGTAAAAATTGTGGGTGCACGTAACCCCAATATATTCTTTGAATTCCCAGTCAGAAACTGGCACTATATGGCAGTAGCAAGAAATGAGGGTATTTATAACCCCAATATATTCTTTGAATTCCCAGTCAGACAATGGCACTGTATACCAGTAGTAAAAATTGTGGGTGCACGTAACCCCAATATATTCTTTGAATTCCCAGTCAGAAACTGGCACTATATGGCAGTAGCAAGAAATGAGGGTATTTGTATTCCCAATATACTCTTTGAATTCCCAGTCAGACAATGGCACTGTATACCAGTAGTAAAAATTGTGGGTGCACGTAACCCCAATATATTCTTTGAATTCCCAGTCAGAAACTGGCACTATATGGCAGTAGCAAGAAATGAGGGTATTTGTATTCCCAATATACTCTTTGAATTCCCAGTCAGACAATGGCACTGTATACCAGTAGTAAAAATTGTGGGTGCACGTAACCCCAATATATTCTTTGAATTCCCAGTCAGACACTGGCACTATATGGCAGTAGCAAGAAATGAGGGTATTTGTATTCCCAATATACTCTTTGAATTCCCAGTCAGACAATGGCACTGTATACCAGTAGTAAAAATTGTGGGTGCACGTAACCCCAATATATTCTTTGAATTACCAGTCAGAAACTGGCACTATATGGCAGTAGCAAGAAATGAGGGTATTTATAACCCCAATATATTCTTTGAATTCCCAGTCAGACAATGGCACTGTATACCAGTAGTAAAAATTGTGGGTGCACGTAACCCCAATATATTCTTTGAATTCCCAGTCAGAAACTGGCACTATATGGCAGTAGCAAGAAATGAGGGTATTTGTATTCCCAATATACTCTTTGAATTCCCAGTCAGACAATGGCACTGTATACCAGTAGTAAAAATTGTGGGTGCACGTAACCCCAATATATTCTTTGAATTCCCAGTCAGACACTGGCACTATATGGCAGTAGCAAGAAATGAGGGTATTTGTATTCCCAATATATTCTTTGAATTCCCAGTCAGACAATGGCACTGTATACCAGTAGTAAAAATTGTGGGTGCACGTAACCCCAATATATTCTTTGAATTACCAGTCAGAAACTGGCACTATATGGCAGTAGCAAGAAATGAGGGTATTTATAACCCCAATATATTCTTTGAATTCCCAGTCAGACAATGGCACTGTATACCAGTAGTAAAAATTGTGGGTGCACGTAACCCCAATATATTCTTTGAATTCCCAGTCAGAAACTGGCACTATATGGCAGTAGCAAGAAATGAGGGTATTTATAACCCCAATATATTCTTTGAATTCCCAGTCAGACAATGGCACTGTATACCAGTAGTAAAAATTGTGGGTGCACGTAACCCCAATATATTCTTTGAATTCCCAGTCAGAAACTGGCACTATATGGCAGTAGCAAGAAATGAGGGTATTTGTATTCCCAATATACTCTTTGAATTCCCAGTCAGACAATGGCACTGTATACCAGTAGTAAAAATTGTGGGTGCACGTAACCCCAATATATTCTTTGAATTCCCAGTCAGAAACTGGCACTATATGGCAGTAGCAAGAAATGAGGGTATTTGTATTCCCAATATACTCTTTGAATTCCCAGTCAGACAATGGCACTGTATACCAGTAGTAAAAATTGTGGGTGCACGTAACCCCAATATATTCTTTGAATTCCCAGTCAGACACTGGCACTATATGGCAGTAGCAAGAAATGAGGGTATTTGTATTCCCAATATACTCTTTGAATTCCCAGTCAGACAATGGCACTGTATACCAGTAGTAAAAATTGTGGGTGCACGTAACCCCAATATATTCTTTGAATTACCAGTCAGAAACTGGCACTATATGGCAGTAGCAAGAAATGAGGGTATTTATAACCCCAATATATTCTTTGAATTCCCAGTCAGACAATGGCACTGTATACCAGTAGTAAAAATTGTGGGTGCACGTAACCCCAATATATTCTTTGAATTCCCAGTCAGAAACTGGCACTATATGGCAGTAGCAAGAAATGAGGGTATTTGTATTCCCAATATACTCTTTGAATTCCCAGTCAGACAATGGCACTGTATACCAGTAGTAAAAATTGTGGGTGCACGTAACCCCAATATATTCTTTGAATTCCCAGTCAGACACTGGCACTATATGGCAGTAGCAAGAAATGAGGGTATTTGTATTCCCAATATATTCTTTGAATTCCCAGTCAGACAATGGCACTGTATACCAGTAGTAAAAATTGTGGGTGCACGTAACCCCAATATATTCTTTGAATTACCAGTCAGAAACTGGCACTATATGGCAGTAGCAAGAAATGAGGGTATTTGTATTCCCAATATATTCTTTGAATTCCCAGTCAGACAATGGCACTGTATACCAGTAGTAAAAATTGTGGGTGCACGTAACCCCAATATATTCTTTGAATTACCAGTCAGAAACTGGCACTATATGGCAGTAGCAAGAAATGAGGGTATTTATAACCCCAATATATTCTTTGAATTCCCAGTCAGACAATGGCACTGTATACCAGTAGTAAAAATTGTGGGTGCACGTAACCCCAATATATTCTTTGAATTACCAGTCAGAAACTGGCACTATATGGCAGTAGCAAGAAATGAGGGTATTTATAACCCCAATATATTCTTTGAATTCCCAGTCAGACAATGGCACTGTATACCAGTAGTAAAAATTGTGGGTGCACGTAACCCCAATATATTCTTTGAATTCCCAGTCAGAAACTGGCACTATATGGCAGTAGCAAGAAATGAGGGTATTTGTATTCCCAATATACTCTTTGAATTCCCAGTCAGACAATGGCACTGTATACCAGTAGTAAAAATTGTGGGTGCACGTAACCCCAATATATTCTTTGAATTCCCAGTCAGAAACTGGCACTATATGGCAGTAGCAAGAAATGAGGGTATTTGTATTCCCAATATACTCTTTGAATTCCCAGTCAGACAATGGCACTGTATACCAGTAGTAAAAATTGTGGGTGCACGTAACCCCAATATATTCTTTGAATTCCCAGTCAGACACTGGCACTATATGGCAGTAGCAAGAAATGAGGGTATTTGTATTCCCAATATACTCTTTGAATTCCCAGTCAGACAATGGCACTGTATACCAGTAGTAAAAATTGTGGGTGCACGTAACCCCAATATATTCTTTGAATTACCAGTCAGAAACTGGCACTATATGGCAGTAGCAAGAAATGAGGGTATTTATAACCCCAATATATTCTTTGAATTCCCAGTCAGACAATGGCACTGTATACCAGTAGTAAAAATTGTGGGTGCACGTAACCCCAATATATTCTTTGAATTCCCAGTCAGAAACTGGCACTATATGGCAGTAGCAAGAAATGAGGGTATTTGTATTCCCAATATACTCTTTGAATTCCCAGTCAGACAATGGCACTGTATACCAGTAGTAAAAATTGTGGGTGCACGTAACCCCAATATATTCTTTGAATTCCCAGTCAGACACTGGCACTATATGGCAGTAGCAAGAAATGAGGGTATTTGTATTCCCAATATATTCTTTGAATTCCCAGTCAGACAATGGCACTGTATACCAGTAGTAAAAATTGTGGGTGCACGTAACCCCAATATATTCTTTGAATTACCAGTCAGAAACTGGCACTATATGGCAGTAGCAAGAAATGAGGGTATTTGTATTCCCAATATATTCTTTGAATTCCCAGTCAGACAATGGCACTGTATACCAGTAGTAAAAATTGTGGGTGTATATAGCCCCAATTCTATTGCTAGGGGACTTGCAGGGTATTTCTGGGGTGAAGGTGGGGGGGCACACCGTTGGAACGGGTATCGGGGTATATATCGGGTATACGGGAATACACTGACAGTGTATTCCATTCAGGATCCTGGGAAAGCTGGGTTGCGGCGATTGAGCCCGTCAGTGCCACGTTACACTGACAAGCTTCTCCCTGGAATTTAGCTCTTACAAGAGCTGTTGGTTGTCTTCTCCTTCCTATCCTAGCCTGTCCCTGCCTACCCAGAATCTAAGCCCTAGCTAGCTGGACGGAAACCTCCGTCCTCGGTGAATTGCAAGCTCAGAATGACGCGAAGCTGGGCGTCGCTGTTCTTTTAAATTAGAGGTCACATGTTTTCGGCAGCCAATGGGTTTTGCCTACTTTTTTCAACGTCACCGGTGTCGTAGTTCCTGTCCCACCTACCCTGCGCTGTTATTGGAGCAAAAAAGGCGCCAGGGAAGGTGGGAGGGGAATCGAGTAATGGCGCACTTTACCACGCGGTGTTCGATTCGATTCGAACATGCCGAACAGCCTAATATCCGATCGAACATGAGTTCGATAGAACACTGTTCGCTCATCTCTAGCAACTACCACTGTATATGATGGACATTAAAATCTTAAGAATACAGCCTGCAACAACTGAACCTTCACAGATATGTCTCTATATACCAATACATTATACATCTAGCTATGTTATGAATGAAAAGAAAATGTTATTGAAGCCAATATCAATATTAATTTATTATATTAAATTTAATCTAAATATTGAAGGCAAGGTCCCTGGTTAACATTTGTTGAGCTTGGGGCTCATCTAGTAGGTTATCTATCTCTCATGCACAAAGTTACAGGTTTGAGACCTGGGACAGACCTAATGAAGACTTAGACAAATACACCATCTTTAATTGATAGGGTATCTCCCCAATTAGTTAGCACCCCCTTATGTCACATTGCAATTAATACTAAAGAAGCTGGCAGCTGGGTGAAAGGGAATATTGACTGGGTAAGAGGGCTTGAAATGTGTAAGACTCCCTGAAAAAACAGGTGAGTTGACATGTCTGATAACCTAACACTACACATTACAAGAAAATATTTTAAAAAGTGGGGAGGGGATTCATCCTGACTGGCATATTATACGTCAGTCTTCATATTCCTTGCACTGACAGATCATTTGTATTATTTTTTAAATGATGATGGATCTGGGATCCACAACTCCACTCGAAAGTGATGAGGGCTACCTATAAGCTACACCTCTATCACAACTTTTGCAACTTTTTTCCACCACGAAAGTGGGGTAGAACATTGATAAATCTGCCCCATGGCCTTTTCTTAAATAGATTATCTAATTCTTGTGAAGACTGAAGAATGATTGACATATTAGATATGTGACAAATATTATATAGTATATGTGCTATAATTACCAAAGCTTGTCTACTGTCTATATTTCTTCAGTCCTAAGGCTATGATATGCTCAGAAATTCTAACTTCTTCTGTAATGACAGCCTGAATGAGAATAGTGTTCCTTACTCAAACCTCTGTGTAACGCTTATTAGCTACTGCAAGGCTAATACATTTCAGCCGTAATAATCAGGGTAACAGCTTTCAACGCGGGAAGCTATTCGCAAAGCAATATTATTAAGGTAATATCCATATCTTGCCTTGAGTGGTGCTTACCTGCAAATTGCTGTAGGTCCGTACAGATTGTGTTTGAACAAGTGCATATGTATTATTAAGTGCTGAGATCTGCACAATGACTTACGTGATGGGGCTTTAAATGACGAATACAAGTAGACGCCATTACATAGAAGATTCATAACCATGCTTGGAGAAAGAGTTCATTACCAGCATGGTGTACTCTTGTGCTGTTAGTAAAAATGTTGTACACCATAAATCCTGGGGTCTAACTCTGATATTAAATAGTAATGTTAGTTATAAGGAGAAAGGCAGCTGCAAAATCACTTTTCATTAAGAGCACAGCACAGCAAGAATCCCTTCATTTCCTGACCAATTCTACTCTATTGTATGCTATAGGGTTCCTGACCACATATATAATAGGATTACAATTGATTTTGGTGTCAGCATGGGAATCCAATGTTGATAGGACAGACTTGGATATTTTTAGGGTACTAATGTAGTTCATTTCAAGAAATGTAATATGTTTTGTGAAAAAGTCTGGAAATCTTGGTATAAAAACATTACGCTATATTAAAACTCCGAATATACGTAATTATTGCAAAAAAGTCATTCCAAACCTTACCTTAGGCAGAAACGAGTTGTGTGTATAAAGGCTGATGCACACTCTTGTTTGTAAGGATACTTTAGGAAAGTCCGTCAATGGCTCACTATGGGTAGAATTTAATGTGTTCTGACCTCCAAAATCTGAGTTTGAGAATATTGTTCTTTAGCAAGCTTTACAAGAAGATCACATGGCAATAGTCTGACAATGTCTAACAACTATTATTGCATTCTTAATGGGAAATGATGGAGTTCTTCTCACGCCAAAGGGGTTGTAATCTGAACCCTACAAATCTATCATTTTCAGACACATTCTACTGGTTAGATATGGCAATAATGGTAATTGTAAGTGTAAATTGCCTAAAGGGAACCAGTCACTTTGTACATGCTGACCTGTCTGTGGGCATCATGCTATAGAACAGGAGGAGCTGAACACATTGATATATAGTTTTGTTAGATTTTGCTCTTTTATGCTTAGGGATACTATGTGACTGACAAATACATACGGTGCTGTACAAATGTTTTAGGCAGGTGTGGAATAAATGCTGCAATGTAAGAATATGTTCGATAATAGAAGTGTTAATAGTTTAGTTTTGTCAAATCTAACTCAGGTCCATATTGTGTATCACCTACAGCATCAATTCTTATAGGTCCACATATACACAATTGTAACCATAAATCTTCTTGCTCAAAATCTTCATGTCTCTTCATATATTCCTAGACAGACTGGATGATGTTGAGATCAGGGCTCTGTGGGGGCCATATCATCACTTCCAGGACTCCTCTTCCTCCAAAGGGCGGTCACACCAAATATTGATGGCATTTAGATTTCTCAATTGCTTTTTCCCCTCATTTTCTTAATAGACCAAAATAAATTATCAACACTTTTATTTTTTAAAACATCTGCTTAACATTTTACATAGTATTGTATGCTCGGCCATACAGGGACACTTGCTATCACTGAATAGGACTACTCTGGACTCTGATAGTATACTGGATCTTTTTTCACAAAATAATATATCAGTAAGGGAATTGCTATAGCGGCAATTCCCCAGTAGCTTCTGATGAACCCTGGGGGGGAGGGAACAAGAGACAGTGAGCCCTAAGCTTAACCCCCCCTTGCTGTCCCTTTCTGCTTGCCGGGCCTTTACTAAGCAATAGGTGGCAACTGGTCGACAAGGCCTACCTATATAAGTGACAACACAGAACGAAGACAAAACAAACAACAACAAAGGGAGGTCAGCTAGCCAACAGTACAGAATCAAAATCTAAAAGAATAGTCAAAAGGGTAAGCCAGAGGTAAACAATAATAGAAGCAGAAGTAGAGATTAGCAGGGACAAAGTCACAGGACAGAGTCTCAATAGCCAGCGAGTCTGTGTGGGTGGATGGCATGTATATAAAAAGCCCAGGACCAGCCCCAGACCCAGTTGGAAGACAGGCTGTCAAACACACAGGCAAGGATAGAATTAACCATTTGATGAACAGAGAGAAACAAGGTGCAGGAGACGGGTGGGGTGGAAATTCAATTACTGAGATAGAGCAGTGTTCACACAGTGCAACGAAAAAACACTAAGCAATGAATCAAACAGGACAAGCCTCCTGGGTCGCAGTGTGCGAGCGGAAGGAGGCGCAGAGACCCAAACAGGCAGAGACGTGACATGTGACACATGCGATATACCCTATAAGGACTATATGGTTAACTGGTATTGGTCCTCAGATCTTAATCACTGAATTGACGTATTTAATTCCATCCCATTGCTACAGGTGTATAAAATCTAACAATGAGCCATGTCTGCCTTTACAAACATTTCTGTAAGAATGGCTCCTTCTATAGATTCCTCAATGTATTCCAGCATAGTACTATAATAAGATATCAGCAGTGCAACATGTCATTTCATGACATTTCTTCCCTCCTTTACAGTGACATCAACTGTGAGTGGTTTTATTAAAATGTGGAGAGCAAAGCAACTCAGCCATAAAATGGCAGACCACATAAAGTTAAAGAGCAGGGTCTCTAAATGCTACAGCGCAAGTTGCATAAAAGATGCCAATGCCTCAAATGTCCTCTGGCATTAACATCAGAAGAAAAACTGCGCACCAGGAGCTTCATGCAATGGGTCCTAATGGCCAAGAAGCTGCAAGCAAGCCTTACATCACCAAGCACAACTCCAAGTGTCAGATGAAGTGGTGTAAAGCACATCACTACTGGACTCTAGAGCAGTGGAAATGTCATCTGCGGTACCGTGAATCAGGCCTCTCTGTCTGGTAGTCTTATGGATGAGTCTAGGTTTGGAAATCCCAGGAGAATATTATCTGTCTGACTGCATTGTGCTAACTGCAATGCTTGGTGTAAAAGGGATAATGCTATAATGTTGTTTTTCAGGTGTTGGTCTAGGCTCCTTAGTCTCATTTAAGGGAAATATCTATGCTTCAGCATACTAAGACATTTAGAACAATTGTATGTTTGCAGCTTCTTGGGAACAGTACGTTTCAGCATGACTATGCCCCACTGCACAAAGCAAGGTCCCTAATGGTATGGTTGGGTGAACTATATTGGCCCTCATGAGACCTGACCTCAACACCTTGGGAATGCACTAGAACAGACATTGTGAGTCAGGCCCCCTCATCCAACATCAGTGTTGGACCTCACAAATGCTGTTATGGATAATTGGGTAAATATTCCTACAGACCTGCTCCCACAGACCTGCTCCCACAGACCTCCCACAGACTTGCTCCAAAATCTTAGAAAAAGTATTCCCAGAAGAACAGACGCTATTTTAACTGCAAGAAGGAAGAGGAACTACATATTAACACCAATGGTTTCAGTGGGATGTCCTGTAGTTATAATGTATCAATGTCCTAATACTTTTGTGTATACTTCTAAAATTATTTTTTTTTAAAAATATATAAAATTAGAATTTTTACATTTGAAATAAATCCTCACCAAGTCATCATAAATATATATTTTTTAATAAGTGGAGTTAGTCTACCACAACCAAAATGTCTTCTAAACCACTTACATGTATATGATGTTTGTAGAGGTGGTTAATGGCAGAGTATTATCTTACATTATTATCTGCTATGAAACCAAGTTGTAATCAACATGTAAATGAGCTGACGGTGGTGGTAGTCCACCTTTAATGGTTCTAGGTAGAAGAGATCCTAATACAAAACTTCCATTGATTTTTTTTTTAATTGTTTAGATAAGAAGATGTTTAATATGAGCATTAGCCAATGAAGACTTGGTGTAGATTGTTGTAGACTGCAAACTCTTGAGAAGTGCTAAAAGAGTCATTTTACTTTGTGGTTTTTTTTTCCCGTTGGATGAAATTGCCTTGTTGAGTTCTGGATATAACATATGTGAGAAGGTGACAGGCAGAGGGCTGGAGTCCCGATATATCAGCCCCAGGTTTCTGACATATGTGTGGTCCAGGGCGGATCTGGAGTAGGTCTAAGCCCAGGTGTAGATCCTTGGCTCATTACTGGGCCAGAAAAGGCTGCAGCTCTTGCATTGTGCGCAGTTCCATGAGGTGAAAGGAGGTGTTGTTGCTCTGTCCTGTAACCCTGAGTCCGGTGAGACAACATCGTGCTTGTTTTGTTTGTGTGGCTGGTAGCAAGCCACATGTATAGTTAGGTTATCAGTTCTGTTTAGTTAGTCGCTCAGACGAGCAGGTTTTTATTTTGTTTTTGCCTGAAGTTAAGGCTGTATTTTGTTTTGCTCATTTTGCACCTGAATCAAGGTCTATTTATTTTCCTGGATTTTTCTAAATAAATCAGTTTGCTGCACATTTTGAGTCCGTGTCCTTACTGTTTGGGTCCTGACCACTGTTTCTACCGAGCTAACTTTCCCACACATACTATGGATACTCTTATTCTAGTAGCCATGCTATGCTGTATAAATGATATTCTAATTATGGAGCACTCCAAACTATATAAGTCAAATATTCTCAATGTCAAGGATGTACAAGGATATATAGTCTATGTCTACTGTACTGATGAACCAAATAACTTATGGGCACTGATGTACAGGCTTTATGTACATGGCTTTGCTGTATGTAGGGTGAATCCCATCTTGAGGCTGATAATGTCCATGGAAATTATATATGTTGGTTCACTGGATGACTATCCCATTTCAATGTTCATGACCAAAACCATCCTACAGTAGCAAAAAAACCAGGGCAAAGAAGGATCAAGCATGTTTGAATTTAGATATGAGTTGGTCCTAGACTCCTTCTTAGTTGTCCTGTACATTATTGGCTGCATAAAACAGAACAGAGAAGGGTTACTTGATGTGAGTGTTCTTCCTGTTCACAAAGAAGGTGACTGCATAGAAAGTTTTTTGAGAAGAATAACAAGTTTAGTCTTCTCTCCAGGGTCTGTGCGCATCGTCTTCCATACACTTTAATCAATATACATGAAATACCTGAGTCTCATACATAATTCATATAGAGGAGAAGAGACTATTGTACGCCAGCTCAACACAAACTTCCATCTATCTGCTGGCGTCTCTTCATAGAGGCAACTATTTCAAAAGGTAACAAAAGCAGTCTTCATTTGCAAATGAAAAAAAAATGGGTTCTAGTCATAGGAATGAACTCATATTTAAAGCATCTGATTTCTATTAAAAATTGTACTCTTTTTATGAAAGTTCTCTCATTTTAAAATTGCTTTGGCTTTTCCTGCTGCCTCCTACTCTTCAACAGGCTTTTCAGGACAAACATGTCTTGGGAAATTCACTAGCCTTGAAGATGGCAGAAGGCTGTCAGTGTTGAATGAAAATGTTCTGAGAAATAGAAGGTTTTCATACAAAATAATCTTTTAGTGGTTTTATGTTCAATATCCTCCCAACCCAAATGAGACATGACATGTTGAAATGATCAATCTATCTAAAATTCCTTAAAAAGCACAACCAGCAGATTATGGGGCCATGCGATCTCATTATAAGTTCCAAATCACGAATCCTATTCATATAATCTAATGAAAATCAATTTATATATTGGCATGTTCCAAATATAATAGCAGAAATACTCAGATAATGAATCGGGGTCAAATGCCATGGCTGATATATCAGCTTTTGTCCACAATTCATACACTCACATGTAACGTGAGAAGGACACTGTCCGTGGCGAGCTCCATGCTGGAGAATAAATCCCACCCCATGTATGAGACTGTGACAGCACTTGGCAGCACTGTAAGTGACCGACTGCTTCACCCCAAGTGTAAGAAGGAACGCTATCAGAGGTCCTTCCTCCCAACCGTGATCAGGCTACATAATCTACATGAGACCAGGCGAAGATCACTCAGCACAGAGAACTAAATGATCCGGAAGTCTTCCTTCTTTCTTTTCTTTCTTATCTGCTATGGATTACTAGTAGAGATGAGCAAACACTATTCGAAACGGCCGTTTTCGAATAGCACGCTCCCATAGGAATGAATGGAAGCGGCCGGCACGCAGACTTTGCCAGTGGTCGGCCGCTCAACCCCCTGCGTGCCAGCTGCATCCATTCATTCCTATGGGTGCGTGCTATTCGAAACAGGAGTTTCGAATAGTGTTCGCTCATCTCTAATTACTAGTATTTTTTTCTCATCTTATGTGTATCTACTTCTGTAATATATTACTGTGTATTATCCTGTATTATTATGCTGCTGTAACATACTGAAATTTCCCCACGGTGGGACTATTAATGGATTATCTTATCTCACCTTACTGTCTGCAATTCCAAAATGTATAGCGCAAATCAATGTTATTCAATAACACACTTTAGCATAAGACTGTGAGAGTTCCCATCTATCTATCTATCTATCTATCTATCTATCTATCTATCTATCTATCTATCTATCCATCTATCTATCTCTCTATGAATCATTCTCCAATAACATCAGTGCAGATGTTTTACAGTTTGACCAGGTATTCAAATTCAATATGGTAAAGAAACAAATATGATATGTATTAACTCCTTAATGACTAAGCCTTTGGGGCACTTAAAGGGATTTTCCCGTTACAGTTATGCCCTTTCCACAGTATAGGGAACCAGTGTCAGATCGCTGGGGCTCATTGAGTTTGAGGTCTCTGCAGCTCCATAGAAGCAAATAGTGTGCAGATCATGCAATTGCACAAGCGCTTGATTCACAGAGTAGATACAGAAGGGCCATCCTTCTTCTGATCGCTGGTGGTCCCGATGTTCAGACCTCCACTACTTTGGCTGTAATGGCAAAGCCTCTGTAATGACATGTAGTTTTTCCCCCTTTACACTTCAGCAGCCATAACTTTATTTATTGGTTTATTTAGTTATTTTTTAATTTAGGATGGCTCTATGAGACAATCTTTTATGGAGGAGAAAATTTATTTACAAATAATTTACTGCATGATTTACAGTTTTGATTTACTTATCATTTTTTTGCTGCACAAATTAAAAAATTTTCGTTTATTTTTACACCCTTCAAGTTTCACACCAAGTTATTATGATCCAATGTATTACTATGCTACCCTGGGTCCTGTGTCACTCTGACATATGCTGCTATTAGGCAACAATTGGTGAAACTGCCCCAAATCTTTTGCCATCATAATACACTGTCTTCCAATAAGTATTTGGACACCCAAGCAAATGAAGATATCTGCAGTTGTGATGTACGTCACGTCTTCCACCGTTAAATAGGATCAGCATTGGCATTAGTGCATTGGCATTAGTCACATGTAAGATGCCACAAAGTGCAGAGTTGTCCAATTTCAAGAAAGGGTAATTGTGGGGTACCACAGAAATGGTTGATCCTCAAAGGAAGTGAACTGAATTACCCAATATTGACAGTGGCCTATGTGATTATGAAGTAGTAGGTGAACGGTGATTGTCGGAATGTGCCCTGAGCCGACAGACCCCCGAAACTGGGAGATAGAGACCGACGAGTGCTGGCCAGAGAAATCGCACCCAACCGATGGCTCACATACACCAGGAGTTACAACAGGCATCTGGGGGAATTGTATCGATAAATCCCATCTATAAGGAAGCATCTGCTGGGTTCTACCAACTGTTGAATATGAAGAAATATTGTTTTTCTATTCTACCAAAGGTGTCCAAATACTTATTGGTAGACATGGTATAATAAATGATAAGTAAAATAATTTATTACTTTGTTTTTCAAAGATCATTCAATGGGGATCCATTGCAACAGGGCAACAGTGGGGCCAATAACTTTTATCTTATGATAATAATAATAATAATAATACATTTTATTTATATAGCGCCAACATATTCCGCAGCGCTGTACAATTTATAGGGTTCAGATACAGACATACATAACAAAGAACGTCATTTCACACAATGGGACTGAGGGCCCTGCTCAAAAGAGCTTACAATCTATGAGGTAGAGAGGGTGACACAAGAGGTAGCAGGGGCGGCATTGCTTATACAGTGTTCAGACAATTTTGTGCATTAGGAATTGTGATAGGCTTGTCTGAAAAGATGCGTCTTTAGTTTGCGTTTGAAACTGTAGAAGTTGGGAGTTAATCTGATTGTCCGGGGTAGAGCATTCCAGAGAAGTGGTGCAGCTCGGGAGAAGTCTTGTATACGAGCATGGGAGGTTCTGATAATAGAGGATGTAAGTGTTAGGTCATTGAGTGAGCGGAGAGCACGGGTTGGGCGGTAGACAGAGATGAGGGAAGAAATGTAGGGAGGTGCGGCATTATGGAGAGCCTTGTGGATGAGAGTAATAACTTTATATTTTATTCTATAATGAATAGGCAGCCAATGTAGCGACTGGCACAGACCGGAGGCATCGCTGTAGCGTCTAGCCTGATAGATGAGCCTGGCCGCTGCATTCAGAATAGATTGTAGAGGAGAGAGTTTAGTGAGGGGAAGACCGATTAGTAAGGAATTACAGTAGTCAAGGCGAGAATGAATCAGAGAGACAATAAGTGTCTTTAGTGTATCTCTGGTAAGGAAAGGGCGTATTCTGGAGATGTTTTTGAGGTGGAGGTGACATGAACGTGCGAGTGATTCAATATGAGGGGTGAAGGAAAGGTCTGCGTCAAATATGACCCCAAGGCAGCGGGCATGCTGCCTAGGAGTTATAGTAAGGCCTGAGACTGCAATGGATATATCAGGGACAGATCTGTTAGATGGTGGAAACAGTAGTAGTTCAGTCTTAGAGAGATTTAGTTTCAGATAGAGCGAGGACATGATATTAGAGACAGCAGAGAGACAGTCACTGGTGTTCTGAATGAGTGCAGGGGTGATGTCACGGGAAGATGTGTATAATTGGGTGTCATCAGCATAAAGATGGTACCTGAAGCCAAATCTGGCGATGGTTTGTCCAATGGGGGCTGTGTAGAGAGAAAAGAGCAGGGGGCCGAGGACCGAGCCCTGAGGAACCCCAACAGCAAGGGAAAGAGGGGAGGAAACAGAGCCCGCAAATGATACACTGAAAGTGCGGCCTGAGAGATAAGAGGAGAACCAGGAGAGCGCAGTGTCATTGAGGCCAACTGAGCGGAGCATAGTGAGGAGAAGTTGATGGTCAACAGTGTCAAAAGCTGCAGAGAGGTCCAGAAGAATAAGAAGAGAGAAGTCACCATTGGATTTAGCCTTTAGTAGATCATTAGAGACTTTTGTGAGAGCTGTTTCAGTAGAGTGCAGAGCGCGGAAACCAGATTGTAAGGGGTCAAGCAGAGAGTTAGCAGAGAGATAACGGATTAACCGAGAATAAACCAGGCGTTCCAAAAGTTTAGAGATGAAGGGGAGGTTAGAGACGGGTCGATAGTTAGCAGCACAGGATGGGTCCAGGGAGGGTTTTTTCAGTAGCGGGATTATAACAGCATGCTTGAAGGAGGATGGGAAGATTCCAGAAGAGAGAGAGAGGTTAAATATTTTAGTAAGGTAAGTAGTGACAGCAGGGGACAGAGATTGGAGAAGGTGTGAGGGGAAGGGGTCACTACTGCAGGTTGTGGGGCGAGATGAAGAAAGTAGCTGGGAAACTTCCTCTTCTGTGACAGGTTCAAAAGATGAGAATGGACAGTCATAAGTGCGGCTGGTGAGGGGATCAGTACTATCGTAGGTGTGGGAGTCAATGCCACCTGGGGCTTGGGCAGTAATTTCCTGATGGATCTTATCAATTTTATCATGGAAATACATGGCCAGGTCATCAGCACTAAGGTCTGTGAATGGCGTCTGCACCTTGGGTGTGAGTAAGGAGTGAAAGGTTTCAAAAAGCCTTTTAGGGTTGCTTGAGAGAGAAGAGATGAGGGCGGTGAAATAGTCTTGTTTGGCAAGGTAAAGGGCAGAGCTATATGTTTTAAGCATAAACTTGAAGTGGAGGAAATCTGCAGGTGAGCGTGATTTTCTCCATAGACGTTCGGCACACCTAGAGCAGCGCTGAAGAAATCGTGTCTGTGGCGTGTGCCAGGGCTGATGCCTCCTATGTGGGACTAATCATTACTCGTGTTGGGGGTAATTTGCTCTAAGAAAATTTGCATTTTTTCCTGCTGCACTTTTCACAGAAAGTCCATAGAGATTTCGTCTGCAGCCTTTCTGCTTCCATTATACCTATAGGGAAACTGCCAGTGTTACTGTAGGTGTAATTGACATGCTGCAATTTTGGAAATCACAGCATTTCCACTGTGCATATTTTCTGCTATGTGTGTATGCCACAATTTTTGCTGCAGCATTTCCGCAGCTTTTATGCCACATTAGCCCCATCCTTAATCTGGCTTTTATGCCTCTCCTACACATCAAGGTACTAGAAAATGTAATAATTTGTAGATCTTAGCGACACCTGCTACTTCCTCGGTTTGCATAACCTTACAGCGTGTCCTTCTTGTTGAGGAGAGTAGATTGGCGCTGTGTGCATTGCCCTCACATAAATGAAGCCTGATACATAATCAGCTTTGTCCTTCACCTGAAAAAAAGCAAAAGATAAAAGTAATACTGTGAACAGAAGGCCATGTTGACCCATTCTGTGGCAAATACTTGGCCCTTTTCAGTGTAAGTTGTCTAAATTCTTGCCAAGGTTATCTTCCCCTTGTGTATATGATTTCTTTTATCCATCTTGTTAAATAAATCAATTAGCCGGCAAAGGACATCCACAGATATCAATTTGGCCTTTTTCTACATTGCATCTAAAGTATTTTCTGGCCTCATGGCAAATATTAGGTTTTGATAACAGATGTTAATGCATTTGATTGTGGTGAGTGGCATAGAAAGATAAAACCTACAGCTCAGGATATTACAAATGTGTTTAATTTCACACTTCGCTGCCATTTCATAAGCACTGGGTAATACCTTTGGCTTGGAATTTATGTTTAATACCTGAAATTTTCAGTAAATAGTTAATACTATAATGATGTCGAAATTTTCTAGGTTCATTATTATTTCTTATTTATGTTTAATGAATTATGGATAAGATAAGTAAAGCTATTTTAACATTATTACATAGTGAGTAAAGGTTTATGGTGCTCATAGCAACAAGCAACATATTGTGGTAGAGGAAAATAAAAACTTACCTTATATACTCGAGTATAAGCCAAATTTTTCAGCACAGTATTTGTGCTGAAAAAGCCCCCCTCAGCTTATACTCAAGTCAAGCAAAAAAAAAAAAAATTTTTTTTTTTTTTTTTTGGGGAGGGGGGTCTATGACCAGCTGCAATAGTAATGTATGGAATCTCCCATAAAATAGGGAAAAAAAAGAAACTTTAAAAAAATTATAATAAAAAAAATAAAGTAAATAAAAGTTCTAAATCCCTCCTTTCCCTAGAATACATATAAAAGTAGAAAATGACTGTGAAACACATACACATTAGGTCTCCCTGTGTCTGAAAGTGCCCGGTCTACTGAATATAGGGTATCTGCAGTGCTCCTATTCCATCGGGAAGGGGTTAATAGGAGCACTGCAGATACCCTATATTCAGCCAGGCTGAATTCCAAGTGGGGGGAAAAAAAACTCAGTCCTCAAGCTCAGGGAAGGGGCAGACAGACAACCAAAACACCCCCTCCCCTTTCCCAGCACCCAGCAACTACTGCACCCCAAAAACTCCGACCATTTTAATTTTTGAAATTTTCCAGTAGCTGCTGCATTTCCCCCCTTGGCTTATACTCGAGTCAATAAGTTTTCCCAGTTTTTTGTGGTAAAATTAGGGGCCTCGGCTTATATTTGGGTCGGCTTATACTCGAGTATATATGGTACCTCTTAACCCTCTTCCCTTTAATTTTTTTCATTCCTTCTGTTTAGGTATAATTTTCCATATGACTGTCACATTATTGTTATAACCACCAACGAATATCCAGAGTAATCACCATATGCAGCATGGTCAGCATCTAGACGCTATGGGGGTGACTCGATAAGGTGCTGGTAAGCTGTTCCAGGTAGGAGAAGACATGCTGACTGCAGAGCATTCCATAGAGCCAGGGGCGTAACTGCCTGGGTAGCAATGGGAGCAACTACCACAGGGCTAGAGACATTAGAAGGCCTGGCGAGGATCAGTAAGTGAGGTCATGGGCCCATGAATCCTACAAACACTGCTGTCATTATACTCTGAGAGGTGAGGGAACATAAAAAATACTGTTACTTACTAGAGATGAGCGAACAATGAAATATTCGAGATTTGATATTCGTTTCGAGTAGAGCCTCAATATTTGACTACTCTATCGAATATCGGATCCCATTATAGTCTATGGGAAAAAATGGAGACTGCTGTGGTCCAATCTTAGACTCCGCCTCCTCACAGACGAGCCTCTGGCAGGACCAGCGTTGATTGGCCAAATGCTGTACAGTGGCCAATCAATGCTGGTCAATTCAATCCTATGAGGAAAAAGTAAGCTTGCTCGTAACAGCAAGCTGCCAGCTTTCCTGACTAGCAAGGACAAGCCTGCTGCAGAACCAGCGTTGCAGAATGCTGGCTCTGAATCGAATATTTACTGCGAATAGCAGCAGTAGTATTCGATCGAGTACGAATATTTCGAATACATACTCTATGGAATACTCGCTCATCTCTATTACTTACCTCTCCTGTGCTCCAGCAGACTTTGAGCCTGTTTAGATAAGATAAGATAATCCTTTAATGCACATGGTATGGAGCTGCCTGGTTATACATGACTTCTAGAGGGAGGTGGTAGATCTCCTGAGAGCTTTCCTAAATTGCCCTGGCCTGTTTTCTCCCGAAGTTTGTTTATTCGGTGTACTGGATGAGGAGGTATGGATGCATCATACTCGGATTTTCCTTCAGGAGTGTTTATTTTACGCCAGGAAAGCTATCGCCCTGCGGTGGATGGCCTCATGATCCCCGTCTGTTTCCCAATGGAGGAAATTGGTTAATTCGATCCTCCCATTCAACCAGATTATATATAAAGGTCAGGGCTCCCCCCTGTCAAGGTTTTTGGAGCGTGGTGTGACTCTCCTCTTACCCAGTATTCTGCCCCCTTGATGCGCTCAGCGTTGGGCGCCTTTGAGTCCTGAGAGGGAGACTTGTTGAATGTAGCTGAAGGCCCCTTGTGTTGGGTTTCTATGGAGCTGCCGATGCCGAGGCGCTTCCTTCCTGTTTCACTTCTTTTGTGCGAGGGGTTGGGCCTGGGTTGGGGTGGCGCTGTGGCAGATCTTTGTTTTGTTTGTTTGGAACCCTTTTGTTTTCCTTAATTTTGTATTGTGTATGCACTCTCCTGATTGTATTGTTTATTTTGTTATATCTTCATCAATAAAATGAGTTTAAAAAAGATAATCCTTTAATAGTCTCACCATGGGGAAATTCATTGTGTTACAGCAGCAATGATAATACATGTAGGATTTTGCTGTCCGCTTGAAAAATCAGACATCTTCGCAAACGGACACTTAAGGACATCCACAGATGCTAAAGGACACTAAATGGTGTTTCATTTAAAACTATGCAAATTGTGAATGGACACAGCTAGTGTCCGATGATAAACTCTTCCGCGGACATTAGCATCGGACACTAGCTGTCAGACACCAACGCTAGTGTGAATGCTGCTTAATATATGACATGAAAGAACACATACAAGCTCAGAACAGCAGATAGAAAAGATACTAGGAGTCATAGAAACTAAAAAGAAAAGAAAGACTCAGGATCATTTAATTCTCTGTACAGAGTGATCTCCACTTAGCCTGATATTGATTATACAGCCTGACCATGGTTGGGAGGAAGGACCTCCTATAACGCTCCTTCTCACACTTGGAGAGAAGCGGTTGGTCACTGACAGTACTTCCAAGTGCTGTCACAGTTTCATACATGGGATGGGAGTTATTCTCCAGCATGGAGCTCACCACAGACAGTATCCTTCTGTCATCCACCAACTGTACTGGGTCCAGGGGGTTCCTCAGGACAGAGCTGGCCCATCTAAGTCAACCTGCCAAGTCTATTTCTTTCCCTGGTTTGGTAACATTCCAGACATCGCATGGGCTGGGCCTGTCTCATTATACATCGCAATGCAGGCCTGGCTCATCTGATGTCTGCTCCATTATTGAACATGGCTGAAATCGGGGAGTGCTCTGGAGCCAGGGAGAGGTAAGTAACATTGCTTTTTATGTTTGCATCCTCCACTGGGTTTCCGTTTATTATACTCTGGGATCTGGTACACAAAATATACAAACAAATATAATACTAACAATGACCAACTGGCACAGTGGGGTAGAGGGCCCTGTCTGCGAGGGTTTACAATCTATGAGGGAGGAGCGATAGAGACAGAAGGTGAGGGTAGAGGCTGTTCAGATGGTTGTGTGGTGACAGTAGTGTTATTGGAGGTTGTAGGCCTTCCTGAATAGGTGAATCTTCAGGGCCTTCTTGAAGCTTGTGATTTTGGGGGTCAGTCTTATGTGTCTTGGTAAGGAGTTCCAGAGTATGGGGGATGCACAGGAGAAATCTTGTTGATGGTTGTTTGAAGAGTGGATAAGAGCAGAGCGGACTAGGAGGTCATTGGAGGATCGGAGGTTACGTGTGGGCAGGTAGCGGGAGATTAGGACAGAGATATACAGAGGGGACAAGTTGTGGATGGCTTTGTATGGCAGAATTAGTAACTTGAACTCTATTCGCTGGGCAATGGGTATCCAGTGAAGGGATTGGCAAAGGGAAGCAGCCAATGAAGAATGGGGGGGAGAGGTGTATTAAGTGAGCGGCACAGTTTAAAGTGGACTGGAGGGGGGCGAGAGTATTCGCTGGGAGGCTATGGAGAAGGGTGTTACAGTAGTCTAAGCGGGAGATAATGAGTCCATGGACTAGCATCTTTGTGGTTTCAGGGGTGAGGAAGGAGCGGATTCGATGGATGTTCTTGAGTTGGAGGCAGCAGGAAGTGTTGAGGGTTTGTGTGTGTGATTTGAAGGTTAGGTCAAAGTCCAGGGTTATCCCTGTCCAGCAGATCTGTGGGACAGGGGTAAGCGTGGTTCCATTAACTCTGAAAGATGCGTCAGGTAGAGAGGCTGCACGGGGTTCTCCTACTGACCAGACCGTAGACAAAATGGATAAGGTATGATATAAAGTATACAATATCTCATGGAATATGTGCTAACAACAAATATGGTATCTAGAATCCAGTATATTGTATTATTTCTTTAATGTAATCTATTCATGACAGTATAGCAGAAGTTTTTTTCATTCTACTGCCATCAAACATTGTTCATCTGTGAAATGTAAATTGATTTGTGAGCAAAGTTTAACCTCACCTTGTTATTAAGCAGACAGGTAATTAAACATTCATTCACATTAGCACATTCACCGAGCACTGGGGAGCAGGCAGCTGGGAAAATGAACATGCTGCTTATTGCTTTCCTCATGACAGCATCAGGGATCAGATTGTCACTTCCTTTGTGAAGTTCACTTGAATGTGGCCATAAGGAACATTCCCTTGGCTGACTGCTTGCTATGCCACCATCACAACCGATATTGTTAAATGAAAAATGAAGCAAAATTGCAATAGGTCTTGAGAATAAAAAAAAGTGTGTTTTATGTGAGCATCACCCACACAGAACTTCAGTATGGTAACAGACTACAAACAATTTCTGGTCTGATTCTGCAGTCATACTCCCTACCATCTGTTCCTTACTTCTCGATGACATATATGACATATCTGATAGCTTATTCTCTCTTCATGCGTCAGGATTTCGGTTTCACTGTTGCATAATAATGGGCCAAACCATCATAGATGGACTCAAATGGATTCCGATGGACCCCACTGACTATAACTAGGTCCTTTAGGTGTCCGTTGCAGTGTCTATCATCATGCTGGATGAAAAAGTCTTACATGCAGGGCTTTTTCATCCACTATTTTTGTAGGAATATGCCACAGAAGTTACTTATGGAATTTTCAATGCAAATGTGAAAATAAACTCAGCTAGGCATAAGGGACAATGGAAGGGATCCTGACTGCAGGATTAGACTACACAGGGTTGTTTGTCATCTGTAACTATGGAGACACATAAATAAATTATAGGAATTGTAAACACAAAATTATTTTTAAAGTTATTGAGAAAGTTGTTTCTTGTTCTATGTTAGATGTACTGGATTGATAACAAAAGTTATAGTTACAAAGATGAAGAAAGCCGTCAAAGGCGTTTTCCCGTACGCTTGTCTCAGCAGCTTTGCTGCTGTCTCTTCTTCTCACTTTCTGTATTCTTCAGCAAGCTGGGGGAAGGCAGTTTTGACTGTTTGATGAACAGGACACTATGACATATCACAATATAAACTGACAAGCAAAAGTGTTTAATAATATCTTGAATTTTTGAATTTCAGGCTACATATCTCACCATTTACTACTGTTTTGAAAGTGAGACAGACAAGAATGGAGCCTGAAAGTCAAAAGTTCAAACCATTGTTACAGTTTTGCTCATCAGTGTAGACTTTGCCTTTACCATGAGAAATTACTTTTTATGATTACTAGAAATCTAATATAAATGAAGAGCAAATAATATGCAGAGTAAATGTATATTACATTACGCGGCTTTGTATAGAACACTTACCATGCTCCTATAGTGAATGGACTCAGTGTTATCTTTGTGTTAACATAGAGAGATAATAGACAGGTCCTCCAGAGCCTTTATCTGCAAACTGCAATTAGCTGACCTGATTGTCCTGCAGGCAGAACTGTATATAATAGTGAGAGTACTCAACCCCCCCTAGAGAGCAGTGACTCAGATCATCTGTCCAGTCAGATAGGCCATGCTTCATGGAAACAATGTGTTAACAATAGAAGGAATAATTTCACATAGCAGGCAAACAAAGCAGCATTGCTAAAGTATTGTATTTGGGAAGCTCTTGAATTTACATAAGCTAGCATAGAGAGGATCCTTGAGATGGGAATACCTCTTTAAACCTTCTTGAAAATGGACATACTGTCCCATCCTAATTTCAGTATTATAAAGACATAAAAGCAAATCCAGTTGCCGGCGCATAGGCTGTGGATCAGCAGTAGCTGCCAGCTGTATTGGCAGGGATCAAAGATGGCAGACTGCAGCTTCCCAGCAGTATGATAGAAGGAGGGTGTCAAACTGTCAGCATCCTACAATACAATTGCAGGGTGTTGATGGTTCATTATGCAAACAATGTATGATCTAGGCATAAAATAAGAGTATTATATCTGAAATCTGCTCCAAGTGGGAAGAATAGAAAAGTCAAATTAAGATACAAAATAAGATAAGATAGAAAATACAATTCAATTACTCTCTCATTTGTACATGCAATATTGTGTTCTCACTTAATCTGGACTATTACATCTCATTCTCTTATGTATTTCCAGTATATGTTTACACTATTATTCTATTGCTCTGCATTGAGTTTTGTTCTCTACAGTCTCAGTACAGATGTAGTTTAAATTGAATCTGAATAAAATTCTAGTTAAAGTTTGTTGCAACAACTCATTTAACGTTTTAAAAAAACTCTACTTTTTTTTGTCTCTCCATTACTCTCTCTGAAAACGTCCAAATAAATGTACAGCTAAATGTTATCATTCCCTTTGTCAGTAGTGCATGTCCCCAAAATTAAAAATAGTGGGGAGGTTTATTATTATTGCAGAACTGGTGCATCAGTTTCTGTTGAGGGGGCAATGTGTTCCAGATGACCCAATAGAGTACATAGTTCTTGGGCAAAGATTGGTTGCACCATTCATACACCCAATAGTAAGAAATAATAATTAAATAATAATAATAATTAAATAAGTAAGTAATAATAATTCATACACCCATACACCAATAGTAAGAAATCTCCCCCAGTGTTTCTGAGTTGAGGACATAGAGACACTCCATTATTCATAAAGTAAGAAACACTGGAAGGACCTGTCAGCAGCATCTCTGTGGGTGTGTTGTAACCATAGAACTACTCAAGTCTGCTATACTGTCTACCAATAAGTATTTGGATCCCTGTGGTATAATAGAAAATAACATTTATTCATATTCAATAGTTGGTAGAACCCAGTTTATCTTCCAGTTTCGGGGGTCTGCCAAGTTGGGGCATATTCAGACAATCGCTGTTCACCTTCCACTTCGTAATCACATAGGCCAATGTCGATTTTGGGTAATTCAGTTTGCTTGCTATGTCAACCATTTCAGTTTGCTTAAGGGTCAACCATTTCTGTGGTACCCTACAATTACCCCTTTCTCGAAATCGGACAACTCTGCACTTTGTGGCATCTTGCATTCAACTAATGCCACTGCCTAATGCCAATGCTGTTTCCTATTTAACGGCGGAAGGCATGACGTACATTACAAACGCAGATATCTTCATTTGTATGGGTGTCCAAATACTTATTGGTAGACAGTGTACTAAGAAGAGAAAGGGAAGGAACCAGAACATTAAAGTAGTCTGCTATGTTTTATTCCAACTATAATTATTTTATATCAGAGTCGAGGAACTTGCTAATATTATATTTTACATGCCCCCAACATTATCCAGAGTTTATTATAATAGACACCATGTGGACGTGCATATCTACAAATCGGCAGGTAACAAGTGTCTGCTTTCTGAACTAAAAGGTCAGTATTACAGATTCTGCAATGATTTGGGGTTACAGACAAGCAGAAAGGTGAAAGGTGACAGATCTCAAATTTATCTGCAGCGCAATGAGTATATATTGATTATGTTAAAGGCCAAAGAGGAATATGAATCAGTTTAAAGAGCATTGATTCATGGTTAAAGGTTATGGATCCAGAGAACTGAAGGAACTGATGCAAGTATAATGCTGAATAAGTGATTAATATGCTATGTGAGCAAATAGTGCAGAAACAATGGCAGATTGAAGAGGCCTTATGGTTGTGGGCTACAACAAATTGGCTAATCACACATTATACCAAGGCAGAAGAACTCTTTGGTGCTTTGTTGTTTGCTAATAACTATTCTGAGTATAAACCAAAGCCGCACGCCTCATGCCATTGACTTTGCCACCCACTTCCACAGGCAGGTAACCCATCTGAGACAAGTTTTACATAGAATACAGAGGTGGTGGTAATATTTTCACTATTGTATCCTTAGAGGCAAAATAAACTCCTGCATCGTATTAAAAGGATGAACTTTGATTTTTTTTTTTTTTGCTTATTATTTTTTGGCCTATTCCCAGAGGAAGTGCTCATTGTTTCCTATTGCCAACAACCTTACTTAGCCCAACTGCCTCTCCTCAACTTCTATAGCACTACTTAAAATGTATATTGGAATGTATCATCGGAAAATGTTTTCACTTTTTTTGTCTTTTCAGGTACAAACAAATCTTAGTCCAGTTGTCTTACTTTTTAATACAATAGTCCTAAAAGACGGCTACTTCCTGTTTCCTGTAGGTCATGTGTCACCTTTGCTATATAGATTAAGACAAAGTAAGCAAAGCCATCTCATTGTCATTAGCAGGTGTACAAACTAATAACCTACTTCATAACATAGGGCAGTAAGACGATACACAGAGATAAGACTATGCATGGATTTCCTTATCACTTCCAGAGCCAGCATGGGTACTCAGTTGCTTAGCAGTGCTGAAATCTTGGTTCGGAATGGAAAGAGTATCTGCATGGAGTTTCTATTTCATCCCCAATTTTTTGTGGGTTTCCTTCCAAACTCCAAACACATACTGATAAGTAATATAGGGGGGCAACATGGTGCCTCAGTGGTTAGCACTGCAGCCTTGCCTTGTGTCTATTCCAGCTCCTCCTCCACCCTCCACTCTCCATAGACGTCTGTGCAAAAAGTAACTCAGTCTAATAAGAGGAAAAATAATGATATTTCTTTAATAATGTCTATTACAGTTTCTTATATTCAAGAACGAAAGTTTCTTGTATTGACCTGTATTATTCATTTAAGAAAAGTTGTTTTATAATTGGTGGTTTACGTCTGTATTGGAAGTTCTATTAGAAGCCTTCACCGCAGATTCTAAGATCAAACATGAAAAGTCTTAAAGGCAACACTTTTTGTCCTAGAAATGACTGACATTATAATCGATACCTAACATCCATTATAGCCCATGGGGTCCATCAAAATGTATTTGTGTTCGTCATATGCCTGTACGATTTCTATTTTTCTGTTTCTATAATTGATCAGGAAAATGGAAATTCTGACAGATGTGAACTCAGTCTAAGTTGAACAAATCTTAATAGAACAACTTATTTTCCTGACAGACATTTACAGAAAGACAACTTGGGCACCACAGACTTTTTTTGTAGAGCCATATGAAAGATTATTAAAAAAACCCATAGAATTGTATTGAAATAAAACAAGACGACTAATATTTTAACGGAGCCTTTTTGTCAACCAAAATTTAGCAAAATGATTACTGTTACACACATGTAAGGCCTCATTCACATCTACATTGGTATTCTGTCTAGGGTGAACTACATGAGGACCTCCCCAAATGGAATATCGAACGCAACTGCAAGTGGTGTGCAGTAAAAGCACACGGACCCCATAGACTATAATGGGGTCTGTGTGCTAGCCGCCAGATCTCCGCAAGAATCATGCGGAGAGGAAAGTAGTTCATGATCTACTTTCCTGCCCACATGATTCGTGCAGGCAGTGTGTGGCAAGCACACGGACCCCATTATAGTCTATGGGGTCCGTGTGTTTTTACTGCACAGCGCTTGCAGTCAGTGGCGGATCCAGACTTTGCGGGGCCCTGGGAGATTGACTTTGGCGGGGCCCTACTTATCGGGGGGTCTTGGGGTCCCCCCCCAGGATTTTTTGAAAAAATTAGCCCTAAAAATGCGTTTTTGAGGCGTTTTTTTTAAACTAGTTAGCTGCATTTGACCAACTGGGGGGAGGAAGATGGGCCAAGTACAAGGGAGCGAGCCTGTTCCTGTGTCTGCACCACACATGTGACCTAGCTTCCTGCTCACAGATAAAGGAGGGTCTCACCATCTATTTATAGAGCTGTATGTCTGATGCCTAGCTTCACCTATAATTAAATTTTTTTTTTATCCTGCACACCCCCTTTAATGTTCCCCAGGCTATTGGCTTCCATCACTGCACTCCCATGGTTTAATGTCCTCCTCCAGTGACCCCCATTATTTAATGTCCCCCTACAGTTGTCTCCAGTTTAACGACCCTCTTAAAGAGGACCTTTCATCAATTTGGGCAAATGCGGTTTTATATACCGCTAGAAAGCCGACTTTCATAATCTGTGCCCCATGTGAAGAGCTATCGGTGCTGGTACCGTAGCTCTTCACAATGAGAAGGGCGTTTCTGACACTATCGAACATCCTTCTTCACAGCAGTGCCTATAGCGCTGAACTGTGAGAGAGGGGAGGACACACTGCAGTGAAGAAGGATGTTCCTGACTGACTGTAAAGAGCTACAATACCAGCACCAATAGCTCTTCACCTGAGGCACAGATCCCCCTTCAGTATTATATGCTTCACAGTGGCCCCTCTCACAGTATTATATGCTCCATTGTAAGCCCCGAAAACAGTATTATATTCTCCACTTTGGGCCCCCACACAAAGGGTTATATGCACCACAGTAGACCCCCACATAGTATCCCACTCAGTATTATATGCACCACAGTAGAGTCCACACACTCAGTATTATATGCACCACAGTAGGGCCCCACACTCAGTATTATATGCACCACAGTAGGGCCCCACACTCAGTATTATATGCACCACAGTAGGGCCCCACACTCAGTATTATATGTACCACAGTAGGGCCCCCACACTCAGTATTATATGTACCACAGTAGGGCCCCACACTCAGTAATATATACACCACAGTAGGGCCCCCCACTCAGTAATATATGCATCACAGTAGGGCCCCCACACAGTAGACCCCCACTCAGTAATATATGCATCACAGTAGGGCCCCCACACAGTAGACCCCCACTCAGTAATATATGCATCACAGTAGGGCCCCCACACAGTAGACCCCCACTCAGTAATATATGCATCACAGTAGGGCCCCACACAGTAGACCCCCACTCAGTAATATATGAATCACAGTAGGGCCCCACACAGTAGACCCCCACTCAGTAATATATGCATCACAGTAGGGCCCCACACAGTAGACCCCCACTCAGTAATATATGCATCACAGTAGGGCCCCCACACAGTAGACCCCCACTCAGTAATATATGCATCACAGTAGGGCCCCACACAGTAGACCCCCACTCAGTAATATATGCATCACAGTAGAGCCCCACACAGTAGACCCCCACTCGGTATCATGTGCATCACAGTAGGGCCCCCACACCCCGAGAATTTTACTTACCTGAAGTTCCACATAACATGTCCCACGAAGAGCAGCCAGCGTCCTCCTCCATGTTCTGGCTGCCAGCGCTGATGACGTCAGTCACTGGCAGACACTGCGTCGGGGCAGAGGTCACTCCACAGTCAGTGCAGGCCGTGGGCCACGCGACCACAGCCTGCACTGACAGCTTTCAGCGGTATGTGCATTTGCACATATTGCTGAAAGCAACGATCCCTAACTAACGGGAATTCCAGTACAGAATTCCCCGTTAGTTCTGTGCTGGGGCGGGCAAGTGCCGGGGGCCCCCAGAGGCTATGTGTGCCCAACTATGATGTGTGCTGCCGCTGGCCATGTGACCTGCGTTCCGGGCTACGCCGCGGGGCCCCGCTGGGCGCGGGGCCCCAGGCGGTTGCCTGGCTTGCCCGGCCCTGGATCCGCCTCTGCTTGCAGTTGCATTCAGTATTCCGTTCAGGGGTCCTCGTGCGGATGTGAACGAAGGGTAACAATTCAATAAGATCTGGACTGAAATAGTTTAAATAGTATCTTTGCTTTTTAAAAAAATAAATAAATAAAGCAGTAAAATTATAAAAATTAGATTTTATCACATTTCCTATATATAGCAATCCCAAATTCTGTTACATTACCATTACCGAGGCCATGTCAGCATTTACAACAAATGAAGACACATGGTCAGAGCAAAATGTGACTCAGGAAAATCAGAGCACACAGTATTTACTGCACACAAGATAGATGGCCGGAGTTAGCAAGACAGAACATTTCATTTGTCTCCTTGAGACATCCAGTACCTAGGGATTACAATGCCTATTGAAAATGAGTCTGAGATCATGGTCAGACCATACCTATGATGAATTTAATGTGTAAATGTTGACTTTGGGGGAAAGGCCTTCAATAACCGGACGTCAAGCTCATAGTCACATAAAATCATAAAAACATCAAAAGGTTTGCTTTACTATTCTGAAGAAAGTCCCAGAGCTCAAGCAAGATTACTTATTTATCTCTACAGTAAGATATCACAAAGTCCAAGATAATATACTGGTGACATTGAAACATTATTGAATGATGAACCGCAATTCGGCTTATCTCCCATCAGATCTGTATTGTTACATACGCCATTGTAAAACTGGGCCTGGACAGACAAAGCCATTTATGCAGATTTTTATTCATAATATGCAGCATCTGACTAATGAAATCGGTGCTAAGAGATTTTGTGTCTTTAATCAGATTTTTTGAGAAAGTCATTGAGATGACCTAGAACAGAAGAAAAATGAACACACATTTTTACCTAAAAATGTAAACCTTAACCAACGAAGGCTTATTATTGCATTAATGCCCTGAAATAAAAAAGGGCAGCTTTTTGATAGAGCTTACTTAAAGGGATCCTATCATTAAAACTCATTTTTTTCTGCCTAACACGTAGGAATAGCCTTAAGAAAGGCTATTCTTCTCCTACCTTTAGATGTGTTCTCCGCACCGCCGTTCGGTATATAATCCGGTATGCAAATGAGCGTCCCCAATGCTGCGAGAAAACTCTCCAGAGCCGCCTCCATCTTCTTCAGGAAAGAGTCTTCTTCGCATCTTCTTCCGGCTTCAAACTTCTAGGCCTCGGGCAGGCGACTGCGCATGCCTGCCGGCCACAAGATAATGGCGGCCATTTTCTTGTGGCCAGCAGGCATGCACAGTCGGCTTTGTCCTAGGCCTGAAACCTAGAAGTTTGAAGCTTCCGCCGGAAGAAGACATGAAGAAGACCCGTTCCTGAAAAAGATGTAGGCAGCGCTGGAGAGTTCTCTCGCAGCATTGGGAACACACCCAGTGCTGTGAGAGAACTCATTTGCATACCGACGAAAACCAGATTATATAGCGAACGGCGGCGCGGAGAAGACATCTAAAGGTAGGAGAAGAATAGCCTTTCTTAAGGCTATTCCTTTGTGTTAGGCAGAAAAAAAATTATTAGCTTTAATGATAGGATCCCTTTAAAAAGACCTTAACATGTTCTTTATCGTATTCATAATTGTGTCCCTCCATAGTAACAGACAACAAATATACACTGTGTAGTCAGATCTTGCAGTCATACCCTTTTCCATACTCTGTTCCCTACTTTTTGCTAAATTATATTTGATACTACTACTATCTTCTCCCCTGTAGAAGGCTCATACACACTATGACAACCCTATTGCAGTTGTGTAGAAATTGACTCCATAATATGACCATGTTCATGAGATGGAGAAGTAGTACTAGAGGCACAGGCTTAAGTATGAAGATTACTTCTAGTCATTACTGAACAATATCTTGAGACACCAAGGGTTTCATGAAGAATATCACAAACGCATGTACGGTAAATAGAGCTTTATGGTTGTATGCTATACCCATGGGGGTAGCAGTCACAACCTGTGTCTTCGTGCATCATGGGACCCAAAGACCGCTGAGCCTCAATCGAAGATATGAACATTATAAATGGCACAAGATATCTTTGGGTCCCACAGGAGATTTTAATGTGGGACCCACATGCAATATCGCAAGTTCTCTATAACAGTTCAGAGTTTTCTCTGCTTCTTAACTCTCTGTTTTTGCTTTCTAATAAACTCAGTCCTTCTTTAAACTAGAAACTCTGAGCACTGGCAGGCATTACATAGAATGTGTTGAAAAGAGCCATAAATTTCCTTATAACATTGATTCATATTTTTATTCTCACTACCTCCTATGTAATATGAACAGTTTCTTAAATGAACAGTCTGGTCATGCACATTGCCATTGTTGGGCCTGACCGACACATGTTGTATTTCATAGTAACAGCACATTCTAAACAGAAATAAAATCGAATCGTCCTCCTAAGGCTCGGAATTACAGTTTCTCCTGTTTTCTTTTTTCCCCCTGTTTTCACCAGGTTTGTCTTTGGCACGGTGATGGACTGCAGCATTCTTCTTACTAATGGTTGTGTTGTCATGGGATTGCAGGGTGGGTTATTTTTTCACTAAAGTTTATATTAAATATTATGCAGCATTGGGAGCTGTCATGTTCTCCTGCCAATGAAAAGAAGTCCAGCAAAGTGAGTAGTGAAGAGGATGAGAGATTAATCACAAGTCCAGAGCTCCGGAGCCAAACAATCTCTACTTCAGAACTAGTGCGTTTCGTTACATATCCTGGAGTCATTATGAGGTGTCAATTGAGTCCACACAGGACGCTTCAGGGTAATAAAGGGAATAATGATAACATAAAGCAGAACTCAGAATTTACGGCATTTATGACAAAGTTCTGTCCAGTGATTTAGCGCCTTTTATCCTGATGTCTGATTTGCAGTCTACCTCGAGCTACGAGTCCCGGAACACAGTTTTGTATTTCTTTAGTATATTTGTATATCGCTATTCTTCACTTATTTTCCTGTCTTTAAGGCATAGTTCCTCTTTTTAGTCTGCACAATACATTTAGTTTAAAGTGGTTGTCCCAAAACATAGAAAAGATATAATTCAATAAAATTTACCAATATAGTTTAAAGCCGTATTCCAGTAATTCTTTATGAAATCTCTATGAAACTGCGGAGGCGAATATAATCAAGAGTCCGACCCCTCCATTCATTCTCAGCACATAAGACTCTTCCCCTGACTAAGTTAATGAACCAAACCACACATTCAGTCTCCAACATGACACTCTACTGTCAAGAAGGTATTCCTTGTTTGTCTGCTGCAGCCCAGGACCGCCCACTTGACAGTGGAGAGCCTAAGTAGCATGTTGGATTGTGACACCAATTGCACTGATTGCTCAGGAGTGACTGGAGCTACTGAACAAATTCCAACTGTGCTGGAATCAGTGGAGCAGCTCCTATAGATGAATGGAAAGGATTTGTGAAAGTGGTGAAAAATATCAGTGTGTGTGTGTATGTTTATCAAGTTTTGAAAGTCTATCTTCCAGAAATCTCTTTAGGCTAGAAAGATAGATAAACAGATAGATGATAGATAGATAGATAGATAGATAGATAGATAGATAGATAGATAGATAGATGGCTTACAATGGCAATAATTAGGGTTGAGCCGATCTTGACTTTTCAGGATCGATTTTAAAATCCGATTTCCGATCATTTTTCATTCGAACCCGATCTCGATCCCAATTCCGATCCCAATGCAAGTCAATGGGATTTTTTAATTAATCGGAGATCGGATTTTACAAGCAATCCTATTCACTATACAGCATGGAATCTAACAATTGTTAGAATCCACGCTGTGTAGTGAATCACTAAAGTAGCCAGAGGATTTTTTTTTAATCCTCTGGCTACTTAGTCCCCCCTGGTGTCCACTTACCTCCAGAGATGGCTGGTCCGGTGCCCGATGCCTTCTTCTTTGCTTCGCTTCCGCTCCATGCTGCTCCCTGTCCCCTCCCTGCCAGGTTAGTAGAGTGTGGGCGGGTTAGGAGAGTATGGGCGGGTACTGTGAGGGGAGACGTCACGTCTCCCCGCCCTGTACCCGCCCACACTCTCCTAAGCCACAAGCCCCGCCTACCTAGCGCTTTAAACACTAACCTGGGAGGCGGGGAAGCGAGGCAAGATTGAGGGTACCGGAGCAGCCATCTCTAGAGGTAAGTAGCTGCTACAGATATTAGTTTAGCCTCCCATTCCAATGAATGGAGGCAGCCGGCACGCAAGGGTATACAGCGTATACTCAGTGTGAAGGCATTGTGGGAAAAGATCACCGATCTCGATCCCACATAAAAAGATCATGTTCGGAATTCCGATGGCGATCGTGAAATTTTCTCGATCGCCGATCGGAATCCGATCTTTTCCGAACACGATCGCTCAACCCTAGCAATAATACATTTAAATTTCATATATTCTATGTTTGCATTTCTTCTTGGTGAAAAATGCACAAGGACAAGTAAGGGTAAAACTTGAAGTTGGTCCCACGTTTACTGATATAATATGGATCAGATATGGATGGACCATGTGTAATGAATAATATACTGTATACTACAAAGCATCCGTGCTCCTAGTTATTTCTTGTGAAGGTTGGTAAACTCTAACTATTACTATTATGCTGATGAAACAAAGGTTCATATACTCTATGCATAGTTTATTACATACAAAGCTTTTTGTATCTGGAGCGACACAGGATTTGCTAGAATTGTTTTGATAACCACAGGTCTAGTATTGCAGATGAAGCAGTGATGCTGCACATTGCAATAGCATTACAGAAGGTATATTAGTATTTTCATCATTGGAAATTTTCCTTTGGAAGGTTTAGAAATTCTTGATAAAGTGGAGGTATTCTTTACCGATCACTATGCTATATACTACAATAATAAAATATTCAAAGGTTCGCCTATATTTCTTGAGAATTGAAAATGGAGAATATTTTTTAATCTTCAGGTGACCTTCAAAGCAATCTGAGAGGTAAGGGATTTCAAGGACATTGCTGACATACAGTACTAGCTTGACGGCTCATCAGTCAGGACATGAACTCTACCATATTATTGATGGTACATATGTCTGAGAAGAGCCATTCTTCTCCATGGGGACTGTCCGTAGCAAGCACAATCCAGTGACCTCTAGAAGAATCAGTGTAGCATGATGGGGGAGAAATATTATTCAGGACCTTCGCTGAAATACTATAAGCAATTTGTTTACTGTCCAATACAAACCTAAGAGTTTCTCCACCGTCATCCAAAGCAAAACTAGTAAGCTATATGAATATATTTTGAATATTCTTTATCATGGTAGACCACAACTTACTGTCCAGTAAAACTTACTGTAACACAATTGAACACTATAATGTATAGCGCTTGAGTTATTCAGAATACTGGGATCAAACCATGTGAGTCTGTAAGGTATGTAAATAGAAATGTACACTACATACTGTATAGACCAGTCATTCCCAAACAGAGTGCTGCAGCACCCATGGGTGATATGGAGACCCATCAGGGGTACCGCAATCTGGGGAAATGGCTGCATGTCCTCTTGGTCACTGGGGAACATTATAAAATGAAGGCCACTGAGAAGTATTATACTGTATTAGGCCACTGGAGAAGCATATAATGTGTGTTTGGTTAATGGGGAGCATGATACTATATGGGGGCCATTGATTGAGTGTGTTGAGTGCTGGGTGAGAAGTATAGAATTGTGTAAATTTGTGGATGAAAAGGTTATGAAACACTGATATAGACTATAATGCCTAGGATAGATTCATGAGCCCAGGGGACCAAGCCTACACATCTTGCGAGTATCACTATGCCTCATAAAGTTCAGTCTTCAGTATTATGTCAGTACTGATTTTAAGAGTATTTTAGCATTAGAATTGTGACTACTTTGTTTAAAGAGATTTCAAGGCAAAATGCTTGTGACCCATCCTTAGGGTTAACACCCAATAGCTCTACCAGTCATCTGAAATTAGTAGCCAAGGTGCTATTATAACTCAGTGCACTGGATATCAGCTAATTTTAACAGGACCAGAGTTGCAGTGATCACTAACTATAACTACCACTACACAGTGGGTGGAGCAGTCTGCTTTTAGTTCTGTACACTGTGTTTTACCAGTGCTGTGGATACTGCTATCAGCTGATCAGTAGGGCTGTTGGATGACAGAACCCCTCCAATATGTAAGATTCGCAAGTAGTACCATTTACATTTATCAAACCCTTAGATGCCAGTGTTACTTTCAACTAAAGAATTTTATGCTGGATATCAGGCCGTATTCTTATGGATTGGTGTCTTGTGATGTGTATATCAAATGATCACAGAAATACACATAAAAAATCAACTCATCTGAAAGGTAGTTTTTGGTTATCTTACCTCCTAAAAAATTGTCGTAAAAAGTTATCAAAGGAGCACATGGAACCCATAATGGTACCAGTAAAAACTACAACTCACCCCACAAAAAAAAAAAAAAAAAAAAAGTTATGGTTTTTGGAAGGTGGGAAGAGAAAACCTAAAGCAAAAAAAATAAAAATTGATTTGGTCCTGAAATTATTGAAGTAATGAATGAAGAAACAGATAATTTCATCTTACTATTCTTTTTATTAAAGAAAAAAATTCTGTGCACATACAAAAAACACTGGTGCATTTCTAAGACGTACTGCTTGTCCTTAGTCATAGCTGAGCTTACTATAGGCTAAGGCTATGAAGATGTAACTTTGCCATAGGTCTTAATTAAAAACTTCCTATCTTTAGGTTTCTAGAGCTGCAAATGATACAGATTTATTGCATGCTTACAAGCTGGAGATGTGTCATTGCAGGAGTGAGAAAGAGCTTTCTCATTTACACTGTAGCCTTGGTTTTTATATTTTATGTTGCAAGTGACCTTTGGGTCAAGTCCTGTGAGGTGCGGACCTTTAAGCGGTATGGTTTCAGTGCAAAAGTCATTTACTGCCTATACATCCCTGTGGTTAAAAAAAATAAAAATAAATTCATAGTAGTAAAATCCTGCAGTCTTGTAGTCTGATCCTTTAATACAATTGTCTCCTATTTTGTACTAGCATATATTTGTTAAGTTAGCCAGATAGAGGAGAGATAGTAGGTGGTGTGACTACAGGATCAGACTACACAGAGTTTGTTGTCTGTTACTATGGGGACATCACATGCATTGGAGCAATTGAACAAAGTGAGAGAGAATTTTTCATTAAAATCTATGGCAAAGTTACTATTTACTGAGTTACTAAGTTTTTATTTTTATCTAAATTGAGATTTATCCGCATGTTTCGTGCAGAAACTGAGCGGAAATCACATGGACCCTATTATAGTCTATTGGGTCTGGGGGTTACCCAGGTAGCCGCTTTTTTATGCGTATAGGTTTCTATTCAGTGGGTCCCCAAGTGGACTCCCAAAATGGAAAACTGAGCGCAGATGTGAACCAAACCTGATACTCATGAACTGTACTTCTTACTGACCAAAGATATAGGTAGTAAAGTTATATCAGATATTGGGTTGAGCCAATCTTTTTTTTTTTTTAATGTATATTGTGAACCCCACATAGAGCTCACAATGTACATTTTTCCCTATCAGTATGTCATTGGAATATGGGATGAAAATCCATGCAAACTCGGGGAGAACATCCAAACTCCTTGCAGATAGTTTATTTGCCCTTGGTGGGATTTGAACACCAGAACTCTAGTGCTGCAAGGCTCCAGTGCTAAGCACTGAGCCACCGTGTGACCCTGGGGTTGAACCGATCTTAAAATTTCAGGATCGTTATTAAAATCCGATTTCCGATTATTTTCCATCTGAACCCGATCCCGATCCCAATTCCGATCCTAATGAAAGTCAATGGGATTTTTTTTTATTATCGAAGATCGGATTTTAAAAATGATCCTATTCACTATACAGCATGGAGTCCAAAAATTGGTTCAAGTTTTGGACTCCACGCTGTGTAGTGATTAACAAAAAATCCCCTGGCTACTTAGACCCCCTGGTGTCTGCTTATTTGCACAGATCCACTGCCGCTGTCACTCCCCATTCTTCTCGGTCCAGTCCTCTCTTATTGACATGCCTTCAGAGCACCGTGCGTGCCCCCGCCTCCCTAGACTAATGTTGGAGATGATGGGAGTAGGTGGGGTTTGTTGTGGCTTAGGAGAGTGTGGGCGGGGAGATGTGAGTGCATCACTCACAACTTAGAAAAGTTAATAATTCCTACTGTTATGAACATATATTTGTATGCAACCAAAATAAAGGGACAAAAATTATTTCTAAATATGCCAACCTCATGAATAATTCTGTACAGATGAATATACATATCCATAAATATCAGGTAGTGATTCTGTACTCATCCATCATTCCTCTTCCTTTCACACCCCCCACGGTTTCTCACCTGCAACTTTTTGTAATCCCCTTCTTTCCTTAGTCTTAGTATATTTTTGTTTTACATTTTATTATAATACAGTTTATTACATGATGTGCCTCAAGACCAATAACCAATATTATATGTAAAGATTGTGGTGAACTTTACAATACTATTGTATCAGAAAACTATACAAATTGCAATTTTCAAAAACTTTACATACAATACCTTAGAGATGCCTATTCCTTCTTTTCTAAGATGTTAACTATAAACTTAGAGAAACAGTAAAGATAAAAACTTTGGAGAATGTTTGAAACCCTGAAGGATTGTAGTAGGATTGAGTGATTAAAAGATTTGTATGTGAAAGTGAGGATTTTGCATCTTAATTAGGCGGAAATGGACGGCAAGAGAGGGATTTGCATTGTGAACGAATGATTCTTGCTGAGGCTCGGGTTGAGATTGGTGAATTGCAATGAAAACCCATTTTCGTATACTAAAAGCTAATCCATTATAAGTCATGTTTCTGCTTGCTTTAGTCCATAGAACTGATGCAAAAGCAGATGTTTTTGAAAAGGATGCTTTGTGAGATGGATACTAAATTCTAGAAATTGGAACTACCAGGTATTTTTTTACAGTTATTTTTTGTCTTATATAAAGTTTCTTATTCAAACAGTGGGATAATTTATAAAAAAAAAAAAGTTGAATATTTTTGGGCAGGTCTGTTTTAGTAACTATAATACTCTATGGACACTGTTATTTTGTAATGTCTGCAAGGTAGCGCCAGTCTTCTGTCAGAACTACAGTTCTGACAGGGGCATTACTATTTCCAGTAGCACAGCTACTGAATGAACTGCAAATACATACTGCAAATATAAAAATACAAATAAAATAAAGTACAACATAAAAAGTAAAAATCGTAATCCTAATAAAATGATGTCACATCGTTTTTATTCTGGGCTAGTAAGTGCTCTGAAGGACCTGTAGCTTAAATCTCACATTCATGATATCATCAACCCAGTAGGATAGATTTATATTGAAAGCACTTTGTAGTTAAGAACACAAGTATTCAATGTATTGTTTGTAAGCTGTATAACATTGAACTCTATGTGTATATTCAAATGGGGGAATTTGTAGCAGTTTTTTAGGTAGATTTGGCCTCAAACTCAGCTTCAAATTCCACCTGAAATTGCTTGTCTTGACTTAGGAAAAACCTTAGTGCAAAAATAATATTATATTGTAACTTTAGGATACTAAAAAAGGTAACTGGTATAAAAACCATCAACTCGCACTGCCACAATAGGCAAGTAACTAGGGGGTAGCATTCTGAGCTCTAAACCACCATTGTTCAAACCATTGTTCACTTGGTTCAAACCCCCAGTGAGACCCCAGCCCTGCAAGAAAACAATGCTAACCACTGATCCACTGTGCTACCCCACAGAGTATCTACATGCAAATACTTAATATCTATCACTTTATTAATACTAGTAAAATTAGTGTGTTCATAAGAATAATGAAATTGTGCATCACATCTCATAATTTCTCAACATCTACTTCAGCTACATAGGTGATGCTACTTGATCCTTTCAGCAGGTGCAACCTCAAATCCCAAAATACGCTCAGTACATCTAGGTTGAAGGCCATGAGTGGCTGTAATCGCTCCAAATTTAGCATGCTGATTTCATGTGTATGTATGATATCACACACCGCGTATAGATACAAAAACCTCCAGTGTATTTTAGACTACAGGGATTCCTTCATCAAGGATAGGTCTATTACATCCATCCAATCCTACTCGACTCTTGTCCTAATTTGGCTGTGTGTTTTGGGTTTTATTTGTGTCATATGCTTTATCGATAAAGCCAAGTTAGAAGAAGAAGAGATCGGTGTGCATTGGAGTCTATATAAGAATTTGAAGGACCTATAAGATGTCACTCTAACTCTACTAATAGCTGAGAAGATGGCAGATACTATGTATATAATTCTGCTCTTGAGTATTATTGTAACGTCTCTGCCTGCTCTGGTCTTTGCGCCACCCTTCGCTCTCATGCTGTGGCACAGGAGGCGTATCCATTTTGATTCTTTGCTTAGTGTTTTTCGTTGAGCAGTGCTCACACTGTGCAATCTCTGTAATTGATTTTCCACCACACCCATCACCTTCATTTCCCTCTGGTCCTCTAATAGTTAAGTTTAGCCTTGCCCTGTGATTGACAGCCCATCCGCCTATCAACTCCAGGGCGGGTTCTTCCTCCCTATTTATTCTTGGCTCACCTTCACATTGGTGCTTGCTATTGCTTTGTGCATGCTGGCTTTTTCTCTCGCTGTTTATTCTTGTATTCCTATTCTTGTCCACTGGCTTTCCCTATTGACTACTTTTTTGGATATCGATTTTGACACTGCATTGCTCGACTGTTCTGGACCCTTGGCTAGCCGACCTCCCTTTTTTTGTTATTTGTCTTGTCTGCGTTTTGTGTTTTCATGTATAAAGGAAGGGCCCGTCTCCAAGTTGCCGCCTATTACGTAGGATAGGACTAGGCAAGCAGGAAGTACAAGGGAAGGTTTCAGCTTAGGGCTCACTATCTACTGTGACCCTTTCCCAGGGTTTCCAGCAGCTACTGGGCAATTGCTCCTATCGCAATTCCCTTACATTTATTTTCATGATTATTATCTCTGAGTAAGGGTGTAATAGGAACACCGGTGCCAATAGGATTCATATCTGGAGATACTATTGAGGTTGTGGCTTCCAGACTCAGTCATGAAAATTATTGTCATGAGCTGTTATACTGTAAAAACCTCTGCTTTGACCATGGTTTAACATAAAACTATAATAAATATAAAGTCTTTATTCTTTTTAGATGTGAAAAATGACTTCCCTCTTTGCGTAGGATCCTTCAAAATAACATTTTGCTTCCAGAGGATTGTTGTTTTTAAGTCTTCCAATGGGATATTTGTAGCGTCCTGCATAGGTCAAGGGTTATTCACATTGATACTGAAGAAATGTGATCATTAAACCATGTCACATCTCAAGAGCCATGAGCTTTTCATATATTTATGGCTACCCATTGAATCTCAGAGAGTAATGCAACCACTGTGTGATTTTTTTTTTACCGTAGAAAACAAAATTGACATTAATTCGGCTTTTAACTAGCGTACTGACAAGAATCAATTTGGCAGCATTCACATTCCAATATTTACTGTAGAAAATTAGCAATAAACTGTGAAAGAACGTGACCCTAATACCATGAATCTGCTGCAGGGAAACGTGCGCCTCTAACCCAAGCGGACATTATGATAAATGATGCAATTAGAAAAATTTTGCACTATGCACCTGGGATACAGCACAGCTGTACAAGGACTCTGCTAGAACTCCAAGCAAAGTCTAATTGTGTTTTCTGAGCAGAGAACCTTTGCGCCAATAGAGAGATTTCTCATAAATGTTTTGCTATATTGAGACTGTGCAGAACCGAAAGGCCATCTTAACCCTTAAGTACTATCATGGTGTCTATCATACACCGCTATCATACACATATCATTATGATAGACACCATGCTAGTATTTAAGGGTTAAAATGAGAAGGATCCATATAAAATGTACTGGCAGTATTTCTAGACTTCAGAGACATATTATTTGGAAAGCATTGGTACAGTTGATATTTGAGTAGAAAACCATAACTATACTGCAGTGTGTACAGAATCTGAACTTCTGCAGAAAAGGACAACCTAAAATGAACCGCAACACCCAACTATTGTGGCATTCATTTTTTATCACTCATTTATAAAGCGCCAACGTGTTTCTCAGCACTCTACATAAATTGTCCTCACTTACGTCACCCTATATACCCATTGGTGCACATAATCTAACTGTTTTTTTTTCTAAATGTAGATTGTGAGCCCCATATAGGGATCACAATGTACATTTGTTTTAAAATTTTTTATCCATCAGTATGTCTTTGTAGAATGGGAGAAAATCCATGCAAACATAGGGAGAACATACAAACTCCTTGCAGATGTTCCTGGCGGAATTCGAACCCAGGACTCCAGCACTGCAAGGCTGCACTGCTAAGCACTGAGCCACCGTGTTGCCCCTTTGACTCACAGTTTTTAATTCTCAAAGAATAGAGATTCAGACGACAAAGAATAATAATTGGAGGCTCAGAAAATTCAAAACCAACTCCCCTTTCCTCCTTTTGCCAAGGTGTTCCATCTTCATTCTCGGGCCAAGGCAGTGTCAGAGCACCAGACAAATCAGGAAAGTTGAGTATGAGTGGGGTTTTTTGTATTTTTTTCTGAGCCTTTGCTTGATCTTTGAATATTATACTCTGAAATCTGAAGACCCCCACAATATAATAATGATTGGTTGGTGGTGAACCCTAAAAATCTCAGGTTAGGCCAAACTAGAAATTTTTGGAAAATTTGTTACAGGTTCACTCATACTCAATCCAAATTGACAGTTTGCAAATTTTAAACATGCCGGGAAAAAGAAAATCTAATTTGCCGTAAAATTCTAAAACAGCAAGAGCTATAAAGGTAGCCAGAAGTCAACAGAATTCTCCTCAAGCGGAGCTCAGGTGGATTATCGAAGTCAACAACACACTCATTATATGGTATCCCAGCGAGCTGCTGAGATGCCGATACAATCACAGGCATGTAGCTTGAGAGCTGCCGAAACGCTGGAGCAGGCAAATCATCAACAACAACAACACGTTAATTATATGGCGTCTCAGCCAGCTGCTGAGATGCTGGAACAATCACAGGCATGGCACAAGGAACAAGGACAGCTTGAGAGTTTCCAAAACGCTGGAGCAGGCAAACCATCGACGGCAGCAATTTGCAGAATAAAGGCTGATCATCGACACCAACAACACACAGATGAAGTTGCAGGCAGAGTCTAGTCTTATATACAGCTTTAATAGCTTGGATCAGCATTGAATGTAAACATGTTTTCCTCTAAATTAAGCTGGGCAAAAACATTGGATCTTTTGATATCAGATCCAGTTGAACAGGTTTTGATCAATCCTCTATAAAACAAAATAAGGAACAGACTTTTGTTTGAAACTTTTTTTTCCACTAAAGGTGCCAGAGGTTTCTTTTCCAAGTGAAGTGTACAACCCCTTAAGGCACCAAGTCTTAATATGAACCCATTGTGTTACATTTGTTCTAAGGCATTCTGTGTACCCAAACAACTACAAATATACAAATAAGAAAATACAGAGGATTTTAAAAAAATACATAATTTGGTCACTTACCATACAAGAGTTTTAAAATGACATAAAATATAAAGTTTCATATTACTCTAGTATCAATCTAGAGATGTTACATGTTTGACAATTATCTATTGTCCCGACATCATCCATCAAGAATAGATTTAGGGCAGTGCTACTTGGATACTAGCAACAATTTCACTGCTATAAATAAGTGAGTCATAAATAAAGTGTCTATTCATATCACTCATGGGAGTTACATTCATCTGTCTATGACCATAGTTGCAGTGTTATAAATATAAATACTGGCTAAGGATAGTCCTGTCTGCACTATGTTTACACGCGCATGTTGCCAGCATTGGTATACGAGAAGAGTAATGACAAAGTGATTATTTATTTCATGTTGTTCACAAGCAAAGGAAAATATGTTCTTGTCCGTACCTTTCAGGATGATGAGGTCTTAACAGTTTTATATATCTCATGTCTCCTGCCAATGATTCATGGTTACAGGAAAGAGAAGTATTGTAAAAATAAGAGTGTCATCATAAGAAAATGTAGCGTCTTAATACAACATAAGTTTGGCGCTAAGATTATGCAAAGGATTTTCTGTGCTGCACTATTTATGTAGTTCACATCCACGTCTGATGCTAGGTTTACACTAGCATTTGGGTTTCCGTTCTTCCCAAAAAAAGGGAAACCCTATCTGCTTTAAAAACAGTTACCCATGGAAAAACCCATGGACCCCAAAAGGGAATCTACCAAGTTTCCACTGGTTTCCATCTGAAATCTTTCTTGCAGGACTTTTCTCTCCACATATTTTAAGCAGAATTGGGGACCAAATGTTTACACAAGTGTGACCAGAGCCTAAGGGAGTTATAGAGGCAGATTGGCACAGTTGATTAAGTTGTTTTCAAAGCTCCTGACATTAAAAAAATTAAGTGAAAGAACAAAAGAGAAATCTAAATCACATCAATACTTGATGTTATCGCCCTTTGGAGGAGGAGTCCTGGAAGTGATGATATGGCAGAGCCCTAATCTCAGTATAATCCAATCTGTCTGGGATTACATGAAGAGACAGAAGGATTGGAGCAGGCCTATATCCACAGAAGATTTGTGCTTAGTTCTCCAAGATGTTTGGAACAACCTTCCTGATGAGTGTCTTCATAAACTGTCTCCAAGTGTACTTAGAAGAATTGATGCTGTTTTGAAGGCAAAAGGATAGTCACTAGAGATGAGCGAGTAGTACTAGTAGTAAAAAATTCTGTGTTTATTCAGAATTTATATATAGGTGTCAAAGCTGACATTTTATTTATATTTGTAGCTCCAAATTTCTTGCATAGCTTTTGTGTTGAATGATTTTGGCTCCCTATAGCCGCATCTTTAAGAGAGTTTATTACTATAGGCAAGTTTCTACAGTTCCCTTGAATTCAAAGATAAACCAAGTTCTAGTTATTAGAGATGAGCGAGTAGTATTCGATCGAGTAGGTATTCATTCGAATACTACGGTATTCGAAACACTCGTACTCGATCGATTACCACTCGCTATTCGAATGGAAAAGTTTGATGCAGAACCAGCATTGATTGGCCGAATGCTATACAGTCAGCCAATCAATGCTGGTTCTTCTCCTACCTTTAGAAGTCTTCTCCGTGCAGCTTCCCCGCGGCGTCTTCCGGCTCTGAATTCACTCTGCCAGGCATCGGGCCTGGGCAGAGTCGACTGCGCATGTCCGCTTATAGTGCGGGCATGCGCAGTCGGCTCTGCCCAGGTCCGATGCCTGGCAGAGTGAATTCAGAGCCAGAAGATGCCGCGGGTATGCTGCACAGAGAAGACTGCACGGAGGATCCAGCCCGACCCTCACTCGTGGACTTGGTAAGTATAATTTGATCGAACGTTGCCTACCCCTGAAACGAGCATTCCCCCCCCCCCCCCCATAGACTATAATAGGGTTCGATATTTGATTCGAGTAGTCGAATATTGAGAGGCTACTCAAAACGAATATCGAACCTCGGACATTTTACTGTTCGCTCATCTCTAATGGGCACCTCAACAGAAAAGTGACATTAATATTTAGTAGATCCTCCTTTTGCCTCTAGTCGCTTCCTGTAGCTTTTAATCAGTTCCTGGATCCTGGATGAAGGTATTTTGGACCATTCCTCTTTACAAAACAATTCAAGTTCAGTTAAGTTTGATGGTCGCCGAACATGGACAGCCCACTTCAAATCATCCCACAGATGTTCAATGATATTCAGGTCTGGGGACTGGGATGAGGGGCTACTCGAAACGAATATCGAACCTCGAACATTTTACTGTTCGCTCATCTCTAATAGTCACACCAAATATTAATATGATTTAGATTTCTCTTTTATTCATTCACTTCAATTTGTTAATTCACAAAAATAAACTGTTAACACTGCAGCCTTTTTCTATGCCGGCCTAAAACTGTATCTACTGCAAACACCTCTAACACATTAGCTAAGTCCTTGCAAAGCAGTGGAAGTATTTAGGTTTCATTGCATGATCACAATAAGGTACAGTATCTGGTATAAGGACTTTCCAGAATGCATATTGTCATGTGCACATATCCCCAATATGAGACATGAGAGTGACTGCAAGGAGTTAATCTATTCTCATTCAATTGGGCACTCAGGCTGAAAATTGAGAATAAAGCTCATCACTACATAGTTCACACATCTCAGATACACAACTCTCTGCCACTACCTACCAAATATGCACAATAAGTCCCAACACTATGCAGTGCTTTCCAGCCATCAAAATGTTAAATAGTATGTAAAAGGTTATGGAATGTTTTAGAGCAGACAAGGCACAAGCATATTCATCTTTAATAAAACAAGTTACAGTGCCTAATGTATGAATAGAATAACATACAAAAACAAGCAAAACAGTTATGAAATAAACAAAGAAAAAACTAAACTTTAGAGTATTTTATGTGCTCTTGAGATTAAGGAAATATCTGAAAGGTATGAATTCAATTTTTTTGTCCTGGTCAAATTCTGATATTGTCAGTCCTTAACTCTTGCTTTTAGAACTACTACTTAATTTATTAAGCAAAAGCATTTTCACTTACAGTAACAAGTGGGAAGGATCAGGAAAATTACATAGCACATTGTTCCTCAAGATGGTCCCCTCGAGTCTAAATAAACAGGTGCTCATTTGCCCCACTTTGAAGTCAGGGCAAGGTAACAAATTGAACACTCTCTCTTCCTCAAATGATAATACCTAAGCTTTGGCAGACATGATGCAAAATACCCAGAACATGCAAAAAAATCACTTCAAACTTCAACTATGCACAAACGTATTCAACTATGTAACTTATATATAAACATTGACTTTACCATTGTGTTTAACCCCTTCCCAACATCCGCCGTACTAGTTATTTAATATGGCGGCCGCTCGGGGGATGGGTGGCCGCCATAGTTGCCTGGTGTCTGCTGTTTGAGGGAGCCTGCACACGATGTAATGCTGTGCTCATTCTGATAGTAAAAACACGTTCAGAATGAGCGCATAAAAAGCAGCTCCCATTGACTTGAATTGGAGCCGGCATACGTGCGCTCCCCATTGAAATCAATGGGAGGCTTTTTTCCTATGCTTTCAATGTATTACGCGCGTTTCAAATTGAAAGCATAGGGAAAAAAGCCTCCCATTGATTTCAATGGGGAGCGCACGTATGCCGGCGCCCATTCAAGTCAATGGGAGCTGCTTTTTACACGCTCATTCTGAACGTGTTTTTACAATCAGAATGAGCGCAGCGTTACATCGTGTGACGGCTCCCTTATACATCAGACACCATGCGCTGATTGAAGACCCCTAGAGGTTGTAATAAATCAAATCAAATCAAAAGAATCAAAAAAAAGTAAAAATAAAAAGTATTAAAAATTAAAATCACACCACTTTCCGGGAAAAAAATGTCAAAAGTGCTAAACCGCCGTTTTTTTTTCACAGCTTTGCCTATGATAAAAATTTTAATAAAAAGTGATCAAAGCAATAACAATTCCCCAAAAAGGTATAACTAAAAAGTATACCCGGCCCCACAAAAAAAGATGCCCTATGTATCCTCGTACACAGAAGCATAAAAAAGTTAGGGGTGTTAACAGAAAAAAAAAATTAAAAAATTTTGGGTACAGTTTTGGATTTTTGTTAAGGAGTTAAAATGTAAATAAAGCCATATAAATTTTTTATCCTCGGAATCGTACCAAAACATTGAATATAGGTGACATGTCATTTTGGCTGCACAGTGAACGCTGTAAAAACGAATCCCGTAAGAAATCCTCCCCATCCTGGATTTTTTTCCAGCTTCCCTGTACATTATACAGAATAATTAATGGTAGCGTCATGAAGAAAAATTTGTCCCGCAAACATTAAGACCTCATTTGGCTCTGAGAGACAAAAAATAAAAGATCATAGGCTTTGGAAGGGGGGAAAACAGAAAACGAAAATCGAAAAATGCCTGCGGTGGGAAGAGGTTAAAGATGTACACACGCTTTACATCAAATGTTATAGTTATTGGTTACTTGGGTTAGATCAAGTGTATTTATCAGTGACTTCAGTCCATCTAGTTTGAGCTAACAATTTTCTGACTTGTAAGAGATGTGGTTATGGGCAAGATTGTACACATATGCAATAGATATGTTTCATAACATAAAAACTGCTGTGAAATGTTACAGTGTAGTAGTGCAGTGCTACCATCACTCGCAAGGACAATTTAATACAAATTTTCTATCCAGATAAGAAAAAATACTGTAATTCACCTGTCTACATATATTTGTCTGACACTTGTAAAACTGACACCATTCGTGTGAGTAATACAGCAGATGTCAGATCTCTGCTACAGGAGGGTTGTGAAAATCCAAACCGGGTCCCTGAGCTACTGTTGTGTAAATGACACCAATCAATCCTGCAGCAGCAGCGGAACATTCTTTCATTCTGCTTGACCCTTTGTCCTTGTGTATAAGAAATACTGGGAAGGAAACAGAAGCTAGGAAAGCAGAGAATGAATTTATGCACAGTAGAGGTTTAACACGCCTTGAGATCTTTTCTGGTGGAAATAAAAGCAATAGGTTCCATTAAATATGAATTACCTCCTTGGGACTACACGTGCTAAGATATGCAGCACTGCTGTGAGTAGTCGTATTCTGCCACTGGATTCCTCTCTCTTCATTGCAGACGTGACATGAATATATTATACTGTACTTTCGATACTTTCTAGAAACATTTTTCTGCTTCGGATAAAATGGCTTGGTGAACCTTCAGACATCTTCAGAGCGTACGCTACCACATTTGATGAACGTATGACTATTGAGATGGTCCAACTAAACATGCACTAGACCAGTTCATCTCAAATTGTGAAGTGTCCCTCACCGGCATGCTTTCCAATTGTCCTGGATCCAGTGGGTCTGCTTTGCAGTTTGGACATTGTCCTGCAATTCTAAGAACTCTGCCACATGTAGCGATTTTAACTCTATTTAGGTTCTTAGTTCATACAGTACAGTGCAAATGTTTTAGACAGGTGTGTAAAAAAATATGTAAAGTAAGAATGGTTTGAATAATGGAAGTTCTAATAGTTAATTTTTTGTAAATTTACAAAATTAAGTGAATGAACAAAAAAAAAAAGAAATCTAAATCCCATCAATATTTGGTGTGACCACTGCTGCCTTCCATCAATTCTTTTAGATACACTTTCATGCAGTTTTTGAAGGAACTCAGCAGGGAGGTTATTCCAAACATCTTGGAGAACTTCCGTACATGTAGGCTTGCTCCAATCCTTGTGTCTCTTCATGTAATCCTAGACAGACTGGATGATATTGAGATCAGGGCCATATCATGACTTCCAGGACTCCTCCTCCAAAGGGTGGTCACTCAAAACATTAATGGGATTTAGATTTCTCTTTTGTTCATTCACTTCGTTTTGTTAATTGACTAAAGTAAACTATTAACACTTTTATGTCAGCATGTATTTTAATTTTGCAACATTTTTTCCAAACCTGCCTAAACCATTACACAGTATGGTAGATATATTTGACTACACTGATAAAGTAGAAAATCATCATCTCCCTGCTTCGCCATTTCACCATGTGCTGATGAAGGCTGGTGCAGCATCCACAAAGCAGTGATGTCATCACATCTGCTATGCCAAGCTCCTGTAGTGCAGCTCACCTGCATGGGGTAACCTGAACCATCCATCATGGGAATTTGGCAAGGTGATCATTTTTTCTTGGGAATTCAGCAGGAAACTTTACAATGAGGTTCATATTTACTGTATGAGGGGGCAGTAAAAGGGCATCCATGCTCTGTTGGAGGAAACTAAAGGGGCAGCTCTACTGTGAAGTGGGACTAGAGAAGCATCACCATCATGATTAGTGTTTCGCACAAAGGACACAAAGATTATACCTCTCTGCTTCCTGTTTACAAACACATAGGAGATAATAGGAGAGACGAGTGCTGCTGGGAACTTCCTGTGCTGGCTGGAAGCTCATTAGCATATGAATAAAAATTGACTTATTCAGAGACCACTGAGGCAATCTACATACTAAAGGTAGGTGTGGAATAGCATTTCTAAAGCCTATGCAAGGATATGATTAGTTAAAAATGACTTTTCCCAGTGATAGAGCCCCTTTAAGCTCACAGTTGCTGGCAGCTGCCAATATGTTAAGTGTTATTTGTCTATATGGGTGCTTGGAATTCTGCAGAACAAAAATAGAGCTAATGTAAAATCACAATTAATATATATTAATAAAGATATGTACAATATGCCATAGATGAGCTTAATGTGGGCTTACTATGGTTCCTGGCACGTTCAGTGTGAATCCATACACTACAGATATACATTTTTATGTGGGCAATAAGTTACCTTAAGGGAGTTTTCAATCCCCTAATGCATGTTCAATACTGATGACATACACATACACATCATCAATATCTGATCTGTAGGGTTCTGACACCTGTTCCCTGCACAGATCAGATGTTCTGACAGTGTCTGTGTGTCAGAAGGTGCTTCAGTGGATGGGAAGTGGAAACAGCTCTGTTCCTATCCAAGTGACAGTATAGTAGTGGCACCAGGGAATGGCAGTTCTGCTTCTATTACTTGAATAAGAGCTGTTTCTACTCTCCATATGCTGAAGCGTTGTTTCCAACACCCTGTTTCCGACACAGCTGCATTAAGGTGCTAGGGAGTCTGGGTGTCAGACCCCACAGATCAGATACTGGTGACCTATCCTATGGATAGCTCATCCATAGTAAATATGCATGAAGGACTGTTTATCTTACAAGCAGAAAAGTTTGCTGTGTATCCAGCTGGACTCCATTCCTTATTCATTTACTGCTCATTATTTATAATGCGGCAGATTTGTTGCAGCAACAAGACAGAAACTCAATGTCAAAGAGATTGGGGCCACATTTTGCCTTTCTACACTGGCACAGAAGCATCTTTTCATGGGTAAACAGGTCCGCAGCTGTGTCTCCCACGCGAGAAATGGCTGAACGATAGATTCTGGCAAGCGATCATAGATAGTGATGGCTGGTGAGAAAACAAACTATTAATCTCAGTTGTCCAGGCTTATTTTACAGGAAAGGTTCCCACCACATTCTCGAACATCTCCCAACATCTCACCGAGCAGCTGTATATATTAAGTGAAACTTTAGAATTGGATTTAGCCCTTCCTCAAGACTCTGCGGAAAAATCAAGGGGTTTAGTGTGATTTCACAGTTACTTGCTGAGAGAATGGACTGTTAGGTGAATGCGGGATAGGGAGGGAGCTGGCTTATTTCTCATGCTCCTCTATGGCAGATTTAACTGAACTTCTGTTCATTCATCTTCACACCATCTCAGTTTCATTACAGATTGCAAATGGGCAGTCATTTTTCATTGTTGTGATCTTTACCTAGTTAGAAATGGAACTGGTAGGGGAGGTTCATCTTGGGGCTTTGAGCATTCATTACTCTTCTCATGCAATGCTCGCTGACTGGCCTGCCTTCTATTCCTTTATTAACCCCTTGCTCCTGGAAAACGCAGTCCGCGCCATGTATCACCTTCGCTTTCATCCCTTGAACAGATAAATGCAACCTTAATTTGCCGACTTCAGAGAACGGGACAAATAATAACAAAGATATAGTGCTCAAGTTGACTTCAAAAGACGACATCAAAGAATGGACATATAAAGCCTAAGCTCCCAATGAAGAGGAAAAAAAGGGAAAAAAACGGTCATGTATTTTATTTTATTTTATTTTATTACATTGACTAAATCCATGCTTGTATTTAAAAAGACCAAATCCTAGACATTAATTTAGAAAGTGTCACTTATTTGTAATATATTACCTGAAAAAAATCTATATAAAGGCTGTTAAATTCTATAACCCAGATTTATTATTGTGGTTCTGACTAGGCCCTGGTGCATATGTGGTGCATTTTAGGTACATCTTGGCCCCTTTGCATATGACCGTGTGCTAGGTCAGTGTGCTATTAGGGTTTTTCCCGGAAAACACACTGACCCATTCATTTCTATGGGCCCATACACATGACCGTGAATTACATGGTCACGTGTGCGGGCCTACAGTCTGGGCTGCAAAATATGGAACAGGCGCTATTCCTGTGCAATTTTGAGGTATTGCTTCTGTGGTTTCTATTCATTAAACAGAGTGCTTATTTTTTGCAGGATGAACTGTACTTCACAAAGGTACCCAGTGGCGTAACTACCACGGTAGCAGTGGTAGCAGCTGCCACAGGGCCCGACACCTTAGGGGGCCCGGGTTCCCTCACTAGTTAATATGCCAAAAAAATAAATAAACAATACATTTTACTTTTTGAGGCCCGAGGCCACCTGAGGTGTCGGGTTCTGGGCGGTGGAGAGTCTCAGCGTGCGTCCTGACAGTGGGGGAGGGGCGGAGACATCATGCAGGAAGAAGATAGAGCCGGGGGATGGAGTGAGCAGTGCTGAGGACTTATGGAGAGTGAGTGCAGACTGGTGAGTTTAACCCATGTGTGCAGGGTAGGCTGTCAGCACACAGTACTGTGCTGATAGCTGCCTGCTGTCTAGGGATGAAGGGGTTATTACAGTACATTATACTGTGCTACAGGGGCCACTATAGGGCATAATACTGTGTACAGGGGCCACTATAGGGTATAATACTGTTTACAGGGGCCACTATAGGGTATAATACTGTGTACAGGAGCCACTATGGAGCATAATAGTGCCGGCAGGAACGTGGGGGAAAAGGGGCAGTCAGTCGGGGTCTTTGGGGGGGGGGGGCATGTCAAAGGTTTGCCACGGGGCCCTGTCTTTCCTAGTTACGCCACTGAAGGTACCATTTAATATTCCATAAAAGTATATACAAAAACAAACACACATAAGGCAAAAAGTTGTTCACAAAGAAAGGAGGGCGACTTTTAAGGTCCTAACTGTACCAGAAATGCCATAAACCATGATGGAAAAGGGTAGTATGTACATACTGAATAATTAATAGAGATATGAGTTCCAGAAAACCTATAGTAACCAAAGACCATTTAGGAGTCGTTCACACGGGGCAAGAGGGGGCGGATTTTGATGCCGAATCCACCTCAAAATCCGCCCCCTCACAATAGAGGTCTATGTAGACCCCTAGTGTTCTGTATTTGCACTACGGTTTATTCCCGCTCGTGCAAAAAAAGAAGCGAACTGCCCTTTCTTCAGGCATATTCCGCGGCTGGTTCAGCCACAGCGTCTGCCTCGGGACACCGCCCTCCAGACTAGGCCCATTCATTTGGGCCTAATCCGGAGCAGAAAGTCACAACGGGATGATGTGCACTGCACCGGCATCCCCTCGTGGCAGCCGCGACAGAATGTGCACACGCGGATTCCCCGTGTGAACTAGGCCTTAAACATGCATGTGGACAAGGTCCTACCAACAGAGAACAAAATGTAAATGGTTACAATAGATACAAAAGAATTACCATATATAGAGAAAAATAAAAGTACAAGGAACACAAGAATACACCATGAAGTAGAATCACATACCCTCACTAGCATGCTGAAATCCGACAAGTGTTTCACCTATCATGTGGGTGTGTTCTTTTGGGTTTACTCCATAGTTACTGGCCTTTTTTGTATTTTACATTTAATAATCCTTCAGATGTACTGGGAAGACAAAAAAAAAAATTGGAATAGCGTGGAATGGAGAAAAAGTGGATTTTTTGCGACTTTCTTGCAGGCTTTGTTTTTATGGCGTTCACTGTGCAAACAAAATGACAAATTGCCTGTAATTTATGGGTCGGTACGACTCCAGGGATACTAAGTTTACCTAGTTTTTTTAAAATGTTTTAACCCCTTAAAAAATCCAAAACTTTAGAAAAAAATAAATAATTTCTCGTAATTACCATATTCTGACACCCGTTATAGTTCAGCTTAAGGGGATGCATAATGGGATGCATAGTTTTTTGAGGGGTCAGATGTACTTTTTATTCATACCACTTTGGGGATTGTTTATTGCTTTTATCGCTTTATTATTTAGATTTTTATTAGAAGAGATACAGTGAAAAGAATGTCGGCTTGGCTCTTTTTTTTTTTCAAGCTACAACATTCAACATCTAGGAAAAAAATATTGTATAATAAATACGTTTATAAATAAAAACATATGTATAAAACAGCAGACCCGACAACTATGGTGGCCACTAAGCTCCTGATTGCCCCCATATTTAAATACCCGACATCCGCTGTGAAAGTGATTACCTTGTCTACTAGTAAGTCAGGGCCATTGTCTACAGTTGCCTATGACTGTCTCCTAGAAGCGTACTCTGTCTAATATCTCTATTATTTCTGCCTCTGACTTACAGTATGAGCAGACTGTGCCCCATCCAGGTACGAATATGGTCTTAGTCCAATACTCTTCAAAGGATGTGTGCAGTGCCCATAAGTGTAGCCTTCTGCACTTCTCAAGCATTGTGATGGCCTGAAGGCTCCAGATATATCATCATCATTATTATTACTATTGTGTGTCATCAAAGTCTATTCCTGGGGACATGAATAGTGTTTTTATAAAATATACTGAGGAAGATTTACTAATCCTAGTATTCAGACAAATTTAACTTAGACTAGACACTCTGTGCCAGATTTATCACAGTAGCTAATGTTGGAAGATAAAATTTGGTGTATTTTTAGACTGTCTAGTCTAGGGGTCAGCACTCCAGTTCCTGCAAAACTACAACTCACAGCATGGTCCATTCACTTTTATGGGAATTCCAAGAGCAGCAGAGTAAGCATGGTGGGAATTATAGTTTCCCAACAGTTGAAGTGTTAAAGGTTTCCTATCCCGATCTACTGTAGTCTAAGTTTATATCACTTATTAGTCGCACTTTGTTTCAAAAGGGGGCTTTCAAAGGGCCGGGATACAGGTTCTTGCAGCATTTACAAAATGCAGGACTTACAGTAGGTTCTGAGGGATAAGTCAGAAACGTGCTGCAAGAAAAATGCTGGTGCATTTGGCATGGAGTCTATCCCGGAGAAAATTCAGGGTTACCAAGATTGGGAACACAGCTAATGGGGCAGGAAAAAGCGAGTCCCTCTAGAAGAGTGAGGAGCAAGTGATAAGCGTAGGTCCAAAGGTTGGATGTGGAGGGGTGGTGGATAAACCAGGAGAGGGAAGAGAGAGGGACCTCTGTTACAATTTGTTCCAGGAAGACTCATTGCTTGATCGAGCCATGGCAATACCAGTCCAGCACCCTCTGAAAGAGGACAGCCTCATAATATCTTCTAATATGAGGAAGCCCTAGTTCTCCAGCCGGTTTGGCAAGGAAAAGTATGAATCTGGACAATATAGCCAGTTTGTTAAACTGGACGAATCTAGTGAGGTCATGGGAAAGTGCTATAAAGGAACTTGAGGGACTACATATAGGTAAAGTCTAGAATAGGTGTACCAGGCGTGGTGGCATATACATTTTGTAGATGACACAATGGCCAAACCAAGTATGAAGGCCTTTTGACCAACGCATCAGATCAGATTTTATCTATCATTGCAATTCAGAGTAATTTCGTGGGAACAATGGGATGCAGACAGACCTATTCTGAGCCTGAGGTACCTAATATCTACTGACACGCTTTGGAACGGGAAACAAGACATTGAGGGTGAGACCAAGGCAGGAGATGGGGAAATATTCATGGCCTTGATAATTGATTGTAAAATTAGATCTCTGTTAAAAGAGCTGTAATTCTATTAACACAGCAGGGAATGAGGATTGGGGGTCCGTAGTGAAGAGATGGAGGTCATCAGCATAAGCTGCTATTTTGAGAGTTTCAGATCCCAATCAGAGACCTGAATCTCCAGATTTGCTCTAATCTTAAGCAACATTGTTCAAGAGTCAGGATAAACATCACAGGGGACAAGGGACAACCTTGACATGTCCCTTTGCTGATTGGGAACGAAGGTGACATGACCATATTGACTCTAACTGAGGCTGAGAGAAAGGTATAGAGCAGGGGTCTCAAACTCAATTTACCCCCGGGCCGCTGGGGGTAGAGCCTGGGTGATGCTGGGCCGCATCAGGTTTTCCCAATTTTTTTTTTCTAAAAGTCGCCATATTCTGACAGCCGTAACTTTTTTATATGTTCGTGTACGGGGATGCATAGGGTGTCTTTTTTTGCAGGGCTAGGTGTACTTTTTAGTTCTACCATTTTTTGGGAATTGGTATTGCTTTGATCACTTTTATTCAAATTTTTATCATAATCAAAACAGTGAAAAAATGGCGGTTTGGCACTTTTGACTATTTTTCCCGCTACGGCGTTTACCGTTGTTAGAGTTAAGTCCTCCATCTTGTATTCTGTCAGCCATCTTGTAACCTTTTTCTTTATGAGAATGTCTGTTTAAAGTTCAAGAAACCCTTTTGGGTGGTTAAGGAATGCTGTGTAGATGAATCCTTATCTCTGTCTATCTCAAGGGTCTCATCTTTTGAAGATGCAGCTGACTATTTGTATATCTCTTATCTCTTTTACTCGATGTATACACTTAGAGTGTGTAGAGTGTATATACTTAGAGTGTATGTAGCCTATTCGTTATCTTCAAGGTTGGAATTGATTGGCACCAGCATGTAATCTTCTCTATCTTGCCATGATATATACATATAGACATAGTGTGAGTTGTCAGTTCACACATAAGTATTTTGAAACTTTCTGTGTTTAAGGACAAAGTCCATCCTACTTTGGAAAGCTATAATGAGATGCAAAATACATTGGGCCTTTAGCCAATAGTCATGTGCCAGGTTTTACAATGTTATGTCATTAGAATAGTCCAACCTGCTTTTGTCTGTATTGTATTTAAACTACCTTTTTGCACTATTAAAATCAGAACTCACTTGATACACTATCAGCTGTGTGCGTGGCTTCTCCAGGCTAAAGGATGGGTGAGATCATCCAGGCCTGTTATTTAATTTGGAACTCTGCAACATACTCTTATTATGGGGACCGCTTGATATCCCCAACAAACCTGACGCTTCCACCGTGGGGCTTGAGAGATAAGGAGATGATTTGCTGATCCCCCGGACGACCAGTAATTACAGAAGTTCCTGGAACCACAGATCCACAAGGTAGGAGATTTTCTCTTACCAGTTTGAGCTGTGTTTCTAAAGGGCTTTTGTTTTCCTGTCCGAGTGTGAGGTAAACACATATGTTCCTTATTAGAGATGAGCGAACACTAAAATGTTCGAGGTTCGAAATTCGATTCGAACAGCCGCTCAATGTTCGTGTGTTCGAATGGGTTTCGAACCCCATTATAGTCTATGGGGAACAGATACTCGTTAAGGGGGAAACCCAAATCCGTGTCTGGAGGGTCACCAAGTCCACTATGACACCCCAGGAAATGATGCCAACACCTCTGGAATGACACTGGGACAGCAGGGGAAGCATGTCTGGGGGCATCTAACACACCAAAGACCCTCTATTACCCCAACATCACAGCCTAACAACTACACACTTTACACACTCAATACCACCTCTCTGACAGTAGGAAAACACCTTGAAACATGTGTATTTGGCACTTGCAGTGAGGAGAGCTTGTCACCAGCAGTGAATTTGGCCCTTGTAGTAAGTTGAGGTTGGCACCAACATTTGTTTTGAAAATCAGGGTGGATTGAGCCTCTAACCAGCAGAGTTTGGGCAAATTCATGGTGGAGGGAGCCTCTAAAAACCCCAGTTTGGACCAATTCATGGTGGAGGGAGCCTCTAAAAACCCCAGTTTGGACCAATTCATGGTGGAGGGAGCCTCTAAAAAACTCAGTTTGGACCAATTCATGGTGGAGGGAGCCTCTAACCAGCCCAGTTTGGGCAAATTCATGGTGGAGGGAGCCTCTAAACAGCCCAGTTTGGGCAAATTCATGGTGGAGGGAGCCTCTAAACAGCCCAGTTTGGACCAATTCATGGTGGAGGGAGCCTCTAAAAAACCCAGTTTGGACCAATTAATGGTGGAGGGAGCCTCTAAACAGCCAAGTTTTGGGAAATTCATGGTGGAGGGAGCCCCTAAAAACCCCAGTTTGGACCAATTCATGGTGGAGGGAGCCTCTAAACAGCCCAGTTTGGGCAAATTCATGGTGGAGGGAGCCTCTAAAAAACCCAGTTTGGACCAATTCATGGTGGAGGGAGCCTCTAACCAGCCCAGTTTGGACCAATTAATGGTGGAGGGAGCCTCTAAACAGCCAAGTTTGGACCAATTCATGGTGGAGGGAGCCTCTAACCAGCCCAGTTTGGACCAATTAATGGTGGAGGGAGCCTCTAAACAGCCAAGTTTGGACCAATTCATGGTGGAGGGAGCCTCTAACCAGCCCAGTTTGGACCAATTCATGGTGGAGGGAGCCTCTAACCAGCCCAGTTTGGGCAAATTCATGGTGGAGGGAGCCTCTAAAAAACCCAGCTTGGACCAATTCATGGTGGAGGGAGCCTCTAACCAGCCCAGTTTGGGCAAATTCATGGTGGAGGGAGCCTCTAAACAGCCCAGTTTGGGCAAATTCATGGTGGAGGGAGCCTCTAAACAGCCCAGTTTGGACCAATTCATGGTGGAGGGAGCCTCTAAAAAACCCAGTTTGGACCAATTCATGGTGGAGGGAGCCTCTAAACAGCCAAGTTTTGGGAAATTCATGGTGGAGGGAGCCCCTAAAAACCCCAGTTTGGACCAATTCATGGTGGAGGGAGCCTCTAAACAGCCCAGTTTGGGCAAATTCATGGTGGAGGGAGCCTCTAAACAGCCCAGTTTGGGCAACTTCATGGTGGAGGGAGCCTCTAAACAGCCCAGTTTGGACCAATTCATGGTGGAGGGAGCCTCTAAAAAACCCAGTTTGGACCAATTAATGGTGGAGGGAGCCTCTAAACAGCCAAGTTTTGGGAAATTCATGGTGGAGGGAGCCCCTAAAAACCCCAGTTTGGACCAATTCATGGTGGAGGGAGCCTCTAAACAGCCCAGTTTGGGCAAATTCATGGTGGAGGGAGCCTCTAAAAAACCCAGTTTGGACCAATTAATGGTGGAGGGAGCCTCTAAACAGCCAAGTTTTGGGAAATTCATGGTGGAGGGAGCCCCTAAAAACCCCAGTTTGGACCAATTCATGGTGGAGGGAGCCTCTAAACAGCCCAGTTTGGGCAAATTCATGGTGGAGGGAGCCTCTAAACAGCCCAGTTTGGACCAATTCATGGTGGAGGGAGCCTCTAAAAAACCCAGTTTGGACCAATTAATGGTGGAGGGAGCCTCTAAACAGCCAAGTTTGGACCAATTCATGGTGGAGGGAGCCTCTAAAAACCCCAGTTTGGACCAATTCATGGTGGAGGGAGCCTCTAACCAGCCCAGTTTGGGCAAATTCATGGTGGAGGGAGCCTCTAAAAAACCCAGTTTGGACCAATTCATGGTGGAGGGAGCCTCTAACCAGCCCAGTTTGGACCAATTAATGGTGGAGGGAGCCTCTAAACAGCCAAGTTTGGACCAATTCATGGTGGAGGGAGCCTCTAACCAGCCCAGTTTGGACCAATTAATGGTGGAGGGAGCCTCTAAACAGCCAAGTTTGGACCAATTCATGGTGGAGGGAGCCTCTAACCAGCCCAGTTTGGACCAATTCATGGTGGAGGGAGCCTCTAACCAGCCCAGTTTGGGCAAATTCATGGTGGAGGGAGCCTCTAAAAAACCCAGTTTGGACCAATTCATGGTGGAGGGAGCCTCTAACCAGCCCAGTTTGGACCAATTAATGGTGGAGGGAGCCTCTAAACAGCCAAGTTTGGACCAATTCATGGTGGAGGGAGCCTCTAACCAGCCCAGTTTGGACCAATTAATGGTGGAGGGAGCCTCTAAACAGCCAAGTTTGGACCAATTCATGGTGGAGGGAGCCTCTAACCAGCCCAGTTTGGACCAATTAATGGTGGAGGGAGCCTCTAACCAGCCAAGTTTGGACCAATTCATGGTGGAGGGAGCCTCTAAAAACCCCAGTTTGGACCAATTCATGGTGGAGGGAGCCTCTAACCAGCCCAGTTTGGACCAATTAATGGTGGAGGGAGCCTCTAAACAGCCAAGTTTGGACCAATTCATGGTGGAGGGAGCCTCTAACCAGCCCAGTTTGGACCAATTAATGGTGGAGGGAGCCTCTAAACAGCCAAGTTTGGACCAATTCATGGTGGAGGGAGCCTCTAACCAGCCCAGTTTGGACCAATTCATGGTGGAGGGAGCCTCTAACCAGCCCAGTTTGGGCAAATTCATGGTGGAGGGAGCCTCTAAAAAACCCAGCTTGGACCAATTCATGGTGGAGGGAGCCTCTAACCAGCCCAGTTTGGGCAAATTCATGGTGGAGGGAGCCTCTAACCAGCCCAGTTTGGACCAATTAATGGTGGAGGGAGCCTCTAAACAGCCAAGTTTTGGGAAATTCATGGTGGAGGGAGCCTCTAACCAGCCCAGTTTGGACCAATTAATGGTGGAGGGAGCCTCTAAACAGCCAGGTTTGGACCAATTCATGGTGGAGGGAGCCTCTAACCAGCCCAGTTTGGACCAATTAATGGTGGAGGGAGCCTCTAAACAGTCAAGTTTGGACCAATTCATGGTGGAGGGAGCCTCTAACCAGCCCAGTTTGGACCAATTCATAGTGGAGGGAGCCTCTAACCAGCCCAGTTTGGGCAAATTCATGGTGGAGGGAGCCTCTAAAAAACCCAGCTTGGACCAATTCATGGTGGAGGGAGCCTCTAACCAGCCCAGTTTGGGCAAATTCATGGTGGAGGGAGCCTCTAAACAGCCCAGTTTGGGCAAATTCATGGTGGAGGGATCCTCTAAACAGCCCAGTTTGGGCAAATTCATGGTGGAGGGAGCCTCTAACCAGCCCAGTTTGGACCAATTAATGGTGGAGGGAGCCTCTAAACAGCCAAGTTTTGGGAAATTCATGGTGGAGGGAGCCTCTAACCAGCCCAGTTTGGACCAATTAATGGTGGAGGGAGCCTCTAAACAGCCAAGTTTGGACCAATTCATGGTGGAGGGAGCCTCTAACCAGCCCAGTTTGGACCAATTAATGGTGGAGGGAGCCTCTAAACAGCCAAGTTTGGACCAATTCATGGTGGAGGGAGCCTCTAACCAGCCCAGTTTGGACCAATTCATGGTGGAGGGAGCCTCTAACCAGCCCAGTTTGGGCAAATTCATGGTGGAGGGAGCCTCTAAAAAACCCAGTTTGGACCAATTCATGGTGGAGGGAGCCTCTAACCAGCCCAGTTTGGACCAATTAATGGTGGAGGGAGCCTCTAAACAGCCAAGTTTGGACCAATTCATGGTGGAGGGAGCCTCTAACCAGCCCAGTTTGGACCAATTAATGGTGGAGGGAGCCTCTAAACAGCCAAGTTTGGACCAATTCATGGTGGAGGGAGCCTCTAACCAGCCCAGTTTGGACCAATTAATGGTGGAGGGAGCCTCTAAACAGCCAAGTTTGGACCAATTCATGGTGGAGGGAGCCTCTAAAAACCCCAGTTTGGACCAATTCATGGTGGAGGGAGCCTCTAACCAGCCCAGTTTGGACCAATTAATGGTGGAGGGAGCCTCTAAACAGCCAAGTTTGGACCAATTCATGGTGGAGGGAGCCTCTAACCAGCCCAGTTTGGACCAATTAATGGTGGAGGGAGCCTCTAAACAGCCAAGTTTGGACCAATTCATGGTGGAGGGAGCCTCTAACCAGCCCAGTTTGGACCAATTCATGGTGGAGGGAGCCTCTAACCAGCCCAGTTTGGGCAAATTCATGGTGGAGGGAGCCTCTAAAAAACCCAGCTTGGACCAATTCATGGTGGAGGGAGCCTCTAACCAGCCCAGTTTGGGCAAATTCATGGTGGAGGGAGCCTCTAACCAGCCCAGTTTGGACCAATTAATGGTGGAGGGAGCCTCTAAACAGCCAAGTTTTGGGAAATTCATGGTGGAGGGAGCCTCTAACCAGCCCAGTTTGGACCAATTAATGGTGGAGGGAGCCTCTAAACAGCCAGGTTTGGACCAATTCATGGTGGAGGGAGCCTCTAACCAGCCCAGTTTGGACCAATTAATGGTGGAGGGAGCCTCTAAACAGTCAAGTTTGGACCAATTCATGGTGGAGGGAGCCTCTAACCAGCCCAGTTTGGACCAATTCATGGTGGAGGGAGCCTCTAACCAGCCCAGTTTGGGCAAATTCATGGTGGAGGGAGCCTCTAAAAAACCCAGCTTGGACCAATTCATGGTGGAGGGAGCCTCTAACCAGCCCAGTTTGGGCAAATTCATGGTGGAGGGAGCCTCTAAACAGCCCAGTTTGGGCAAATTCATGGTGGAGGGAGCCTCTAAACAGCCCAGTTTGGGCAAATTCATGGTGGAGGGAGCCTCTAACCAGCCCAGTTTGGACCAATTAATGGTGGAGGGAGCCTCTAAACAGCCAAGTTTTGGGAAATTCATGGTGGAGGGAGCCTCTAACCAGCCCAGTTTGGACCAATTAATGGTGGAGGGAGCCTCTAAACAGCCAAGTTTGGACCAATTCATGGTGGAGGGAGCCTCTAACCAGCCCAGTTTGGACCAATTAATGGTGGAGGGAGCCTCTAAACAGCCAAGTTTGGACCAATTCATGGTGGAGGGAGCCTCTAACCAGCCCAGTTTGGACCAATTCATGGTGGAGGGAGCCTCTAACCAGCCCAGTTTGGGCAAATTCATGGTGGAGGGAGCATCTAAAAAACCCAGCTTGGACCAATTCATGGTGGAGGGAGCCTCTAAACAGCCAAGTTTGGACCAATTCATGGTGGAGGGAGCCTCTAACCAGCCCAGTTTGGACCAATTAATGGTGGAGGGAGCCTCTAAACAGCCAAGTTTGGACCAATTCATGGTGGAGGGAGCCTCTAACCAGCCCAGTTTGGGCAAATTCATGGTGAAGGGAGCCTCTAAAAAACCCAGCTTGGACCAATTCATGGTGGAGGGAGCCTCTAACCAGCAGAGTTGGTGGAAATCAGGGTGGAGGGAGCCTCTAACCAGCAGAGTTGGGGGAAATCAGGGTGGAGGGAGCCTAGTATTAGCAGAATTGTGCAACGCTTATGGTGGATGAGTATGAGGATGCGGAGGAATTGGAGAGGTTGAGTACAGACATGGAGTTTCATGTTGGGGTGCTTTACACAGGTGGGCACAAAAATGACGGCTCTACCCAGTGGTGGTTCATTTTTATCAAAGTGAGCCGGTCGGCACTCTCAGCTGACAGACGGGTGCGCTTGTCAGTGATGATGCCACCGGCTGCACTGAACACCCTCTCAGATAGGACACTGGCGGCAGGACAGGACAGCACCTCCAAGGCATATAGGGCAAGTTCAAGCCACAGGTCCAACTTCGACACCCAATACGTGTAGGGCGCAGAGGGGTCGGAGAGGACAGGGCTGTGGTCGGAAAGGTATTCCCGCAACATGCGCCTATACTTCTCACGCCTGGTGACACTAGGACCCTCCGTGGCGGCACTTTGGCGAGGGGGTGCCATCAAGGTGTCCCAGACCTTAGACAGTGTGCCCCTCGTTTGTGTGGACCGGTGAGAACTTGGTTGCCTACTGGAGGAACTGCCCTCCCTGCCGCCAACGTCACATGCTGGAAACATCTCCATCATATTCTGCACCAATTGCCTGTGGCAAGCATTGATGCGATTGGCCCTCCCCTCTACCGGAATAAAAGACGAGATGTTTTTTTTATACCGGGGGTCAAGGATAGCAAAGATCCAGTACTGGTTGTCCTCCATGATTTTGACAATACGCTTGTCGGTTGTAAAGCACCCCAACATGAACTCAGCCATGTCTGCCACAGTGTTAGTTGGCATGACTCCTCTGGCCCCACCGGAAAGTTCAATCTCCATTTCCTCCTCATCCTCCATGTCTACCCATCCGCGCTGCAACAATGGGACGATTCGAAGTTGCCCGGAAGCCTCCTGTATCACCATCACATCATCGGACAACTCTTCTTCCTCCTCCTCCTCCTCCTCCTCCTCCTCCTCCTCCTCCTCCACCTCCTCCTCCTCCTCCTCCATTAAACGCGATGAAGCGGACAGATGTGTGGACCTACTCTCCAGCTGTGACAGATCGGATGCTATCCCTGACACCTCTGTGTGATCTGAGTTATCCCTGATGTCAATCAGGGATTCTCTCAGAACACACAAGAGCGGGATTGTAAGGCTCACCATCGCATCCTCAGAGCTCACCCTCCTTGTGGACTCCTCAAAGACCCGTAGGATGTCACAAAGGTCTCTCATCCATAGCCACTCATGGATGTGAAACTGAGGCAGCTGACTTTGTGGCACCCTAGGGTTTTGTAGCTGGTATTCCATCAAAGGTCTCTGCTGCTCAACCACTCTATTCAACATCTGAAACGTTGAGTTCCAGCGTGTGGGGACGTCGCACAAAAGCCGGTGTTGTGGCACATGCAGGCGTTGCTGGAGAGATTTAAAGCTAGCAGCGGCTACTGTCGACTTGCGAAAGTGGGCGCACATGCGCCGCACTTTCACCAGTAGCTCTGGAACATTGGGGTAGCTCTTTAGGAAACGTTGCACCACTAGGTTGAAGACGTGGGCCAGGCATGGAACATGTTGGAGTCCGGCAAGCTCCAGAGCTGCTACCAGGTTCCGGCCGTTATCACAAACGACCATGCCTGGGCCCAGGTGCAGCGGCTCAAACCATATTGCCGTCTCATCGAGGAGGGCATCCCTCACCTCGGAGGCAGTGTGCTGTCTGTCCCCCAAGCTGATCAGCTTCAGCACAGCCTGCTGACGTCTACCAACGCCAGTGCTGCAACGTTTCCAACTCGTAGCTGGGGTCAATCTAACAGCGGAGGAGGCGGCGGTGGCGGAGGAGGAGGCGGTGGCGGAGGAGGAGGCGGTAGAGGAGGAGGAGGGGGGGGGTGTTCTTCTCGTGTCCCTGCCAGGAATGTTAGGCGGGGAGACGAGGTACACCGGGCCAGTTTGGGAAGCAGTCCCAGCCTCAACTACATTCACCCAGTGTGCCGTCAGTGAAATGTAGCGTCCCTGTCCGCATGCACTTGTCCACGCGTCGGTGGTCAAGTGGACCTTTGTGCAAAGCGCGGAACTAAGGGCCCGCCTGATGTTGAGTGACACGTGCTGGTGCAAGGCGGGGACGGCACACCGGGAGAAGTAGTGACGGCTAGGGACGGCATAGCGAGGTGCCGCAGTTGCCATCAGGTCCAGGAAGGTGGGAGTTTCAACAAGCCGGAACGCCAACATCTCCTGGGCCAGCAGTTTAGCGATGTTGGCGTTCAAGGCTTGCGCGTGTGGGTGGTTAGCAGTGTATTTCTGCCGCCGCTCCAATGTCTGAGAGATGGTGGGTTGTTGTAAAGAAGCGCCTGATGGTGCCTTTGATGGTGCAGGAGAAGGAGATAAGACAGGAACAGGGGAGGATGAGTGAGAAGTCAACAAAGTGGCGGAGGCAGATGAAGTGGTGTCCTGGCTCGTCCTCTGGAGTGCATCGCCAGCACAGTCAGCAGTGGCAGTGGCAGAGGCAGAGGCAGTGGCAGAGGCAGTGGCAGTGGCGTGAACGGCAGGCGGCCTTTGTCCTGCCATGGCTGCCTGCCACTGATTCCAGTGCTTGGATTCCAAATGACGGCGCATTGAAGTGGTGGACAGGTTGCTCTTCTCAGAGCCCCTAATCAATTTCGAGAGGCAAATTGTGCAGACAACACTATATCTGTCCTCGGCGCATTCCTTGAAAAAACTCCACACCTTCGAGAAACGTGCCCTCGAGGTGGGAGTTTTTCGGGGCTGGGTACGAACTGGAACATCTTGGGAGATTCCGGGTGTGGCCTGGCTTCGCCTAAGCTGCTGACCTCTGCCTCTGCCTCTAGCTACCCTTTTTGGTGCTGCACCTGCCTCAACATCCACACTACTTTCCCCGCTTGACATCCCCCCTGTCCAGGTCGGGTCAGTGTCCTCATCATCCACCACTTCCTCTTCCAACTCCTGTCTCATCTCCTCCTCCCGCACAATGCGCCGGTCAACTGGATGCCCTGACGGCAACTGCGTCACATCATCGTCGATGAGGGAGGGTTGCTGGTCATCCACCACCAAATCGAACGGAGATGGAGGAGACTCTAGTGTTTGAGCATCTGGACACAGATGCTCCTCTGTTAGGTTTGTGGAATCGTGACGTGGAGAGGCAGGTTGAGGGACAATGAAAGGAGCGGAGAACAGCTCTGGGGAGCAGGGACAGTTTGGGTTATTGTTCTGTAAAGCTTCGGAATTTTGGGAGGAAGGAGGACAAGACTGTTGGGTAATAGGAGGAGAGGAGGCAGAGTCTGACTGGCTGCTGGACAATGTGCTGTAAGCGTTCTCTGACAGCCATTGCAAGACCTGTTCCTGGTTCTCGGGCCTACTAAGGTTTGTACCCTGCAGTTTAGTTAATGTGGCAAGCAACCCTGGCACTGTGGAGTGGCGCAATGCTTGCTGCCCCACAGGAGTAGGCACGGGACGCCCTGTGGCTTCACTGCTACCTTGCTCCCCAGAACCATTCCCCCGACCTCGCCCATGGCCTCGTCCACGTCCCTTTCCGGGAGCCTTGCGCATTTTGAATTCCTAGTTAGAAATTGGCACTGTATACCAGTAGTAAAAATTGTGGGTGCACGTAACCCCAATATATTCTTTGAATTACCAGTCAGAAACTGGCACTATATGGCAGTAGCAAGAAATGAGGGTATTTATAACCCCAATATATTCTTTGAATTCCCAGTCAGACAATGGCACTATATGGCAGTAGCAAAAATAGTGGGTGTATATAGCCCCAATTCTATTGCTAGGGGACTTGCAGGGTATTTCTGGGGTGAAGGTGGGGGGGCACACCGTTGGAACGGGTATCGGGGGTATATATCGGGTATACGGGAATACACTGACAGTGTATTCCATTCAGGATCCTGGGAAAGCTGGGTTGCGGCGATTGAGCCCGTCAGTGCCACGTTACACTGACAAGCTTCTCCCTGGAATTTAGCTCTTATAAGAGCTGTTGTGGTTGTCTTCTCCTTCCTATCCTAGCCTGTCCCTGCCTACCCAGAATCTAAGCCCTAGCTAGCTGGACGGAAACCTCCGTCCTCGGTGAATTGCAAGCTCAGAATGACGCGAACCTGGGAGGCGCTGTTCTTTTAAATTAGAGGTCACATGTTTTCGGCAGCCAATGGGTTTTGCCTACTTTTCTCAACGTCACCGGTGTCGTAGTTCCTGTCCCACCTACCCTGCGCTGTTATTGGAGCAAAAAAGGCACCAGGGAAGGTGGGAGGGGAATCGAGTAATGGCACACTTTACCACGCGGTGTTCGATTCGATTCGAACATGCCGAACAGCCTAATATCCGATCGAACATGAGTTCGATAGAACACTGTTCGCTCATCTCTATTCCTTATATAGATATCTCAAGCTTTTTGCAAGAACCTAAGAGCAGTATGTTGTATGGGTGTTGCTAGATGAAAACTTGGGCTGAAGTTAGCTTGGTGATCTGTTGTATTTTTGGTATACATGGTATTTCTCACTTGGGTCTAGTGGACATTAAGTAGTCACGTGACAAAGGGACATAGTGATCCCTGGAATCCTCTAAACTGATCTTGAAAGTCTCCATTGAATAAGATACAGTATATGTTATACTGAGGAAGTCTTGTAGGAATTTGGGGCAGGATAAGACAGTGGGAAGGAGGAGAGAAAAGAATTCACACAAGAACAAGATGGGAGGGATACAGAGTCTGCCAGTTTGGAAATCAGCTCAAGAGATAGTAGAAGAGATAGAAGTAGAGCCGTGGAGAAAGGCTGTAGCAAATTGTTGAAGTCAGAATGTTGTTGTACTGGACTTCTGAATAGTAGTCATTGGTCAGGAACTGGCTCCACTCATGGATAGTTGGATAAAATTAAGTAAGGATGGTTTCAGAAATAAGGTATTAAGTGTTTGTATATTTTCCTTAGTATAAGGGATTGTATAGTGAGCACCCACTCACAGTCCAGCTAAAACGGTTAATGTGGTCTGCACAAAGCATTGTGTTGGTAATTGCTATTTGAATAGTGACTAGATAAAGATATAGGGAGAACTGATTGGACATAAAATGTGTAAAAGTTTTGCTATGCAAGTGGAAACATGATATGTTTTGTGGTGAGGATCCTGCAGGTTAAGTGTAGGTATGTGTATACATATATGTATGTATATAGACTTGAGTGTGGACACTAAGGAATTTCTAGAATGTCTATAGTATCTTTTATTCAAGAAAGCTTTCCTAGTTTAAGATATCTCCCCTCATGGTAATGTCTTTAAAAATTGGTGAGAAGATGAAGCCTATAACTAACTCTGTGCTTATTTGTAGGAAAAGAAGACTAAGATTTGGCCGTCCTGAGACAATAAGATTTCTCACTGTACTTAATATTTGAAAAATTTGATTTTAGTTCAGACAAGTTCCTTTTGATTTAATGGACATTTGTTTGGTTTGTCTGGAGCTCCAGTGTGAAGTTTGTGTGTTTGTATGGAAGATTCATAGACGTGAATGGGCCCATATGTCTGTCAGTTATATGTACATGTTACATGTGTCTGCTATATGTAGTGCATGTTCTATTTGTCCATGTCTGTATTGTTACATTTTCAGTCTCCACAGGGAGCAGATGTAGATATAGACTTGTGATAACCCCACAGAGGGTGGTGACAAGTAGATATGAAAGGGAGGCATAAAAGTTCTTTCCATTGTTGAATACATACAGTATATGTGTGTGTTCTGATGAATATGAGATGTACTTGATATATCATGTACATGTACTATGTACTTAGTTTTTATTGGTGCTTGTGAGTATCGAGTATATCACATGGGCATTACACTTGTAATATAAATATTGGTTATGGGTTTATACTATAAATCTATGAATGTTAACAATAGGGAATTATTTTGAGGAAAAAGTTGTATCTAATACTTGTACAATGTTATTGGTCATTGTTATTCAGATGATCCTTCTGGTATGGGATCAGGCAATACATGTGAACTTTCTTACCACAAGGGGCACAGAACACCCCTAACATGTACACGCAGGTAAAGATAAATTGAAGTTCTGCAAAACTAAAGTGGTGTTTCTGGAACATTGTTTGTAATAAGGTGCTAGATAGCTGTCTAAGTAAATTAGAAGTCACTCACATATCTGATCTGTAATGTGTTTTTGTGTATAAATTTTTGTTATGATGATTGGGGGGATAGACTTGATCCCTTATTTAAAGCCTCTGCCTTCTCTGCTGATATAATTTGAGCATTTACTTACCTTAATGAATTGTTTGTAATTCTGGAGTGTTTAGAAGTTGTAGAGAACTGAATTTACTTGGGATTGTATAAATAAGCTGCTGGGATATGTAGTACTACAGGTATGACAAGTGTGGGGAAAGCCAGCGCAGCTGCTTCCATGATAAGACACAAGGGTTGCTTGCATTGCAAACAAAGATAACAATGGCTGCACAGCTCAGACTGCAGTGTGTCTTAACTATGTTTTCTAATGTAAGCTTTGCATTCTGTGCTGCACTACAAGTCCCATCTAAACCTGTTAACAATAGTTTCAGGGGAGGAGGGAAAAGTCAGATAACTTAAAATAAATTTTTCATTTTTTGCTGATTTAGTTATGTAAATGATGAATCTATTGTTAACTCTGATAAGAGTTCTTTTATTTTAGATGATTCTCGATTTGGGAATGATGGTGGATTCTGCACCAGATATGTCATGGTCACTGAATATGAGGTAAACCAAGGGTAAAACCAAGCACAAGTAGAACCATTATAGAACTGTATGGGTCTCAGCTCATGAAGCTAAACTAGAAGCCATCACTGAGACAGGGTACAAGGCCTGAGGGTAGGTGTTTGATATAGTGGGACTATGGTCCAATCTGGAGAGCGAGAGCTTTCTGTAGGGTTAATGTTAAGCCTAAAAGGATTTCCAGGCTGCTCAGATAGTGATGGACCCTGCTGCTGCCCCCACACAGGTGGGTATAGTCAGACGTTAAGGCACACACCAAGGCTGATATGAAAGAAAGTAGAGGTAACATGTGGGCAGACACTGCCACTAACCCAGCTGCAGAGGCCTAGGGGATATGCTTTACTGATAATTGGTCATTATACTAGGCCCAAACCCGTTTTAGCTCTCTTTTCAGGTTTTACAACACTGAAGCACCAAAATGGTCCAGGAGGAAAGAAGCCTTGGAAATAGCAAGGATCAAAAGAGGATGAATAACTCCTGGTGTCTGGTGGTAAGAGAGTATGTGCTGAGAGCATCGTCCCCACTGATGGCATAAGCAGATTATTATTATTATTATTATTATTATTATTATTATTATTATTATTATTATTATTATTATTATTATTATTAAGTGTACTGTTTAGTAGTAGCCATGTGTGACCTGGTGAGCAGAGGATGGGCGGCTGCAGGATTTAGCATCACTATAGTAAGATATGTGTGAGCCTGCATGACATGTGGTATACACAATATAGATCAAAAAGTGAAAAGTTTCTGTGAGCCATGCCCGGAGCCCTTGTACCTGTTCCAGAGATTGCAGGTTAATTATAGTCATAACTTATATAACTATAACTTTAGTAACTACTAAAGGTGATACGGTATAAGTACGTGCTTGTGTGTATAGTTATTTCTCTTCAGGATGGCCCGAGGCATATCTGGTGAAGAAAGCCATCACAAGTGGGCTGCAGGTAGACGGCTATTGAAAGATGTAGTGTGTCACTTGTATTTGTATTTTCTATAAGGTACCCTCCTGACAGAAGAATTGGTTTTAGCCCATATCAAACTTACTTCGGGTCAGCCCCTAGGTTAGAGTTGTATTATGGTGTACTGACTGACTATGTGATGTCTTGGCAAAAACATCTGACTAATGTATAGTTTTGAGTTTTCTCCTCCCTCTCAGATTTTAAGTTAGTGGACGGGACCTATTCGTTTGAGACAAGAGATTGATGGTGATAAAGAGACACGTGAGAAAAACCTTGGACCCGAGAGTTGATGGTCCTTCCAAGTGCTGCTGATAACCAGTGTTTCTATGAAACTTGACGGAAAGCCTAATTGTATCCATGCTTCACATTGCAAGGAAGTCTCTACACAAAAAGCGATGAAGATTCTCCTGATGTTACTGTTACAGATGGTCTTGGCGATAAGCCTGCACAGAACATTTGACAACGAGTGGGACAATAAGTTACTTAAACATCATACGATCTTGAAGGAAGATTTGAATGTGTCAGATTGTAGGATATGTCCTCATAGCCCCATATTAGCCTCAGTCATGTCATATATATAGCTGTTTTCCTAACACAACAGGAAATGTTTGAAGTAGTGATACATAGTATAAGCAAGTGAATGTCAGTAAAGTTGCAGCAGTAATCTTATGTTTCTTTTGCTTGTTTAAACTATTACAGTGTTTATGCAACCGGATGAAAAATACAAAACTTGAGAGGCCAGACCCCTAAGAAGGATTTTTTGAGATTCAGGTTGAAATGCAGAAAATACATGTAGGGAATCTGGGAAAATCCGGCAGTAGACATTAGGTCACTGAAGTACTTACATGTTAATTTCTGTATTCAACCATCTCAAAATGGGAGAAATGTTAGAGTTAAGTCCTCCATCTTGTATTCTGTCAGCCATCTTGTAACCTTTTTCTTATATAAGCTTTATGAGAATGTCTGTTTAAAGTTCAAGAAACCCTTTTGGGTGGTTAAGGAATGCTGTGTAGATGAATCCTTATCTCTGTCTATCTCAAGGGTCTCATCTTTTGAAGATGCAGCTGACTATTTGTATATCTCTTATCTCTTTTACTCGATGTATACACTTAGAGCGTGTAGAGTGTATATACTTAGAGTTTATGTAGCCTATTCGTTATCTTCAAGGTTGGAATTGATTGGCACCAGCATGTAATCTTCTCTATCTTGCCATGATATATACATATAGACATAGTGTGAGTTGTCAGTTCACACATAAGTATTTTGAAACTTTCTGTGTTTAAGGACAAAGTCCATCCTACTTTGGAAAGCTATAATGAGATGCAAAATACATTGGGCCTTTAGCCAATAGTCATGTGCCAGGTTTTACAATGTTATGTCATTAGAATAGTCCAACCTGCCTTTGTCTGTATTGTATTTAAACTACCTTTTTGCACCATTAAAATCAGAACTCACTTGATACACTATCAGCTGTGTGCGTGGCTTCTCCAGGCTAAAGGATGGGTGAGATCATCCAGGCCTGTTATTTAATTTGGAACTCTGCAACATACTCTTATTATGGGGACCGCTTGATATCCCCAATCATAATTTCTTTTGCATGCTGCATAGAGCAGCCTGCAAAAGAATGAGATTGCAGAGAAGCCTGGGAGCCTTGTAAAGGCTCCCGGCTGTCATGGCAACGTGACGTCGGCCCTGGAGCTTGCTCCAGGCGCCGGCGATCACCGGCAAAATGGCGGTGCCCATGCGCCGCCGGGAAAATGGCGCCTCCGGGATCGATCGGAGACATTAGTGCTTAAAGCAGTACACACCCGGCATGCGCTGTACTATTACGGTGGATGTCGGGATGTCCGCCGGGGGCCACAATCTATTGCTCCGAGGGCCGCAGTTGGCCCGCGGGCCGCAAGTTTGAGACCCCTGGTATAGAGTGATCCATAACAAACTAAGCTAAGGAAGGACACAAAATAACACTGGCCAACAGACCAATACACTCTCGTAGAAATTCTGCAGAACATAGGATTCCATCTATAGCTGGTTGCAGGGTATAAAGGTGGCAAGAAGGACCTGATGTTTTGGCCTATTTCAGACAGGGATGAATAGGTGGATTACTGGTCCATATACTGTATTTGTCAATTAAAAAAAAATATTAAATAAAATATGATCGTGTGAAATGAGTAAAGGAAGGGAGGAAGTGCTAGGATATATTTTATATTTGTATTTTTTTTTTTTGTCTACAAAAAAATGTGTTCTTATTACTATCTTGATACACAAAAAGAATTATTGGCCTATGTAGTTATGACCATCTATAGTTATTACATATTTGGAGCCAGAACATATTCTTTCCATAATTTCCCTGTAAATTGAGCAGTTGCTTCAAAAGGTAGAGAAATAATAATAATAATAAAAAAAAAAAAAATGAGAGGATCTCCGGAAGGGCAGTCTGTCTCCTCATGTGTAAGCATAGAAATTATTATGTCTGTATAATAAATGAACACATCACCTATCATAAGGCAACTCTGAAGATCCTTTCCCTTGTTTGCATGGGATGATGGGATGCCTTGGAAGAATTTATGGAAAACACAGATACAATGAATGTTTCACTGCATCATAAAATAGTTTGATAGATGACCATGAAAATATTTCTAACTTTTTTCTGTAGATTTTTTTTTTCATTTAAACTCTATGTGGAATCCTCTCGAAGTTTCATTTTTTTGGAATTGAGAAACATGTAAAATGATACTCATGTGTTTTGCTGAAGGCTTTTCCAAAAGGAATGTATTCAGAACTTCATTATGACCCTCATGCTGTATGCAACGAAGCACTTTCTCCTTGGCCTTGGGGCCTCTGAGAGTAATGCAGATGGCTCAATTCTGAATATTTATGAAGTTACGAAACAAGAACACATCCAAATACGGGGACCACCAATGTGTTACAGTGCATCATGTTACTGGACGTGCTGTATATACCTACTCAAGGCAAGCAAGGTGTTACTGGAATTAAAACTATTTCACATCATATATCTATGTGTTAGTTAAATAGTATGTGCACCTTTCCAACCATTTTTATTACTTCAATGTGTTGAAATAAAAACAATAGTAGCTTTGCAGATTTTTTTTGATTAAAGATATAGTGATTTGTATATGATGGATCCTGTGCAGACCTATGTGTAACTGTATTTCCATGGCTACACACGGCAAATAAATCTTGTATAGTCTGTCTCACTTTGCTATCATACTCTCTACCATCAGATCCCTATTACCTACATTCAGTTAAAGCCTCATTCATATCTGCATTGGTAATCTGTTCAGGAGAGTCTGCATGGGGACCCTTCCCCCTGAATGGAATACCAAACGCATTGACAAGCAGTGTGCAGTGAAAGCACATGGACCCCATAAACTATAATGGGGTCCGTGTGCTCTCCGTACGCTGCCCGCACGAATTATGTGGACATGAAAGTAGTTCACAATCTACTTTTCTGTCCGCATGTTCCGTGCGGAGATCTCACGGAAAGCACACGGACCCCATTATAGTCTATGGGATCAGTGTGCTTTCACTGTACACCGCTTGCCATCTGCGTTTGGTATTCCGTTCGGGAGGTCCCCATGTGGTAAGTTATAAGGAAGTAGGTGACAGACAGAAGTGAGTAACTCATGGTTACAGAATCAGACTACACATAGGGTTTGTGTGTAGTCTGTAACCAAAAAAATGCATTCATGTATATAGTAGCTGAAGCCACAAAACAATAAAATGCTTGTAATAACGTCAAGGGATTTTTAATCTAAACAAAGTGCACAGTTGAATTTTTTTTTTTTTAAGCAATGAACCAATAAAAAAGTTTGCAATGTTGTATATTTACTTTTTCACTTGCCCAGGTTTGATCTCCTTTGAGTCAGAGCGTCATGCACCTACGTACTGTAGTTTTTAATATAAAATATAGTATATTTGCTGGGCAGTGAGAGACCATATCTCTCCCATGAAGTACTGTTTATATCCCAACAAGGTAAAAAGCTGAAAATTTTAGGGCTGGCCCACATATGCGTTAGAATCCCGTTTGGTGAGTCTGCTTGGGGACATCCCGAAAAGAAACCTATACGCATAGAAAAGTAGTTACCTGGGAAAAAACACGCGGACCCCATTGTAACAATTATCCATATAAGTAAATCTAAATATGTATTATGTATTGAGCAGTTAATGCCTTACAATATGTAGAATTATCACTGTACTTCTTACAAGCAGTCATGCCATATTTCATGTATTTATCCTGGGCAGGTTCTTCCAAATCTGCTTATCATTATAAATATGCAAGTTCATGGCTAATGAAAACATGTACATTGCTCTATTTTCATTGCAATCATGTAAGATTAAGGGAATCACATAAGATTTCTTCAGTCTCCCAAAGGTAACTGGAAGAAGTAACAGGATGACTCATACGACCTTCAACTAAGGGTTGTCTTATTTACATATTAGGCGTTAACTATTCTCATCTTGGAAACCAACGATTCATCCGGTTAGTACATGACTTTGCATAGCTAATTACGTTGGAAACTATGATGTCACAACGTTACCTGCGCCACCAACTTTCTAACGAATACCAACTTTAAGTCAGTTATAAGCTATATCTACTGACTAACTGTTTCACCCTATTTATTGAACTGCTATGACTTAGTTTAGAGTATATTCAGTGGGTGCCTGCCAAACACATATCACGGGCTTATGCTACGGTCTGCCTATAGCTATATTCTTTTTGTAACTGTGTAACTCTGTTTTTCAGGTAACTTCATCCTGGCAGGTACCAGTCAAATGTAAAGAACACTTGTTTGACATAAGTTTGGCTATTGAGGTCTAAGGGTCTGCTAAGTATTTGGAGAGAGCTTTTTCTAGCATATATGCTGTACATAGTACAAAACTAGCCAAAGAGAGACATTTTTGGAACACTGCCCAAGGCTGGAGCTTTACTTTGAATTTTAGTTGCATGACAGTTGCAATCCCCAGGAAAATGATGAGTTGCATGAACAGACAAAATTGCTATACAATGAATGTACCTGCAAAGAAGTCTAAACGATTTTTGCTCATCAGACAACTGAAGCTGCATACAACTGACTCTTCTCCGCCTTCATCTTCTGTTCTTCCGCAGTGAAGACGTTCGCGAGCGTACTGTGCATGCTCGCGCAGTTCTAAGGGATACTTAGAACTACAACAAAAATGGCGCCGGCACGTGCGCAGTAGCGCTCTGGAGGGAGCGCTACTGCGCATGCGCGGGATTTGAATGCAACCCGCCGGAAGAATAAAAGATGAAGGCAGAGAAGAGAAGAAGAGGAAGGCGGGACCAAAGATGACGTTGGATCGTGCGCGACCTCTCCCTGTACATGCAAAGGTATGACGAAAAATATAATTAGGCACTCAGCCTCTGCATCATGCAAAGGTATGTTTTACATATATGTTTTAATAGTTTTATTTTAAAACGGGAGCGGGGTTTAAAATAAGACTACCGGTGCCTGAATAGCTTTATTAAAGGCTATTCACACATATGTGGGGCTCATACAGCAAAATTTTGCTGATAGAGCCCCTTTAATGATATTAATACTAATAAAATATTGGGGATGGCAAGAAGGATGATAATGTAAATTATCATAATTTAGTGTATATATAACAGCATGTATTATACTTTAATATTTTAATATAATATTTTTATATTTTATTTTAATTTAAAAAAAAGTAGAACCGAATTTTCAAAACACATAGAAATATTCTATGTATCATTAAATCTTCAGACTGCAGTATGGCATTGTGCTTTTTTAGCTGACACGCCTGGTATTTGCTGTTAGGGATTTGACTAGTCAGTAATTCCGCCAATGAGGCTATTTATCATGTAACCAGCTATGGAGATAGTCGAGAGTGATTTTCTAAGTAAAGTTTTCTGTAAACAGTTTTCACAACATCTTATTAATGATTATGTTCTCTCGTGAAACAAAAGTAACAAGGTCCAAGTGGCCGCTGACACAGACATCTGTAAGTAATAGCCTCTGAAGTTCAATACACTGCAGCCTTGAAAAGTGATTTTTGCTTCCTTCACACAATGTATCATTTTATTCCCAGTCCTGTTACAAAAGCCAATTGCACTTCATTTATGTGATGCAGCTATGATCTCCATTGAGAAACATATTGTTACATTATGTTCACTGCGCTAGCAGGGAAAAAAACTCAGCTTTCAGCCAGAAAAGATGAAGACTAGAGGAAATCTGTTTTTCCTTCTCTTTCACAATAAAGTATAGCTTCTACCACTTTTTATTTAGTAATAGCCAATATGTAGATGTCTTTAGAAACCAAGCGGAAACCATACAAACCCCATTATAGTCTATAGGGTACGCTGGGTTCCTTAGGTAGCCGCTTTTTAAAGCGGACTCCCCAAATGCAAACCTGAACTCAGATGTGATCCGGGCCTCACAAATGCTTGACTGGTGAATAGTAGAAAAGTGATGAAGAACAACGTCAGTTCCAACATGGCTATCTTCTACCATTAAAAATGTTATTAAGTTTTCAATAAAGTTTGTTAGTAGTACAAACAACATCATGAGAGGGGAGGTGGGAGAGGAATGGGAGGGGGACTGACAAGGGAAAACAAATAAGGTAAAAGACTGGGGTACAAGGCTCTGTCGCAGCAGAGCTACACTCATGAGAACAATATGTCATAAATGAAGCAAATAACAGAGATAGATGAAAAGAAGGCAATAGGCGCGCTGGTCCAAACGTATAAAGCTCTATTTGCACATGACACATTTCGTTTTGCAGCCGAAATGCGTCATGGGCAAAGACAGCTTTATACGTTTGCACCACTGCACCTATTGCCTTCTTTTCATCTACATCTGGATGTTCCTGACACATGATCCTGTTCAATGCGTACCTGAGGCCGGCTGCTGCTACTGGGGTCTATATGCTCTATCAGAGTATATACATGCCTACATACTGGTTTTTAACTATTTGTCACAACCCAACAAGATGAGCCATCAATCATCTATTCAATTTTTCATTACCACGTGTGTTACAGTATTACGCTATTAGGGCTTGGCGCTGTGTTTCTTCTTGGTAGCAAATAACATAAGGAAGACATATCTCCAACACAGTGAAAGAGTAGCATCAAATGTCTTAAGAGGAGGCAGGGGAAGGTTCATAGGGCAACATGGCTATCTTTTAAAGGGGTTGCATAGAATTACAAATAGTCACATTTGTCCACAGGTTATGTCTGAATTTGGAGCTGAAATACATTTCATTTATAGGGGTTTCCCAGTCTAAATAATTGGTGACGTGTCCTAGGTTTTGTTGTCTATGATCTTGCCTTTGAATGTGTTACATGTAGTTAGTACTGGACATCATAATGCAAGTTATGGGTCCGCATTTAACCCTAACCTTTTTATGTTAGACTTACATTAACATTAGAATCTGTTTTCATTGCTTTTTCATGGTCAAAATATCATAGTATGTCAGAAAATAAAAAAGGAAAACTGGTAGGACTATTAGCAGTCAATGTTAATAAAGAATCTGTAATGTTAATGTGAACTGAGCAAATATTCCTTATGCTTAATTTACTTCTTCCTATCTTTTCAAGGGAAACCGACTTATCATTTCCTATGCTCCTAATTAGAGATGAGCGAACATCTTCTGTTCTTCCGGAGTGAAGACGTTCGCAAGCGTACTGCGCTCTATCTCGTGGCAGCCCATTATGTGCTAGTCGGGATTCCTGTCAGCTTGCGTTATGCAGGAACTGACTTTTTCTCATAAGAATGCATTGACCAGCATTGATTGGCCAAATGCCATACAGTGTACAGCATTCGGCCAATCAACACTGGTTCTGCTGGAGGAGGCGGAGTCTAAGATTGGTCCACAGCAGTCTCCATTGTGGTCCGATCTGAGATGTAGCAGGGTTGACACAGCGCTGCTATATCTCAGATGTAGCAGTGTTGAGCACACAGCACTGCTACATCTCAGGTGTAGCAGAGTTCAGCGCACGGCCAGCTCTGCTGCATCTCACGTGTAGCAGAGCTCAGCGCATGGACAGCTCTGCTGCATCTCAGGAGTAGAAGAGCTCAGTGCAGGGCCAGCTCTGCTTCATCTCATGTGTAGCAGAGCTCAGCGCACGGCCAGCTCTGCTGCATCTCAGGTATAGCAGAGTTTTAGCGCACAGCTGTGTCAACTCTGCTATACCTGAGATTGGACCACAATGGAGACTGCTGTGGACCGATCTTAGACTCCGCATATCACAGATGAGCCTCCGGCAGAACCAGCGTTGATTGGCCGAATGCTGTACTCTGTATGGCATTCGGCCAATCAACGCTGGTCAATGCATTCCTATGGGAAAAAGTCAGCTCCCGCATTATTAGTGGCGTAATACAGAGACTTGAGCTTGTTAGATGCCCCCAGACATGCTTCCCCTGCTGTCCAGTTGCATTCCAGAGGTGTTGTCCTCATTTCCTGGGGTGTCATAGTGGACTTGGTGACTCTCCTGAGTCGAAGAGTATTTTCCTCTGAAACAAAGCATTTTTCCCCATAGACTATAATGGGGTTCGATATTCGTTCGAATAGTCGAATATTGAGGGGCTATTTGAAACGAATAACGAATATTGAATATTTCACTGTTCTCTCATCTCTATTCCTAATATAGATTTTATTGCAGAGGGGATTAACTGGGTATATTAGGTATTAGCTGGACAGAGAGATAGAGAGATAGATAGATAGATAGATAGATAGATAGATAGATAGATAGATAGATATAGATAGATAGATAGATAGATAGATAGATAGATAGATAGATAGACGGATAGACAGATAGACAGATAGATAGATAGATAGATAGATAGATAGATAGATAGATAGATAGATAGATAGACAGACGAGGTGTGTGTTCACTTTTGCGCAAACTGTCGGCTAAGTAGTGTTCGCACATTAAGATGTTTACTTCCTGCTAAGTTTTATGGCAGGCTCATGTTTAGGTAATGATGGATGTAAGGGAAAATTACTTACCCAATGCACAATCAAGCTGTGGATAGAAATATCTCTACTTGAGTGCTAAAATTACATTTTATTGAAGTTATGATTTGCCTTGAAACATTACCCTAACATAGCATATGATTGCAAGAGAGGATGTGAGCACAAGTCAGTCTAATCTGTACAGGAAGGAAATGCCTAGGGCACTCAAATATACCAAGGTCAATCAAATCCTTATTTACAGCACTGCATTCAGAAAGAAGGCCTATGAGAGGGTTCTTAAAAAACCATCCGACTGTAAATAAGAGAGCAATAGCGCAGTAAAAACCCAGACCAGCAAAGCGTGTTCAAGTAGCAAAGTAAGTGGCCGTGGCATACATAGAGGGAAGGGGGCAACACAGTAAATACTGAAATATGACATTACAGATATGTTACTATCCAATAAAATGTAATAATCTCTTCCGAACGTTAACGCTATGGAAATACATAACAGTAGAAATCATTAGTAAGTGCCAGATACTACTTATTAACCATAATAGGCATTTGTAGTGCTCCCCATCTTCTTGTTACTGGTTTCTCATTAAGATGTAGTTATACAGTAAGAGGATCCTTAACTAGTTAGCGACAGAGTGATTTGGATGTTACCAAAATCGCATGTAATCATCAGCCAGGATCCAATAATTTAATTGTAGTTAAAATCCAGGTGTGGCGCAATTTAACCTGACATGTAATGGGTTAAGGGGGTTGTCTGGGGAGGTGTAATTTACATACCTGGTCCGGGAATTGCTAATGATGGACCCATGGGTTCCATTCATTTCATGACCCCTGGGTCATGTGATCCTAAGCAGCATCCACACCCAGGTTGCTCCTCCCCACTCCCTCCTCCTTGACCACACAGGTAACTAATTATTATTATCGTTTACTATAGTCAGCCAACTCCCATAACACAAGTAATTCTATATTTGTGAGATCGATGAAGGAGGAAGGGTCAGAAATCCACTTCGAATCACATTGTGACGTGGACAGAACCCCAAGGTCTATCATCAGCAATCTCCGGCTGAGATAAGTAAATTACATATTCCCAGACAACCCCTTTAAATATACTGTGGCACAGAATGTTAAAGAGGTATTAATTTGGGGTTTTCTTTACTTAATTTATTTGTGTAGAGAGCACAATAGCCTGCACTTTTCTAATATACATGAATTTTACATTTTGCTCACACATCTTTATTAGTGAAGTAGTCTGTCTGTAAAAAAAAGCAGAGTTTGCCTTAGTTCTGTGAAATAGATCTGAAAAGGACAAAACATGGCATCAGTTATGTGACCCTCACACATCATGTGTAGTGTTGAGCGAATAGTATTCGGTGTGTTTACCGCCTTGGTGTTCGGCTGATTACATGCATTCCTATGCCGGCGAGGTATTCGACAAATACTATTCGCTCAACACTAATCATGTGTAATTGGCTAAGTGTCCTATAGCCTGGTTATTAGTAGATTGAGGAGCAGAACACATACGGTATTACTACAGCATCATCTCACCAGTATATTTGTGGAGAAGAAAATCTCATATTCTTAATTCATTGCTTCCTCCATTTTTTTTATTTAGTTAACTTTATGAACAACAGGGCAACATCACCAGGAGAAGGACAGCAACATTACAAGTCACCTAAAGACAGACATCCATGTTAAAAATCACCTAAAGACAGACAACCATATTATAAATCACCTAGAGACAGACCGCCATGTAACGTCACAAACAGCGAGGCAATTATAATAAAGATCTGTTTTTGTCTTTAGTTTTATTTAGTTATTCCCTGCATGTGTCCTGTGTGCCAAACATATGTATATAACTCAGTTGCTCACTGAATATCAGGGGGTCACATAATGTGCCTTCAAAAAGGGGTCTGCTCTGATACAATAAATGTATGTGAGCAGAATATTAAATACATGTATATTAGAATAAAACAAACAGAATTGCCTTGCTTGTCCATTTCTAGATTTTTCATGCATTTAGTACTATCTAACTCTTATCTATCTATCTATCTATCTATCTATCTATCTATCTATCTATCTATCTATCTATCTATCTATCTATCTATCTATCTAACTCTTTATCTATCTATCTATCTATCTATCTATCTATCTATCTATCTATCTATCTATCTATCTATCTATCTATCTATCTATCCAGTATATGATTGTTGCAGAATAGGGATTTAAGGATAATTCTTCAAAACTTAAGAAACAATGCATTTATGAAGACAAGAAAATTACACAGTAGTTTACGATAGACAACCTATTTCTTCTCTAGCGATGGTACAATGTTACCATGTAAAATATTGTTATGTAAAATATTGATAATCTGGAGCTGACAAGTCCATCGCCCTGCTGTCAGAAACAAATAATAAAATGGCGTAGATGTCCTTCTTTTTAATAAAATATGAGTTAAATGAGACCATCTGCTTTGGAATATGAAATCAGGGGCAGACATGTAAATGTTGGGCCTCAGCTGCCAGTCACTGTCACGGTACTGGGGATATTTATATTGAATGTAGCTGCAGAGGTGGAATATTTGCATAATTATTCAATGACTATAGAGATCCAGGAGATATCACGTCGGCTTAAATAATAACATTGATATGTACCTAAGAAGAAGAAAGAACTGGATTTTTTTTTCTATTTTATGGACAGATTCATCGTGTACAGTTTACCATATAACTTTATTTAGACTAGTTTTGGTATTTTGTCATCCAACTACCAGACTTGCATCTTTCTAAACCATAGCCTTTCAGAATATGCGTTGAATGTTTCATGACGGTAAAGCAATTACAGGATACAAGTAGCAGAGGAACAGATCTGGACTCTCTGAAGACCGTAATGACTGAAGTTTAATGGCAGTGCTCCCAAGCGGCGCTTTAGTAAATAAACATGATCCTTTTAAAGAATTTTTAGTATTCTAGGGAATACAACGCAAATATTTAGTTTTGTGCAGAAAAAAAAATCACAATATTATGAAGATGTAAAATTTTTCGACAGAAATGTAAACCAGCAAAACTGTGTGAGGACATGAAGAAGTGGTAAATCAAAATATTAGATATTGTAAATCAAGAAGATGCCTTTCATATATTCTATCATTGGGCATGCTTCATGGCATTACAAAGCCATTGCAGCACAATTTCAGTTTTGTAGGCATTTTCACCCATTGCAGTGGTATTGATTCTATTACTTTCGGCTATTAACATCACTGTACTGTCAGGAGGGCTAGCCTTACAACTTAGCTTCATCGCTGGACACAGGCCCGCTTCATAGTACAAGACTATATAAGCGTACTGTCCAGGGGTTATGCCCACGGCCATAGTTCCAACGCCACAATTGCGCGCATGCGCAGTCGGCTCTACTAGTGTCTCACTGGCAGAGCCAACTGCGTAGGTGTCTGAGCTGACGCCGAAGAAAGACGAAGAAAGAAGGGGACGATCCAGCAGAAGATAGAAGCGTCACTGGAGCCTGTTTTTGAGCAGCAGTGGGGACGCTCCCATCACATTTCCAGCGCTGGGGCTCGCCCCCATCGCTGCAAGAGAACTAATTTGCATACCGGTAAAAACCGGTATTTCTAAGGAACGATGCGGCGGAGATCACATCTAAAGGTAAGAGATGAATAGCCTTTCTAAAGGCTATTCCGACGTCTTATGTACAAAAAAAAAAAGTTTTTAATGGTAGAATCCCTTTAAGGTCTTTTTTTAACTAGTTGTTTGAGTTCCTTACCCCTCAATGATGCAATTGAGTTTCACTTATGAAGCTTGGTTCATGTGTTGGCAAGATTTACCTAACTGAACAGTATGCCAGGAGAGGGACTCCTAGCAGTAGTGTTAACTATAATATTAGGAGAGTGTCTGCCTATTCTGTCCCATAGTGATTATAGTACTGGGCAGTATGTCGCTGGAAGGCAAGACTCCTAGCAGTATAGATAACTGTATTGCTAGGAGTCCTTCTCCTGGCACACTGTTCAGGCAGGTAAATCTGGTCAATACACAGACCAATTTTCATGAGAAAATGTGAATGCAAGACTTAGATGTCATCAAAACTTGAATTCTTTAGGACTTCTTCTGAAGACATAAAGCATCAATTGAAAGTGAAGCTCATCTTCTACTGTAAAATTCAAATGAATGGAAATTTATTTTCTTAGCCTTAGCATCGAACACTAGCTGTGTCCGCGACATTTTGCATGTAAATGGACATCGGGTGCGTTCTTTTACTGTTCATAGGTGTCCTTAACTGTCTGTTTCCAAAGATGTCCGACTTTTCAAGCGGAAAGCAAAAACTTGCATGTCGGGTTTTGCTGTCCGCTTGAAAAGTCAGACATCTTTGGGAATGGACACTTAAGGACACCCACGGACAGTAAAAGAACGCACCCGATGTCCATTTAAATCAATGTAAAATGTCACGGACACAGCTAGTGTCCGCTGCTAATGTCCGCGCAAGATTTTGAACGGACATTAGCAGCGGACACTAGCTGTCGGACACAGACGGTAGTGTGAACGCCCCCTAATTAAATATAAAATCAAGCCCCAAATATTGAATAATAGACCAGAGTATCCCGTGATTTGGTTTCTTCACTGACCTTTCTTTTCATGTTATGTTGCCTTTTGTTCTGCAGTGAAAGTACAACTCCTTAATTTGTAATAATACACATAGGTCATGAATTTGATCAATTTATAAGTTTGGTTCATTGAACTTTATTTTGGGCTCCATATACCCCATTGTTTTTATATTGTTTGTAGATATGTGTCAAATTTTCACAAGGGCACACATTTGTGTATGGTCTCTGTCATTGTAGCTTAATGTACTCTCACCTACACTATCCTATAGCTGATATCAATCTGCTGAATATTTGCATCCATCTGCTCTTTCTTGTCAGATTCTAGCAAATGTAATGGATCTTGAAAACGATAAGGATATGTCTAGCATATTGTCAAATGTGAACCATCTCACAGCTTCCGTGTATTATATTTCAAGTTAATCTCAGTATAGAGTATAATGAGTCTGCTATTGCATTTTTGTTTTGTCTCACTGCATGAAATTTTACCCGAAAATCCCAAATTTGGTCTGTTATTTCATTGCAGGAAATGAAGACGTCATCACTTTCTATTGCAAATATATGTGTAGACCATTAATATTCTGGTATGTAAGAAGAATAAGAATAAGAAGAGTAGGTACCATGCAGAAATACTATGAAGTGTACTGTGTATAAGTTTCACGCAATACATCACATCAAATAGGTTTTTAACTATTTTGGACAGTTCAGAATGGAAGTCTTAACATAAAAAGGTGATACCCTCACCCATCCCTAACCATCCTGGTTCAGAGCAAGTATTTCCATGCAGTTCTTGTATGCTGATAGACAACAGGATTTATAGGCCATTGAGGACCTGGGCACCAGTGGCGGATCCAGGGTTTGCGGGGCCCTGGGCAATTGACTTTGGCGGGGCCCTACTTACTGGGGGTCTCGCACTTCTAACCTGTACTTCCCAACTGTTGAAGACTAGAAAGAGGGAACAAAACGTGCAGCGCGCCGCAGCAAATTAGGCCCCACCCACTTTTATGTTGACTCCACCCATTCTCATTCAATTTTCATGTGATTCCACACAGTATAATCCTCCTACAGTCACCCGTAAATTATATCCCCCCCCCATTTTCATATACACCCTTCATCTACCCCTAGTTTCATGTCCCCCCCTCTATCTCTGTCCCCAGTTTCATGCCATTCTCCCCCTTTATCTGCCCACAGTTTCATTTCCCCCCCGTCTCTGCCCCAGTGTCATGCCGTTCTCCCCCCTTCATCTGCCCCAGTGTCATGCCGTTCTCCCCCCTTCATCTGCCCCAGTGTCATGCCATTTCCCCCCCCTTCATCTGCCCTAGTGTCATGCCGTTCTCCCCCTCCATCTGCCCCAGTGTCATGCTGTTCTCCCCCCCTTCATCTGCCCCAGTGTCATGCTGTTCTCCCCCCTCCATCTGCCCCAGTGTCATGCTGTTCTCCCCCCCTCCATCTGCCCCAGTGTCATGCCGTTCTCCCCCCTCCATCTACCCCAGTGTCATGCCGTTCTCCCCCCTCCATCTGCCCCAGTGTCATGCTGTTCTCTCCCCCTCTATCTGCCCCAGTGTCATGCCATTCTCCCCCCTCCATCTGCCCCAGTGTCATGCTATTCTCCCCCCTCCATCTGCCCCAGTGTTATGCCATTCTCCCCCCTCCATCTGCCCCAGTGTCATGCTGTTCTTCCCCCCTTCATCTGCCCCAGTGCCATGCCATTCTCCCCCCTCCATCTGCCCCAGTGTCATGCTGTTCTTCCCCCCTTCATCTGCCCCAGTGCCATGCCATTCTCCCCCCTCCATCTGCCCCAGTGTCATGCCGTTCTCCCCCCTCCATCTGCCCCAGTGTCATGCTGTTCTCCCCCCCCTTCATCTGCCCCAGTGTCATGCCGTTCTCCCCCTCCATCTGCCCCAGTGCCATGCTGTTCTCCCCCCTTCATCTGTCCCAGTGTCATGCCATTCTCCCCCCCTCCATCTGTCCCACTGTCATGCCGTTCTCACACACTCACACACACACTCACCATTCCTCGTTCCCTCGCAGCTCTCTCCCTCATACACATAGTGTAGCCGCGATGTGATGACGTCATCACATCGCGGCTACAAATGCCGGAGGCTGGAGCTCAGCGTTAAAGCAGGAGCTGAGCTGTGACAGCTCCGGCTTTAAACGCCTATGCATTCGGCTCATCGGCGTCCTACCGCCGATGAGCCGAATACATAGGCGTTTAACCGGTTAAGGACCGCCGTACGTAAAATTACGGCCTGCGGTCCAGGTACCTAAAGACCGGACTATTGTAAAAATACGTCCTGTCTTTAGGTACCTATTTCGCGGGGGGATGGGTGCGGGGAGGACGGGGGTTAGGTGTTACTAACACCTAACCCCTTCCTCAATAACGTCCAGTCGGAACTGAGTCCGACTGGACGTTTTAACCCTTTCGATCGCGCCGTGAAACATCACGGCGCGATCGAAAGGCATCCGCCGACAATTGAATCAGATCGGCACCCCCCGCGGCGAGATCGGAGGGTGCCGATAGCAGTAAAAGGTAGTCTGGGGTCTGGCCAGTGACCCCAGACTGCCCGAAGCCCCCACATACCTGGTGATCCTGCCAGGACCTTCTGATGTCAGGCTGTGCGTCTACACAGCCTGACATCCTGCTACGGAATGCCATGTGGGACACCTGCAGGCTGTGTCTCACATGGCATTCTATATCAGCAAAGTATTGCTGATTGAAGTGTCCTAAATGGACACATGAAAAAGTAAAAAAAATGTAAAAAAAATAAAATGAAGTGTATGAAAAAAATTAATAAAGTTATAAAGCCCAAAAATCCCTTTTTCTCAATAGAAAATGAATTATATAAAAAAAGAACTAAAAAGTAATAAAAACAATGCATATTTGGTATTGTCGCGTCCGTAACAATCTGTACAATAAAACTGAAATAATATTTAATGTACACGGCGAACGCCGGAAAAAAAAAACGGAAAAAACTCGCCGGAAGTAATGATTTTTCGCCATCTCACCATACAAAATATGCTATAAAAAGTGATCAAAAAGTCATATGCATCCGACAACAGTACCAATAAAAAGCGCAGGTTGTCCCGCAAAAAATAAGCCCTCAACCAACTCTGTCAACCGAAAAATAAAAATGTTACGCCTCTTAGAAGATGCGATGCAAAAAACATTGATTTATGTCCCCAAATGTGTTTTTCCTCTGCAGAACTAGTAACACATAAAAAAATACTATAAATGAGGTATCGCCGTAACCGTACCGACCCGCAGAATAAAGGGAACATGTTACTTATACTGTACGCTGCATGGCGCAAAATTAAAAAAGTAAAACTCAATGCCAGGATTGATTTTTTTTTTTTAAATCCAGCAAAAAAGGGTTAATAAAATGTATTCAATAAGATGTAGACACCCAAAAATGGTGTCATTACGAAATGCATCTCATCCCGCAAAGAATAAGCCCTTATATGGCCGCGTCACCAGAAACATAAAGAAAATATAGCATCTCACAATGTGAAGACAAAAACCCTCAAAAATCGCCAAATTATTAGAACACAACTGGGTGCGTCATGTAGGGAATATATAAGCTGTGTGAGCGGATATCAGGGGACACCCCAGATTTACAGCTTATGAGGGAACAGACACCAGAAGTGACCCCTAAAGTGACCCCCAGAGTGACTCCCCCAATCATAGGAGCTACGGGGACATAGTAGGGAATTTGGTGTTTGCAATGTCCTCCGCACAGCTTATACATTCCCTCTTCGCCATCCGCTGTGCAGTCACGTCCGGGATACTAATACTCACTACACCCCCTGATAAATTCTTTGAGGGGTGCAGTTTTCAAAATGGGGTCACTCCTGGTACCCCATGGAATCCACTTTTCTGGTACCTTACAGGCTCTACAAACATGACATGGCGTCCAGATACCAAACATCTGAATCTGTGCTCCAAAAGCCGCATAGCGCTCCTTCCCTTCTGCACCCTGCTGTACGTCCAAACTGCAGTTTATGACACATGTATGACACATGTATGACACTGGTGTACCCCCGGATAACGGACATAATGTCATATGTGGGTATAAACTGATACTAGGGCACAGCCGGACACAGAAGGGAAGAAGGGTCATTTGGTTTTTGGAGCACAGACGGTTTGGTTTTTGGATGCCATGACACTTTTGTAGAGCTGAAACGCCAGTAATTTGGAATCCCCTGATAAATTACCTTATTTTGGAAACTACACCCCTGAAGGATTTATCCAGGGGTACAGACAGCATTTTTAACCCCCAAGTGTTGCTATAACTTTATATATATAACTATAACTGCAGTGGATTGTGAGAGGTGAAAATGACCATTTTTCCAGGAATACGTCCTTTCAGTGCCTAATATATTGTGCCCGACTTGTATCAGAGATGAACGCTCTAAAAGCTGTTGTGCCTGGGATACCCGTTTAACAGTTTTTGGAGTGTCTCTGCTGACATAAGTCGGGCACAACATGTTGCACACTGAAATGGCAAATCTGTAAAATTTTCATTTTTAACTTCTCTATCAGTTGCGATTTCATTTCTGGAAACTAAATAAATGCAACACTCAAGGGTTAAAAATTCTCGCTACACCACTTGATAAATCCCATCAGTGGGGTAGTGTCCAAAATAGGGTGACATGTCTGCGGATTCCACTTTATTGGCAATTCAGGGGCTTTGCAAAAGTGGCAAAAAAAACCAAACTGTGCTCCAAAAACCAAAATAGCGCTCCTTCCCTTCTGTCCCCGGTTGTGCCCAAACAGCCGATTCTACCCACATATGGCATTAAGTACGTTATCCGGGGTACACCAGTGTCATACATGTGGGCATACACTGCTATTTGGGTACCCAGCAGGGTGCAGATGTGAAGGAGCAATATGTGCTTTTGGAGTACAGATTTAGATTCTTCGTTTTTGGACACCACGTCACATTTGCAGAGACCCTAAAATTGCCCCTACAAAATGGGGTCACTTCTTGGTGAATTCCAGTTTACTGGAACCTCCAGGGCTCTGCAAAAACATCATGGCGCCCAGAGGGTCCCTCTAAATCTGTATCCCAAAAGCTAAAACGCACAGTGGTCCTTCCCTTCTGAGCCCTGCTGTGTGCCCAAGCAGCAGTTTACACCCACATATATAATTTTTTGACCCCCGGGATGGCCCACTTAATAGTTTTAGGAGTGCAGGTCTCTGACAACACAAAGTGGGTGCAACGTATTGGGCACCGAAATGGCATATTTTTAAAAATTTCAATTTTCATTTTGTACATTAATTTTTGGGAAGCATTTTAGGCTCAAAATGATAATACCCCTTGATACATTCCTTGACAGGTGTAGTTTCTAAAATGGGGTCACTTTTGAGGGGTTTCCATTGTATTGATACTTTAGGGGCTCTGCAAATGCGACATGGCACCTGAAAACTATTCCAGCAACATCTGCCCTCCAAAATCCAAATAGCGCTCTTTCCATTCTGAGCCCCAGCATGTACCCATACAGCAGATTTTGGCCACATATGGGGTATTGCCGTGTTCAGAAGAAATTATGTAACAAACTGTGGGGGGCTTTTAATTCTTAAACTATTTGCAAAATTAAAACTATGGCGCTAAATGGACAATTTATTGGGAAAAAAAGTAATTTTTCATTTTCACGTCCCAATGTTAATAAAATCTGTGAAACACCTGTGAGGCCAAAATACTCACTCTACCCCTAGACAAATTCTATGAGGGGTGTAGTTTCCAAAATGGGGTCACTTATAGGGGGTTTCCACTGTATTGGTACTTTAGGGGCTCTGCAAATGCGACATGGGACCTGAAAAATATTCCAGCAAAATCTGCCCTCCAAAAGCCAAATAGCCCTCTTTCCATTCTGAGCCCCGCCATGTTCCCATACAGCAGATTATGACCACATATGGGGCATTTCTGTGTTCAGCAGAATTTGTGTAACGAACTTTATGGAGCTTTTTCTCCTTTATCCTCTTGTGAAAATTAAAAATTTGGGGCTAAATTGACAGTTTGTTGAAAAAAAAGTAATTTTTCATTTTCATGGCCCAATGTTAATAAAATCTGTGAAACAGCTGTAGGGTCAAAATGCTCACTCTACCCTTTAATATGTTCTGTGGGGGGTATAGTTTCCCAAATGGGGTCACTTTTAGGGGGTTTCCACTGTATTGGTACTCTAGGGGCTCTGCTAATGCGACATGGCACCTAAAATTATTCCAGCAAAATCTGCCATCCAAAAGCCAAATAGCGCTCCTTCCATTCTGAGCCCCGCCATGTTCCCATACAGCAGATTATAGCCACATATGGGGTATTGCCGTGTTCAGGAGAAATTGTTTAACAAACTGTGGGGGGCTTTTACTCCTTTAACCCTTTGTGAAAATGAAAACTTTGGAGATAAAGTGACATTTTAGTAATTTTTCATTTACACATCCCAATGTTAGTAAAATCTGTGAAACAACTGTAGGGTCTAAATGCTGACTATACCCCTTGATGAATTCTGTGAGGGGTGTGGATTCTAAAATGGGGTCACTTTTGGGGGGTTTCCATTGTTTTGGTACTCTAGGGTCTCTGCAAATAAGGCATGGCGCTGAAAATTATTCCAGCAAAATCTGCTGTTCAAACACCCAGTGTCGCTCCTTCCCTTCCATGCACTACCGTGTGCCCAAAAATCAGTTTACACCCACATGTGGGGTATTTCTGTGCACGGGAGAAATTGCACAATAAACTGTCAGATGCATTTTCTCCTTCAACCCTTTGTGAATGTGTTAATTTTGGGTCTAAATGAATGTATTAGTGAAAAAAAATGAAATGTCTAAATTTCACTGCCATATTATTTTTATTCTTATGAAATGCTTAAAGGGTTAACAAACATCCCAAATGCTGTTTTGAATAATTTGAGGGGTGCAGTTTTGAAAATGGGGTAATTTATGGGGGTTTCTATTATACAGGCCTTTATAATTACTTTCAGAACTGAAGTGGTCCCTAAAAAATTGGTTTGGAGAATTTTCTTGTAAATCTGGAAAATTGCTGTTACACTTGTAAGCCTTGTGACGTCCAAAATAAATTAAAATACAATCAAAAGATGATGCCAATATAAAGCAGAGATATGGGAGATAATATTTATTCATGTATTTGGATGGTATGACTATCCGCCTGAAAAGCAGAGAATTTCACATTTTGAAAATTGCAATTTTTTTCAAATTTCCATCAAATTTCCTAGTTTTTTTTATAAATAAATGCAAAAATATTGATTAGTGTTTACCACTAACATGAAGTATAATGTGTTACGAGAAAACCATCTCAAATTCATTTGTGTAAGTTAAAGCGTCTCAAAGTTATTGCCATTTAAAGTGACACATGTCAGTTTTGAAAAAAGAGGCCTGGTCTTTAACATACTTTTGGGCCTGGTCCTTAACCGGTTAAAGCAGGAGCTGTGAGCTCAGCTCCTGCTTTAACGCTGAGCTCAGTTGGAGTCGGGACATGCCGACCGGGACCATTTTGTTCGGTCCCGGCCGCAACGCGGGGCACCGGGCAGTTGCCCGGCTCGCCCGGCCCTGGATCCGCCCCTGCTGGGCACAGCCTCAGTATATTGGTAAGCTTATGCAATACAAGGTGATGGCATAAATATTGTTTACCTGATGATACCAGCCAACAGAGTTCTTATTCTTCCTGCTCTGAATGAATCAGGACAAGGCACTGTTCACAAGAGATCAACCAGAAATCAGTGTGGAGGACATAAATCTTAAAGGAAACAACCAAAACATTAAAGGGATTCTACCATTAGAATCCCTTTTTGAGATAATACCACGTCGGAATAGTCTTAAGCTTTTGTTCCTTACCTTTATAATTCTTCTCCGAGCAAATGAGTCTCCAGACAGCACAGGGGGCGTTCTGAAGACTCTTCAGTGCCACCTCCATCTTCTTCAGCTGCACCTCATCCTCAATGTCATTTCCCGGCATGTGCATATCTGTTTGGCCATTTTACTTACAGGCACAGTACTCTCATGTAACGGGCCACAGTTACATGTCCAAACAGTCATGCACAGTCTTAAAATCTCTGAACAGAAAAGTCCTGCAAGTACAAAACCGCTGGAAACCATGCAGAAACTGTGCAGAAACCTGGCGGACCCTATTATAGTCTCTAAGGTCCATGGGTTTTTGTAGGTAACTGCTTTTTAATCCCTTCCTGACATCCGTCGTACTAGCATGGTGGATGCCTGGTGTTTATCTATGGTAGTTGCCCAGGAGCCGGGCAGCCACCATAGCCACCAGGTGTCTACTGTTTCATACAGTAGACACCCAGCGCTAATGCCCCCGGTTGGTGCCTGCATGATCAGGGGGCATTAACCCCTCTGGCAGCTCGGTCAAAGCTGACCAAGGCGCCATTTTCCCAGCAAGCTCCAGGGCTGATGTCATGTTGGCATGATAGCAAGGAGCCTTGTAAAGGCTCCCCAGCCTGTCATTCTATTCCTTCTTTGCAGGCTATGTTTTGAATAAAAAGTGATCAAAGTAATATTAATTCCCCAAAATGGTAGAACTAAAAAGTACACCCAGCCCCGCAAAATAAAGTACCCTATGCATTTCCGTATACGGAAATATAAAAAAATTATGGGTGTCAGAATATGGCGACTTTTAGAAAAAAAACATTTGGCACAGTTTTGGAGTTTTGTTAATGGCATTAAAATGTAAATAAAACCATATAAATTTGATATCCTCAGAATCGTACCAGAACACAGAATACAGGTGACATGTCATTTTGGCTGCACAGTGAACACCGTAAAAACAAAGCCCATAAGAAAATTGCATAAATGCACTTTTTCTTCAAATCCCCCCATTCTGATTTTTTTTTCCAGCTTCCCAGTACATTATACAGAATAATTAATGGCGGCATCATGAAGAAAAATTTGTCCCTCTAACATTAAGACCTCATATGGCTCTGAGAGCTGAGAAATAAAAAAGTTATGGGGTTTGGAAGGAGGGGGGGGGGGGGAGACAAAAAAAAAACGAAAAATGAAAATCAAAAAATACCATCAGTTTGAAGGGATTAAAGGGACAGGGTCTTATTCTTTCAGGTCCTGATGAGGACCAGAATGACGGAGACCTAAATGCTAGCATGAACCTAGCACTACTTACTCTATATAGCACTATGAAGTTCCACAGTGCTTTATGGACTTTGCCAACACTTTCCCAAACACAACTCACAATGTAAATTCCCTATAAGTATTTATCATAATAATAGTAATGATAAATGTAAGGTTGTGTTTTCGTAGGTCCATCTGGGCAATATCAGTAAAGTGTTTGTGAAGCTTTAGCTTACAATACTATCAGCTCTTGTTTACTGATATTTTATTGCTAACCCTGGTGATTTCTCATTCATTGACTAATTCCATCATCCTGACAGTCTGAATGAAATTCTCTGGTCATTTAGAAGGTTTTTTGTTTTGGACACAATATGAAATACTGAGCTAAAATTCCATAAGAATTCCATACTGCAGTCTACTATAGAAGGTCTCCATGAGAAAAGACAATATTGAAATTCTCTTCTGTTTGTGACCATCCCCTGGCCTAGCACACAACTCGAAGTCATTGTATGTAGCCTAGAAACCAAGCAAACAAGCCATAGAATGGTGCGATAAGACAGCGGTACAATACGCATCACTAACACACAAAGTTCACTTATTTCGTTTCCCAGGAATCATTCCTGAATTCTTCTGCCTGAGATCAATGAATTTGAGATAGCTCTGTATCATTTGCTAGCAGAATAATATTAATTTTCTTGTTCAATAAAACAATTACATAGCCGCTTCAGCCAGACTGCCCATCAATAATGTAGTTTACTAAACCGCTATTGACCTCTCTCTTAGGTTTGTGATATTAATATCCTCGTCTGCATCCAGCAATATTTTTCCATGAATGATGAGTTCAGTTTATACTCAGATCAATACAGATTTTATAATAGCAACAATTATAAGATATAATGGCAAAATGTAATGTGCAAAGGCTGCAGATTGTGGCTTTCATTCGATGGATCATCTTTCTTTAGATAGATTTACTTTCGGTCTGTCCGTGAATTTAATTGATGACAAGGATTAGATATTGGTCGAGGGTCTCACGCATTCTCTTATTGATACAATGTGAACCTGAATGAAGGGAAATGTAAATGTGAACATTTAATGCAGAGGTCTGTTATAATAATGTGATAAAGGGCTTATTCACACAGCCACAAATCCCTTATCAACTGCGGTCTAATGACCTTTAAGTAGCTGCACTTTCGATCCCTAGACCCGCAGTCAGGCCTCGTTCACATCTGCATCAGTAATTCATTCAGGGGAGTCCACATAGGGACCCCCTGAACAGACTATTGAACATATTGGCAAGTGGTGTGCAGTGAAAGCACACGGACCCCATAGACTATAATGGGGTCTGTGTGCTTTCCGCACGGTCTCCACACAAGTCATGTGGACAGGAAAGTAGATTGTGAACTACTTTTCTGTCCGCATGTTCCATGCAGAGGCCGTGTGGAAAGCATATGGACCCCATTATAGTCTATGGGGTCCGTGTGCTTTCACTGTATACCACTTGCCAATGTGTTCAGTAGTCCGTTCAGGGGGATCTTCATGTGGACTCCCCCGAACGGATTACCAACGCTGATGTGAACGAGGTCTAACTGTAATATAGTTCATATAATACTATTTTGATAACAAGTTAATAATAATGATAATAATTAGAGATGAGCGAGTAGTATTCGATCGAGTAGGTATTCGATCGAATAATACGGTATTCGAATTACTCGTACTCGATCCAGTACCACTCGCTATTTGAATGGAAAAGTTCGATGCAGAACCAGCATTGATTGGCCGAATGCTATACAGTAAGCCAATCAACACTGGTTCTTCTCCTACCTTTAGAAGTCTTCTCCGTGCAGCTTCCCCGCGGCGTCTTCCGGCTCTTCATTCACTCTGCCAGGCATTGGGCCTGGGCAGAGCCGACTGTGCATGCCCGCTTGTAGTGCCCGATGCCTGGCAGAGTGAATTCAGAGCCGGAAGATGCCGCGGGGACCCTGCAAGGAGAAGACTTCTCGGAGGATCCAGCCCGACCCTCACTCGTGGACTTGGTAAGTATAATTTGATCGAACGTTGCCTACCCCTGAAACGAGCATTTTCTCCCCATAGACTATAATGGGGTTCGATATTCGATTCGAGTAGTCGAATATTGAGGGGCTACTTGAAACGAATATCGAACCTCTAACATTTTACTGTTCGCTCATCTCTAATAATAATTACAGCCAAGATGGTGGCTCGATGGTTAGCACTGGAGTCCTGGGTTCGAATCCAGCCAAGGATAACATGTTCAAGGAGTTTGTATATGTGTTTACGGTGGTAAAGACATACTGATAGTGGATTTAGACCGTGAGCCCTATTTCGGACAGTGTTGACATTGTCTCCGTAAAAGCACTGTGGACTATTATGGCGCTATATAAGCAAAATAAATAATCTGTGACAAGAAATCTGGTCTGGAGAAGGTCTTCTCAAAAGGGTGGTCTTATGGAGAAGTTTCACTTTATATAAATTACAATAATATTATATAAAGAAAAAAAAAACATGGAGATTTTCTCTTTTCCCCTTGTAAAAGACAGTTGTAGCTCCCACACGTGGCCTTGCGTGCACTGAACATTACTTATGTCACACTTATTCCGTCTTAAGTCTTTAATTAATATTCATACTGTGTGACTTACATTTTCTATTAATATGCTGGCAAGTAACAGGGAAGCCTTTCATGAGAATGTTTTCATATAATCATGGCATGGAAGGAAATCTTTTGCTGAATAACACATGCAGACCAAAAGTTATGAAAATTTGGAGTCCTGTTTTATTTCACAGGTTTAGAAAATCACGTAGCGCAGGAACAACAGCCCAGAAGCCACCTCCACACCTTCCAAGGGGTAAGACATTTGGTGCATGGCCTCATTCTATTTAGTTTCTAAGTAAATCCAGTTCTGTAAACATATTATATCCATGGCTCAGGTTCCTGCTGTCTATTTATCCATCATCTTCCTGTATACAATACATGTACAGTATGTAATAGCCTATGTGTAGGTGGATGGGTGAGTGGGTTGGTTATTGGGGTGTTGCCGTCAACCATTCCTTTTAAAGCAAACAGACAGACCTGGGTTATTTATATAGATTACTCATGCTGACTAGTTATTTCTAGGGCAGATTTCTCTTCTCCATGGATTCTAGGACAGCAATGATTTCACTTGGTTGAACGTGTCTTTTCACAATTCTTATACTAAATGGTGCAACATTATGGGTACTTATGGCTATAATCTAAATGCGCATTGCTGTTGCATGTGAATTATTTATGATGTATTGATAATCCCCAAAATGTCTATACTTGACCTATGAAATATGTAAGAAAAATAGGGCAGATTTACCAATACTGTCTAAAAGTTATACATTGCAGACTCTGTAACCCTTGGTTCACATCTGCGTTTGGTAATCCGTTCAGGGAGTCTGCATGTGGGCCCAGTTAACAGACTACCAAACGCACTGGCAAGCAGTGTGCAGTAAAAACACGGACCCTACAGACTATAGTGGGTCCATGTGCTTTCCACGCGCTGCCTGCACAAATCGTGCAGACATGAAAGTAGATCTTTAGATCTTAGTACTTTTCTGTCCGCATGTTCCATACGGAAACCACACGGAGAGCACACAGACCCCATTATAGGGGGATTTTTTTTCAATCACTACACAATGTTGAGTCCAAAAATTGAAGCATTCAATTTTTGGACTCCATGCTGTGTAGTGAATAGGATCGTTTTTAAAATCCGATCTTCAATCATTTAAAAAAATCCCATTGAATTGCATTAGGAATAGAGATGAGCGAGTACTGTTCGGATCAGCCGATCCGAACAGCACGCACGCATTGAAATGAATGGCCGTAGCCGGCACGCGGGGGGTTAAGCGGCCGGCCGGCGTCAAAGCGGAAGTACCAGGTGCATCCATTCATTTCAATGCGTGCGTGCTGTTTGGATCGGCTGATCCGAACAGTACTCGCTCATCTCTAATTAGGAACAGAATTGTGATCGCGTTCGAATGGAAAATGATCAGAAATCAGATTTTAAAAACGATCATGAAATCTCAAGATCGGCTCAACCCTAATTTGATGGCATATAGAGATTTGGCATGCTGCATTAGATACTGTATTACAGAAGTAGTCTACTATTGAAGCATTGCTTTTATAGCAGAATATCACCGTATTGAGGTGTTGTAAGGAGGCACCAAGGCAGGGTATGAAGCAACCATAGCTGGATAGTGGACATGCAGACAGACTTCATGTACAGACTCTAACTGAAGCTAACAATGGTAATAAAATGTACAGCTTTATTTTAATACCATGGAACAAAATGCAGTATAATTATGGTGCTGGCAGTATGTACATAATGACAATGAATACATGGTGTGAGAATGTCATGTGTACAGTAGTCATACCTATGCAATCCATCGCCTTTGTCTACTCTGATATACAGACAACGTTTTGCTAGTCAACATTAAAGATATTTCTTATCCAGGCTATTTGAACCTTTAGGTTAAGTTCACACAAGGTTTTTTAGGGCAGATTTTGACACAGAGGTCTCCTCTAGTGGCAATTGGATGGTGGTGCAGTGCACCAGCATCCAGTCACGGCACTCCGCTCCGGATTAGGCCCAAATGAATAGGCCTAGTTGAGAGGGAGTGTTCACGCTGCGGACGCTGCAGTGGATTCCGCCACAGAATCTGTAGTAAGAGAGGGCAGGTCACTTCTTTTTCCCACGAGTGGCACAAAACCGCTAGCAGAAAAAAGAAGTGAACTGCTCCTATTGAAGTCAATGGGAGACGTTTTTAGAGCCGGATTCTGATATGGATTCTGTGTCAAATTCCAGCCCAAAAAATCCTGTGTGAACTTACCATTAGTGACTATATTTGTTTAGGCAGAGGTCAGGGACTCCCTCGATCACCCTGGTGGGATTCCATGGCAGCTGGACGAATAATAGACAGTGATGACTGTCATAGGTTTAAGTCAAGTAGGCTCTGCCAGTCGTATACTGCAATGTATTATGTAAACAATCAAACCAGGGTTGTAACTAGGGGGAACAATTAGGATATGCGGGTGGTTGTTGCCAGGGCCCAACAAGTAACTTTTATGTATTTAGATGCCTAGTAAGGGCAGTGGACTAAACCTTTGCAATGGGTGAAGGAAATCCTAGCTACAGACCAGGTGTTACCATTCTCACGTCCATAACAGCAAGTGGATGGGAAATATGGCTGCAGAAACTGACTACACCGGGTTTTTCCGTTGTCTGTTGCCAGGGACACACATAGATCTGCATATGAGCTGTAGATATGGAGAAAGAGGTTATTACACAGGTCTGACTAAGATGAAAAAGTAGCACAAAAGTATACTTATTCATTTCTAATTTACAGTAGGTTATGAACTATTATGTACATAGTAGGAGTAAAGAACAAGGAGCGTATTGCAGAGAAATAAACCTAGAAAACGGTTTCTGTCTTTCACAAATACAAGCTGTAGCAGATTCATCCTTTATGCAAATATGAGCACATTCCACTGAATTCATGATTTTACATTAACAATATGATAAATGACTCTGGGACTCTTTTATGGGCTGAGCAAATATGTTGATTTATTCAGACATGTCATTAGCAGTATGGCGCTGGCCAAGAAAGCAGAAGAAGTGGCTAGCTTGTTACTAAGGCCGGGCATGAGGGGAACATAAATTAAAGAAGACAGCTAGCTCAGTAATTCTAGCAAGGGTGAGTTCAATCTCAGACCTACCAGCTTCCAAATAGCACATATAACTCACATGCTTGTTAACATCTGTCTATGCAGCAATAGTAAATAGGGGAGGATAACAACTATAGCAACTTGTTTGGGGCCCAATATCTGAGGGGGGCAGATTCTACCCTTACAAGGGAACATATAGACCAAGGGTTAGCAACTTTCGGCACTCCAGCTACTGTGTAACTACAACTCCCAACATGCTCCATTCACTTCCATGGGAGTTCCAAGAACAGTACAGCAAGGATGCATGCTGGGAGTTGTAGTTTTACAACAGCTGGAGTGCCAAAGGTGCCCACTCCTGATCTAGACTGACACTCCTACTAAAAAATCCTACTTTATTCTGGTCCATAGCACAAACATACATAAAAAAAGCATCTGGTCCAAACCATTTCTAGCCTTAAAGGCGTTATCCAGTTTCATCTTATCATCCTATCCTTTGGCAGGTTTTGATACCCCATAGAGTTCAAGGCAATAGGTGTTCAGTACCATAACTCACTGCTACAAATGGTATGACAAGTGAGCAGTGTGACTTCTAGCACTTAAAGGGATTCTACCATTAAAAATCTTTTTTCTGTGGCTAACACGTCAGAATAGCCTTTAGAAAGGCTATTCGTCTCTTACCTTTAGATGGGATCTCCACCGTGCCGTTCCTTAGTAATACCGGTTTTTACCGGTATGTAAATTAGTTCTCTGGCTGTGATGGGGGTGGGCCCCAGCGCTGAAAATGCGACGAGGGCGTCCCCACCGCTGCCCGAGAACAGGATCCTGTGCCTCTATCTTCTGCTGGATCCTCCCCTTCTTTCTTCGTCTTTCTTCGGCGGCTTCACCTCTATCGGCTCTGACAGTAGTAGAGCCGAATGCGCATGCGCAGCCATAGTTCCGAGGCCGCAATTGCGCGTTATTATTATTATTATTATTATTATTATTATTATATTAGGAAATGGAAACTGAGTCTGGGGGTTTTCTCTCCTAAGGCTAAGGCGCCATGAATCAGGCCACAGCAAAAAAAAAAACGCTGTGAAAAAAAACCACGGCAGCAACGCACCACATTTTTTTCCACAGCACTTTTCACAGACCTCTCTGTAGACATAATTGACATGCTGCGATTTCCAAAACTGAAAAGGATTTGGACATCGCAGAGTGTCTGCAGCACATATTTTTTTCGTAAGGTGAGTATGGGATTCACTAGAATCCCATCCACCTTCTCTGACTATAAAGCACTGTGTTTTTTTCCCGTGACATTTCTGCTGCGGCCAAACTGCTGCAAACTTGCCCATTAATTAACATAGAACAATGCTTTTGGTGTCGTTTAAGATTGAAGTTTTTTCTGTATTATTTCCAGAGCTATCATCAGTTAAAAACACTGTCGATATCGCAGCTGCTTCCTATCCCTACTGATGATATTTCTAGAAATAATACAGATCAAACAATCTTGATGTCATATAAAACATGGAAATCACAGAAGAGCAGTTCTATATTTTATAATGGCAGAGAAATAAGTTTATTAAAACACTTATACCCATACTCCACTAAGAAACCAGCGAGACAATACAAAGCAAAAATATACAGAAGTGGATTTCAGTGCAGGAATTTATGGAAAGAATCAAAATATGCTAATAAAGAATATTGTAACATTTATTAATGTCACAAATGTTACCAGAAAATGAACGTTGTTCAAAAGTTTAGGTATGCTTTAACACATTCCTGCATGAATGTGTGAATGCCATGTAAGGACCACACTAGCAGGTTACCTGGGTGCGGATGCCAGGGTTAATTTATTCCACTTATTCAATATTGCACTCACCCTTCATTCAGGCTGCAAATTAAGAGTAAATTGCACTCTAAGGCTTCATTCACATCAGCGTTGGTAATCCGTCCGGGGGTGTCCGCATGAATACCGGACGCAACTACAAGCGGTGTGCCAGTGAAAGCACATGGATCCCATAGACTATAATGTGGTCCATGTGATCTCCGCAAGTATCATGCGGACAGGAAATTAGTTCACAATCTGCTTTCCTGTCCGCATGATTTGTGCGGGCAGCGCGCGGCAAGCACATGAACCCAATTATAGTCTATGGAGTCTGTGTGCTTTCACTGCTACCACTACTGACTTACCAGGTTCAGCAGAAAGCTCACTCACATATGCGCACGTCTCTGTAACAGTCAGACGCAAAAACAATTCAAAAGGGTAATGGGTTCATACAGTGCATACAAAGTATCATCAAATTTAATGATTTAATTTCCAAAGGGTTCACTGCTATATTAGACAAAGACAAGAGATGGCAAGATAAGCAAAACAGTTTTTATAATAAAAGGAGAAAACAAAATAAACCTGATAACCTAGAGTCCTTTTGGTTTCAGTGATCATGGAGAATTTCTGTGATGGCACACCAGCTTACTTGCTGGCTCTAAGATGTGGCCAAAGTTTCAAGGTAGTCCCTGTCCTTTGCTTATGCTTAACCCCCGCCTCCTGCCAGGGCGCCCCACTTCTCCTACTCCATGAGGTAGTGGTTGAGTTAATTTACATCACCTGGAAAGTTGGATCCATGTGGCCTCTGAAGTTAATTCTGATCACAAATGCAATAACCCCCAAATCCCTTCTCCCTCATCCCTTCCTACATAGACACACCTCATTCTTAGACCTGAGTGAGCCTGGCCGTAACAGAGTTTTAAAGATATAAACCTAGCCTAGTCTGTATTACTTCAAAGAACTTTCTGCCAGCAGACCAGCTCATAAAACAGCATGGAATATGTCCTTAGGAGGGATCCCAGAAAAGAAATATCTCAGTCTTGACCAGTCTTGGGCATTAAGTATAACACACATACCAATGCTATATACTGTTGACACATGCATAAACACTATAGTCACTAATGATAAATGCACAAACAATATAGTTTAGTAATGATATATACACAAGTGGGCTTCTTTCATCACAACTATATACTCTGCACTCTTAAAATATAGATTTTGGTTTTCTAGTAGCTGTTTATGGTGTGCAGTATATATTGTGAACACATTTATGGATGACTGCCAAATATTGCACGGCTTCTGTTTCAGAGTATTTGAATGAAAAAGGCCTCATTGATGTGACCCGGGTAGTATATATGAACTTTGCACACTTGGATCTGTTTTATGTGTGTATGTTTGTGTAAACTTCAGCTTAGGTTTGAGTTTTAAGTCATTTTTAAAATTCTTGTTTCTTTCAAAGTTACATGAAGATGGACATGGTGATCATCAACCTGTAACACAACTGCAGCAGTCAGGTTGGTTTGCATTCAGGAAATATATAGGGTTTAGGGGTACACTTAATTTACAAGGTATACAATTTTTTTTATTTAATAGGTTGTTACTTTTTTAACATTTACAACTTAAAAGCAAATTGTTGGTCCTTCCAGTGTTGGTGATATAGATGAACTCAGCACTCAGGTTTTATTTTTAGGATTTATGAAAAATATAACTTGTAACTTACTGCTTGGGTCATACTTTTAACCACCAGAGATGGGCGAATCTGTCAAGATTTGTTTAGTTTCAGGTATGGTTGGCTAAGGTCCAAGATTAAGTTTTGGGTTGAACAAATTTAGTACAAACCACACCTTAAAATGGCTTAAAACATAGCTTAGAACACTCTCAGGGCTAAAAGAAACTTAATCTATCTAAATTCTAACTGTTGAGAGTCTGCTCATCAAGGAGGCTTAAGAAGCCAACTCCAGCAGCAGACTTTGGCAGAGCTGGGCTGGAGAGCTAAAAAAAGAGGTCCTATGTTTGGAGCTGTGTCCTGAATGATTCTCCTGGCTTTTGGATTTCTGTTAATCTAGGTGAGGTAACCTATTCTATGTTTAGTTAGAGCCTAGCCGGGCAGGTATTTATTTCTGTATTGTTTCCTTTTGTTGCTGCACTACCTTTTTGAGTGAAAATAAACTCTACCCTTGTTTTGGATTAAAGAAACTGGACGTATGTGTCTATGCCACCCCACCTAGCAACCCCAGACCCTGACTATATATATATATATATATATATATATATATATATATATATATATATATTAGAATTTACATATGTCAAACCATGTGTTGACTTTCTTGACTCGCTTCCATACTCGAGGGCCATACACTAACATTAGCCTGCCACTAAGCAGTGCCTTCTATAGGGAATCTAGAATATTATCATGTTCAGTATGACCACCAATTGTTTTTGGTGTGGTTACTCTACAATGCTATATCTCTGGTTACTTTAGTTTTGTTCTTTGAACATAATAGTTTTAGGCTACATGAAAGTACTAAAATTGTTTCCTGAAACATAATTCTTCTTGGAAGCAAATGCAAGATACGCTAGATTTATATTTCTCATTTGTTACGGAAATTTTAGGTTAGAAATGGACATAACAAAATAGTTTTACACTATTTCAAAGAGGCAAATAAAATATACAAATGTAATTATCCAAACAAATAATGCATTCCTGTTTTCTGGAAGGTCGGAATAGTCTTCAGGACACAGACTACACATACTTCCCAAATTACAATTGTGCGTACATATAAACAAATCATGGGCCCGAGTCTTTCCATGTAACAAAAGCTTATTAATACGGGATGTTGCTGATTACTACTTTTATCACATTTCATTGTGTAAGAAATAAATCACTATTCCATATGCTTTAGACTCAGGGAGTCCAACTGTTTCACAAATTCTAAGTCAGTCTTAGAGCCATGTAGTAAGAAAACCTTTGTGTTCAGGTCTGGTATTATCTTAGTGTTTCCATTTTGAATCTATATATATAGCATTATACAGCACTCAGGTCACATATGTCCCATAGAGATATGAGAAAGGTTCCTCACAGTGACATCCATCATCTACGTCCTATTGTAATATAGTGTATATGGTATGGTATGCATTTTTCACAATGGCCCTATGTCAAGGAAAGAACAGTTTGCTGCTCATTCCTGTTGATAAAATGGTATTTTGACATATACCTGCAAGGAGATGACCAGAAAGTCATTCTTTTGGCCTCCATCTAGTGACTGGAGACCTATGGAAATGCACAGTTTTGCTGCACATGCGTTAGGCTAAATGTACAGCTGTAGTGTAAATTTAACCTATTGTGGACATGGATGCCCCACGTTCCTTTCCTATAACTGAAATTTGTCTTATCATAAAAAAGACTGTGGTGAAAAACTGATGAAATATACATGGAGCTATTATAGAAGTGGAATATCCTCATCATAAAATTTTAATGAATACAAAGTATTACTACAAATAGTTACAATACCCATTTAATCTTTCTTGGGGGTACTGTACCTCCACAGGGAGAGGACTTTCAGAATGTCTTATAGACCACATAATGCTCCTTTGGGAAGAAGTTATGTAAATTACGCTTCCTTAAAGGGGTAGACAAAAGTTAAAAATGGCTTCAAGTTTAAGTACTTTGCGGCCGCAAAAATACGCGCGCAAAATTACATGAAATGAATGGGATCTGTTTTGAGCGCTCACATTCTGACACGTGTATACATGCCAGAATGCGAGCGCGTTAACTCCGTGTGACCTGGCCCTAAGGCCCAATCATAGTTCTTAGCAATGACCCCAGGGCATCTGACATCAGCTAATGGCCAGAAGAGAATGTCAGGGGATCGCCAGACACAACCAGGATGCCCAGGAAAGGTGAGGCAAGGTGAGTATAACTCTTTGTTATATTTACTCACCTCTCCTGGGCCTACACTCAGGAATCTGAGTGGCAGACAAAACACAAAAGTTTTGCATTCAGGTCAAACCCAAAACTTTTGGAAAATTTGAGTTGATTCCAGTTCAATCCAACTCATTTCACTCATCCCTAATTGGTATCAGGATTCTAGAGAGAGGCCGATGCTGGCATGAGTCATAGGTAAAGACAGGAGAGAGGTATATGCAGCAGCATTGATCTTACAGGCAGTGTATATATAAGTATTACATAGAAAGAAGACCAAATGAGATTCCTTGTCAGCAAAACACACAAGGCTAGGAAGATCTGGAGTTGTCAGGGTGGGTTCATGTCTGCGCCCCAGTCTCCACTTTCAGGTTTCCGTCTTCTGCTCGAGAAACTAGACAGAAGACGGAAATCGGCAGGCACTTTTCAAACCCATTCATTTGAATGGGTTTGCAAAGTGTCCATCCGAGAGCGCCTGTGTTCTTTTTGTGGTCTCCATGGCAAAACCGTTTTTTTAACAGGACACAAAGTCAGACATGCAGGATTTTGTGTTCGGTTAAAGAAAAATGGTTTTGCCACGGAGAGAACAAAACGCTCACAGGCGCTCACGGGCGGACACTGTCTGCCGGGCTTCCGTCTCCTGTCAAGATGGAAAGCGGAGACCGGTGCACAAATGTGAACCCGCCCTCACTCTGTATTTTTATATTGTTTCTTTACAATGCCCCAGTTACATTCTGCTTGAAATTCAATTACTCAGAAATCCACAATTAATCTAATTACTTATGTAGATTGTATTGTATTGTCACCATATGTTTTTAATACCAATATTGAATTTTTTTATGGAGCTGTTGTAACAAAGAATTTTCTACAATTTTTTGTTCTATAGCATTAAATTATATTTTATGGCCAGGGACCCACTTGGTGTAAACACTGCGGTTCAAAACAGAGCAGCAAAAAACATGTCATTTTATAGTCCGTGCAATCCTATCCGCACATTGTGGAAAAACACGCGCAGCGTACATGCTGCAATTTCCATAACCATTGCAGTTTTGGAAATCACGGCTTGTCAATTGTACCTCCAGAAATGCCGGAGCTTTCCCTATAGGTATAATGGAAGCAGAAAGTCTGCAGTGGTTTCCTTCAAAAGTGCTGCAGGAAAAACCGTTGCCACTTGCCGCTACATGGGGCTTTAGTCTAAAAGTGACAGTGGTGTCATCACACATTACCGCTTTAGGGCTTAATCCCCACAACCTGATTTTTTTTGCTGTAGACTTTGCAGTGTTTCTTGAGTCAAAGCCAAGAGTATATTGAACAGAAGGTAGAAGTATAAGATCTTCCTAGATACTTCCCATTTCTTCGGTAGCCACTACTTGGTTTGGCTAATTAAAAACGCAGTAAGGGAGCCTTCACACGGAGTTTACGTTCTGCTCATTCTGAACGTAAACTCATTCAGAATGAGCGGCGTTAAAACAGATCCAATTGATTTCTGTGAGTGCCGGCATATCCGCGCTCCCCTTTGAAATCAATGGGAGGCTTTTTTTACCTATTGCTTTCAATGTGATACGCACATATGCCGGCACCCATAGAAATCAATGGGATACGTTCAGAATGAGCGGAGCGTAAACTCCATGTGAAGGCTCCCTTAAATCTGCAACTAAAAAGCAGCAACTTTGCAAAGTGGAGCCTTATCCTAATAGAGACATTGATGCATAATAGCTCAAACTGTATGACTATAGTGCTTAGTTCTCAAGTTGTAATATGGATCAGATTGAAATCCAGTTGTCCAAATGATATGCTAATATGAAAGAACAGCAGTGTACTCATTATGTCAGAGTCCACATCGCTTTCATGAAGTCACAGTTGACATTAGTGTATAAACCAGACAACTAAGATATAATGATACCGCTTGTCCTCATCAGGCACATAACATTTAAATGCATTTAGCAATAAATCCGTCTGGAGCAAAAATGTGAAAGAAAACCACTAATAGTCCAGTGATTCACTTCCCTCCAGGTTGTTTCTCTGTAAAGACATTGCAGTATTGACTAGATGTAACATCTATATTTATTGCTATCTCTTTATTAGTCACTGTTTGTGTTACTGCAACTATAAAAATATATTAAGGCTAAGACCCCACGTTGCAGAAACGTAGGAGATTTTGCTGCGTTTTTTTGAGCCAAAGCCAGAAGTGGATTGAACAGAAGGTAGAAGTCTAAGAACTCCCAATTAATTTCACATTCCTTTTGCAGCCATTCTTGGCTTTGGCTTTAAAAATGCAGCAAAATCTGCAACAGAAAAAGCTGCGTTTCCGCAATGTGGGGCCTTAGCCTGAAACACTCTAAACACTCCATTCTGTTTTCTAAATTGTAGTTTTTTAAATGTATTTCCTGTTCATTGTCATGGGGAAGCCTTCTTGCCTGAGTTGCTGCTGCTATAATTTAGAAATCCTGTGAATATACAGTGTTAATAATAATAATAATACATTTTATTTATATAGCGCCAACATATTCCGCAGCACTGTACAATTTATAGGGTTCAGATACAGACATACATAACAAAGAACGTCATTTCACACAATGGGACTGAGGGCCCTGCTCAAAAGAGCTTACAATCTATGAGGTAGAGGGGGTGACACAAGAGGTAGCAGGGGCGGCATTGCTTATACAGTGTTCAGACAATTTTGTAATAGAGGTTACAGTCATTACACAAACAAAACTTTGTGAGCCGTCACTAGTCGTGTCCTTTAACAGTGTCCTTTAACAGTGTTGGCCAAAAGTATTTGCACCCCTGCAATTCTGTCAGATAATACTCATTTTCTTCCAGAAAATGATTGCAATCACAAATTCTTTGGTATTATTATCTTCATTTAATTTGTCTTCAATGGAAAACCCCAAAAAGAATTGTCAAAAAGTCAAATTGGATATAATTTCACACCAAACATAAAAAAGGGGGTGGACAAAAGTATTGGCACTGTTTGAAAAATCATGTGATGCTTCTCTAATTTGTGTAATTAACAGCACCTGTTACTTACCTGAGGCACCTAACAGGTGGTGGCAATAACTAAATCAAACTTGCAGCCAGTTGAAATGGATTAAAGTTGACTCAACCTCTGTCCTGTGTCCTTGTGTGTACCACATTGAGAATGGAGAAAAGAAAGAAGACCAAAGAACTGTCTGAGGACTTGAGAAGCAAAATTGTTAGGAAGCATAAGCAATCTCAAGCCTACAAGTCCATCTCCAAAGACCTGAATGTTCCTGTGTCTACCGTGCGCAGTGTCATCAAGAAGTTTAAAGCCCATGGCACTGTGGCTAACCTTCCTAGATGTGGACGGAAAAGAAAAATTGACAAGAGATGTCAACACAAGATTGTGCGGATCCTGGATAAAGAACCTCGACTAACATCCAAACAAGTTCAAGCTGCCCTGCAGTCTGAGGGTACAACAGTGTCAACCCGTACTATCTTTCAACATCAGAATGAAAAGGGACTGAATGGTAGGATACCCAGGAAGACCCCACTTCTTACCCAGAGACATAAAAAAAGCCAGGCTGGAGTTTGTCAAAACTTACCTGAGAAAGCCAAAAACATTTTGGAAGAATGTTCTCTGGTCAGATGAGACAAAAGTAGAGCTTTTTGGGAAAAGGCATCAACATAGAGTTTACAGAGAAAAAAAAAGAGGCCTTCAAAGAAAAGAACACGGACCCTACAAACATGGCGGAGGTTCCCTGATGTTTTGGGGTTGCTTTGCTGCCTCTGGCACTGGACTGCTTGACCGTGTGCATGGCATTATGAAGTCTGAAGACTACCAACAAATTTTGCAGCATAATGTAGAGCCCAGTGTGAGAAAGCTGGGTCTCCCTCAGAGGTCATGGGTCTTCCAGCAGGACAATGACCCAAAACACACTTCAAAAAGCACTAGAAAATGGTTTGAGAGAAAGCACTGGAGGCTTCTAAAGTGGCCAACAATGAGTCCAGACCTGAATCCCATAGAACACCTGTGGAGAGATCTCAAAATGGCAGTTTGGAGAAGGCCCCCTTCACATCTCAGGGACCTGGAGCAGTTAACCAAAGAACAATGGTCTAAAATTCCAGCAGAGCATTGTAAGAAACTAATTGATGGTTACCGGAAGCGGTTGTTCGCAGTTATTTTGTCTAAAGGTTGTGCTACCAAGTATTAGGCTGAGGGTGCCAATACTTTTGTCTGGCCCATTTTTGGAGTTTTTTGTATAAATAAATGAAGATATTAATACCAAAGAGTTTGTGCTGGCAATCATTTTCTGGAAGAAAATGAGTATTATTCAACAGAATTGCAGGGGTGCCAATACTTTTGGCCAACACTGTATATATATATATATATATATATATAATACTAGCAGTTACCCTCGACTTCTTCTGGGGGTTGGCAGTGGCGCTGAACCACTTATATTTCTTGTTCTCCCATGTCTGCCCCCAGTTTGTTGTACCCCCATCTCTGCCTGCAGTTTATTGTCCCCCCATTTCTGGCCCAAGTTTCTTCCCCCCCTATCTCTGCCCCCAGTTTGTTGTCTCCCCATCTCTGCCTCCAAGTGCTTGTCCCCCCTTTATCTGCCCCCAGTTTCTTGTCCCCCCATCTCTGCTCCCAGCCTCATGTCCCCCCCCCACATTGTCCCCAGTGTAGTTGGACTCACATTTCCACACTCCCCTGCCGCTCTGTCCGCTCGCTTGCTGCACATCGGTGTTGGGTGGCTGACTGCGTGTGGCGTATAGGAGGCAGAGCGAGGGCCGGTGTCACGTTTCTATGACAGCCGGAGCCTCACTCTGCCTCCATGGCCTATCAGGCGTGCGCTTGTATTGCAGCCTAGGCAGGTAGACTGCAATACAGGCGCGGGTATCAAACAGTGCATTGCCGAATACCGGCGCCTGTATTGCAGTGTACCTGCCATACGCAGCCAGCCACCCGACACCTATGTGCAGCAAGTGAGCGGAGAGAACATCGGGGGAGCGTGACAAGGTGAGTCCAACTACACTGGGGCCAATGAAGGGGGGGGAGGGACATGAAGCTGGGGAATGTGGTTCATTCCCCCCCCCCCGGGACACCCCCTTCCCAACTTCCTGTACCCGCTGCACTTACCTGTGGTGTGTCAGGTGCAGCAGCCTCCTCCGTTCGAGAGCTGTGTAGGTGGCCTGGGATAGCTGCGGCGCCGGGACCATATGGGCTGCCGCCATCTTCCTCACTGTTTCCCTGCTGAATCGGCACACCCACCTTCAGCCCCCAACCTATGGTGCCGCAGCCCTGGCTCCAGAGCCCGCCCACAGTCTGCCATGCACCAATAGGAGGTGTGTGCACAGACCAGCGCTGGCGGAATGCCAGCTGCTACAGCCGAGCCGGAGGATTGTTTGAAGGGTCACGGTGGCGATTTGGGGTGAGTGACCCACATTTAAAGTAGCCTACTACCTTTTCCTGGCAAATATGTGTGTGTAAAATTTACCCAAAATCCATTCAGCCATTTGGCTGTGATTGAGGAACAAACATCCAAACACACAAAACCACAAACATCCAAACTCACAAACTTTCACCTTTATAATATTAGGATATATTTATATAGATGTTACCTTTCATTGTAAGAATAACAATAACAAAATGACTGACAAATCAAAAGTTCCATATAACAGGAAATGTCAGACGATTATTAGGCTTAGGGCAACACAACAATAGATGTGATCAGTGCTTGCTTGCATTGATCTAATCACCCAGGGCCATGAAAGTGAATGGAGGAGCAACCAATCGCTACTGCATCGATTGAGCACCATATTCTCTTGGTGATCTGCATCTTTTAGCTTGCAAAAGCTAACAATTGAGCAAACACTCATCAACAGCACATTGAGACCAGGCAACTATCGGGAATATGTTTCCCTTATTTACTACTTGGAGATCGCAAACACATTTATCATCACTTTTAAAATTTGAAAAGTGAAAGTCATAAATTCTACAGCAAATTTGTTGTACATTCTATTTTGCAAATCTTTTTGCCAGTTTTTGCAAAAAAATTAAAGAAACAGCTTTATAAATAAGGTCCATAAGTTTGTCATGGGGGAACTATAGGACAAGTCAAAAGTCAAAATATCTGACCCATTTACATCAGTCCCAGAATTGAAATATAAACTTATCAATGGATGTTAAACCAAAACATAGGACATAAAAGTAATAGTCAGCATTATGGAAATGGCATTAAAGCTCTGAAGTGAATATTGTATTAATAAAGAATTTCTGTTCATGGCCATTAGGACGCCTGCGAGAATCTAGTCTCTGCTTGGTAGACGTATTGTGAAGATCATGCTAATAACTGATGATGAAGTAACAAATGTTCTCATTATGGGAAATGAAATTCTAATATTGCCTTTAGTCTGTTTTCTGTGGCTAAACTCCAGAGGCATGTTATTCATGAGATAATCATTTTTCTCTGTATGTCCACTTTAAATGGAAAATATTATATATACATTATTATTGCAAGATTATTGAATTTAAAAATGCAATTTAACTTGTGGTTTAAAACAAAATTTTTCTCCAGGAATTGATCCCTGGAATAAGGAAAATGTATCTCTAGGAATAATTATCAAAATATGATCTATTATTTCAATCAATTTTTGTATGTTAAAGTTACTTTTGATGAAAGAAGCCCCACTTGTGCATGTATCATTACCAAATGATATTGTTCATGTATATATCATTAGTGAATATAGAGTTTCTGCATGTGTCATCAGTATATTACATAGGTATACAGTATGTGAACACAAGTAATGTCAGGGGTGAGGCTGATTCTTCTTGCAATCACAAGACCAGACATTCTGTTTCAATACCCTGGAAAACATCAGGTTTATTGCTTTACAACCTCTTTACCCCCATCAAAAAGTAGTCAGGCATAGGAGAAGAGAAGGTACTGATGAAACTAGTTAATTTTCCAGCTTTTCCCTAGAAGTGGGTTTGTCCTTACAAGCCAGGAGCTTTACCTTACAAAAAAACATGAATGCCTCGGAATTTTGTCACACCTGGAAAGCCAACAAGAAAACTGGTTGTGCCTGAAAGCGACATGAAAACAATTGGACTCTAAGTTACTGGGTTCCTTTTCTTTTTCTCTTTTTATTAAAAAAATATAGATATCTTTCTGCATAATAAATATATATATATATATATATATATATATATATATATATATATATTAAACCCTTTGGGTAATAAGTCATTAAATCTAATGCTAATTTGTGTCTTCTCTATGAACCCATTACCTTTTTAAAGTGTGTTTCTCTCTGATTGTTAGATATGTGTATACGTGACTGAGGTTTCTATTGAGCCTAGTTTCAATTCAGTAGTGGTGGCAGCATGTATTTGGGCTGCATGGACTATGTCGGGGTGCGATTTACACTCAATTTGAGTGAGAACAACATGTTAGAATGACCTGTATGTGACACTGCTTTTTGAGAATTTTTTTTCCCCCAGTGTTACTATAAATTTAAGTGAGTCTACCAACACGCAAATTGCTTGTAAACCACTTGTATGCAGTTTCATAGACTAGTAGTGACATAATGAACAGACCTTTTTGAGTCACATGTATTTGAGCATTCATTTTCCCTATGAATGTTGTACATTGAGACCTGTAAATCCTTATGTTAAAGAGAAATGATGGATGGAAACTGCAGGTAAAAATACAAGCTCCAGCATACTGTTAACATCAGGAAAGGAAAGAAGGATGCCCCATAATCATACTTTTAAAAACATCAACTGTCATCTATAAAAAACAAAAACAAACAAACATTAAATATCAAATACTATTGTATGATCTACGCTTAGCAATCCAATGAACAGTCTCAACCAATGAGCATGCATATAGAGATAGCTGTCAATGACATATTAGGGCGATCCTCATTGGATTGATATATTAATCCAATTTGCAAATTATTTTTTTTGGGGAATAAAGAGATTAATTTAAAGAGGATTGGCGAGCACCACTACCATTCTTGGGCTCTGTCTGAAATTGCAGCTCAGCCAATTCCACTTGAATTGTACAAGAAAGACCAGGCAGAGCCAAAGGACAATGGTGGTTCTGTTTCTGGATAAAAAAATTAAAACCTCAGATGACCCATTTAATACATACACTCAGAGACTCTGACACCAGAGCTGAAGTGTCCTAATTTGTTCTCATCATTTGTAATATTTGTCATATTAAATACATCTACATAAATATCTATCTCTCTCAGAATAGAAACTTGCCTCATCTCCTGGCGGCTCACATGTCCACTCATTAGAATTTCATTTCCCTTGATGGAAGTATTTGTCTTTACAGTGTCACTTACCATATCCTGCAAGGAAACCGAAGATTCTTAAAGATGTACTAATTGTTCTTGTTTTCAATGACAACTTCACAGATTTTTTTTGCTTTTGATCTCTGCCGTTATTGTTTCCTTTGAAAGTCTTCATTTAACAGTAGTTATCGGGGGGCTTTACAGGCACTTAGACATTGGGACCTTCCAACTCCACACTTATTTATTTATTTATTATACTTACTTATATAGCGCCATCATATTTCACGGCACTTTACAGACATTGTCAGTCACCGTCCCATATAGGGCTCACAATCTAAATTCCCTACCAGTATGTCTTGGTGTGTGGGAGGAAACCCATGCAAATACGGGGAGAACATACAAACACCTTGCAGATGTTGTCCTTGGCAGGATTTGAACCCAGGACTCCAGCGCTGCAAGGCTGCAGTGCTAACCACTGAGCCAATCTAGCTGTAATGACAGTGCTGATTATTATCTGGAAACCTGTAAATACAATATACAATAAATATATTAAAACATATTAATATACAATATACTAATATATATTTTATTATAGAATATACAATATACTAGTATATACAATAAATACAATATACTCAATATACTTATATCTTATTTTAGAATATACAATAAATACACTACACCAATATATAGTAGTATACAATTTACAACAAATACGCTAATAAATATGTATAAATATGTAATGTATAATAAATATGCTAATACATATTAATATAAAGTATACAATAAATACAATATATTAGTATACAATAAATATATATTTGTATACAATTTATAACCACTACAATATACTAATACATAATAATATACAATATAATTGAGGAGTATTTTAAATTTTTAAAACATCTATTGCTACAAAGAGTCAGATTTATGTAGTTGGGATGTCAGAGAGACAGGTCCAAGTCACACATTGGAATCAGAATGCTTGCCCGTTGTTTATTGTGTGTACTATTGATTCTGGGTACGGTTACAGGGAGGGATTGAAAGCTTGCACTTTTCAGCATGTCAGATGTATTCCCTCACATCCATCCAAGTGCTATAAATAAGAAACTGCTATCCAGATTCATTACAGCATGAAGCAATGTATAGGGCTTTGATTCAAGAGCTTTATAACACAAGAAATGCTTTGACTGCAGTGGAAGTTACTGGGGAATAGCCTGCGTATATTACATTTATATGGTCTATACTAGAAAACGCCATCACATCAGCAGTCAGCAAATAATCTATTTGATCCTGTAAAACATGCAGTTCACAATATCTATAACAGAAGACTCTATATTGTATATGTGATATGTAATTCCCATCCCTATATGGTATAGAGAACAACAAGGCTTTGTGTGATGAAAAAAATATAATAACTTGATAAAGAATGAGTTCCTATTTACACGTGCCATTCCATCTACTGTACTTAGAATACATAGGAGAGAGTCGTGTTCAAAGGGGGTACACAGAGTCCCTGCGGTTCTGTACTGTGGAGCCATGAATAATCTGTTTGCCGTCATTTGATGTCTTCATATGTCACAAATTAAAAATGTATTCTCCCTTAAAGCAAAGTACATATAGGTCTCTTGTATGGTGTTACCTCATTCATGTGGAATACATAAAAAAATTCATGTTTTATGAAATCAAAGCATATGGAGGGTCCCATAGGCGTCTGTATGCTCATGTGCCCGAGGCCATGCTCATACCTGCATGTGCTGAAGATTTTAGGAATGGATTACACAGTGAAAATCTGTAGTAAAGAAAGGACAATGCAAAAGAAGAGCGTTTTATAACTCTACTCCCACAATGCAAAAAACATTTGCATAGATTTTAGGGCAAACTATGGAATATCATATCTGAACTATTTTTCAGTGTAGTTCGGAACATCCACATCGTATCACATTGATTCTGACATTACTTTATTCTTTTTAAATGTCCTTGTGTATTTAGTTAAACCCCCCCCACCCAAAAAAAAAATTAATAAAATAAAAACATGAACATTACTCACTTCTTTCTCTGCCGTTCACATGAAAATGATTGATAAAGTTTGCTTGGAGGGATTTTTAAAAAGTTCTTTTATGTTATCTGGAATGACCTTGAAGACTGTAATTGAAATACGTATTGTGTTCGTCGTATACGTTGTCCTGCAATAAAAATGGTCAAACAGGGCACAATGAAATATACATATAGGTATTAATTCCATAACACAGAATTCAAGAAGTCAATGGTCATTCCAAAGGTGATTCTTCTTTAACCTGTATAACAATGATCTATCCATTTTACCGTCACACAAATCTCAGTACTCACTACCATATCCTCCTAATAGATTCATATTGTATATCTGCATTCCTCTGGTTGTACATGAAATACACCAAATGCTCCTCGTGCTGCTGTATAGGTCTGTTCATACGGCACTGCTGTGAATCACCTTATATCAATAGGCTATTTTTACTATTATTAAAATTAATAGAAAAATTTATATTAATGGATACTTTGGATCAGATTTATTAATACTATCTTAAATTTAGACAGCTTAGAACTTAACTGGATGCGTCAAATTTCTCAGAGTGGCTTATGCTGGGTAAGAAATGTAGCTCATCTTTAGACACCTTCTTAGAGCCCATTCACACTACAGATACGCTGACTGATTCTAAATGTTAAAACACTGAGCGCTCCCCATTGAAATGAATGGGCTGCTTTTTACTCTAAGAGCGCTCTCATTGAAGTGAATGGGAAGCGCTAGCGAGTACGGCTCAATCGGCTCATTCCGAGCCATACACGCAATCGCTTCCCATTCACTTTAATGGGAGCGCTCGTAGAGAAAAAAGAAGCCCATTCATTTCAATGGGGAGCGCTCGTATGCCGGCTCCCATTGAAATGAATGGGATCTGCTTTATACGCGCTGATTCTGAACATGTTTTAACATTCAGAATCAGTCAGCGTATCCGTAGTGTGAATGGTCCCTTATAATGTTACACCACTTCTTGGTTTGATTACTTTACGCTAGGTTCACACTAACGTTTGGGCAAATCTGCCCTAGATTCCACTTAAAATCGGCATTGGGAAAAGTCCTGCAAGTATAAAATCGATGGAAATCGGGTGGAAAACCTCTTTAACCCCTTTATAGTTAGGTCCCCATGCACAACCAAATGTCGGAGACTGATCGCTAGTGTGAACATAGCCTTAGACTGATTTTTGTACCAAAACTGAGGCACATTGAGGTACTAAGAGTACTATAACACATCATAAATGTGGCACACAATCCTGGGGCATTTTGATTAGGAAATATGTCTCATTAGTTTTTCTTATCTGTTTTAGTTTTATGTTTGTATATTTTTTATTCTATTTTCTTTAAATGATTAAAAGTGCAGCCATATTGCCAGAGATTTGCTTTATGGCAGAGATGTGTCACAGAAAATATTCTCTTTACTATGCAAATAGGAGAGAGGAGGAGCTGAGATGCCCAATGACCCATTGTCAACCATATGTACCTGTATCTACCTTCTGGTCTGTAATATTATTGGACTCCTACCTGTAATGATAATCAATGCTCATAGTAAAAGATTAATAATGTAAATAATAATAATAATAATAATAATAATAGTAATAATACATTTTATTTATATAGCGCCAACATATCCCACTGCACTGTACACAATAGCTCAGTTTATTGCAGGTGCCCAGTGACCAATATGAAAACCTTTTATATATATATATATATATATATATATATATATATATATATATATATATATATATTAAGATAGGTATTAAAGATAAAACCCCAAAAATGTTATTTTTTTAAACACACATACTGTATAACATCAAAAGTCATTTTAAAAATCGGCCATTTTCTAATGATGAAATTCCTTTACATCTGGACCCAAAGTAGCAAAAAAAACCCTGAAAACAGAGGGCATTCCTATTAGCTGTGTATCTATTCAAGTACAGCATAGCCTATCATGTGTATTTCCACATAAGGAAGCGCTGGAGCCATATTTTGAGGTTTAGACTATAATTCCTTTCTGTAGCCTGGATCGCCTGTAACACTTCATTTTCTACACTTGGCACAAACTTGCAGAAAATAGGAGATACAGACAAGATTATGGATAATCGGATTTACAAACTCTTCAAAATACTAGTATTTGGATAATGTCTTTTTTTACATTTCCGATCCTTTTGCGGGATAGCTGACTAGCTAATAGCTTTTCTCAGTAATGTACTTTAAAATCCCCCAAATTTAAGGAAGTCTAAAATGTAATGCAGGTTGTCATTTAATAATGTTTCATTATAAGCCAAATCATAACTTAAAATGTATTATTTTTATTTCTCTCTATGCTCAAAAAATATATATTTTGTAAGTATTTCAAAAGGAAAAATGATAAAAAAAATTAATATACAAGTAAAATGTAGCCGCCTTAAACATGGTATTCCCATCTCCAGGATCATAGTTAAACTTCTAGCTTAAAGTATACCTGAGTTTTCATTAAAGGTTAAATTATGTAGCAGGTTCCTGCAGGGCAGTCTGTTCATTGACTGTATAAGTCTTCATACGTGGTGTATAGTTTTTCTGCTGCTAATAATCACTTCATGGCTGCAGCACATTTTGTATTTTTCTCCGAGGCTGGGGGTAAGTATAGTAAGGAGCAGTCTGCCCCCCCTTACACATTACTGATGCTACTGGTTTCTTCATATGTAATTCTGTCAGGAGTAACTGTACAATAGCAAAAAAAAAATAGCAGAGAAAAGCCCAAGTGGCCATAATATAGGATATCCAGGAACACTGGATTGCAAATACAGGACAATTACACACAGCAAGTGGTTAAAACAATCTATGAGCACATCCAGGAAAGCTGCTTGCTGTCTGTGAATAATATCCCATGTTTAGTAACACAGAAGTAGATACAAAAAAAACATAAAACATAAAAGACTTTTTTCTTATATTGTAAACATTAAGATTTGCAGAATGTTCATCTCTTTGCACAGAGCAAAAGTATGCAAATGTGTGTTGAGGCTGTGATAATTAACTCCTTCCTGCTGCATTCATAGTGTGACAACAGAACAGAACCTCCCCTTCCACTCACTGTGAAGATGTCTTGTTTATATAATGTATCTATGAATGGATCTTGGCCAGCAACAGGGAGTGAACGGCAAATTAGATAAAAGTGAGACATCTAGTGGCAAGACATTATTAATTAAAGTGCATTGAATTTTGGTCTAGAATCACAAGATTTATGAAATAAGACTAAGTTGTCTGGAAAGTTAGTGACCATTTAGGCTAACTGAAGTGATTTATCCAATATGTCACTTTATCAATCAAGTCTCCTCAGTGTTTACAGCTCGTTGCCTAGGCTTCAGACCTATCTAGAGCCATGGCCGGCTGGAATGTCTATCTCAGTGATTCTTAACCTTGTTTGAGGTACCGAACCCACCAGTTTCATATGCACATTCACCGAACCCTTCTTTAGTGATAAATCAAATATGAATTTTTTCCAAATTCAAGACATAGGTATATGATTTTTACTGGTACACAAAATGAATCGTGCATATGGTCTAGGGTTCGATCGAACCCTGGTTAAGAACCACTGGTCTATCTCTATTGTTTTCTTTTCACTGTGACTGACAGGTAATGGAGTCTCTGTCAGCTCTTCAAAGTGCATTTTGCTGCTGAGCCTTGATAAGGGCTACAACAGTGCTTGATCGGTTCCACTCTCTGTGTATAAGTCCAGTAGCACATTGTTGGCCCAGGCCATATATCACACAGGCTAAGCCCGCCCACCAATTTATCACTGAAACCAGGAAGTGGAGGGGAGAGTAGGTGAAACCCCCCCTTAGAGGTCACCGGTCAGCAGTAGCTTCTTTCATGGCACTTACTGCTATATTATATTTATGTAAGTGCTGTTCATCACTGAAGTGAGAAACACAAGACACCCAGAACTGCTGACAGACTTACACTCATATTAGAGTGCTGAAAGTGTAGAACATCTAATAACCATGGCAGCTGTGATCTTGCTGGCTGTATGCCACACAGAACTGGTGGTGTAGTGTAGTCATGGCAGAAAGGAAGCCATGAGATACTGACACCACAACCATCCTAAAGTCATACTACAACACTAAGCCAAAACTAAAGTTCTTTGTATCTACAAGGAAAATAAAGCAGTCATTTTGTGCATTATACTATAATATAACAACTTGAAAAAGTTTACCTTTCACCTTATATATAAATGAGGGTTCAGTACAGACGTGTGTTATGAATGCAATAAAGGACAAGATTTATATTCTTATAATGCAATAAATAATACTGCACAACATGTGTGCATTGGTGGCTGGGAAAAGTAAAGGCCAACCTTGTAAGGTTCATGCCTTGATGCTAAAATATGACATGGATGGATACAGAAACTCCTGCAGACCCTAAGGGGTACAGTAAAATTAACTTACTTCTTGTGAGGAATAAACCCACATTTTGCATTATCTGGCAGATATTGTTCCTGGTGTATTGTTCCTGGTGCTGACCCTCCTTCCAACTTGCCTGATCCAGAATTCAATGCATTCCTATGAGATGATCATTCTGAAGAATATGAATAAACTCAAAGCCAGAGTTCTAGTTCACTGAAAAATACAGTGAGCTCCAGCAAGTCTGAAACAGGTCACATGGGACAGCACCAGGAAAGGCAAAATGTAAGCGTAACCGTCAGAGCACCCCACTGAACCACCTATATAGAAATAAGGGGGGGAAGTAGAGTGCTAAATTAACAAAACAATCTCTAGACTCCACGTTATTGTCTCCTCTCACAATAACTTGAGTTCACAGACGGGATCAGCTATTTCTTGGTTGAAACAATATTGCAAATCTCACCACATTATGAACCAGATATGTGAACAGATGAGATAGCAGTAAATGAAATAAAAAATATTTTCACACTTCTTCATTTTGATTAAATTATTCAAGTAACAGATTGTAAATCTATGAATCTTGACTTATAACCCAAGGTTGCCCTGAATAGTTCTAACTTTAAATCCTTAGTTGTCCAAGTTTTAACACCATTTCATTATTTTAGACCAACATTCTGTGCTGATAAATGTATTACTAGTTCTTTATATTATTTCGATCTCAGGCAGGTAAATAATATGTTACTATTTAAAAACTTAAGAAATGTTTGTACTTTAGTATTCCATAGAAACTTCTGACTAAAAGATCTAAAAACATTGTAGCAAACTGTGTAAAGCAAAATTTGTGTCAGTGTCAAAAGTTTTGGATACAACTGTATGTTGTCTTGAAAAGATAATCATCTCATAACACACATATCTGTCCATCTATAAGGAACAGTAAGGAAGAGAATGTCTAAATCTTAATTTGCCCTGCAAACAATACATAAGTGTCTGGTAAGTAACCATAAAGGAATCACGGGGTATAACATGGAAACCTTTGCAAAATGTTATAAAGCTCTTAAGGTAACTGGGAGTTATGATTAGACTGTAGATGCCAGGCCTCAATAAAAGCAATAGCAGGAGATTGGCTGATGACTGCGAGCAGTAGAGTAATATTTCTACAAGCCAAGACAGACCACCAAACACCTTCACCAGAGGTCGTCACAAGACAAGATGGACTTGTGCCGAATCTGGGTATCTGAATTGTCACCAGAGAAATGTACCAATAATAAATGCACCGCTGCAGAAACCAGAACAAAATCCATTAAAACTTACACAGTGGTGTGGAGACAAGAGAAGGCATACAGCAGGGTCAAAACCAGGAGAGAACATCATAGATAATATCGGGAGACAAGAGGAGTATGTGGGAAACAAGTTAATCCATCAAGGAACAACAAAGCAGAATCAGGAGACAAATCCAGAGATCACAAAGCAAAAATAATACACAAAATGGAGAGCCAAACTAGAAATAGCAAACTAAAACTTGTCTCAGGAGGGTGGGGTCTTATGTAGGCCTCATCAGCTGCTAACTGGACCAAGCCAGGAAGACTCTGAAACTGCAAAAACTTCCCAGGTTGGCATGGTAGCCTAAAAGATGGAGCAGATGGACAGAGAGTCCTGACACAGGAGTTACCGCTTCTTGTTGTGGAGACTGCCAACTGACATACTGAGTCTTACAAGCACTATGCATCCTGGGAAAAGGTATGCAAATGAGCTCTGCTTTTCAAAAGAAATCAAATGTTTCCTACCTACAATAGTTTTCTTTCTTTTGGAGGAAAAATCAGTTGTATTAAAGTTATGAACAGCATGGAAAGTAATGCAAGCTTTGATATATGGAAGGCCATTGCCTTTGGGTCTTAGGGCAATACCCAGTCCTACTCCTCATGTTATCAATACCAACCTTTCCCATAGAGAGATTATGTCTCTGGTCAATAATGATACTTATAGCTTCAATTTGACGATTGAGAACATATTCTTGGATGGATTGTTGGATAGCATGATAGATAGATAGATAGATAGATAGATAGATAGATAGATAGATAGATAGATAGATAGATAAATAGATAGAACAAATAGACAAACTGTCATGGTATCATGGTAGATAGATAGGTAGGTAACTCTAAGGGTTGGATATATTTGCTTGTGCCCGAAATATCGCAGGTTATTTCTTTCCAGCCTCCTATATCCTGCCTGATCCCTGTATTTGAAAGGTCACCATTTATTTCACATTATTATTTGAACACTGCCAAACCAAAGCAAAGACAGAGATATTAACAGCTTGTAAATGAAACACAGCCTAGTTCTTGGAAATGCTGTGGTGTAATGCTTAACTTCATCTAAAAAAGTGACATGAAAATCCGTAATGAAAAAATAGCTGAATGCCAAAATGTGTCCCATGACCTAACATCTGTTTGGCTAACACAATGGAACATAGCACCTGCAAACATGGAGAGTGTTTATTTTGTAACTATTTTTCTCATATCCACATGAAAATATGTCTTTAAGCTGTTATAGCCTATTTCCTGCCAGGGTAAGACTGTTGTGATACGTTGTGCTGTTTGTATTGGACTCTTCCCATGCAGGCAAATATTACATGTAGACAGTCCAGGAGCAGCACTTCACTTCCACACATGGAATTTTCAAACTCACTATGAACACAAAAAGGTTAATATATTAAAATCTGACAAACTTAAAGACCTCTATGGTGGAAACTGCATGAATTATTCCTGCTTCTTGTTATAGTGTATCTCTAGTCAATTGTATACCATGTATTGGAGATGCTACAAATACATAGACCTTATGTACTTAAAGGGATTGTCCAGGATAAGAAAAACGTTACTGCTGTTTTCTAAAAACAGCAAAGCACCTGTCTACACTTTGTGTGTGGTATGGCAGCTCAGCCCACGTCATTTCAACACAGCTAAATGGCAATAGCAGACACAACCCATACATAGGAGTGGCGCCGTATTTTTTAAGAAAGCAGCATGCTTTTCTAATCCAGATTAACTGAGTCAACATGAAGGTCAGAGCCCCTGTGCAGATTCTGTACCAAGCCATCGATATGATGTATTATATATAGTATAGGTCAACTCGTATAGGGACAGACACCTTATGGGATCCCTAAGGCACCTGGGCCTGTGTGCAATTGTCCCTGTGGGTTAACTGTTTTAATTTCAGCTTGGTGTGTCTTACTATAAGTTTATTTCCAGACTAGTATAGTCACTGAAATGAATGAAGGTAAAAGACTTGGCATTGCTAGATCCTGTTACATGCCTGCTCCAATGTGGGTTTCTATTTGTCTTGTATACCAGAGCTACTCAGTTGGCAGACTGTGACCCCTTGCCAAGCCCCTGGCCCTTTCCTTATGACAGTAATCATTCACATCCACTGTCCCCCAAGCATAGTGTTCTTGTGCATGCGGTTGCATTGATTGCCAATCCCTGATACTGCTAATGTAATGTATCAGGGCTTTAGGGGACAGAAGCCGGGAGATGAGTGTTTCTTCTGACTGCTGTTAGTGTCCATTCCTTCTGGGGGCACTAAGAAACAGACTGTGAGAGGGCACCAATAATTCCTTATAACATGTGGAGGCCACTAATGTATCAATAGTACACACACACACACACACACACACACACACACACACACACACTATAATGCTCCTTAATGTTCTTATACAGTATAATGCTCCCACACACAGTATAATGTCACATTAATTCCCCCCAAGAAGTATAATGCTCCTTAATGCCCCCCATACAGTATAATATTGTTTAATGCCCACACACAGTATAAAGCTCCTTAGTGCCTCCCATATAGTATTAGAGCCCCCAACACAGTATAATGCTCCTTAATGTTCTTATACAGTATAATGCTCCCACACACAGTATAATTGTGTTTAATGCCCCCACATAGTATAAAGTTCCTTAGTGCCTCCCATATAGTATACATTAGAGCACCCAACACAGTATAATGTTCCCACACACAGTATAATGTCACATTAGTTCCCCCAAATAGTATAATGCTCCTTAGTGCACCTCACAGAGTATCAAGTTGTTTAGTGCCCCCACACAGTATAAAGTTCCTTAGCGCTTCCCGTATAGTATAATACCACATTAGTGCCCCCCACAGTGTAATGCTCCTTAGTGCCCCATAAGGTATAAAGCTTCTCAATGCCCCCACCATGTATAAATCTCTTTAAGGCCCCCCTACTGTTCAGCTTGTACCTTCACCTAAGGATATACCCAGGTCTGTGGATCTTTACTAACAGTACTTGAATACCCCTGTTGTATACAAGTCCAAGCAGACGACGACAGGTCAGTGCTCAACTATGAGAGTAACAAACTCAGACACGAACAGAGCTCAGGGACAGAGAAGAGATTCTGTATATACCTGACTACATGACTACTGTAGGCGGCCATAAATGGCTGACCATGGTGTTTATTGCTTATAAATGCAATAGGAAAAATAGATCTGTTCTAGTCTAACACAGGAAATACTGGGTGGATGAAAAGAGATATGAAACAAGAAGAACTGTGAAGAACCATGTAAGCTTAGAAACACGGCCAGGGACGGAGCAGCTCTGTTACAGTCTTGAATTGGACCCAATCGTCTTAAACTACATTTCATTAATTTTTTTTCAACAAATGCTGAGATACTGCAGTGAGATCTTCGAAAACAAAATATATATAATTTAATTCCTTTTAATGTTATCGTAGAGACTGTTAGCATTAATGTTCACATAGGTGCCAACAAAGTTACTTACCAAATTGCCATAAAATAATGGTAGATCTCTCCTATTCCTTTTCTAGGAACCTTTGAAAATGACCGACTATTTCAGGAAGAGGTCTCATTAAATGTGTAAGGTCATAAATTTGTGGCTAGTAAACTGGTTTTCAGAAGACAAAAGGCCTGTGCAAACAAATCCATGATACTACAATATATGTGGTGTGGTAAGAAATCAATAGAAACAAAATTATATTGCCTCAATGTTTATTTGTTTGTTGAGAAAGTAGCTAGAACTAGTAAGGCTAAAAATGGATTTTTGGCGTATGCTTCATTATAAAGGATCAAGTAAATAGAAAGAGATGTGCCATGTATGCCATGCCATAAATCAGTCATCTCATACCGTGTGCCATCAAAATTAATTTAACACATAAGTGTTATATAATATCATAACTGGGAACGTGAAAAACAATGTTACAGACCATAAGGGGACATTATAATCGGACAATCACCAATCTGTACGAACCAGACGAAAAACTATAAAAATTTGTCTTTGCTTATAATCTCTGGTAAGCTAACAATCAATGTCAGACTGGGGAGCCTAGAGCCTGCCAGCAAATTTAATTTTGGGGTCCACTATACAGCTAAATGCAAATATTCCCTGACACTCATTCCTAAAACGTGGGCCAAAATAAATGTATTTTTCAGTAGTAGCTTGCTGCCTAGCTCTTGATTCTGGTAGTTCTGGTAGTCTGCTGCTGGGCTCTTGCCTTGGGCTAGGACCCTCTTAGCTGTGTGAGCTGTAGATATGAATTCACACAACAGTAAACCTAAGATAGCAGAAAAGAGGCTGCAAGATGATTTGTTATAGGGGCCCGTGCAGTGTGGTTGGGTGTAAAGATACTGGTTGGCCTGACTCTGCACCTAGGTGTCACCTTAGCTATCTTGTATGTCTACAGCAGGGGTCAGCAACCTCCAGATTCGCCATATTTAACCTGTACAGGGCTCTCTCAGATGTTTTAAACCAGGGGTAGGGAACCTTCGGTTCTCCAGCTGCTGTGAAACTGCAATTCCCAACATGCTCCATTCACTTCCATGGGAGTTCCAAGAACAGCAGAACAAGTATGCATGCTGGGAGTTGTAGTTATGCAACAGCTGGAGAGCCGTACGTTCCCTACCCCTGTTTTAAACACTGGTGCTCCAGATTGCTCCAGTAATCTCTCTCTCATAGGCCAAGTAAACACATTCACAGAGGAAAAGGCAATAAGAGGAAAGCATGACTTATGGTATCCTAATGTCCAGGCTGCTAATTACAGACTCTAAATATGACTTTCCTGTGTTCATTATGGTCAAAGTTGATAATGATCTTCTGGTTGGGAGTGTTCTCAGATTGCTATTATTGCTAGGGAAACTGCAATGTAAATGGATTCCTATAGACCAACAGTGCTTAGAGCTAGGTTAATAGGACCTACAAGATGGGATTTCTCCTACCATACAACCCATTTAATGGTAGAGGTCATCTGACATGAAGCATGTTTGTAAGCTATTGGTCCTTATCTGCTTACCAAGCCAGAAGTGTTTTATATTGCTCAAACAGTATTGTGTAAATGGTGGCAGCACTAGTCCCAGTGGCAAGAGATAAGGCTGCCACTTTATACAGGTTCCATAGGAAGACAATTATTACACATGGGTTTAATTATATCACATTATTTTACAAATTGTACTATATTTACATCTGCATACATATCATTGACAGACATATAGATAGATGTTAGTTTGACGTCTGAACAGATGCAAGATAAATGAATAGCATTGCTTGAGAATGGTCCATTATTGTTGGGACCAAAACGTTGCATGGAATAAATCCACAGTAACCTATTTTTTTCACCTATTTGGAGTGCTGTCCATTTGTTCTGTTTCTATGCTTATTAGGATTCTATGCCAGACCCTAGAGGTTTGCACCCAAGGCCCTATAAGGGCATACATACATGGTCTTGCTCTTATACTTCTTCCAGATTGTAGATAGATAGGTAGATAGACAGAAATACATATAGATTAGATAAATGCTAGACTAGATGTGAGATATAGATAGATCATGTGTTACAGTCCAGTAAATATGTGTGCAGACAGGCGGTCATGACTCTATAAGAAAGAAGACAATAAATCACAAAATATTTTTACAAGTGTCGTCTTATCACCTTTGTCATTCAGAGCAAACATTTGTGTACACAGTGATAACATAGATGTTATTTCTTTTTGCATTTCCAATTCAGGAGCATGTTTACTTCTATTATCTTATCACTTATTGCCATGTCAGGCAGTGTTTGCAACAAGCATTAAAAAAAAATTGCAGTTTTTATATATAACATGAACACATAATGGATTTCTGTAACACTTGACTGCAGAGCTGTTGTGTTTATAATGTTGGATCGATAGAATCCTCCAGTGAATTTGCTCCTCATTATGGAGGCAGCAGGTAGAGCATTATGTGTTTGATATCCAGCCAATACTTAGCCCTTCACCCTCGCAGCCACATATTACTGTGCTGGGCCTGTCTAGTAGTCATTACAGAGAATGCATGATTGGAAATAAAATAAACCAACATATACAACGTGCAGCTATTTCATGCAATGAGATAGGTAATTGGTTTCACCTTCTTGGTGCTTTTTTTGTAAAGTAAACCACACTGAAGCAGATCTAATTCTCTAGCTCGTGCTATTCATTCTTGCATTTCAAGGAACTAAATATTGTAACTGTTAAACTACAATTTTATGAGTTTGACAACCGTATTTTAAAGGCCTTTAACAAGGAGGAAGCCAAATAGTTGGCCACCTAGGCTACTACTTAAGGAATGGCAGAGGGCAATTTATTCCTACTTTATGTAAGAATTAGACCCATAGACTGTTTTTGCACAGTCCTCTGCTTCAGTATTTGTGTCTGCTACTCCATAGTATGGTGACTATCTTGCATCGAGAATGGATTGAAATGGAAGTGGAAGGAAAAAGGGATTATGTATTATCAAAAGTAGTCCTACACATTGGTGGGGAAGGTGACAATTATATGAATCTCTGCCGGGTAAACAGCTATCATGCTTAAGTCCAGGGACCAAGGTGATGCATCCCGAAAAAAAACCCCTCTCTTGGGCAGCACAAGGGTGCATCCTGTATCTTTTTTCCCCAAAATACTTTATTGTGAGAAGGTGACAGGCGAAGTGCTGGAGTCAGGGTATATTTGCTCCAGGTTCCTGACTTATGTGTGCTCCAGGGCGGATCAGGAGTAGACCTCAGCCTAGGTGTAGATCCTGGGCTCATTAGTGACCCATAAAAGACTGCTGATCCTGCAGATCAGGGCAGAACCTGGGACTGAGAGGACGTGGGGACTGCCCTGACATTTTGAGTCTGGTGAAACTAAGTTGGACTGGCTTGTTTCTGTTTGTGTGGCTGACAGTAAGGCACACGTATAGTGAGGTATTTTTGTTACTGTGTAGTTAGTGCTCAGACGAGCAGGTATTTATTTTGTTTTTGCCAGGAGTTAAGGCTGTGTTTTGTTTTGTATTATTAATGACTGAAACCAAGGTTTGTTTTCTGGGTATATATATATATATATATATATATATATATATATATATATATATATATATATTAGTTTGCTGCATATTTTGTGACCCTGTCTTGACTGTTTGGGTCCACACCACTGCTGCTACCGAGCTAACTTCTCCACAGGACATACAGAATCCTTTCCCTTTCTACAGACCCATCCCTATTAGTCATAGCAGATAACTATTAACAAAGGGCAGCTTTGGCAGTCCAGTGACAAACACCAGTTCATCCTTCTGTTACATGGTCAGCTGTTCACTTGAATTGTCTCCTTATATTCTTACATCTTCTATGTGCCAGATGCCTCAGGGGATAAGTATGGCCTAGGGACGTTTCTGAAGCTGGTCCAACAATGATCAGCAGAATGTAGAAATGGACTGACTGCCCCTATAACGAAATGTGCATTATTGAAAAACTAATGAAAAACTAGCTCCAGCTAAGCAATCCATGCACATAAAAGAATAAGGGTTGCTCAGAGATTCCTTTAATTGGAGAATTTCCTACAGCTAGCATGTAATATAGAAATGAATGGTGATGTAGCAGTGTAAGAAGTTTCTTGGCAACATGAATGCCTATGTGCGTTCCTGACACAGGATCATTTAATGACATTTTAGCTATAAATGACCTTCTTCTTTGCAGAATAAGATTATTATACTATTAATAGGATGATTGCTGATAAATAGCTGATATTCAATGTACTGTAGCCTAAGACCTTTCCGGTTACTAACATCTATTATCTTCTCATTTGTAATCTTCATGACAGTCATTAGGATTTCTGATGTGCTGTCTTCATCTTGGTGAGAATGGAATAAATAGTTATTCGGTAATTGGTATCTAAAGCTTTCTTTTTACCCATGGGCCTTCCCCTGACAGCAACTCATCTCTTCTACAGCTAGAGAGGCTTCAAATGTCAGTGCTTATTGATCTGTCAAAATGATGCAGGCCAGACATTAACCTGTTTACTGCTGGGACGCTAATATCCTGGCTACACTTCACTATGTAGGCAGTAAAAGAAGGGCTGAAGTAGTTAAATCCACTCAGCCTGGCAATATATTTCTTTGGAATGAGTGCTCCCTTCAGTTTAAGAGAAGACGTCTTCTTAGTGGTTAAAGCCACAATCAAAATGTGAGAAGACCAGAGTATGGCTTAGATAAGGCAATCATTGTGTCCCAGTCTCAATGCTTGACATTTGCAGAGGTTGACAAATGGGGGGTAATTTGATGGTCCCAGGCTCGGTAAAATATTACAATGTATGGCATTTCAGCCCCTTTAATATCAACTATCAAGACTTGTGCATTTCTACAACCACACCCAGTACATTATTGATTTAGCACTCAAATAGACATTAAAGCTGTGAGCATGGACCAGATTCATATTACATGTACAACAGAATATCACTTCCACAATATAGCACTGGATATATAGTGCACACTAACAGACTAGCCCTTGACGGCAGTATATATGTGGAGTATGTATGGTGCTCTTATTCTGTTTGAGATCTTCTACTGTGTTTTATGCTTTGTGTGAGCCGTACCTGTTTAGTATTATTAGCTCTATGTACAATGTACGCCAACCTTTCCAGGAGGCAGGGTTAAAGTTAGGTATTTAAGCCCCATCCCAGACTTGGAAAATGTTATCTAGTTGGTAGAAGAAGGGTTGCAGTTAAGTTGTGTTACCCTTGTGGCCAGAAACAGAGACAGCTCTGTCCTTCAAGCTCACAGAGATTGAAGGAATTGTTCTTGACCACTATTGCTAGAAGATCTCCACTGTGAAGACCACAGTGCATGGCAAAGGCCTTTTTCTTCTGAAGATGCTAGTTGGAGATGCATTAAATGTGTCTCAGAGGACTTGTTGGATAGCCTAGATGTAGCTTCAAGAAGGGGGCAGAAGACACAAGGTGCATCCGCTGGAATGCTACCAAAGTGTATGAGTGCCTAAGAGACAGTCCCTTTATTTGACTGCAGCTGTAACTTAATAGCAGAAATAAAGAGCCATGGACTAGTTGGTTATCTGTCACAAGATCTCCTGGACTCTTTATATCACCTACAACATCAGGGGAACACATTACACCATAAAGACCAGCCCCAGAAGACTTCTCTAGCTGAATGTACCCCAAGGATTCTTCCCCTATGTTGTCACTGCAGATACCCCAGTCTGTTGAAGGTTTAGCAGGAAGACCAGCTTCTACTGTGACCAGGGAGAACTGCCATTACTGAAGTCCATCTCTCTAACCTCATCTGCCCCTGTCCCACTCTGTGGTGTTACAGATGAATTATGCCATGCCATTTTCGTGATAAATCATAAAATCAGAGATTAAAGAAGGTAAAGTGTGAGGCATTTTTCAAATATGACTAACATAGTTGATACGGTTAGATATAGAGATAAAGTCCATCAAGTTCAACCTATAAACCTATACAAGTAATACAATATATCTAGAATATTTAAGTTGACACAGAGAAGACAAAGAACATCCCATAAACTGTGATATTTTTACTTTCAAGAAAGGGATCCAGTCCCCTCTTGAAAAAGTTACCAGCCATCAAATCCTGTGTCAGTCAGTCCGATAGTATCACCGCTCTTATTGTACAGAAGTATCATCTATGACAATGGTAAACCTTCTTCCTCCAGATGCACATGATGTCCCCTTGTCATCGTCACAAGCCTCTATATGAAGAGATAATTAGGAAGATCGCTATACTGTCCATGTAACTCATTATACTCTTAGTCTAGATTACTTTGAACCAATATAATTGGTCTTTTGGCTTCTATTGACTATTATATAGCTGCCTATATTGATGTATTTATATCAGAGTATTGTTGCACCTGTGACATAATGTCATATAAGCTATCACAAGAAATCACTTGCTAATTAACCCAATTATCTCCAGCAGTTTGTGCTGCGAGGCGGAGTATAACTATACTCTACAGATGGCAACATGTGCCTTATGTTCAGGAATACCTATTACATTTATATTTGCTAAAGCAGATGAAATGTACGATCTTTTTCTGTTTAAAAATTTCCCATCTCACAACCATAAAATGAGTATGTTCTAGTCATCTGCTATAATTTATGCTGATCTTATATTGTAGAATTGTATACTTTACCAATTTGTAACTAGTGATTTAATTGCAGAGTCAGACATCCCTATATATATTATTTACTAGCGGCATTTCATGTCAGGAGAAAGCAGTAAATAGTAATTGAGTTGTAAATGTGGAATACAAATAAGGAAATGTCAGCCCGAATCTGTCAAGGGCAGAGGTAAGAGCACTTAGTGCTAACAAGGGGAAGATTCACAGCTGTGTCTCCCTTTTAAGTGAGCTCTTTATTCACAGGACCAAGCTTGGATAATCTAGGCTGACCTATTCCTGAGATAACCACCATCCCTCTGGAATCAAAAATACATTATTATATCCCCCAGGGACATGTGCGACCTATTAAATATTTACATTATTTTCTTAACTGATTGCAGTTTTATGAAAGATGCAAGAATAACCATTAGTCACGTAGAAGACGACATTTATCCTGAAGACATTCTCCATCACTCAGCAGATGATAACATACTGTAACAAGATACCATAGTGGGATCTCCTCCTCCTTGGGTAGATGGGCAAACAAAGAACTTAATTCAACAGCAGTTTTAATTTACATGGTGGAACTAATCATTTTTTAGTCAAAAACTAAACACAAAACCCTACATCAATTCTTCACTAGCTATAAGGGTGAAAGCTGTGTTCTTAGCATTCAACATAAGAACACCTGTTTTTACGCACAGATCTCCCACCATCGCTCTGTTCTGTTTCATTGAAGTGTCTTCTCAGATTCTAGTATCTGCAAGGACACCTACATTACTTCTTATGTAGGATATGCGCATCTAGTGTCTTAAGTGCTTCCAAGAAGACCAGCACTGTGCAAACTAAGTCTTGGTTCACACTTGTGTTGTTCTTTCCATCGATCATATCTGCTGCTAAAACAGTGGTTACCCGTGGACACCCACACACCCATAGACTATAATGGGGTGTCCGACAGGTTTCTACTGGTCTTATACTGAAGGCGACGGAGAGAAAGGTCCTACACGGATTTTAAGCAGAATCTGCGATAGAGTCTCTTCAGGAGACTGACATAGATGTGAATGAAGCCTAAGTGGTTTTCAACCTTTTCTATCTACTAGAGTTAGATCTATGCACACAGAATTTTTACATTATGGAAGCACACAGGGTTCCTATGGTGCTGTGTTACAAACTCTATATTTCCATAGAGATTGGTCCATTGCATGTGACTATACACTTTACATAGCTATTGGTTATTCCTCTCAACTACCAACCCCATACATAGTTCAATGTATTCTGAACAAAAAGCATTGATAATGATTAGAGATGAGCAAACACTAAAATGTTCGAGGTTCGAAATTCAATTCGAACAGCCGCTCAATGTTCGTGTGTTCGAACGGGTTTCGAACCCCATTATAGTCTATGGGGAACATATACTCGTTAAGGGGGAAACCCAAATCCGTGTCTGGAGGGTCACCAAGTCCACTATGACACCCCAGGAAATGATACCAACACCTCTGGAATGACACTGGGACAGCAGGGGAAGCATGTCTGGGGGCATCTAACACACCAAAGACCCTCTATTACTCCAACATCACTGCCTAACAACTACACACTTTCCACATTCAAAAAAACCTCTATCAAAGTGGGAAAATACCTGAAACCTTCTTTACTCCCCAAATGGATGGACACAAACCCCAATTTAAGCTCAACAAACAGTAACAACCACCCCTTTAAATCACGTTCCCCATGACAACCACAAATGGAATAGGCAATGGGAATTCCAAAAGCCCTCACCCTTAACTGTCATTTTGAGTGTGTGTGTGTGTGTGTGTGTGTGTGTGATGTGGTAAGACCTTCCAAAATTCACTTTTCTAGCCCTTAACATGAGCCCTTCCAAACAAAGTTACAGGACCTTAAGCTGAGCTACCAGCAGAGATTGAGGCCCTTGGCATGAGTAGAGCCTTGCACCAGCAGTGTTTTTTGCACTTAGGGTGAGTTGAGCCTTGTACCAGCGTGTGTCCCTTAACATCAGGCGGGCCCTAAGTTCTGCGCTTTGCACAAAAGTTCCACATTAACTAGGCTGAATGGTACAAAGATTAGTAGGCCCGAGAACCAGGAACAGGTCTTGCAATGGCTGTTGGATAACGCTTAAAGCACATTGTCCACCAGCCAGTCAGCCTCTACCTCCTCTTACCCAACAGTCTTGTCCTCCTTCCACCCAAAATTCCCAATCTTCCCAGAACAATAACCCCAACTGTCCCTGCTCCCCAGAGCTGTTCTCCCTTCCTTTGACTGTACCGCAACCTGCCCCTCCATTTCGCGATTCCACGGACCTAACAGACGAGTATCTGTGTCCAGATGCTCAAACACTAGAGTCTCCTCCATTCCATCTCCGGTCGATTTGGTGGCGGATGACCAGCAACCCACCCTCATCGACGACGATGAGACGCAGTTGCTGTCAGGGCAGCCAGTTGACATGTGCATTGTGCAGGAGGAGGAGGCGAGACAGGAGTTGGAAGAGGAGGTGATGGACGACGAGGACACCGACCCCACCTGGACAAGGCGGATGTCAAGCTGGGAAAGTAGTGTGGATGTTGAGGCAGGTGCAGCACCAAAAAGGGTAGCTAGAGGCAGAGACATGTCCAGAGGCAGAGGTCAGCTGCTTTGCCGAAGCCAGGCCAGACCCGGAATGTCCGAAGATGTTCCCTTTTGTACCCAGCCCAGAAAAACTCCCCCATCGAGGGCACGTTTCTTGAAGGTGTAGAGTTTTTTCAAGGAATGCGCCGAGGACAGATATAGTGTCGTCTACACAATTTGCCTCTCGAAATCGAGTAGGGGCCCTGAGAAGAGCAACCTGTCCACCACTTCAATGCACCGTCATTTGGAATCCAAGCAATGGAATCAGTGGCAGGCAGCAACGGCAGGACAAACGTCGCCCGCCGTTCATGCCACTGCCTCTGCTCACAGTGCTGGCGATGCACTCCAGAGGACGAGCCAGGACATCACTTCATCTGCCTCCGCCACTTTGTTGACTTCTCCCTCATCCTCCCCTGTTTCTGTCTTATCTCCTTCTCCTGCACCATCAAAGGCACCATCAGGCGCTTCTTTACAACAACCCACCATCTCTCAGACATTGGAGCGCCGGCAGAAATACACCGCTAACCACCCACCCACGCAAGCCTAGAACGCCAACATCGCTAAACTGCTGGCCCAGGAGAGGTTGGCGTTCCGGCTTGTTGAAACTCCCGCCTTCCCGGACCTGATGGCAACTGTGGCACCTCACTATGCCGTCCCTAGCCGTCTCAACTTCTCCCGGTGTGGCGTCCCCGCCTTGCACCAGCACGTGTCACTCAACATCAGGTGGGCCCTTAGTTCCGCGCTTTGCTGCAAGGTCCACTTGACCACCGACACTTGGACAAGCGCCTGTGGTCAGGGATGCTGCTTATCTTTAAGGACAGGCAGGGTGAATGTGGTGGAGTCTGGTCCCGGGGTGCAAACTGAGGTACCCTATCTCCTCTCCCAGGCCAAAATTCATGGCAGGAGTAGACTGAAACCCTACGACGCTGCAACCTCCACCACAGCTACTAGCGGCAAACGCTAAAACACTGGTGTGGGGAGACGTCAGCAGGCGGTGCTGAAGCTCATCAGCTTGGGGGACAGACAGCACAGTGCCTCCGAGGTCAGGGATGCCATCCTGGCTGAGATGGCATTTTTTTTTCCCTGCTACACCTGGGGCCTGGCATTTTTGCGCCTGTGATAATGGCTGGAACCTGGTAGCAGATCTGGAGCTTGCCAGACTCAAACACGGTCCACGCATGGCCCACGTTTTCCAACTTGTTGGTGCCATGTTTCTTTGAAACCTACACCATTGTGCCTGATATACAGGTCAAAGTGGGGCCATTTTCGTAAGTGAGAACTAGCCTCTGCTAGGCAGAAAACATTCAGAGCACACTCCTCTCATCTTCGCACCGTTGGCTGGCGGAGGAAGACGAGGGGGTTGGAGTGGCATCTGATGTCCCTGTCCCACACGAGGCTAGAGGGTGCACTTCAGTGCATCCCATTGCTTCACCACAAATGGTGTGAAGGGGAGTGGAAAATGGAGGAAATGGAGAGTGACCCTTACAGTTGGGGCCAGCAAAGGCATGCCAAGTAACACACTGGCACACATGGCTGACTTCATCTTGGGTTGCTTTTCAACACATATTTCACATCATGAAGAACAAATAATACTGGATTTTTACAAGCCTCGAACCCCGGTCTAGGTCTAATGTCTGTTCCTTTCTTATATTAGGGGAGAGGGAAAAAAAATTACTTCAGTGATACGTTTAGCGTACATAGACTGACTATTAATGTGTATCCCACTTAGTGTTGTTAGGGTTACACACCGTCACAACCTGGCTAAAGCTTCTATAGCTGTTAATAAAGTCAACATAACTTTACGGTATCCAAAAAGACAGCTGGTACCGACAGAGAGCAAGACAAATGTCAACCAAAGCTGTGAGCTCTGAACACCCACAGTGACTTTTGCGTCATCATCATTATAAGGGAGCGGGTGGTAATAAATAACTTGGCAGTGCCTAAAACCCAAAAAGCTTATACAACTATATTTACATTAAGATACACAAATGACACTTTTCAGTAGCATGTCATGAGACAAGCTGATAAGCTCTTCCTTTGTGCAGTGCTATTTGAAAGTTAAACGCTGCCTTTATTTTAATTCTGGAGAAGGTGCAGACATTAGATTTAGAACATGTTGTCTTCATTGTCCAAATCCTCTATATAGGTAACGTGTTTTTCGGGCCGAGCTGTCTAGGAACGAGCTGGTGCAGCACTGACAACCTGGGTGAATATGGCAAGAGCCTGAGATGTAGGGTGAATGAATCCCCAAATTATTTGTGGAATTCCCAGTGAGACAATGGCACTATCTACCAGTAGCAAAAATTGTGGGTGCACGTAACCCCAATATATTCTTTGAATTACCAGTCAGAAACTGGCACTATATGGCAGTAGCAAGAAATGAGGGTATTTGTAACCCCAATATATTCTTTGAATTCCCAGTCAGACAATGGCACTATATACCAGTAGCAAAAATTGTGGGTGCACATAACCCCAATATATTCTTTGAATTCCCAGTGAGACAATGGCACTATATACCAGTAGCAAAAATTGTGGGTGCACGTAACCCCCATATATTCTTTGAATTCCCAGTCAGACAATGGCACTATATACCAGTAGCAAGAAATGAGGGTATTTGTAACCCCAATATATTCTTTGAATTCCCAGTCAGACAATGGCACTGTATAGCAGTAGCAAAAATTGTGGGTGCATGTAACCCCAATATATTCTTTGAATTCCCAGTCAGACAATGGCACTATATACCAGTAGCAAAAATTCAAAAATTGTGGGTGCACATAACCCCAATATATTCTTTGAATTCCCAGTGAGACAATGGCACTGTATAGCAGTAGCAAAAATTGTGGGTGCACGTAACCCCCATATATTCATTGAATTCCCAGTCAGACAATGGCACTATATACCAGTAGCAAAAATTGTGGGTGCACATAACCCCAATATATTCTTTGAATTCCCAGTGAGACAATGGCACTGTATAGCAGTAGCAAAAATTGTGGGTGCACGTAACCCCCATATATTCTTTGAATTCCCAGTCAGACAATGGCACTATATACCAGTAGCAAAAATTGTGGGTGCACGTAACCCCAATATATTCTTTGAATTCCCAGTCAGACAATGACACTATATACCAGTAGCAAAAATTGTGGGTGCACGTAACCCCAATATATTCTTTGAATTACCAGTCAGAAACTGGCACTATATGGCAGTAGCAAGAAATGAGGGTATTTGTAACCCCAATATATTCTTTGAATTCCCAGTCAGACAATGGCACTATATACCAGTAGCAAAAATTGTGGGTGCACATAACCCCAATATATTCTTTGAATTCCCAGTGGGACAATGGCACTGTATAGCAGTAGCAAAAATTGTGGGTGCACATAACCCCCATATATTCTTTGAATTCCCAGTCAGACAATGGCACTATATACCAGTAGCAAAAATTGTGGGTGCACATAACCCCAATATATTCTTTGAATTCCCAGTGAGACAATGGCACTGTATAGCAGTAGCAAAAATTGTGGGTGCACGTAACCCCCATATATTCTTTGAATTCCCAGTCAGACAATGGCACTATATACCAGTAGCAAAAATTGTGGGTGCACGTAACCCCAATATATTCTTTGAATTCCCAGTCAGACAATGGCACTATATACCAGTAGCAAAAATTGTGGGTGCACGTAACCCCAATATATTCTTTGAATTACCAGTCAGAAACTGGCACTATATGGCAGTAGCAAGAAATGAGGGTATTTGTAACCCCAATATATTCTTTGAATTCCCAGTCAGACAATGGCACTATATACCAGTAGCAAAAATTGTGGGTGCACATAACCCCAATATATTCTTTGAATTCCCAGTGAGACAATGGCACTGTATAGCAGTAGCAAAAATTGTGGGTGCACGTAACCCCCATATATTCTTTGAATTCCCAGTCAGACAATGGCACTATATACCAGTAGCAAAAATTGTGGGTGCACTTAACCCCAATATATTCTTTGAATTCCCAGTGAGACAATGGCACTGTATAGCAGTAGCAAAAATTGTGGCTGCACGTAACCCCCATATATTCTTTGAATTCCCAGTCAGACAATGGCACTATATACCAGTAGCAAAAATTGTGGGTGCACTTAACCCCAATATATTCTTTGAATTCCCAGTGAGACAATGGCACTGTATAGCAGTAGCAAAAATTGTGGGTGCACGTAACCCCCATATATTCTTTGAATTCCCAGTCAGACAATGGCACTATATACCAGTAGCAAAAATTGTGGGTGCACTTAACCCCAATATATTCTTTGAATTCCCAGTGAGACAATGGCACTGTATAGCAGTAGCAAAAATTGTGGGTGCACGTAACCCCAATATATTCTTTGAATTCCCAGTCAGACAATGGCACTATATACCAGTAGCAAAAATTGTGGGTGTATATAGCCCCAATTCTATTGCTAGGGGACTTGCAGGGTATTTCTGAGGTGAAGGTGGGGGGGCACACCGTTGGAACGGGGATTTGGGGTGTATATATGGGGTATACGGGAATACACTGTCAGTGTGTTCCATTCAGGATCCTGGGAAAGCTGGGTTGCGGCGATTGAGCCCGTCAGTGCCACGTTACACTGACAAGCTTCTCCCTGGAATTGAAGTTATATGTAAGCCCAATATATTCTTTGAATTCCCAGTCAGACAATGGCACTATATGGCAGTAGCAAAAATAGTGGGTGTATATAGCCCCAATTCTATTGCTAGGGGACTTGCAGGGTATTTCTGGGGTGAAGGTGGGGGGGCACACCGTTGGAACGGGTATCGGGGGTATATATCGGGTATACGGGAATACACTGTCAGTGTATTCCATTCAGGATCCTGGGAAAGCTGGGTTGCGGCGATTGAGCCCGTCAGTGCCACGTTACACTGACAAGCTTCTCCCTGGAATTTAGCTCTTACAAGAGCTGTTGTGGTTGTCTTCTCCTTCCTATCCTAGCCTGTCCCTGCCTACCCAGAATCTAACCCCTAGCTAACTGGACGGAAACCTCCGTCCCCGGTGAATTGCAAGCTCAGAATGACGCGAAGCTGGGCGTCGCTGTTCTTTTAAATTAGAGGTCACATGTTTTCGGCAGCCAATGGGTTTTTCCTACTTTTCTCAACGTCACCGGTGTCGTAGTTCCTGTCCCACCTACCCTGTGCTGTTATTGGAGCAAAAAAGGCGCCAGGGAAGGTGGGAGGGGAATCGAGTAATGGCGCACTTTACCACGCGGTGTTCGATTCGATTCGAACATGCCGAACAGCCTAATATCCGATCGAACATGAGTTCGATAGAACACTGTTCGCTCATCTCTAATAATGATGAAATCCAAGAGCCCAATCCTTCTTTCTCCTGACATCTCCCATCTGGAAAAGTCCTACAGAAACTTTCAGGTTATAATTTGCATGGAAAACATTACATCTCTAAATTGATCATATTTACATGACAATGGAAAACAGCCATGTGATGGGATTTTAAAAACATATATTCGTTTTTTAATTGACTGAAAAAATTATCAAGAAAAACTAAAATGTTTTTGTCAGTTTTGACTGCTACACAGCCATCATTGAAATCAGTGGATCTGTTTTTAATCGCTTTGTATCTGAATAACAGCCATTAAAAAAGGATCATTGGAATGGACAAAAAAACAAAAATAAAGACCAATTAAATTAATCCATTTTATTAACAGTCCTTTAAAACAGATTCAAAATACTTGGCCATCAATAACCAACAAGCAGACACAGAATGGATGCAAAGAAATGTACAATGGCCATTAAAAGCAAACCATCAAACACTGTTGTATGAATATATTAATTCTATTATCTCACTGTAATTTCCCAACAAATGAACAGTACTCTTCTCATATGATCTGAGTAAGTTCTACTCTGAAAATATGATAGTCCCAAAATATGCACCGCATGTAAACATATTTACAAGGCTGATCCATTCAGATATGAAAATGTTCTTACCTATTTCTACCTATTCATGTCCATATTCTTGTTCATAGTATTGTAGTGCAGTAGTACTTAGAGATTGCAATGGAGAGTCTCCACTTAGCCAGGCACATCAATGGCTAAATGTCTTGAAGAGCGACAACCAGTTTTCTAAGCTATGAATATGCTCTGATCCTTGTCATATTACTCAGCATACTCAGCAAATGAAGACAGAATGGCAGATTTATTAATGTATAGCAATGGTAAAGGAAAGGAAAGAGTGTAAAAGATGGGAGGGCATTGAAGACTACTTTAAGTTAACCCAGTATCCTTTCATATTATGTTTATATTTCACCAGGTAAGTAAGAATGCTTTAAAAATGTGTTAATTTATTTTTGTCAATTAGTAAAATTAAGTGAATGGAAAAAAAATCTAAATCACATCAATATTTGGTGTAATCTGTAAGTCCTGAAAGTGATGATGTGGCCCCCACCAGACCACTATATTTAACATTATTGGATCTGTCTGGAATTACATGGAGAGACAGAAGGATTTTAGCAAGCCTTCATCCACAGAAGATCTGTGCTTACTTCTCCAAGATGTTTGGAACAACCTCCTTGCTGAGTTCCTCCAGAAACTTTGTGCAAGTGTACCAAGAAGAATTGATGTTGCATTGAAGGCAAAGGGAGATCACACCAAATATTGATGTGTTTTATATTTATCTTTTAAGTTTATTAATTAGGAAAAGTAATCTATTAACTTTTCTATTTTTTAAAGCATTCATACTTTGTAGAATTTATCCCCACCTGCTTAAAACCTGTGCACAGAATAGATTGATAGAGGTAGATAGATAGATAGATAGATAGATAGATAGATAGATAGATAGATAGATAGATATTGATGTAAAGAGTCATTTAATTTAATACATTATCAAGTGTTTCTAAAGCTACATATCATATGTGATATACAGTAGGTTTAATTCAATATCTTATTCTTAAAAGAAAAAGTTATGCCTCAACTAAATGGTCACATAAATGGCCTAAAAGGGACCTAATTTGTACATTTTGGAATCCTCTAACACCATCAATAGACATGTTTTACTGCAAGGTGACACCCAGAAAATCTGGCCCAGAATATGATTTTCATTGCCACACACTCTCCCAAGGAATTGAGTTAAAGTAGTAATTTTCTTGAGGTGCTGATCCCTCATTTAATATGCAGCAGAATTATGCCTGGCTTCCCACTGTCTTAATATCATTTTTTATGGTACCAGAGAATAATAATCCTTAATTGATAGCTTTTCCAACTGTTGTCAGATGATTTATCCGGAATATATTCTGCACTGAAACATAATTGCATTAGCACGGCATCTGATTTATTGCTTTTTTTCCACAGTTACTAGGCATTTAGGACTAATTATTTCTCAGATCCAGTTTGGCTTTGGACACATGGTGAATCATCTCTGTGTGATATGACTAATATTAATGAAACTTCTTTATTCCTAATTAAACTGCAAGGGCCAAAAAGATTCTTCTTTCTCTAATGAGAAATTAAAAATGGGCTGGAAGCACAAACAGGCACATGAACCTAAAGTAAGAAGTAGCACAGCAGCAAATAGGGAAACGTAGATGAAAGCGCTTCCCTTAAACAACACTCATTATGGGCACTGGTGACAGATTAGTATTGCACACATGGGCGCACAGTGTACAATAAAATGATCCATTTAATCATGAAACAAAACGTTATGAGCCTTTTCATGTATTCATGGCTTATTCGTAACGGGATTCAAGTGTAGGGAGCACATAGAGTTGTATATTCGCAGGACATTATAAACTTCACCAGTAAAATGGCCTCTACCTGTCTTATCCCAATAGGTCTTTACTTTTTTGGATGTCGATGTTATTAAAAAATTTTGGTGTCACTGTTAATAGATTACACATTGGTATTTGTGCATACAAAAGCAACATGGCAGCCAAGTTCATTGCAATAATAATTTCATGATAGGGATTATACTTGATAATCCAGCCATCCGCAGTTAATGTTTAATGCCACAGCTTAATATAGAACATCTATCAAAAGTGAACAACCCAAAAGTACAGAAGGAGAAAGTCTACTAGCAGGTTAAAGATGCCATTTTAAAAAGGGTAGACCTTGAAAAGCTTTTTTTACATTAAGTGTAGTTTGTAACCCCAATTTACAATATTTTTCTGTTTTCACCCCAAAAATCAGACACAATGAAAAAAAAATAAAAAAAAGTTAATATTCTACAGTCAACTTAATACATAATACACAAAATGAAAAAATATTTAAAAGTATTAGAGCCACATCATTTCAACATTTTTTGGAAACAAACATTGATCTGTCACTATAGGACGTTCACATTTGCGCCCGCGTCCGCGTCTCCATCCTATTCCCTGGGGAAACTGCATAGGGAACAGCTTCCTGGTGGTCAGCTTTAAAACCCATTCATTCCAGTTTCCCCGCGGAAAGGTCGCATACAGACACTGGCGGTTTGCTTTAAAAACCCATTCAAATAAATGGGTTTTAAAACTGACCACCGGGAAGCCGTCCCCTATACAGTTTCTCCAGGAATTAGGACGGAGACCTGGCAGGCAGACACGGGCACAAGTGTGAACGCCTCCTTACAGATTACCATGTAAAGATAGTGGGACCTGGTAATAGACTGGCAGTCTTTAAACAGGCCATGTACATAGACATAAGTCAAATAGAATGGTTGCAAAGGCAGAATAAGGAAATGGTGAAGGGTCAGTAGCAATAACTGAGGCTTTAAAACCTTAAAGGGGTATTCCCACCTCACATACTCATCAGTCTTTACTGCTGTAAAATCTTCTTTCTTCCTGGTTTCTTGCATCATTTGGTGGGCGGGGTTTCACATGCAACCTGCCATTTAGCTCCACCCCCAAATTCGTGTGTAGCTCCGCCCACCCATATTGGACTATGAAGTACAGGCAGCAGCAACTCCATTCTGTGTTACATACAGAGACTGCCTGTCTCTGCCATAATGAACACAATTGAATTAGCTAGCCTGATAACTGGGAGAACAGAAGAAATGAAAGCAGCTCCTCTCCCCTATCTGATAGCAGGGAGCTAGGTCACATGGTGTAGACACAGGAATAGCTAGAAACACAGGCTCGCTCCCTGCACTTAGCCCCTCCTCCCTCCCCCCTGAGAGCAGCAGATACATCACTTGACTCATGAGCAGCTAAGTCAGGGCTGTGGCCACAAAGAATTGAATAAAGTAAGATAGTGGACAAACAAAGCAGTCTTGCTGAAGCAATGTATTTAGGAAAAGTCTTACATCCACATTAACAAGCAGTATAGATAGGATCCTTGTGATGGGACAACCCCTTTAATCTGTATAGTAAAGTATAAAGATTTGGAGGAAATGTTTTTACTAAAAAACTGAATACAAGAACAAAGGGTACGGCCTAAAATTAGCTATGGGAAAGAACAGAAGTAATGTCTAGAAATATTATTTCACTGAAAGAGTATTTGAGGCTGGAAACAAACTTCTAGCAGATGTGGTTGGAAATCTATAATAAGTGAATGTAATGATAATGGTAATAATATAAGGACAGACTAGATGGACCATGTGGTATTTTTGCCATCAAACTATGTTTCTATACTACCAATGAAAAACCTAAAAGATATGTAGAATGTGACAGATGACGGCAGATAAGCAAAAGTTCTCAAAACACAAACATAATATATGAGAATATAAATAAACCAAACAGTACACCTTACCACATTATGTGGCCCCAGCCGCACAAGCAGCTCCGTCCGGTGCAGGAAATCTTCACTCCGCACACAAAGTAAATGCCCATATAGAAGTCACAATACACAGTAAGATTCTCTTCTTAGCATTTTGGAGCAGTATTTTTAAGCAAGGAAGAATACAGAAAGTGCAGGAGTTCAAATAAAAAATCTGTTGGCGTACATAATGTAAAAAAGTACATATTCATATTTATGCAGGGAAACCATTATTATTAATATCTCCCATGCATAAACAAATGGGAGGCAGATTAGAGGCTTCAAACACATCAAAATCTGATCTAAAAATGCAGTATGAACATGTGTGCATATGCCCAGACACCTGGCATCTTTTCTATTAAGCTGGGGTTCACTTAAAAGTTAATAAGCCCCTGGGTGGTACTGTTGGGTATAATAAGCCCCTGGCTGGTAATGGCAAGCATAATAAGCCCCTGGGTGGTACTGGCGGGCATAATAAGCCCCTGATTGAGGTTAATGCACAGCAGCCAGCTGTAGCCATATCATAAAGTACTATAGGTGTTACAGAAACAGCACAGAAAAGCAGACAGACTGTTCCTGGAAGTCCTACCATAGGTGTTGGGACTTATTTGCCAAGATGGGAATAACCCTATAAAAATTTGGGACAAAGAGACATGACTAAGAGAAAATGGATGTGGCTTATTGGTAAGGAAAGTGTCTTAAAATGTTCCACACTGCACAAAAATGTTGTTGCAAAAAAGTAAGAGATAGCATAAAGATAGGCAGGGATTTCTAGAGATGGGGCAAATGTATCACACCGCAGGGGACACCATGTGGCTTATCTAGTCTAGCGCAATACAAAATTTAAGACAATATTAATAAACCGATATTTCATGTGTGGTCTAGCTATGGACTTATATAGAGGTAGAACTATGCTGCCAACATGAACATCTGTGCCCCTTTTCATGCATCCCATGATCTTATTTGCCTTGGCAGCAGCTGCCTGGCACTGGTTTCTACAGTTCAGCATACTGTCCTCTAATATACCCAAGTCCTTTCCTTGCCATTTCATTTTACATAGTGTTTTCCTATTTAATATGTAATGGTGACATTTATTTTCCCTTCCCAAGTGCATAACCTTACATTTATCGGTGTTAAACCTCAATTGCCATTTTATTGCCCAAGTTTTTAACTTATCCAAATCCATTGGTAACATAATGATGTTTCCTTCTGTATTTATTACTTTGCACAGTTATGTCATAGGCTTTGGTGGGCCTGGCAGTAGTTTTAATTTATTAAAGGATTGCAATGCTGTGGCACAATGGGTCAGTGCCCTGTAATGTTGGCACTGAATATGCTTCCTCTATGGCACTGTAGAATATATTGGCTATCACAGCAAAGTGATAACATAATAATTGCTCTATTAATACACTATAAGCCTTGCACAGAGCAGATTGTTACAATTCCTATGGTTCTTTTATTGCAGATGACCTATTATATAGATTTCTCAATATTAAATGAGTACATTGATTTCTTACTCTCGATACAATAGCTGCTTCTTAGCCCTCAACCTTAAGAGGAGGAGGCATTTAGGTGATATATTATAACCTAGCCCTGAGTACAACAGCTAATGTGTATAATGGACAAGCTTTTGCCATTTCTGTAGTATTTTATTTTTCAATCTATTTTATTGTTGGTTAATGAAAACGTCCTTCAATTTTTGCTATATTGGTTTTACGTAGCTTTACATAAAAGCTTTGAGCTACGGCCGTCTACAAACTAGAAGTAGATTACACATTATAAAGTCAGATTTTGTATTTTCGGGGCCTGAAATGAATTATACATCTCTTTGAAGAATGAACCAGTAGTTGTCCTTGACATGCATTTTGAATAAAGTCGCACCACTATCCCAGCTAGTTACTGCGGCTGCCAGTGGTTAGCGCAATCTTTATGTATAATCAGTTTTATTCGCTTCTCTCTGAATAATCTCAGAAGTTTGCTTTACTTAAATTACATTCAACAACTTTTTATCATCAGCGTTAGAAGACATGGAGTAGATCTAGCCTTTTTTAACTGTCCATATAGTTGATATTGAATGATTACTTCCTGCAACTTCTACTGAAATATGCTGAAAAGAATCCTATTAAATATAACTGCACCATGTACGTGATGTTTCCAGGGCTCTGCTCAATTGATTGATAAAAGCCTGTTGAAAAAATGTATAATGTCATTTCTGTTGCTCCGTTGAGAACAGGATATGATATAGGGAGATAAGTCGAGCTATGTGATATATAGGTTTGTATGATTTGGAGTAGGATTTCTCCAACAGCAAATTGACCAAAGAAAGGACTGAGAAGCAGTGAGAATCCAGATGACCCTGACCGCACACACACACGCACGCATGCACGCACTCATTGGATATTTGTCCTGTATTAGAGTTTTTACAATTAAACTGTTAAGCCTGAATGGACAGGGTAATCAGGACTTAGTGAGACATCCTCAACTCTTTAAAGGTGTTGTCCAGGCAAAATCGACAAGGAATCTATGTTTTAAATCAGCTGGGGAAAGTAAAAGAAAAGTTAAAAAAAAAAAAAATCATTCATTTTCCCTGGTGCTCCAGTGCCTCACTGGGTCGTCTGGTCTTCTCGGTCCCATGCTGATATGTGAAGGATGTCCCAGCCAATCCCAGCCTGTAACATCATGAGCCTCTTTCCGAGGTCGCTGATTGACCTCAGTAGTCACGTGGTCTGTATCTGAATTTCCACCATACCTCCTGCACCTTGTTTCCCTCTATTCTTCAAATAGTTAATCTTAGCTTTGCCTGTGTGATTGACAGCCTGTCTACCAATCAAGTCTGGGGCAAATCCTGGACTTTTTACATACAGGTCATCAGCCCACACAGATTTGCTGGCTATTGTGAGTTTGTCCTTAGACTTTCTCCTTGATAAGCTCCTCTTTTTGCTCCTATTGTATTTCTAACCTTTGACTTCCCTTTTGACTACTCTTTTGGATTACGATTTTGTACTGCTTTGTCTCTCTGGTTTTGAACCTTGGCTTGCTGACTTTTACTTCTGTGTTGTTTTGTCTTATCTTGTTCTGTGTTATCACTCATTTCAGAGAAGGGACCATCGCCAAGTTGCTCTTGTCACTAGGACACTGTAGCAAGTAGGTAAGCACAGGAACTGGGTAAAGTTTAGGACTCACTGTCTGTCTTCCTTTCTTCCTGGTTTCAGCAGCAGCACTAGGGAATTGCACAACTAGCAATTCTCTTACATGCACCATATTTATTATTCAGCATCAGCTACTTTAATAAATTTGACACATTTTGACAGTCTGTCAAATTCTATATATTTCTCTGCCTACAAATTAGCCAAGATTAGTAAATCTGGGTGAGTGCCAAAAAAAATTATTCATCACCCTTGTTACCGTGGCACATTTTTGCTCTTTGGATCAAATTACAGTACCCATAAAAGTATAATCACCTTTGTACTTTATATTTTATCGGGCAATTACAAAAAATCACCATGATCTATTTATGATAATTAAATGTTTAGGCAATTTTTATATCTTTTCACATTCTTTAGGTAAATATAAATTTCTGCTTTGTTGGGTCATTCTTCGACTACAACTTGTGCCAAGTTGTTAATGACACATCTCAGTCCTAGAGACAATTTCCTTTTCTTAAAAGTTAAGTTGGAGTTACCCATTGCAATGAAAATACAACAAAAATTTGAAGTTTTACATTGTCCAAAACAATATTGGTTTAGCTTTTGACTTGTATTTGTTGAGCTGAATCATTTGGAATCGCTGCAAATCTTTGCATTTTCATCAGCCTCACTTTTCGCCAATATCCACATTGCCACCAGACGTTGATTCATTCCAAATTAGCATTTGTTATACAGGAATAAATGAATGAGAGAACTGAGATTAAATGTGATCATCTAAAATGCTAAGAATGTAGATGAAAAATGTTTTAATGGATTTGTGTTGGCCATATGAACAGATTGGAAAATTAATGTTTTAGGTCAAAATGAATAAAAGAAAAGTAAAAATGAAGAAACTTGTATAGAATAAACTAGATTGCAGTAATTTGGGGGTTACGCTATAATTGTATTCATTTAATCATGCAGAGCTCATGCAAATCTGTTTTGTTAATTAAAACCTGAGATGAGAAAGCAGTAAAATGTATTACATTCTACTTCCAGCAAATGATGAATATATAATATACTCTATTAGAGATTCAGTTCCACTAAGCTTCTTCTAAATTCATGTTTTTTTTTTCTTTTTTGCTAATGTGTTAGGGGAAAGAGGAGTGCTAAACATTTTTGTAATACACTTTATTAACCTATCTAACTTCCTTTTAATAGAAAACAGGCTTTAAAGTTCCCTCTAGCAATACTCTAACTTAGCATTGCCAGGGAGAGTCTGTTCTGTACCCCTATACTCAGCTGTAGCATTTGACAAAAGTCAATTGTCACTTGAAATGGCTGTATCTCTGGTTTTAGACCTCAGCCTTTGCTATAACCCCCCCAACCCCTCACTTACTAATCCATTTTTCTATTAAAAGGAAGTTAGATAGGTTAATTGAGGGTAACTTGACCAAACACCCCCTGACAAAACAGCAAAAATAAAAATGACAGTTACACTTTATGTAATAGCAACTTCCACCGTGGTAGATGTGGCTTATCCAGGAACTAAATGTCTGTCCATTTATATCATCACCAATCTCCAGGGCGGCGGCTTTTTAAGATGCAGTAAAAAATGCTGACATACCTATTTTGAATAAATTTTCAATAGCTTATAATTGAGTGTCCAGAAGATGTTGATTATTATTGGAGAATATAACCAAGAGTAGAGATGACCATACACAAAAGACAAATCACATGGGGTAAAGAAGAATTGGGCATCATGCCTGGCCCATTGTTCTCAAGGAAGATAATCCACTACCAGAGATTTCTGGCATTAGCTTACTCACCTCTCTCCTTTAAGAACAGATCCAGACTTAGTCAAACCATGTGTTCATGTGCATCAGGGGATCAGGAAGAATAACTTGTCCGAATGAGTTTTTTTTTTTTTTGTTTTTTTTTAAAAGGCGTATTGGCGCCATTAAAGGATTTATCCAGGATTAGAAAACATGGCCGCTTTTGTTTTTCTCAGGGCATAACCTAATTTCCGTTGGTCACACAATAGTGCTACAGGTCACTCCCATTGAAATGAATGGGACTGTGCTGCAGCATTACTATGTGACCAAAAGACATGATGTCACTGCTTGAAAAAAAGAAGTCATGTTTTACTAATGTTGGTTAATCCCTTTAAGTGTCCTAAAGTCAGATATATGATGTTGGTTAACCCCATTAAGCATCCTAGAGTCAGATATATGATGACGTTTCAAGCCATAGGTCAACAGAAAGAGGTTGTACCCAGGGTTTCTGCACTTAATGGAATTCTTCTCAATTGTTGGACAATTATATTAAAATAAATATTTTAAAATCTATATTTACAAAAAAGTTACAACTAGAGATGAGCGAACACTGTTCGGATCAGCCGTTCCAAACAGCACGCTCCCATAGAAATGAATGGAAGCACCTGGCTTGGCGACCGGCCGCCGGCAAAGTCAGCGTCACAGGTGCTTCCATTCATTTCTATGGGAGCGTGCTGTTCGGAACGGCTGATCCGAACAGTGTTCGCTCATCTCTAGTTACAACCAGTAATTTCTTATAATTATCATCACGGCTGCATTTTAAAAGCGGCATTTAGGGTCTTCATTAGGGTCACTTAATACATTCATATATGGAATATTTTTAGTTAAAGGGATTGTTCACTTTGAACAATGCCAACATGTTATGTGTTCCATGTTATAGGTGTTCCATTTTGATCACACAGGAAATACACACATCATATAATTCCCATTCAAATAAATGGTTTTCTCCATAATGGAGGACTGGACAGGTACTCCATAGTGAAATATACTCTTTATCACTGTTCTCCATTCTGCTCAATACATGAAAAGCCAGAACAGAAGCTCCACTAACCCCGTAACAGAATTCCCTATCAGTAGAGATGAGCGAGTAGTATTCGATCGAGTAGGTATTCGATCGAATACTACGGTATTCAAAATACTCGTACTTGATCGAGTAGCACTTGCTATTCGAATGGAAAAGTTCGATGCAGAACCAGCATTGATTGGCCGAATGCTATAGAGTCGGCCAATCAACGCTGGTTCTTCTACTACCTTTAGAAGTCTTCTCTGTGCATCTTCCTCGCGGCATCTTCCGGCTCTGAATTCACTCTGCCAGGCATCGGGCCTGGGCAGAGCCGACTGCGCATGCCCGTGCTATAAGAAAATAGCCGCTTTGACTGTAAGTGGCCATTTTCTTGTAGTGCGGGCATGCGCAGTCGGCTCTGCCTAGGCCCGATGCCTGGCAGAGTGAATTCAGAGCCGGAAGATGCCGCAGGGACGCTGCACGGAGAAGACTTCTCGGAGGATCCAGCCCGACCCTCACTCGTGGACTTGGTAAGTGTAATTTGATCGAATGTTGCCTACCCCTGAAACGAGCATTTTCCCCCCATAGACTATAATAGGATTCGATATTCGATTCGAGTAGTCGAATATTGAGCGGCTATTCGAAACGAATATGGATTATCGAACATTTTACTGTTCACTCATCTCTACTTATGAGGGCATATTAAAATGGCTTTTGTAAACTAGACAGCCCCTTTAAGATAAGATCTTCCTCATTACTGATCTAGAACTATGGATCATTGACCAGCAGTACTGATGTAATAACTATCACCCTGGAAAGGATAGTTTTAGATTACTTTTATCGTCCTCATCCTCACAGATCCATAGTAATAGAATCATTTATAACTAAACTAGACAGGATTTTCCTATGGAGGAAGATTCAGCTCATTCCCTATGACACAATATTCAATTTCAGGTATGATTTCTTTGCAGTATATTCTGCCTTTAAGGGTTTGTTTACTTGATACGTGATACACATAACAAAATCATTACCTGGAAGCCGGCACTGTCTATACTTCAGTCCTCCCATATTGATATTCTGCACACAGCAGCGGAGCGGTGGCCATGTACGCTGCCTGTGATTATGACATATCTGTATAGGGTAACAAGAGACAATACGCTGACACTGCACAGTAAATTGAGTTTTGCCTCATGTTTCACAGTAAAGGTACTTGCTTCTCTGTTATAGAAAATCGATCTGGCCTATACCAGTAGCAGAAACAAATTGCTACATTTGTCCTAATCTGTCCTGAAGGCAGTTATGAGAGAAAAGTGACGCTTCCCATTGTGTACAGTAGATTCCTTTTATTGTTAGTGGGATCCTTATCATAATTTTAATTATTGCAGAAGCCGGTATTATTTTTTTCGCCAGCTTAGTGCTGTGATGGGTGACATGATAAGTAATCACTCCTGGCACTTGGCAGACATTTCATTACATCTCCTGCTTTGTTTGTCCTGAATACAATGTAATTGCTTGTAATGGTGCCCGATGCACAGAACAGCCATTCTGCCCCATAGATGTGAGGATAAATATTAGGCGTAACATTAAACTGGCCCAAAGGCAGCGATCTTCATCCTGAATCTGTTTTCATAGTAAAACTTCACCAAAAGGAGAACAAGGAATAGTCGATAAATAACTATAAAGAACAAACTAAATGTAACATCATCAGCATCCTGGCATGGGGAACGTGCGCCATCATATCTCTTTACCTTCAAAATATAATATAGGAAACCATGAGCAATATACCTGATACTGTACTCAGCAACCAATTCCTTCCACATTAGCACAACATGCGTAATGTAGTATAACATATGCCATTCAAATGAATTGCCGCCCATATAATGCATGGACAGGTTGGGGATCCTGGGTGAGAGATAATGGTAGTAGTAGTAGTAGTAGTAGTAGTAGTAGTAGTAGTAGTAGTAGTAGTAGTATTGTTTATTTATATAGCACAATTAATTTCATGGTGCTTTACATTTGGGGGTTACATACAATACACAAAATATACAGGTAGATATAATAGTAACAATGACTGACTGGCACAGTGGGGTAGAGGGCCCTGCCCTCGAGGGCTTACAATCTATGAGGGAAGGGGGCATAGAGACAGAAGGAGAGGGGGAGACTGTCCAGATGGTGGTGTGGTGACAGTAGTGTTATTGGAGGTTGTAGGCCTTCCTGAATAGGTGAGTCTTCAGGGCCTTCTTGAAGCCTGTGATTGTGGGGGTCAGTCTTATGTGTCTTGGTAAGGAGTTCCAGAGTATGGGGGATGCACGGGAGAAATCTTGGAGACGGTTGTGTGAGGAGCGAATGAGAGCAGAGCGGAGTAGGAGGTCATTGGAGGAACTGAGGTTACGTGTGGGCAGGTAGCGGGAGATTAGGTCAGAGATATACAGTGCCTACAAGTAGTATTCAACCCCCTGCAGATTTAGCAGGTTTGATAAGATGCAAATAAGTTAGAGACTTCAAACAAGAGCAGGATTTATTAACAGATGCATAAATCTTACAAACCAAAAAGTTATGTTGCTCAGTTAAATTTTAATAAATTTTAAACATAAAACTGTGGGTCAATTATTATTCAACCCCTAGGTTTAATATTTTGTGGAATAACCCTTGTTTGCAATTACAGCGAATAATCGTCTTTTATAAGACCTGATCAGGCCGGCACAGGTTTCTGGAGTTATCTTGGCCCACTCCTTCATGCAGATCTTCTCCAAGTTATCTAGGTTCTTTGGGTGTCTCATGTGGACTTTAATCTTGAGCTCCTTCCACAAGTTTTCAATTGGGTTAAGGTCAGGAGACTGACTAGGCCACTGCAACACCTTGATTTTTTCCCTCTTGAACCAGGCCTTGGTTTTCTTGGCTGTGTGCTTTGGGTCGTTGTCTTGTTGGAAGATGAAATGACGACCCATCTTAAGATCCTTGATGGAGGAGCGGAGGTTATTGGCCAAAATCTCCAGGTAGGCCGTGCTATCTATCTTCCCATGGATGCGGACCAGATGGCCAGGCCCCTTGGCTGAGAAGCAGCCCCACAGCATGATGCTGCCACCACCATGCTTGACTGTAGGGATGGTATTCTTGGGGTCGTATGCAGTGCCATCCAGTCTCCAAACGTCACGTGTGTGGTTGGCACCAAAGATCTCGATCTTGGTCTCATCAGACCAGAGAACCTTGAACCAGTCTGTCTCAGAGTCCTCCAAGTGATCATGAGCAAACTGTAGATGAGCCTTGACATGACGCTTTGAAAGTAAAGCTACCTTACGGGCTTGTCTGGAACGCAGACCATTGCGGTGGAGTACGTTACTTATGGTATTGACTGAAACCAATGTCCCCACTGCCATGAGATCTTCCCGGAGCTCCTTTCATGTTGTCCTTGGGTTAGCCTTGACTCTTCGGACAAGCCTGGCCTCGGCACAGGAGGAAACTTTCAAAGGCTGTCCAGGCCGTGGAAGGCTAACAGTAGTGCCATAAGCCTTCCACTTCCGGATGATGCTCCCAACAGTGGAGACAGGTAGGCCCAACTCCTTGGAAAGGGCTTTGTACCCCTTGCCAGCCTTGTGACCCTCCATGATGTTGTCTCTGATGGCCTTGGAATGCTCCTTTGTCTTTCCCATGTTGACCATGTATGAGTGCTGTTCACAAGTTTGGGGAGGGTCTTAAATAGTCAGAAAAGGCTAGAAAAAGAGATAATTAATCCAAACATGTGAAGCTCATTGTTCTTTGTGCCTGAACTACTTCTTAATACTTTAGGGGAACCAAACAGAATTCTGGTGGTTTGAGGGGTTGAATAATAAATGACCCTCTGAATAAAATTTTCACAATTTAAAAAAAAATTAAACAAAGAAATAACATTCTTTTTTGCTGCAGTGCATTTCACACTTCCAGGCTGATCTACAGTCCAAATGTCACAATGTCAAGTTAATTCCGAATGTGTAAACCTGCTAAATCTGAAGGGGGTTGAATACTACTTGTAGGTACTGTATGGAGGGGCCAGGTTGTGGATGGCTTTGTATGTTAGCGTTAGTAGCTTGAATTCAATTCGCTGGGCTATAGGTAGCCAGTAGAGGAACTGGCAGAGGGGAGCAGCCGATGAAGATTGGGGGGAGAGGTGAATTAAATGAGCAGCTCAGTTTAAGGTGGACTGGAGGGGGGCGAGGGTGTTTGCTGGAAGTCCATGGTGAAGGGTGTTGCAGTAATCTAAGCGGGAGATTATGAGGGCGTGGACGAGCATCTTAGTAGTTTAAGGGGTGAGGAAGGAGCGGATTCGGTGGATGTTCTTGAGTTGGAGGCGGCAGGAGGTGTTGAGGGTTTGAACGTGTGACTTGAAGGATAGGTCGGATAGGTCGGATATTCTGTTGGTATCTCTATAGTGTGGTTGAAAGAGGGTAACCACCCTTGTAAAGTCCATATTCCCTATCAGCGAATACTGAAAGTGGCTTAGAGTATGTTCACACTACCATTAGTATAGTCTGTTGCTCTCTGCCGATAGAATGACTGACACAGACGACGTAACATTAGTTCATGTCTCTAACGTAAAAAATAAAAAAACTTCATGCAATCTTTCTTCCAGCAAGTTTGCTTACTTTCCTAATAGAAGAAGAAGTCCTGCATGGAAGAAGAAAGATTCCGTCATGGTTTTAGCAGAGTAACTGCAGGGTGCTCCATGTGCATCAGTCATTTAATTGCCAGTTAAATCCATTGCTCTAATCCTATGATGGATGAGAACAATGGACTATCATGAACCTTATTATGATAAACCCTTCTAAGGCTCGGTTCACATCTGCGTCTCGTATCTGTCCACTTACAAACTGTTTTAAGAGAAAAACAGTTTGGTACAAAAAGGATTCCATACTGGTACACAGCTGATACCTAAATCAGTACTTTTAGATGGATTATGCGGTGTTCACACTTGCGCCTTGTACCTGTCTGCTGAGACACAACCTTTGTGTCAGTTTGTGTCTGTTTGTAATCAGTTTGTGTCTGGTTTTTTTTCTTCTCCCTTCTTCATTCTGAGGGAAAATGGATTGCAAAATGGACACAAACTGATTGCTCTCAGGGCTCGTTCACATCTGCACCCAGGACTCCGTTCTGCAGGTTTCCATTTCCTGCACAAAACAAGGCAGCAGACGGAAACCTGCAGGCATCTTTCTCACCCATTCATTTGATTGGGTTTGAAAAGTGTCCTGCCATGAGCGCTGGTGAGCGTTTTATGCTCTCTGCGGCCAAACGTTTTTTTTTTAAACCGGACACAGAGTCGGACATGCAGTACTATGTGTCCGGTTTAAAAAAGACGGTTTCGCCGTGGAGAGCATAAAACACTCACGGCCGGACTCGCCATGACAGGTTTCCGTCTATTGCATGCAGAAGAGAGAAACCTGATAACGGAGTCCAGACGCTGGTGTGAACCCAGTGTCAGTATGTAATCAGTTTGTAATCTGTTTTCCATAGACCTCAATGTTAAAAAAACCCCAAAAACGGATTGGTTGTTGTCCGTCTGGAAGCCTTATTTTTAGTACAAAGACAAATCCTGCAAGTTCTACTTTTCTATCTGTAGAAAAAAAGCTGAAACCAGATGGAAATGGCACAAACTGATACTTGCAGATTACTTTTAAACCCAATGAAATCAATGGGTTTTAATACGGACAGTTCGAAATCAGTTTTTGAAGTTTCCAAATACTGATTTCAAACAGATTTGCTAAACGCAGATGTGAACCGGGCCTAAGATTGTTCCTTAAACTATTTTGTATTTTCAACAAAACAGAAAACAGACATTATTAGAAAAACATCAACTAAATTCTGTTCTTTGATACCTTCAAAATGGCACAGCTACTGTCAGAACTGGTTACTGGAAAAAATCTTCAATATACCTGCATGGAAATGTAACATTTTGGATTCATTGAGGATCCATAGATACAGATGACCCCTTGTACTAGTGAAGCCAATGTTAAAGTAATTTCCACATAAAAGAATCGGTTTTCAAAATCCACGGACGTTGCCATAAATAAACATTTCAGTTTCCAAATGGCAGAAGACTTTTAAGCCAACATGCTGAAAGTATATATTAGTTCTCTGCAGGTGAGCTGAAACATGGAAAATATAGCACAAGCAATGCTCTCTTAAATTAGTTATTTTAGGGATTATATACATTTCTAATAAGAGTCAAACATCACAAGGACATTCAATCATCCAAATTTACAGCCGAATTCCCCTTCATAAAATATAGTCTCTGAAACAGCCGTCTCACATCGAATTTATTTCTTACACTTACATAGCAATGGAATCATAATAAATCAGGATGCTGGGTAACATTTATAACAGTTTACGTCAAAACTTACACTGCAAATCTCTGTTTCACTCAAATCTCAGGTATACACATCGATCGTGTCAACTACAGATTTATTATTTTCACTTCCAAAGATACATGTACATCTTTAAAAAATGAATGCATTGTTCCTGGATGTAATTTCATGTAAGGCATAGGTTTATGATGTATAATATAATATGTATATTTGAAACATTTAGTTAGATCAAGTTTAGTTCTGGATTTACAGGATCCTTTTATTGCCTGTGTCAATGGAGATGTCTATATAATGTGTAATGTGACAGCTTTTCTTACTGTACAGTACTTAGGGTTTTATGGTAATCTAAGTTCCATTCAGTAGAATTCTCTGCAGGTTGGGTCTAAGAATCTGATCAGTCCTGAATTCATACAGTTTAAGGTTTTTGTGCATTTTGATTGGTATCTTTGTCCCTAAGTCATAGCAATGAGGTGCTTCAGATTTTGTTTGGCTGTTTTTGGTCAATGTGGCATTTTTTCCAACATGCAGCATGCTCTAGGTGTGGAATTTTTTGAGAAATTTACAGACCTCATATTTTTTAGAGAAGTTTACAGACCTCATATTTAACTCAAGCTGCACAAATAACTAGAGATTTAGCTTGAAGAGAGCCTTTCATGTACTTGGGCTCATATGATTTTATATACTGCTAGAAAGCCAACAGTGAATTCAGCTTCCCCATTATGTTCCCCGGGGCTAGAGATATTGGTGCCATTAATTTCGGCACCAATCTTTTCCCACTGTCAGAACGGCATATCTGACAGTCTAGCGTCATCACAGGGCTATGAGGAATGCCCCCCCCCCCCCCCCCCTTCAGCAGTACTCGTCCATAGACTTTTATTTGGAAGCGTTCGTTACGGCTTAGCATCATCACTGGGCAGTAAGTAACACCCACTCTGACGCTACAATGCTATGTTAGGGTACTGTCAGGAGGGCGTTCCTCACAGATCTGTGATGACATAAGACTGTCAGGAATGCTCTTCTGCCAGTGGGAAGATATCAGTGCTGAAACTAATGTCACTGATATCTCTAGCTCGGAGGCACATAGCGGGAAAGCCGAATTCAGTGCACTCTTGGCTTTCCAGTGGTATATAAAACCTCATATGCATGAGGATATGAAAGATCCTCTTTAAAGTGAAATTATTTGAGATTTATGCTGCTTTTCTAAAATCCAATTGTTTTATTGTTTTGTTTTGGCAGTTTTCGATCCATTTTTGAGCCAAAGCCAGAAAGAGATTCGACATGCACAGGCTTCTCCTTCCTACTAGATCTACTTCTGGTTTTGCCTCAAGCTGTCACAATAACTACAGCTTCTTTTTTTCCAAAGTACAAACACTGTGGATTTGCCACAGGGAAATTCTGCAGAGTGTTTCCATGCAATCTGCCACAGCAAAGACCATGTGGAAATGAGTGGTTTTGCCATGGCTCACCTACAGGATTCTCAGAGGGTTCCCCGTGGTTTTCAACCTTTGCATGTAGAACCCAGAGAAAAACGCTCTTTTCCCTAGTGGTTTTAGTCATTCCTTCCCTCTGCCACCTCTGTAGACTTCTGTTGTGAGCTATATTATAACACTTCTGCCACCTTCTGCTCTGGTAAGACAGGATTCAACATAAACAAAGTCAGTTTAGTGGAGGAGGAAAGTAGGAACAGAGCCAGATGAATGGAGAAAGAGGCATTATTCTCTTATAGGATATATTATAAAGCTCCTTATAGTTGCATGTAGAATTGATTTATTCAAGGTTTATTGAAAAGTTAGTGACTATTTGAGCTATGACTGCAACATAAATGTTCCAAAATACTGGATACAACATAATTATGTCTGGTGGTATTATTGGTTATTGGGTGTAATGTTTTAAGCTGTAAGTATTGTATGGATTTTTGATATATCCATGCAGCTTGTGGTAGTTTGTGGCTGTAACTTGTCTGATATTTGTTTCCTACAAAGTTAGCTTTATTGTAATTACCTGTTCCTACAAAATCAGGAGACAATGTAGCCTGATCTAGGCAAGAATATCTCTGTAATATAGAAGATTTCTCTTGTACTGAATCTAACAGTGACAAAACCCTATAGGCCTCTGTATGAAATCAATAGCACACAAGGCACCCATATTGCAGTGCTTTTAAAAGAGATTTCTGGGACTTTTTATTTGAGGATCTATACTTAGGATAAATCCTCAAATGAAGATTCAGAGGGTTTGCTTCACTTCACAGGCCATGTGACATTATGTTTATCGGTCACAAGTAGGGTAGAGCCGATCTTGAGATTTCAGGATTGATTTCAAAATCCATTTTCCAGCCGATCCCGATCGTGAAATTTGCTCAATCGCCGATCGGGATCTGATCTTTTCCGATCCCGATCACCCAACCCTAGTCACAAAGCCTGCCCACAACTCAGTCCCATTTAAGTGAATAGGTTGAGCTGTTAAGCCACTGTGCAAATGTGCTGCACTGTGGTTGGTAAATACTGAAGAGGCTGCAATGCTCACCTGAACACTGCAGCTTTTAGAGGATTGTTCAGGGGCCCAGGTATCAGACCTCTACCGATCTTTAAGTGACTATTCTAATGATAGGTCATAAATTATTCAGCCTGGAAAACCCCTTTAAGTCAATTCCTATAGGAGAAACTTTAAAGCTAGATAAGGGTCTAACTGGAGTGTATAGGACCCATGAGTAAACTTCATTCTTTGGGTCCACTGTACAGCTGTATGCAAATGTTATCTGACACTCATTTGCAAATTCCTAAAATATTTCCAGCATAAATGTACTTTTAGTAATAGCTTGCAGCCTAGCCTACTGTCCTGGGCTCCTATCAGTAGCCTGCTACCTTGCTTTTGCCTTGAACTAGGATCCTTAGCCCTGTAAGCCAGTGATATGTTCTCACACAAAAGCAAAGTGATTGAGGTCCCATGGTGTAATGGAAGAGATGGGGTTGAGGAAGGAAAGATACTGGAAGGCACCTAGAAGTCATCTCAGCTGCTCAGCATATGAAAGTGAACTGGGTAGATTTTTAACTAATCTAACTAGTATATTATACTGACACATAGCTTGGTTGAGCTGCTGTACGATGAGTATTTCTAGTAAGTACAGTCAGCGTCCATGTGCCATGCCAGGGTGATCTTGGGGCCCACCTGGCTTAGGGGCCCACCAGGAAATTCACCGATTTACCTGTAGGCCAGGCTAGATTCACACTACTGAATTTGCAGCTGATTTTGAGATGGATTCTGAAAATTAGTCATCGTGTAATCTAGAATACAAATTGGAAGATTTATACATTTCCATATTACAATTTTCAAGTCTGACCATCATTGATTTCCAACGTGTTTTGTCAATGTATAAATGACTGTAGTTTTTCCTTAAGGTTCGCTGTGATATTACAATGCTTAATTGTAGGCTAAAATGATTTTGGCATTGAAAGTGCCATCACCCACTCATTTGTCTGCTGTCCCAGTCTAATTTCTGTGCCAAGATGGTTTCTGCTAGCAAGGAGCGTGTTCAGATGAATTATGACACCAGGAGAATCACAGAATCCCAGAAAAAAAGGTGTTTTGGGTCACATTCAGTTTCATCAGATGAGAATGTAGAGCATCAATGGCACACATTTATTGTGCAATTAACGGTAAATTAATCCATTTCAGAGTGTTGTAATGACTGTAGGTAACATAATGTAATGAACAAAGCCATAAAATCTGGCTCACCGCTATCAAAGAAATCATCTTATGTTCACATAATAAAAGTAAATGTGATATACTTTACTGCTGTGACAGTGTACTGTATGTCAGAATATCATATATTGTACTGTCCCATATACAGTAGATAATCCTTTAATAGTCCCACTATGGGGAAATTCAGTGTTACAGAAGCATGGATATAATAATAATAATAATAATAATAATAATAATAATAATAATAATACAAAATACAAAGCTCCACAGTATAGGCATTACAGTGACAGAAGGTACAGATAAAAAGATAAAGATAAAAAATAGGAATATCACAACCTTAGAATCATTTAGTTCTCTGTGATTATACAGCCTGGCCGCGGTTGGGAGGAAAGACCTCCGATAGCGCTCCTTCTCACACTTGGGGTCCCCAGGACAGAGCTGGCCCTTCTAATCAGCTTGTCACGTCTATTTCTATCCATGTCTGGTATACTACTCCCCCAGCAGGCCACTCCAAAGAAGATGGCTGATGCTAGCACAGAGTTTAAAAAGGCCCTAAGAGGTGGCCCCTGGACTCCAATAATTACCATAAGTAACTCAATGATTAGCCAGACCTCAATATAGATATTATAGTAACTAGAGATGAGCGAACAGTAAAATATTCGATATTCGTTATTCGTTTCGAATAGTCACTCAATATACGACTATTCGAACCAATATCAAACCCTATTATAGTCTATGGGGAAAAATGCTTTGTTTCAGGGGAACCCACCATTCGACTCAGGAGGGTCACCAAGTCCACTATGACACCCCAGGAAATGATGCAAACACCCTGGAATGCAACTGGGACAGCAGGGGAAGCATGCCTGGGGGCATCTAGCATGCTCAAGTTACAGTTTTACCTCACCATCACAGCCTATCAACTGCACACTTTCCACACTCAAAAAAAACTCTATCAAAGTGGGAAAATACATGGAAACCTTCTTTCTTTCTTTCCCCAATTGGATGGACACAAACCCAAATTTAAGCTAAAGAAACATTAACAAGCACCCCTTTAAATCACGTTGCCCATGACAACCACAGATGGAATAAGCAATGGGAAATCCAACAGTATCCACCGTGAACTGTCATTGTGAATGTGTGTGTGTGTGTGTGTGTGTGTGTGTGTGTGTGTGTGTGTGTGTGTGATGTTGTCCGACCTTCCAAAATTCACTTTTCTGGCCCTTAACGTGAGCCTTTCCAAATTAAGTTAGAGGCCCTTAAGCTGAGCTACCAGCAGAGACTGAGGCCCTTTAGGTGACTTCAGCCTCTTACCAGCAGAGTTTTAGGCCCTTTAACTTAGTTCAGCCTTGCACCAGCAGAGTTTTTTGCCCTTTGGGTGAGTTGAGCCTTGCACCAGCTGAGTGTTAGCCCCTTTAAAATTGTTAGCCCCTAAAATGGTGGTTCCAGAATCATCACTGTCATTGTGTGGGATTGATGCAGTGGATTGGACTGAGGACCCAGACATTGACCTTGATTTTGATTGGGAAATTGATAACATTTTGGAATCAAGTCCTGGGGGTAACTTTTATTTAGAGGACCACAAAGGTGGAGAATTGGCTGCAACCACTACTACCGGTAATGGTCCTTTAATATGGGACTCTACATTACCTCTACAGGGTTCTGATCAGGTGTTACTAGTCCAAACAACATGCTCCAGTACTTTAGATGTAGATCAGAAACCACTTTCCCTTCTGACACCAGATTTAACCAAGCTTCACCATCATCATCCTGCTGAGATGGAGCCACTAAAGGAAACCTTGCCTTCAAAGGCATGTTCTGGAGCTGCGACTGAGCCAAATCTAAACACAGAGTCCTTTCGAACGGAACAAAATTCACCAGCAGTGTTTTTGGCCCTTAGGGTGAGTTGAGGCTTGCACCAGCACATGTCCCGTAACTTCAGGCGGGCCCTAAGTTCTGCGCTAAGTTGCACAAAGTTCCACTTGACCACTGACGCGTGGACAAGTGCATGCGGCCAGGGACGCTACATCTCAATCACGGCACACTGGCTGAATGTAGTTGAGGCTGGGACCAGGTCGCAAACTGTGGTGGCCTGCCTTGTCTCCCCGCCCAATATTCCTGGCAGGAGTGCTGAAACACCACCCTCCTCCTCTTCCTCCACCGCTGTTAAATTGACCCTAGCTACGAGATGGAAACGCTGCAACACTGGCGTGGAGAATCATCAGCAGGCCATGCTGAAGCTCATCAGCTTGGGGGACAGACAGCACAGTGCCTCCAAGGTGAGGGATGCCATCCTGGATGAGATGGCAATGTTTTTTGCCCCACTGCACCTGGGCCCAGGCAGGTTGGCGTATGTGATAATGGCTGGAACCTGGAAGCAGATCTGGAGCTTGTCAGCCTCCAACACGGTCCATGCCTGGCCCACGTTTTCAACTTATTGGTGCAACGGTTTCTAAGAACGTACCCCAATTTAAACGAGTTACTGGTTTTGGGGGTACATACCATGAAAAACTGGATTGAGCGTACATAGCCTGACTGAATTTCGGTGTCTCCCACCTAGGTTTTGGGGTACACACCCTGAATATCTGGATTGAGCGTACATAGCCTGACTGAATTTCTGTCTCTCCCACCTAGGTTTTGGGGGTACACACCCTGAATATCTGGATTGAGCGTACATAGCTTGACTGAATTTCGGTGTCTCCCACCTAGGTTTTGGGGGTACACACCCTGGATATCTGGATTGAGCGTACATAGCCGGACCTAATTGCTCTGTATCCCTGTTTTGGGGTTACACACTGCCTGAAAAGCTGGTTTGAACACATATAGCCGGTTCTAACTGCTCTGTATTCCTGTTATTTTGTGGGTGGACACCCCTAAGAAAAGCTGATTTGCACGTATACAGCCGGTTCTAACTGCTGTGTATTCCTGCTATTTTGTGGGGGGACACCCCGAAGAAAAGCTGATTTGCACGTATACAGCCGGTTCTAACTGCTCTGTATTCCTGCTATTTTGTGGTGGGGACAACCCTAAGAAAAGCTGGTTTGCACACATATAGCCGGTTCTAAATGCTCTGTATTCCTGCTATTTTGTGGGGGGACACCTTGAAGAAAAGCTGGGTTGCTCGTATATAGCCGGAACTAATAGCTCTGTATCCCTGTTTTGGGGGACACACCGTCTGTGGAAAGCTCGACTCCTCTCCCTGCAGTATATAGCTCTGAGAAGAGCCGTTGTTGTTCTTCCGTTTTTCCCTGCCTAGCTGAAACTAATCCCTATCAAGCCCTCAGCAGCACGTCTGTCCCTATGCCTGAAATCTGGAAAATGAAACGAATATGGCGGCCGCTGTTCTTATGAATGGGAGTTCACATGTTTTCGGCAGCCAATGGGTTTTTAAATTTTTTTTCAATATCTACGTTCTCGTAGTTCCTGTCCCACCTCCCGTGCACAGTTATTGGTGCAAAAAACACGCCAGGGAAGGTGGGAGGGAATACGAATTTGTACTGCGTATGCCGCGTGGTATTCGATTGGAAACGAATACCTCGAATGGCCTGATATTCGATCGAATACCTATTCGATCGAACAGTGTTCGCTCATCTCTAATAGTAACATACCATCAGTCAACGCGCCCCGGGCGTTGAATTATTTGAATTACTTATTGGATCATTGAATTCCTTATGGTACCTGTGTTATTGGTTGTAAACATAAGACATTAGTCTGTTTCTTATAAAACGCAGCCACATAGGTTTTCTATATATTTATTCTCATGACATTCGGTCCCCTTTTTTATACTGAATTTATGATTACCATCACCACCAGCCTGATTAATCTTTGAAGCATTGGTCCCTTTGTCTTACATGTTTGTACAATGTGATTAATTTTATACATGTATTTAATAAAGATCCTTTATTTTATTCATGGTGCTTCTGTCTTTTTGACATTGTTATACATTGCTTAAAAGGTGACACAGGCCTAGTTTGTAGAAGAACAAACTGGTAAATGACTCAAGTTCTAATGGAGCCAAAAAAGTCCTAAGTTTCTGCTAAAGGTAATGTATTGTATTGAAACTCCAAAGTGCCACCCAGGCTATATGTCTTATAGTCAGAAAATATAACTGCACATCCACAAATTATTCCAGTGTCAATGCGCATTGTTTTGCAATGATATTTGGTACATATTCGTCTTTTATATAATACTTTTTATATATTGCTCTATGAAGAGGAGAGAAGGATGCTACAAAAGACATTCAAATAATTTTTGCTGTTTCTCTCTGCTACTGTGTGCTCTTTTAATACTGCCGGGTTTGTAGATAGGAGTCTACCAGTGCACAGAATGAGGTAATAAATCAATGAACCACCCGGGAGCAGCCTCCTACTCTACCCCTCCCTTCTCCATAGAGTTTTGTGTGAGAGGCTGAATACAGAAAGGAATCTAATCTTAAGAAACAGTCAAAATGTCAGGAACAGGAGAACAACTTAAAAAGGGGCAAAGGAAACGGATCTCCTTAACAAGATATATTATAAAGTTTCTTCTATTTCCATAACTGGAGGTTTGCTTCACTGTTTTTGTTAAACTAGTGCCATACTTGTAAAAACCATTACTCTACTACCTGGCTTTTAAGGATCTTTTGAGAATGTTGTAATGAACAAATTCCAACCACTGCACGTGAAGTCAGCGCTCCAGTTTTCATCACCTCCAGAATGAAAAAGAATATGATTGATATTGTTCACTCGTACACGCTCATAGCTAATGAAAGACCTAAGACATGTAAATGTAATAGATAAATCCAAGCTTATAAAAGCAGGACTCATGACCACCCTAGACCTCCACTTAACCTTCCACAAATGTATACAGACCCCAGAGCCCCAACTATTAAATAAATAGTAACTGAAACTTCTGTCCATACAGGTTCTTCGAAGAGAACAGGTGAACGCTCCTTATATAGCAAGAAAACATACTAATACATTGCAAGACATCTGGACTTTAAGCTGGAAAAAAATTGTATTTATTAGGGTTATTTTTTTACTACAGGAAGGCAAGGCATGCATACCACACTGACATCCAGTCAAATGTAAGCCACATAGATGGGAGAATGAACAGAGCTGTCAGATTAATTTGTGCAAAGCGTGGTATGGACACAGTCAATCCAGAAATGCCAGATCTTGTCAAACTGTCAGTATTTCTGAGGGAAGTATTAATTGCATGAAGCCAATGGGATGAACTCTGCTTGTTACGCATTTTCCATGATCAGGCAATTGGTTTCTTGATATGCAAGAAATGTCACATTTTCCAGGTAATAAGCAGCAAGGAAACTATAATGATACTGTAGCAAGTGGCAGAATCCATCAGCTACACCGTATTTCTGCACTTTTATAGATTACGTTTAAAGGGTATCTTCATCCAAAGCGAAGCATATATAACTGTCAAGAACACTTCTACAGGTTGTACAGCCAATAATGTTATTACAAAGGGACAAAATGCCATAGCAGTAAAAGAAATGAGTCTTACATCACCCATCCCTCACTACTCCTGTTTGATGTTTCCTGTGCCCCTGCTGGTCTCTACTGTCTGGATCCTCTTGTAACGCAGGAGATGTTCAGTCAATCACTGGCTGTGCTGGTCACCTTTGTGTCCAGGGACTGTCTGTGTGGTTACAAATTAACACAGAACCTGGAAGTATTGTAGCAGAAATGGTGAGGTGAGTATTACATATTTTGTATTTTTAGGATTTTTCAATGCCTTTAAAAAAAAAATGAATGTCCAATTTTTATTATCATGTCATTTTAGATATAATATGTATTTATAACAGTCAGAGTTCAGTGTCTCTATACAGACCCATATTGGTTACTATAGTGGTGTTTGTATTGCCATGTTGAGTACATGTATGGTCAGATGTTTCTGTGTGTTACTTTTACTCTTCATGTTGATGGTGCGTCTTGTCCTATGAAGATTATTGTTTGGAAATAAATACAGCCTATTATTAGAACCTTTTTTATTAACATTTATTTAAAAATATTTATATCCCTGATATTCCAGGAATAGCACTAAAATAGCACCACCTTCCTTTTTTTATGAATAGTGCTTTGTTTTTTTGGGTTTTTTTTATGAAGGTTGTGAGCCCCATATAGGGCTCACAATCTACATTTTCCCTATCAGTATGTATTTGGCGTCTGGGAGGAAATCCATACAAACAAAGGGAGAACATATAAACTCCTTGGCAGGATTCGACCCCAGGGCTCCAGCACCGCAAGGCTGTCATGTTAGCCACTGTGTTACCCCTTAGTTTTTACTGTGTCCATTCTAGTAAATGTGTCACAGTGGACACACATGCTCAGTGTAGCCTCTCTTCTGCCCCAATGACAATGTATAGAGATCCATGACATGGTGAGCCGACTACTTCCAAAGCTGCAGCTTCTTCTCTACTTGCCAGAAAAGCTCTTGAACAAGTGCAGCATCTCTGTTTGACTCATATTTTGTCATACTCTCCTCTGACAAACTAGAGTAGACAATGCAGCTCTTTCAGCATTCAGTTTATCCCCCTGCATATCTCTCTGGATTCTTGGTGGAGCTTGGTGGAGCTGTGTGTCCATCTCAGCACAAGTAATGAGGTGGACACAGTAAAGACTATATATAAAAAAGACAGTAGGTGGCGCCATTCTAACATTACTCGTGGTGCATTTGTTAAATAACTGTAAACACAAAAATTATTTATGGGATGGATTTACCTATAAACAACATCTTTAATGGGACAACCCATTTATGCAATCTTACAAAATAGAGTTAAATTCACTAAAAATATTTTTCTGTCCCACCCTAGATTTCAATTCTGGAGCCACTCCTGCGTAAGTGACATTCTCTTTTCTTCTGCTATCAATAAAGTGGGGGGCAAGGCTCATTGAATTCTAGTTATACTCCTATAATAAGTACATTGGATGTGAATATCAATACCCTACGTGAAAAGCATATAACATAGCAAGGGACTTGTGACAAGTACTAGTTAAATACTATAAAACCAACAGACGTGTCATCAAAATGTATAATTTTAATGCAACTCTTTAATCTGAACGTTGCTAATGACCACAATTTGCACAAGAAGGAAAGAAGCCAATTTCATAACTGGCCCTTTAAGTGAATTCATAAATGTAACATTAACAGCTCCTTAAGCAGCGAAGTAGTGCGGGGACATCAGAGCCTGCAGGAGGATGATCTGATACTCCAATTAGTCAATGTGTTATTTGCTTCTAGTTAGGAAAAGCAGCCTGACTGTCAGGTCATGTAATAGGCAGAAATAAAGACAAGCGTGTTCATACTAGACACATGTCCTCAGGATTGCTTAAAGGAGAAGTCATTCTGACATTACCATATGGAAAACATCTTAGGCGGAAAATATGTTAAGTATGACGGTGTCAGCCATCTACTTTCATCTAGGATGATATTCAGTTCACTGGATCATGTTGAGAATGGCTTATCAATGGTTAACCATATACCGTAACGTTTCTCAGAATTTGGTTACTTGTCCCCCCTTACTGCACATATACAGTAGCATAAGTTTACCCTATGTAATAAAGAGGTGAGCTTGAATATATACAGAGCAATAGACTATAATGTGTTTCTGTTATAGGATTTGCCCTCTTTATAAGGGACTAAAAGTAACCATAGTGGTGCATAGTAAAACTTAGGGAGCGTTCACACTACCGTCGGTGTCCGACATGTAGTGTCCGCTCCTAGTGTCCGCTCAAAATCTGTCACGGACACTAGGAGCGGACACTAGATGTGTCCGTGACACCTGTCATTCACTTGAATGGGCATCGGGTGCGTTCTTTTGCACTCCGTGCCCGTCCTTCCCTGTCCGCAAGAAAAGATGTCCGACTTCTCAAGCGGACAGAAAAACCCTGCATGCAGGGTTCCTCTGTCCACTTCAGAAGTCGGACATCTTCTCTTGCGGACAGGGAAGGACGGGCACGGAGTGCAAAAGAACTCACCCGATGCCCATTCAAGTGAATGACAGGTGTCACGGACACATATAGTGTCCGCTCCTAGTGTCCGTGACAGATTTTGAGCGGACACTAGGAGCGGACACTACATGTCGGACACCGACGGTAGTGTGAACGCTCCCTTAGACTGTGGCTTCTTTTGGCCATGATTGTCTTCATCACATGTTCCCCTTATAGCTATGCCCCTTATGTAAGGTATAGGGCAAGAAAGTTAAAGAACACAGTCATTATACAAAGCTCACAGATGGAAGTAAGCTCAATTAAAACAAGACTTTTATTAGGAATATGTATAATAAATACAAATAAAAAAATAATAGTGTTATATAATTGACGATATTACAATGTGAGGGTGGAATTAGGGAAGCACAAGATTTCCTCTCCAACATACAGGGTCCACGCAACCCTCTTAAAATACAATAAGGTGCAGCCTATCCCCTAGTAGCGGCCTATTTACCTACCTCCCCGGGCCTACTCATGGCCAAGCCCTGCTTCCACTTCTACTATAGGGCACGGAGGATGGCCGTGAGCAGGCCCAGGCCGTGACCCACTACCGCTATTATTATACTCTGGGGTCTTTTCAGACCCCTAAGTATAATGATCAGAGCCCAAAGGGGGTGAGTGAACATAATAAACAATGTTACTTACCATGCCTGGATCCAGTGTTAATCCGAGCAGGCTTCAGGCTTGTATGGTAATGTCCCAGACCACATGATGTCTGGGACATTATCCTACAGGTCCAAAGCCTGCTAGGAGTAATCTCGGATAGTGCAGAGGTAAGTAACAATGTTTATTATGTTCCCTCACCTCCACTGGGTCTCTGTAAAGACCCCCGAGTATAATGATAGTTCAGGGGTGGGCCACTATGTGGCATTTATAGAGTTGGGTGGGCAACTGTGGACATAATAATTGGGTGGACAATTGTAGGGCATAATAGGGCCACTATGGCCCCTGCAACCTCTATTATGCCCCATAGTGGCTCCTGCAACCACAGTGCCCCTGAAAGCTCTGTTATCCTCACAGTGGCCCCTGCAACCTCTATTATTCCCCACAGCAGCCACTGCAACTTCTATTATGCCCCACAGCGAACCCCTTCAACATTTATTATGCCCCACAGCAACCTCCTGCAATCACTATTATGCTCCACAGTCTATTGTGCCATTATTGTGGGGCATAAAAGATGTTGCAGGGGCCGCTGTGGGACAATACATATATATATATATATATATATATATATATATATATATGTGTGTGTGTGTTTTGGGGGGGGGTCATGTGCATGGAGAAGTGAGGAGTCAAAGATGTCTGTGTTGCAAACTTTACTTTCAAGTCACAGCTGGAAGAAGTGGTTATGGTGGTCCAAAGGGGAGAGCCTGGAAATGCGGGAAGATGTCTCCTGTAAGAAAATCTGCACTGTATTATATATAATGTTACCACTAGTGTACCCCATCCCCCTTTGCTGCCTGATGCGGATGATCAAAAGACGAACTATAAACGCCCCCCTCCCCTTCCTCGGTATTCAGTCCGGGGAGGGGGGGGAGGGGGGGTGTCTTTGATCATCTGCCTCAGGCAGCAGAGAGGCTAGGTTCACCACTGGTCAGAGGTGCCCAAAAATAAAGTATGAGCAATTTAAGGGATAGGTGGTGGCTTTGTGGTGAGCTTATGCATCAGGGCCAATCTTTTTTAGAATTTCATTATCATATTAGAAAACCACTTTAGGCTAAGATCCTGCATTTTTTCTGCTGTGTTTTACAGCACCAGCAAAATGAATAAGATTTCATTAATTTCATCCACACATTGTAGAACAAAGAGCCACAATGTGTGGCATGTTAATTTTAGCTGCAAAATTGCAAACATTTTCCCTATATATTTCATAAAGGAGAAAGAAAAACTCAGCAAAAACTCAATGAAGAACACTGCAGGATAAAATGCGACATGTTTTTGCTGTTTTTTTCTGCTGTGTTTTGTTACGTGTGGCCTTAGCCTTGGAATTACTGTCCAGTCTTTTGGTTATTTAGTCGACATGGGCTCCTGCAGCCTTAAATAACATTGGTGAGTGTTATATTTTAATAATTTCCTTTAACTGATGAAAATTAACTCTGCTCCCTTTTCATTTTTCCTCTTACCTGCAATAGGTACATTGTGTTATGGTACTTGTCCATGATAAATTTACATGTCATTACCGATAGACAAAGGGATCATGATAAAGGATTCAAGCAGCAAATAATGCCTTGAGAAGCAAAGTTTTGGTTAATACTAACAATTTCTGTGCAATACACGTCCAAAGTATTCTGCATTTTTCATTATAAGTGACGCAATGGGTTTCAGCCATCACTCAGCACCCTGTATGTCCCTTCTGCAGATATGTACTCTAGCTTTATTAGTAAAAGACCCGGGAGCCCGCGGCTGATGAAATCAGATAGATAAGAGCAGCACAATGAATAATGGTTAGCGTGAAAGTAAATTGCAGAGCCATATAACCTGTACAGCTACAAATAGAACCATTAGTTACTGTCAGGAGTTATCATTTGTGTTCGCGCCAGTGTACGCTAAACTGGAATGTAATCTGAATCTTTTCATTCTTGCACATATATTCTTAGAGATATAGAATTTTTACAGTAAAGTTTTCAATGAATCGCTGAATTTTTTAGACGTAAATGACCAATTTTATCGGTATACCCCTTTTAGGATAGGATATTAAGCAAAAAAAAAATTAAAAAAATCAAGCAATTCTCCATACAATCTCTATAGACAAGCAAGAGTCAAATTAATTTCAGGACAAGTGGTTCCCCAAGCGCTTTTTACATATGCCACCTTTTTAACATGTTAGTTATATTTCTGCCCAGTGGTGTAAATGAGTCTTGTGGACCCTGGTGCAAACTGTAGCTGGGGCCCCCTTTGCCCGTGTCTACAGTATATTCTTGATAGTGATGGTTATGAGAGCTGCAGCAGTATCTTAGATATGATAAGTGAGCAAACACAGTAAACAATACTGGGAGCTGTGTGCTCCACATAACATCTGACCTGTGGGGGTCCTAACAATTTAAGATATCAGTGGGGGTCCAACACACAGGACCCCTGCTGATCAACTGAAAGTATTGTGGTGTAGTGTGGTGACCCATTCACTATTTACATTGGAAAGTAACTGTTTTATAATGGCAACGCAATGTAATTAGAGCCTGCAATAATAGTGCACAGATGCTATAAAGCAGATGGTGTGTGATGTGAATAGTGAAGTGGTCCCACAAAATGTAATATGTTCCCCAGGGCCACACACAGTGTAATGCTCCACAGTGACCGCACAAAGTATAATATGCTCCTCAGTGGCCTCTACACAATATAATATGCTCTATAGTGGCCCAACACAGTATAATATGCTCCTCAGTGGCCTCTACACAATATAATATGCTCTATAGTGGCCCAGCACAGTATAATATGCTCCCTAGTGGCTCACGCACAGTATAATCTGATCCCTAGTGTCCCCATACAGTATGAAATTCTCTCGTCACCTCAAGAGAACCCCACAAAATTCGATGAATACATGTGAGGTTTTGCCCTCTGGTTTGTTTCAGTCCTAGTATTGCACTCTGGGGTCTCGTCAGAATGGATGTCAGCAGCCACCTTACTCAGTCTGGCACTGGCAGTAGTGATTGGATTGGGACAATGTGAGAGTATACAGGGATATGCCCCCTACTAGCAACACCCAATTGTCAATTTATTCATAAACTTCTCTTCTAGGAAGAAGAACAGAGAAACAGGACAATTCAGAGTTATAAGAAAAAATGCTGGAGAATTGTTAAATTATGGGAAACCCATATATTAAAAAAACAACATGTCAGGAAAGGTGGCTGATGCTACGGGGTCTATCCTAAATAAGGACACACAAGAAACCTTTAGCGAAATGGTCACTACAAACAATAATGTTACCTAACTATATGTTAATAAGTTGTAAATTAGGCAGCTGTTATTCATAGAAATACTTGTAGTTGGTACATTTTAAAATTCTGAATTATATTAAATTTCAGTAATTCCTCGCTGTCTCCAGAATTTTCATATTTTATGTTCCAAACCATGTGCAAATAAAATTGCTTTCCCATCCAAAGCCCCATGGTCGCTAATAACTGTATAAACTTTTCTAAGTTAGATGTCTCTATAAGTCAGTATTTATGACTGTGTATTAACCTTCTTCTTTCAAGCACATCATTTACCTTTGCACTGTAATTAAATTTAATGGCATTTGTCACCCATTTTTCTGTTTCCGACTAATCCCTGAAGGAACTGCCTATTTAAACGTGGTGCCTACGGTTATGACCAAATATGATCATATAAATATAAACACCGTAATGTTCCATCTGTGTGTTTGCTCTGTAAATGGTCCCTGCACTCTTCTTGTTGCCAGTATTTTATATCCACAGCAACAAAACACACAGCCTACAGAAGACACGCACTATTTCCTTAGGAAGAAGAACCTCGACGTTCTTCCCTGGGAGAGATGATGACGGAGAACATCTTATCTTCCTTGCTAATTTGTGGACTTCACAACTTTTCACTGACTACCTCTAGGATCTCAGGACGTGTATAAGCCAATGCCAGGTCCGTCTTGGCAGCTGTATGTGAGTGTTACAAGCACAGTAACTGTTAGCAAGGGCTCTCAGTTTCCATAGGAAATAATGAATCCATTATTTTCTTGGAAACCAGCTCTCTGGATGCAAAATTTACTGAGCTTCTTGGCTAAATGTCATTCCGCTACCTTAGGGAGAGGGGGGAACCATCTTTACTCAGGTCTTTTAACCAAGATTAATTGGACCTCCAAGAATCTTTGAGATATAATAGAAGTCATATGTAAATGTTTAGAAAAAGTAGGAAACAGAGATTCAAACACAACTATAACGTTTTAAACATCAAATGGAAGGTAAGCCGGGGTAATGTACACCGACCTGTTGTCTCTCGTAAGAACCATAGATACGTTAATAACAGAGGAGAGTGGAGCCTTGATAAATATTAACCTCAACGAGATTCACATAAAATAAACCTCCAGTCCTTAATTATGTGCAGGAGAAGACTGTCTTCTATCATTTATGGAAAGGAGAGACTTGCACAAGTTGAAAGCAGTTGTTGGCCTGAGAATAGGTAGACTGGCTGCAAAACCTCTAACAACATTCTGCCTCTCTGGCATCATGCATCAAAAGCAAAGGCACGCTGTCAGTCCCATTATTAGACGTCTGCTGGAGAAGGATTAGATGGCACATGTTCAAAATATGCCTGCATTAGCAGAGTTCGGCACTAGGTTTATGTTATATATGCTGTGTTTAGTAAAAAGACTTTTATGATATATGGTATCAATTGGATATGTCGTAAATTTCAGATTAATGGTTGTCCTCCAACAATCTTGAGGACCAGCTGGTTACCAACTGTGGAGGTAGATGTGCATGCCATTAACATGAAAGAGAGTTGGGGAAACCAGCGAGTAACAGAACTTGGAGGTTTCCATAAATTCCATTCTTTTCATTTAAGAATAAAACTAATAAAACTTTCTATAACTCCACTTCATTTCAATAGAGAGTAAAGCTGGCCATGCACTTACCTGTATGCCGAATACACATTAGGACAGAATGTGTCCCACTTTGTATATATTCTTAATGGGAACATCTCTGGCAGCAGCTTATTTCACATCCCAGCCTGAAAGTTGGTGCAATCCAACTCACATAGTTGATTGGTCCCACTGAAATCCAGGGGTTTGGCCGACATCAATCTGATGTGTGCCAAAGGTTGGGATTGACTCACCATATGAATCACCAATATGACTTTATACATATCTTAAAAGATGGAATCAAAAGATTTTGTAGATACATTGGGAGGGAATGACTAACCCATCTATGTTCTGGGGTAGATGTGTGTAAATACTGTGCATTTGTGGCAAATGTTCATTTGTTGTGCCAAAAAGGTTCCTGATTGGTATAGATTTCAATTGTGAAGACCAGAACCCCTTGATAATTCAGGCGTATCCCTCAATACACTGGATGTTGATTAAGACTGGTGTACAGAATGCTAGTCTTTTTTAATCTAATTATTTTCTTTAGTTTAACCATAGGACACAGCATGGAGAGATGAGTGATGCCGAAGACTAGCACATTATGATTGTTCAGCCTTCTTATATAAGAAGTTACACAGTTTCTTTTGGTACAAAATTGCAAGAAATAAACTACTCAAGCATCCACTGTAATGTAAGCAATTTGTACTACTCAAATAAAAAGCTAGATGGAAGACTGGTCGATTGTGACTCACAGATCATAATATTTCACAGCAATGAAGAAGAATACTTACATGGCCACTGTCCTTTCAACAAACTTTGCATAAACCAATAGTACAAGCACAAGTATAGGAATCTTTGTAATATAATCTATCAGAATAAATTGTTTCTTTATCCTGTTGCCAGGCTGCTGTATTCACACCCAACCCTCTCACCGTGCTAAATTGACTTACACTCTGAAATCTCTGATATATTCCTCTTGAGATAAATTGGTCACATGTTGTGATAATGACAAGAAAAATAGTGTTAGATAGGGATGGTGGTACTGTCGGGTACCAATATGGTGAATAGATATTCAAATAAATAGGGTCTTATCTTATGATGTTGTAATAGGTCACAATAACAACCAGCACACGTGCAGATATCTTGGGAAACCATCTCAGAATAATCCAGATGTTTGGTATTGGAAACCCAGGGCTGGTTGTGAAACAACCTAGAAAGTATCCCTCATATAAGTCCCAGGTATCATTTAAGATTCATTTTTGGTGAATTGAGGATAAACCTATCCCCAAACATCAGGGAACTAGCTCTTTAACATGAGCTTCTTGTATATTTTTGCCAAAGCGTAAATTGATGACTTCTACTGTTTTTCATTTTCATACCATGCATTCTTATCACAGCTTTAGGAGAAAGTATTGACTCTTTGTATGTGGATACTTATATTTATAATAGGGGAGTCAGCATTAGGCTGCAAGTTAGAATTGTTAAAGGGGGGTTTTCCATCTAAGAGTGCTCCCAAGATTGTGCTTGTCCTAAATCCCTAAATCGCACAATGTTATCTCTTGGTTAACATGTAAAAATAACAGAAACTCTGATCAAGTACTGTTGTAGTCTGTATCAGGGCTCAGCAACTAATAGCATTTTGCAGAGTTGACAGGAGACTGCGGACAAGAACTGAATCTAGACACAATATCTAGACACAGGCGCATGGAGAATGCACTAAATTTGTTAGTATTTGGTAGTATTTGCTGTGCTGGAGAACTCATCAGGTGGAAGAGTGCTGCAGTAGGAGGTATGTACTATCAGTATATCACTAAGACCCAAAAGTATAAGAATGTTCACTGGTGTACTGTTATTACACATATATCTGTTCTGAAAATGGACGTCAAACAAGCTTACGTCTGTATACTTTTTCCCACTTCATGTACAGATGTAAGTTGTATTAAGCAAGTTCTGCGTCTCTCTGTTTTTGGTATTGAGGTTTAGGTTGCTATGTTATGAACTAGAAGATACAGAATATATTGTGAATAGGTCAATAGGTTATAGGCTGTTAATGCAACATATGGTTCCCCATGATGAAAAAATCTACTTCTGGCAATAACATTGCATAGCTGTATTTAGAAATATAAGCCAGGAATCCTACACAATGTCATCATGGTTTGCACATGCTAAAACCAGATGTGTTGGATTCCTAATGGCATCCTTCATTGTGCATACAAACATACAATTTTCATTGAGCATTCACGCCTAATATCTGATGTCTCAATTGCGTCCAGTAGTTGAGTAATGAATATATAATACCTACTGAATTGTGATAGAGTAATAATGGAACAATCAGATCTTAGTGCCCCTTCACACGGCGGATACGCTCACTGCTTTGGAGCGTGTAAACGTTCCGTAGCAGCGGCGTCTAAAGCAGTTCCCATTGTTTTCTATGGGAGCCGGCATACGTGCGCTCCCCATAAAAATGAATGGAAAAAGCAGCCCATTCATTTCTATGGCGAGCGCGCGTCTGCCGGCTCCCATAGAAAACAATGCGATCTTCTTTTAGACACCGCTGCTACGGAACGTTTACATGCTCCAAAGCAGTGAGCGTATCCGCCGTGTGAAGGGGCCCTAAGGCTTATCTTATCTACAGACCACCTCTACTAAGAGTATTTTCTGTTATTAGTTAATACATGCCCTATAGAATGAGCGAGTAGTATTTGATCGAATAGGTATTCGAACGAATACTACGGTATTTGAAATATTCGTACTCGATCGAATACTACTCCTATTCGCAGTAAAGATTCGATTCAGAACCAGGGTTGATTGGCCGAATGCTATACACTGTATAGCATTCGGGCAATCAACTCTGGTTCTGCAGCAGGCTCATCCTTGCTAGTCGGGAGGGCTAGCAACTTGCGGTTATGCAGGTGCTGACTTTTTCTCATATGAATGCATTGACCAGCAGTCTTCATTGTGTTCCAATCTTAGACTCCGCCTCGTCACAGCCTCCCGCAGAACCAGCGTTGATTGGCCGAATGCTGTACACTGTATAGCATTCAGCCAACCAATGCTGGTTCTGCAGGACGAGTAAGGGCCGGTTCACATTAGCACTTGCCTCCCGTCCGGAAGGAGTCCACAGGAGGACTTCCACACCCCCCACCCCACCCCCCGAACAGAATATTCGCGCAACTGCACTCGCTGTGCAGTTAAAGCGCACGGACCCCATAGACTATAATGGGGTCTGTGTGCTTGCCGTGCACTGTTCGCACAAATCATTAGTGCGGGCAGTGCGCTGCAAGCACACGGACCCCGTTATAGTCTATGGGGTCCATGCACTTTAACTGCACAGCGCTCCTCCTCAACACTCCTCAACTGCACTTTGCTCCTCCTAAACACTCTCCTCCTGCTACTCATGGACTTGATGACTCTTCTTTAGTCGAATAGTGGTTTCCCCAGAAACAAGCATTTTTTCCCATAGACTCTAATGGGATTCGATATTCGATCGACTAGTCGAATATTGAGGCTCTACTCGAAACGAATATGGAATCTCGAATATTTCACTACTCGCTCATCTCTATTGCCCTACATGGATTTTTACTTCTTTCCTAAATGTTCCATTGCCACGTAATAGGCTACCCCCTAATAATTCTGTATTCTCTTTTTCTTTGCCCAGTTTAGGGCTCATACATGGATCTTGTATGACATGTATGGAGCCCTGTGCCCTGCATATAAGCTTTGTTGGACCACATGTGTATGGCCATATTCTTCTCTTTCAGCAATGTTTATGGAATTCTGAGCTAGTGCTATGAGCCATGAGCATGACTCGATGTGTAAGGGAACAATGTCCCATAGAAACAAGCTTATGACCCTCTGTGATAGGCCTATTTAGCTCCATACAAAACTACCATGTTCATGAGATCTCAATGTGTATGCAAAGATGTGCAACTGTGTATGGGCTCTTGTAAACACCTATTTGGTTTTGTGCAGGCACTACAGACAGAATACAGTGCACTGTGAGCTGTCCATGAATTACAATATAAATATCAATGTATGCAGCATAAAATAAAAAATGCACATAAAATCATCTCCATTGCCCTATTGGTACACAGAGAAGCTGCAGCAGTAACCAATGCAGCCAAAACACCACTCTTAATAGTATAGCAATACACAGTGTCAGACTTTGGCGATTCTGTTGATGTGACATCCCCTGTAGCTGCTCTGTATACAAATAAAGTTAATATGTAGAAATAGAAGGGGATAGGGGTGGGCACTCACCAGTCAGTAGACGACATTTTCTTCTTATTTAAAAGCAAGTCCTTTATTAGATACATATATAAAGTTCCTCAGGGAGGGAGTAATAGCATTATCGGCAGAAAAATGGCAACAGCCGTTTCGCGTTCAAACAAACGCTTTTTCAAGCCTAAGATGCAGTTTAAATTAGTGCAGCCTAATACCCCAGAGGTTAATACTTCCTTACATAAATATTGCCTCCCAATGGCCCCCTCATCTTAATAATACCCCTACTTTTCCCAATGACTCTTTAAATGTTTATTGCTCCATAACAATAATATGGCTCCATCACGCCCCCAAAAAAGAAATAAAAAGAATAATACTAATCTTCCTTTGATCCTTGATACAGAGTTGCCACCACCACCTCTTCTTTCTGTATCCTGTAGGATTCAAGCCGCTTTAGCCCTGCAGCCTACAAGGCACTGTCACCACAAGATACCAGCATGCCGATTCAGTAGGCACTATGTTATGACATCATTGTGTTCCCCTGTGCTGGAATGCTGACTCTTAGTTGTTGCCTGGGCACATGTAGGCTGTAAGTCACTACAGGCCTGTGACCTACAGGTTAAAGAATGGTAGAGCAGGAAGCCAACAGCTTCCTACTCTGCCATGTTTTTCAAGTGCATCAGTGTTGGCACCCCTTGATAGATCCTCACTTGTGGTTACCAAATATTAACCAGCATAGAACCTCATTGAAAGGGTCATAAAGATGTATCTGATTTCACAACTTATGTGAATTTTTAGATATAATGGAATAGATTTCTGAAGACTGGCATTTTTTATGTCAGTCTTAATAAAGACCTGACTGGTGCAAGGTGTGCCTGAATTATAAAGAGGTTCCCACACATCCCCTAAACTTTGGAACTCTCTACCGTGATACATAAGACTGCCCCCCACAATCACTAACTACAAAAGCTTTCACCTCTTCAAGAAAGCCTACAATCTACAAGTCTAGTGACGTCACTGCCACCACACCACTATCTGAAAAGCTTCTACTCTCGCCTAGTGTCTATATTCCCTTTCACTCATAGATTGTAAGCTCTTGAGGTTCAGGGCCTCTCTCCCACTTTACCAATTGTTCAGTATGTACATGTTGTAATTGTTTTGTGTATTTTGTATTTTTGTAATTGATGTTGCTCTAAAAATAAATAAATAATATTCATAAATATGTTGGGCTGGGGTTTCCCTAGACCAGCCCGTCTTACGCCATGCTCTGCGCACATGCATGGAAAGTGGCGAAAGTGGTGCATAATGATGGATATGCCACATCATTGAAGCAAGAACGGGCCTTCCGCACGGATGTGCCACATTACTATACGTACCGAAAACTGGCGTAAACGCATTTATAAATTTCCCAGCTGTCTCCTTTTATATCAGAGCAACAAGTACCAAATAAAGTATATTAAGAAGCAACCAAGAATATCATACATTTGTAATAATTTACTCTTAGTTTATATTAAAACCTGTTCCTCCTATTAATATTGTAGCAGTGACAATAATCGATATTCTGACATTTAAAATAAAAATATCTCTTTAAATGTGAACATGTTCCCATACAAGTAGCTCTCCTGTACCCGATGAGCAGCCCCTACACCCACTTGTCTGTAATCAGCGCTCACATAGAGAACGGCTTAATAGCGCTTTCGCGGAATCACATCTACTCTCTGAGTGATTGCGAAGGACAGCAATGTATTTAAAAGCCATCGTCTCTAGAATCCCAATCAGCACGCCAGCCTGAAATATGACGGCTCTGCTCTCCGCAACAATAAAAGCCCTCATTGTGAATAATTAATAATTTGTTCTGAGATGCAAATATTTTTTGGAAGCCCTGTGGCAACATGTTTCCTCTAATTAGGCTTTGCTGTGGATAGAAACTAATTGAAAGGATAGACAGGAGATAAAAATACATGTAGCCTCAGACACTTTATGCATAATGTATCGTGGATCCAATGCTACTCATAAAAAGAAGGCTAGCGTAGGATGGGAAATACTAGACACAGTACATGGCATAAAAGTATAAAATTAGGAATAGCAAGTGATGCCACAAAAAAGAACGATTACTGCTTCTTATCGTCCCTGCACATCACAAGTGATAGTATACAGGTAATGTGAAGAGGTTTGCATGCAAGAGCAACTTATCTCCTATCCAGAGAAGAAGGAATAAGTTACAGATGTACAGGTGCACTGCCATACCCACTATATGGCTAATAATAATGATACATTTTATTTATATAGTGCCAACATATTCTGCAGCACTGTACAATTTGTAGGGTTCAAGTACAGACAAAAAGATACATTACAAAGAAATAGTCGCTTCACACAATGGGACTGAGGGCCCTGCTCGCAAGAGCTTACAATCTATGAATATTTCTGTATATTAATATCATACAGGGTTTTACACTGTTAGTTGTAGTGCATAGTTGCTGCTTTCTCTCTGCCAGACTATCCGTGTGTGTGTAGCTTTTACTAGATCGCTACACCATTCTACCAAATAAGGCCTCTTGCCTCCCATTGTGTCCCCTTATTTCCTCCTAGATTGTAAGCTCTTGAGAGCAGGGCCGTCGCTCCTATTGTTTCATTCGTAAAATTTTTTTGTCACATTGTAATGTCAAATATTGTCTGTTCATGTACTTTCTGTTATGTTAGTGCTTTATAAATAAAATTATTATTATTATTATTATTATTATTATTATTATTATTATATGGACAGTCATTCAATGAATAGTTAGACTATGACATTCCATTTCATCTAGTGGCCACTGCAGGGAAAATGTATGGCTGTTTACACTTTCTTCCACATGTAATAGCTGACCTTTTGGGCTTTCTAAAGCTGGACATGACCTTAGACTGAAAATCAGTTGTCTTCTCTACATGAGGTAGTACCTTTGATGTTCCATTGTAAGCATTATTGTGGTGAAACGGGATCCCAAAGTCTTACTCATGGGCAGTAGTTGCCAGACACATTGTATGGTAAATCACCAGAGTTTAAAGGGTGTCACAAAAATGAAAATGTAAGTTTTTTTTTTTATATTTGTTTGGTTAGGGTCACATCTGTGATGGAGGCTCTGTTGTATATTGAGGGAAACATACAGTAGCATTGCATATATCACTATTTTTCACATCAGCTCAGGAGAACCTCCAGACCCCATTATTTGTCGATTAGGTTTGTTAGCCACTGATATTGTGTGTTGTGCAATTGACCTGTTATAGTGTTAGGTCTTCCATTATAAATAAAAGCTACAAGGAATATGTGAACAGAGCTCAACTTCATAGTGTAAATCAGGGAAACAGAAAAATACATCTACTTAAAGGGGTTACACACTTAGGACAATACTATTGTATCAATACAAAGCAAGAGTGTATGTACCATAGAGACAACCCATGTGGTAGTCAAAGGGCCATTAGAGGTAAAGGACCCAACCTTGACTGGTACCAAAGCTTCTCTATTGCAAAAACGTACAGTAGACAAGACTACCCTCTCCAGAAAAACTGCAATGTTAGATAAAAGGGTGGTGAAGCAGCCCTATGGGTAATGGAAAGGATGGGTATAGTAAGGAGGTCTCCTCCGAAAAGCGTCAGCCAGATGCAGCACATAGACATGGAGGGTTTATCTCTTTTGTTTTTTCCCTCTAATTAATATTTATTTTTATGTCTATATAATTTAAAGTTAGGTTTTATTCAAGAGCTTCGCTGGATTTCTCCCTTTCTTGTTTGGATATACTTCCTTGCCCCGGCCAAGGGGGTTTCACTAATCTGAAGAGAGAAATGTCGATTTGATGGAGAAAGATTCAAGACAGGATTGCTGATTTTTGATCGCTGTGATTTTTTTCCTTTTTCCTTACCCTATTCATATTTGGATAGTAAACCGAACGCCAGATTCTACCATTCTGCGTGGCAAAACCTAGGACAAATTGGAGATTCAGTTTGATAATTGCAAGGAGCTCAGTCACGTCTGTGTATAAGACTAATGCACAGAAAAGCATAATCCCTTCAGGACAGTAATGAACTGAGAATAATCTACTTATCGAAGGAGAACCTTGTAGACTGTAACATTATAGCCCATGCATTTATTTGTATATAATAGAAAGGAGACGGAAACAATACAGTATACAATATATATAATTATACAATACTGTGGAGGAAATTCAGACCAGAACGTTACATAGTGTGGCTGTTAAATGAGGTGTAACTATGCATGGAGCGCTGGCCTCTCGGTCTCAGTCATTTGGGAGTTCAAGGTGGAGCTCTTTCCTGAGTTCACAGCAGGCGTTGCACATTGGTGGAGATGTGGCTTGCTTACATCTGTATTAATACACATATATACACTGTTAATGTTGCCAGAACAAAGACTGAAATGTATCCAACTCTATATGTTCCAATATGAATTTGTTGCTATTAGAACAACAGTCATTACAGTTACCGAATTACAGTTCTAGCCATACATCTGTGAAATCCTACACTTTGTATATTTTCTCCTGTCTGCTGCTAAAACAAGCATAACTGTTCACTAGGACATACAAATTCTATGTTGCATTGAATATGCATTTGATTAAAAATTAATTGGAAACAGAGTTTTTTCCTCCGAGCAATCCTTGTGGACTCAAAGTAAATAACACTGTTTGGCCCCTGGCTGTATCATACACTTGGCCAACAGCTTCGCAGGTGTCTCTTTGAAAACAGTCTAAAGATCTGTGGAAGTCCCCGGATAGATTGCGTTTGTTCTGAGCCAGGTTCATCCACCACTGCTCCATCATGTGAATTTCTTATGTATTTGCAGGGAGGTGAATGAGTTGACTTGACAAACATCCTGTTTTGTTCTACAAGAGTTGAACTTTAGTGAAGGAGCAGTTTCTGCTCCGAGAGCGGTCTACAGAGAATATGGTTATAGCCATGCTGGCTTCCAGTTTAATAAATTGTATTATACTACTTTGGTTAACCTCAGAGTCCCTGGAGAGAATATACAATGTCATTGCATCAGCAGGATTTATACACAATGCTGGTTTATGCTATATGATGACTAGGACTAAAAATATATTTCCTTTCCATTATTATTTATGTTATTCTGTTGATTTCTGTATACATTATAGCGACTTTAAGGCAACCTCACAATTCAGTGAATACATAATGCATATGTAAAATACCAGGTGCCCTCCTTTCTAATTCTTCCAGTACAGTTCCTTTGGCCCCTCTTTCTTGCGGTAAAATGGCCCCAGATTCTCAGACTGGTCCATCCAAGAATCCAAAACTAATGGGGAGTGTCACTGACTACAAGGCACAGTCTGCATAGAGGATTCTGGTGTCCAATCTTCTGAAATGATGGAACTGGTGGACCCTTTGGGTAAGTTCACACGGGGTTGTTTGGTCAGGATTTTGAGGCCGTATCCGTCTCAAAATCCTAACCAAAAAGAAGGCTCCCATTGAAATCAATGGGAGCCGGTCAGGTCTTTTTTCCGGGAGCCGTTTGTTCAGTGGTTTTTTGCTGTAAGGAGAAATGAAGAGGTTTGTGCTTTTCTGTCCTTCAGAAATACACATCAGGTAACTTTTAACACCTTCCTTTTTAGTTATGTTCTTAGGGTCAGTGCACACAAAGTTTTTTGGCCCTGATTTTGACGCTGAATCTGCCTCAAAAGAGTTCTATTGGGAGGCTTTTTTTGGAGGCTAATTTTGAGAAGGATTCAGGGAGCCTTCACACGGTGTTACGCTGCGCTCATTCTGATTGTAAAAACACATTCAGAATGAGCGCGTAAAAAGCAGCTCCCATTGACTTCAATGGGGAGCGCACGTATGCTGGCTCCCATTCAAGTCAATGGGAGCTGCTGTTCACGCGCTCATTCTCAACGTGTTTTTACGATCAGAATGAGCGCACCGTACCTCTGTGTGAAGGCTCCCTCAGTGTGAAAATCAGGGCCAAAAAACTCTGTGTGCACTGACCCCAAGTTTGTGGTTTATACATAGTTGTAACACTCTGGAGAGAATGTAAAAGTCACTGTAGGTATATTCATAGCATCGATTCTGTTGGCTGGGACCATGATATTTGTGAACTGGTCTCCAACCAAAGAGAGGGGGTTGTTGGTGATAACTAGGGATAAGCAAATTTTTCAAAAATTTGATTGGCCTCTTTGCCGAATTTCTCAAACGACTCGATCTGAATAAATTTTCAGCGAATTGCATTAAAAACAGCTATTTCCTGGCTGCAAAGAGCTTGTATAGTGGTGTATAACACTGTGCCTTGCAGTAACACATATGGGAGTCTGCTGTGGTACTGAAACAATACAATGAGTCAGTATGACATGCACATGACAGGCGTCACTCTTAGAACCGCTGCACACCTCACTTATTTGTCCTTTGATTGATTTGATTGTTCCTATTACTCAGGCTGAAAACATCCCAAATGAACCCTATTCTGCTTCAATACTGTGTATAAATTCCTCCCCATCCTTTCCCTACTCTTCTAATGCTCTTTCCCTGAACTTCAATTGAGCAAAATATCAGCTTTCAAGTAGGGTTGAGCGATCGTGTTCGGAAAAGATCGGATTCCGATCGGCGATCGAGAAAATTTCACGATCGCCATTGGAATTCCGAACACGATCTTTTTATGTGGGATCGAGATCGGTGATCTTTTCCCACAATGCTTTGCTTAGCCTTCACACTGAGTAAACGCTGTATACTCAGTGTGAAGGCTCCTTTGCAGTTCCATAGGAATAAATGGAAGCAGCCGGCACACAGCCTCAACCCCCTGTGCGCCGGCTGCCTCCATTCATTCGAATGGAAAGCTAAACTAAACATCTCTAGCAGCTACTTACCTCTAGAGATGGCTGCTCCGGTGCCCTCCTTCTTCTTGCCTTGCTGCCCCGCCTCCCAGGTTAGTGTTGGAAGCGCTAAGTAGGCGGGGCTTGTGGCTTAGGAGAGTGTGGGCGTCTAGACGTGACGTCTACCCTCCCAGTACCCGCCCACACTCTCCTAACCCATCCACACTCTCCTAACCTGGCAGGGAGGGGGCAGCGAAGGGAGAAGAGAAGTGTGGAGCAGCAGCAAGGACAAGAAGAAGGAAGGCACCGGACCAGCCATCTCTGGAGGTAAGTGGACACCAGGGGGGACTAAGTAGCCAGAGGATTAAAAAAAAAAATCATCTGGCTACTTTAGTGATTTACTACACAGCGTGGATTCTAACAATTGTTAGATTCCATGCTGTATAGTAAATAGGATTGCTTTTAAAATCCAATCTCCGATTAATAAAAAAATCCCATTGACTTACATTGGGATCGGAATTGGGATTGAGATCGGGTTCAAATGAAAAATGATCGGAAATTGGATTTTAAAATCGATCCTGAAAAGTCAAGATCGGCTCAACCCTACTTTCAAGTCTTTTCAACCACTTTCCTCAGCACCTGTTGACATCTCTCCCTGTACTATGTACACTGGAAAATACCTGAATCCAAGATGGTGGAGGGTATTTATAGCCTGCACACATGACATTGTGGGTGATCCCGTGATCCCAGAGTTCCTTGCCCCATGTTCTAACTTGTGCAGCAGCCATTTTAGGAAAAAATGCAATTCATTACCAGGAAGCGTGAGGAAATCTGGATTCAATGCAAATCAAATTTTTCCTGAAATTCGAATCAAATTCCACTTTGTCAGCTTCAATTCTCTCATTTCTAGTGATAACAGCATAGAGTTCTCCTTCCAAGAGAGAAGCCTTCCCACTTATCATAAGGATTTTCTGCACATCTTCCCCACATCTGAAAGATTTTATCTTTAGGTGTGTTCTTAATGGTATCAAGATGATTCCCTACACCAGGTCATACTCAGCGTGTTGCCATAAAACAGTATGTGGGTCATTTCATATATTCACATGTCCATTGATTGAAGTTGAAACAAGTCACAGATAGTACATTTTTGCACACATTTCTACATAAAAAATGTGCAACCCCAGGCAGTGATATGCAAATTGTGTTGTTTGATGCTTCAGTTTTTTACATTCATTTCTGCTATTCTATACAGCAGCACAGTGAGGCAGGTTTACTAAAAGTTTTAGCTTTAGATTAGACAGTCTTAAAGTGTTCCAGATTTATTAGGCTGCGGTTACATGGAGTAACACACTGCTCATTCTGACACGTAAACACGTGTCAGAGTGATCGCCATAAAACAGAATCCCATTGACTTCAATGGGTTCCGTCTTACGCGTGCTACCAATTGAACTCAATGGGAGGCTTTTTTCCCTATTGCTTTCAATGTGATGCGCGCGTATCACATTGAAAGCAATAGGGAAAAAGCCTCCCATTGATTTCAATGGGGAGCGCTCGTGTGCCGGCACCCATTCAACTCAATGGGAGCTGGTTTTTACGCGCTCAATCTGAATGACTTTTACGTTCAGAATGAGCGGAGCGTATACTCCGTGTGAAGGCTCCCTTAGATTGTGAAACCTATATGGAATAATGTTGACACTATCTGTAAAGCGCTACATATGATGGTGCTAAATAGGATCTCAGTGTCTGGAGGACCTACCTTGTCTATGGTCTACATCGACAGCCCATTGATTTAAATAAGAACAGTGAAATACTTTGTTTAGCCTGTGGTGGCGCTGCAGTGAAACAGCCGCTTCACATATTACATTTTGATCATGGGGGGTCTTAGTAGCAGAACAGCCTGTTATTATTGTACCCTCAGGAGACCCTTTGAAAGAAGTCACACTAAGAAAAGTAACACAGAAGCAAGTATTTCATTTACAACGCCATGCACATTCTATAAACTACTATATACCAGTAATTCTCAGTTTCAGAAAACAGAATGAACTACATACTCAATACGACAAATTATTTCATAAGCTCAGCTACGGGATAGTTACTTATCTCCTCAAGCGCAATAACGTAAAGGGTAAGTTCTACAAAACAGTAACTAATACTAAATCTCGAGGTAAGTGCAAAGTAAATGGAATAGAGAACAAACTATATTAACTTGAGCTGTCGTAAAAACAATAAACAATACACCATAAAACTCCGAAACGTTATTGATGTAGACTAGCACCTTAAAACATGCTGACCAGACACAAACGCCGACCATAAAATCCAGCGAGCTGTCCTAGAGACACTAAAATGATCCTTGGAGAAATAAAGATTTCACACTTTATTAAAGTTTGTTGTTTAAACATATATATTTCATTTTCATCGCTTTCCTTGTTTCTCGGGGTTTGGCAGCGTTTCAGCTGCGATGAATTATAAGTTATTTTACATAGCATGAAGAGTTTATAATGGCTAGAAAAAAAACTAAAATATATAGAAAGTAATTTATAAAGAAAAACTTTGTTCCTAGATTTTCATTGTATATTCAATGATAAAGTATGAAGATGAAAATAGACCCAAGTGATTGGACCCAATATACTGTACATTACATAAACGCCGCCGCCGTGGGAAAAAGCCCATGCCCACTTTGCGGTAAAAAACGCAGTGCAGACACGCCACGATTTCCAAAAGCAGTGCAGTTTTGGAAACTGCAGTATGTCAACTATACCTACGGAAACGCCAGCGGTTTCCCCATAGGTATAACTAAACAGAAAGTTCGGAGAGGAAACCTCTGTGAACTTTCTGTCTAAAACGCTGTGGGAAGAACCATAATGCAGATGCATTTTTTTTCTCACAGCGAGCGCATTTTTGCTGTGGGACGGCCTGTGGGGCCTTAGACTAAGAGTAAGTTCACACAGGATATTTTGGACCAGAACCTGAGGCGGATTCTGCCTCGGATTCCGATCTAAAATACAGGTAGCCGTGACTGAATGCATTCGCTATGGATTAGGCACAATAAATGGGCATAGTCGGGAGTGTCTTCAGGCCGAATCGTGAGGCGAAACAGCCTGAAGAATGAGCATGTCGCTTCTTTCTCCGGTAGTCGGAACAAACCAGCTTGAACAGCTCCCAATGATTTCAATGGGAGCCGTCTCTTTGGTCAGGATTTTGAGGCAAATACGGCCTCAAAATCCTCACCAAAAATCTCCATGTGAACTTACCCTAGGGTGCATTCACACTGAGTATACGCTGACTGATTGTGAACGTTAAAACACGTTCAGAATCAGCGCGTACAAAGCAGATCCCATTCATTTCAATGGGGAGCCGGCATACGTGCGCTCCCTATAGAAATGAATGGGCTGCTTTTTTCCCTATTATTTTCAATGTGAAATGAATGGGATCTGCTTTGTACGCGCTGATTCTGAACGTGTTTTAACGTTCACAATCAGTCAGCGTATACTCAGTGTGAATGCACTCTAAGGCTGCATGTGGCAAGCCATAGCAAAAAAGTGTTGCCGCAGCAGTTTTTTTCCGCAGCGCTTTTCACAGAAAGTGACTTTCTGCTTCCTATAGGGTTTTACGGAAAAAGTATGCCAAGTGGCCAAACATTGGTTTGTTCGAAACGGTTACAAAAATATGTGGATAAAGAAATCGTTATTTTAAAAAATAAATAAATAAATAAAAATTAAAGCCTTATCCACATGACCATGCCGTTTTTTTACAGAACTATTGTCCGTGTCTCTTGGTGCAAGTGCACAGATAACCTTTATTCACACGGTAGTGAATAATGTACAAGCGACATCCATTTCAAAATCGCCTTCACATGGCCATTATAGAACCCATAATTTTCAATGGGTCTATTCACATGGTACTATGTATGTCCGTCTTCACAGACAAAGAGAGTTCATGTCAGTTTTTTTTTTTACTGTTGTGAAAAACGGGGCATTAAGCAAATACACGTTGAATGGCTGTGTGATGGTCATTTTTACAACATCGACCGTTTTTCGTGGTTGTGTAAATAAGCCATAATAAGCTTTTTTGACATGTTTCATAGGGAGTTTTTTCTTGGCAACAAAAAAACTCCTGAATTCAATAACTTTGGTGTCATAACTTCTCATTATATTTGTCATTTTGACATGGCTAATGTTATCTTTTTTGGCTCGTATAGTTTGCCAGTAGACAATATATGACTAATGTTGACTCATGTTTGTGTTTACTCTGCCATGTGCAGACAGGAGCGCTCAGTATGAAGGTGTTTCAGTTGCACAATGTATCAGTGATCACAGGAATGTATGTATACCCTGTATTGTTGGAATTTATTTGTACAGTAACTGAAAGGAAATAGTTCTCCTCCTAAGACTATTCTTTTTTTAATCAGTGCAAATAGAATGGGTGTGAGGGGCGTACAATCCCCGTACCGGAATTCATCCTGACCTCCATGTGTAGTTATGATAAAAAAATAATTGTGCATGGAAGTTTTCTTATCAAGGCTCATTTTATCAGTCCCCTATTCGGAAGTAATCTTGATACCTGCCTTTGAAGAGTAGAACTTCTGAGAACCGAGGAATCTTTAGAATACATAGTCATAAACTTTTCATCCAACAACTCGTTTTGATGTTTTACAGGAACTTTTATTCTGTTAAAGCAACCCATGCAAGTCAATCCTTCTGGTTTCTACACAAGTAGGTAATATGTTAGGGAGGCAATAGCAGTGGAAGATGATGAGGAAGGAGAAAAAGTCATAAAAATGGGAATAAGGCCACAGCCCCAGGTAGCATAAACGCTGTGATTTTGCCAGAGCATTTTACAGTACCTGCAAAGTGGATTGGATTCCGGCTAATCCCATCCACACATTGCAGAAAAATATCAGAAATGGGTATGCTGCAGCAAGTAAAACATCAGAAAGACAGGGGAAGAAGTATAATAGTTATTCTTCTGTCTAGCCCATAGATAAGAGTCCTACTACATCCATATGACCTAATAGGGTGCATTAAAAGGGACCAACACAATCATGTGGCATTAACATATCATATAAATAGTGTCCACATGTGTTAAATAGAGAGAAGAAAACCTTAAATGAGGTGTCCCCAACAATCATAAGATAGAAATCCCTGAATTCTGAATTACCTGTATGTCCATGTCCACCTGTCCATTCACTTCTATTGGCAACAGAGATAACCAAGTACCAAAGAAGTGAATAGAGCAAAGGTGCACTCCATTCATGCAGGAGACTTGACTCAGAGATCCTCTTTCTTGTGGTCAGAACCAACAATCAAACACTTGTCCAGTAGGAGCCGGATGACCGGGGCATAGCCTAGAGGGAAGCTCCCATGACGCGGTGCGGCTGGCCGGCAGCCATTGGTAACTTTGAGTTGGAGGCGTGGCTTAGTACAAGATTGGTTGCACAGATGGCTTTAAGAAGAAAAGCCCGCAAAGTGTAACAGCATTCACGGTGAAGAAAACTAAGGGGAAACATCCCCCACCCTCCCTCCATTTTTCTTTTACAGAGCAAGATTTAGCCAATTGTAGTGGAGGAGCTTTTACCACAGCAGCCTGGCGGGGGGTCCTCAGAGTTAGGCAAGTAGGATGTGGCTGTGTGGTTGGGGCGGTGGGGCTTTAAGGATCTGGACTCCCCTATGGGTGGCATTGTTATGCCGGGAATATTTGGACTGGCCTATAATTGAGAGGAATCTTTAAGATGGGATTCCTTCACCTCAAAAGGTGATTTAGTGCCTCTGAGCTGGGCGAACAGCTGGAAGTAAAGTTATAACAATGGATAACAGGCCAGCTTGTGGGCTTCGAGGACCTCCTTAGCCTTTAGAAAGGGTTAAACTCAGGGAATTGGTTATAATTAATGGTTTATTCAAGTTAATTTATGTTTGTTTGTAATAAAGATGGCTGCTGTGGCCAATTTAATCCATCCAAGTGTGTCGAGTCTTTAGGTAAAATCGGTAAGGTGATGGAGAAGGACTAGACGCTACGGCGTCATGTACCTGTGTCTTGTATGATGTTCATGGGAGAACCCTATTGATAACAATTTCAGGGTTTTTTTTTCTTCTACTTCTTTGTGGATTCATAACGTTTTTCCTTCATATTTTTATTTTTATTCTTTATGATTTTTATCAAACAAGATACGAGTTAAATGTCTGTTTTAAAAATGCTAAATGATCAGATGCAACATACTTTAGTGCCTGGAATCCTCTTGCAAACAATAGACTAGTCATCATACTTAGGAAAACATTTTTAGGCTGAGGTCCCACATACGGAAACGCTGCTTATATTATTGCAGATTTTGCTGGGGGAGGGGGGGGTTAGCCAAAAGCCAGGATTGAATTGAACAAAAGGGATAAGTTTAAGGCTAAGGCCCCAATAAATCGCTACTGGAAAAACCATGGCGGCAATGCATTGCGGTTCTTCTCGCAGTGCTTTAAACAGAAAGTTTGCAGAGTTTTCCTCCATGGACTTTCTGTTACAATTATACCTATGGGGAAACCCACGCCTTTTCTGGAAATTGCAGCGTGTCCACACAGCGGTTTTTAACACAAAGTGGGCATGGTATTCACAAAAATTCCATCCACATTGCCATACTGGAAAACACCACGATTTTTCCCGCAGTGTTTCCGTCCTGTGGGGCCCCAACCTAAAAGCTTTTCCTCTTTCTGCTTCTATTATCCAGTACCTATATGGAAAACACCAACGTTTCCGCAGGTATAATTGAGATGCTGTATTTTTCAAAATATAGCTTTTTTGCTGCAGATTTTTTTCTGCATTGTGTAGATGGGATTAGCCAAAATTCTATCCACTTTTCAGGTACTGTAAAACGCAGTATTTTTGCAACATGGGGCTCTTAAAACATTTTCAACTTTATTAAGTTATTAAAAAAAAAAAAAAAAACATAACACACCTCCTACATATCCTCAGATCTTATCCTGTTTGGGGGCATTCACACGGAGTAAAGTGGTGCTGATTCTATCATGATAACTTGTGGCAGAATCAGCACTGATAAAATGACTTCAATGGGTTCCATTTAACGCGTGGAACACATTGAAATCAATGGGAGTTTTTTTTATCAGCGCTGATTCTGCCGTGGCAGATTCTATCGTGGCAGAATCAGTGCCACTTTACTCCATGTGAATGCCCCCTTAATGTACACACCCCTGAAAATGCCAGCGACTGACCACAGCAGTCACATGATGACTAATTGACAAATGGAACATCACCACTTCCGATCCATCAAGGACACCAGACTGCCAACGCTGGAGCTGGGGACACAGAAAAATAAACACTTCAGATAACCCCTTTAAATATCGGGCCTCCCCAAACAATTTGTTAATGACACAGGTAGCAATATTTTATCACTGTCTCTCCACCAAGTCTTAGACTTCTGCCAAAAGACAGATATCCATGGCAACTCCTTTAAGGACTTACTTATTTCGCATTGATAGGGTTAATAACAAAGGTGAAATCACAAAATTATTAGTTAAATAATTTCCAGCTGTATAAACAGACTGACTCCATTGCTTTTGTACTGTTACCATATAGATCGTCTCTGATACCATGGTACTGGCTAAGTATGGGGACAGATTGACATTCTTATTATGGAGCATGCACAGAGTAAGGTAAAGAAAGGATAAATTGAGTAGAATCCACGTTTCTAGGCAGGACATTGACTGCAATGTGGTCATCACGGACTCAAGCAGATGGCAAAGGATCTTTTCTATTGTATGTAAACATACTCCATGGTAACCTCATGCTGTGGCTTAAAGTGTCACGTCATCTTATTTTTCTAGAACTTCAGTGTATTAAGGTTCATTTCGGAGCAGGAATCAATATGATTTTTTTTCTGAAGCTGAGGGTTTCAACATGAATTCTTGTCAGGTGTTCAAACAAAAAGAATATTTTGCTAAAGAATAAAAGATATAATGGATAGCGTTTACATTTACAGCTGGCCAAGATGGATATCATGCATACTGATGATTTATCTGGGGCAGGCTTCTTGGTCAGCTATGGAGATTTCACATATAAAATATTTGTTGTGTTTGCATAGTTTATCCACATGGTCAACACTGCAAAACCTAAGGCCGGGGCCCCACAGGTCGGTTTTACAGTGATTGCAAAGTGGATGGGATTCTTGTGAATCCCATGCCGACTTTTTGGGAAAAAACGCAGCACGGACAAGCTGTGATTTCCAGAACTGGAGCAGTTTTGGAAATTGCAGCATGTCAATTATATCTACAGAAACGCCGGCGGCTTTCCCGTAGATATAATTGTAACAGAAAGTCTGCGGAGGAAAACTCAAAGAACTTTCTGTTTAAAGCGCTGCGTATCATCCCATGGAGCCTTAGCCTAAGACTCAGGCCCCATGTTGCAGAAACGCAGCTTTTTATGTTGCAGATTTTGCTGTGTGTTATTATGCCAAAGCCAAGAATGGCTACAAATAGGAATGGGAAATATATATATGAAATTCTTATACTTCTACCTTATGTTCAATCCACTCAAAACCACAGTAAAATCTGCAACAAAAAAGGTGTGTTTCCGCAATGTGGGGCCCCACACATAACCATACAACCCCCTCCCTCATAGTCAGGTGACTATAACCCCATTATCTTCTCCTGTTTTACCATCAGAAGTTGGGACAGTTTTCAGGACCTGTGTTGACACCATCCTCACAGTGTAAGGTCTATAGTACAGGTATATAGTATCATGAGCTCTGCAGTGTTTTGCAGAAACAGGAAACAGACATTGACACTGGTTCTAACCATGACCACATGTACAAGACGTGTGACAACATCAGTAATAGCAGATTTTTAATCTATTTCAATGACTACTTTGCATAGCTTAAAAAAAAGAAAAACTTTAATCCTAAAGCCCCAGTTGCAGAAACACAGCTTTTTTGTTGCAGATTTTGTTGTGGTTTTTGGAGGCAAGACCAGGAGTGTATTGAGCAGAAGTGAGAGGTATAAGAACTTCCTATATATTTCCCGTTCCTTCTGTAGCCATTCTTGGCTTTGGCTTAAAAAACCGCAACAAAATCTGCAACAAAAAAGGCAATTATATCTACGGAAACGCCGGCGGCTTTCCCGTAGATATAATTGTAACAGAAAGTCCGCAGAGGAAAACTCTGTGAACTTCCTGTTCAAAGCGTTGCAGATAGAACCGTGATGCGTTCCCGCTGCTTTAGTGCTGTGGATTGTCCCGTGGGACCTTAGCCTAAGGCAGAAAGAAGGTATGTGTACAGGGTCTTTTGTCAACTTATTTGAGATGTGTGCATGATGTGGATGTGTACATGATGTTTTGTAACACTTGATACAACATGAAGTACTCTCTAACCGGTGGAAACTGTTCATATCCTGGGTGTATCAGGATGTCCTGGCTGCATCATTCTTGTGCTTGGATAGGAGAGAGTGAAACATTCTAGAGATTTCTTATGAGGAATTTTTGGATTCAAAACTTTAAAAAAAAAAATGCAAACAGATGTTTTGCTGTAAATGATTCAGTAACGTATGTAATGTGCTTTGCTTTAGCAGCATGCACACTTACAATACAATCCATGTGTGCCTAAAATGTAAAAATGTGCAAAATACATGCACACCTTAAAATGTATGACTTTTTGAGGCTACATATCAGTCATATGAATCTTTGAAGTATTTTGATATTACAATAGGCGTGGTTCTAAAATGAATATGGAATCATTATTGGATATTGTAAAATATACAGTTGGAATATGGTTAGTATTCTTACTAGCAGTGTATGTATGGAAAACTATTATTATTATTATTATTATTATTATTATTATTATTATTATTATTATAATTCTACGTTACAATGTAGATCCATAAAATGTATACACAGCAGAAAAGTGGATGTAGAAAGAAAGATGTTTTTAAAAAATTAAATTCAGTGGTTACACAATTTAGGCACATTGTGGAAACACGGCATTTTTTTATTGCAGATTTTTTTGAAATTTAGGAGAGGAATTAACAGAATTAACAGAAGGTAGAAGTATATGAGCTTCCAATATATTTTCCGTTCCTTTTGTAGCCACTTCTGACTTTTAGTAAAAAAAACACAACCAAATCTGTAACAAAAATGTTGTGTTTCCTCAATGTGGGGCCTTAGCCTAGACTGTATTCACACACACAATGCAAGTTTTAGATGCAATTTTTTGCCAAACACATCATTGAATCGTAAGGTATTGAAAATTTTGAATAAAGCACTTGAAGTGTAAGTAAATTTTCAACAAATTTTGCGTAAATCAAAGGCCAGTTGTTTTTCCCTTTGACCACAGAGGGTGAGTGAGCATTCAGTGTATGTGAACGCCAAATGTGTTTTAGCACAAAAGGAGCATATGTGACATCTCTGAGTTTATGTAAGAGGATGCATGTGGTGGGGACAAGTAGGAGCTGTCTCTGTGCCTCAGTATTTGTACATTGGGAGGGTAACAGTATTGGATCTTGTGTGAGCCTGGAGTATTGGCATGGACTTCCAGATACTAGCTACAAGATTGTAGCAACTGAAAAAGGGCAGCCAGAACCATTACTGCCTGAGAGGAGGACAGTTTCTTGTATTCTATATTTTTAGCAATTGTCTTTTCTACATGCTTTATTTCTAAATGTCAGCTTTCTCTGACCTTGTGGGTGGAGACTAACTGCTATAATGTCTATCATAGACTACTACACACATAAATTACTCATCTGTATTGAAACACTTGGGATGAGATCTCAAATCCCATTTGGCTCCAGCAGTCTATGCATTTCCTCTCTTAGGCTAAGGCCACATTGGGCAGAAACGCAGTGCTAAAGCATTGCGGGTCTTCCTGCAGTGCTTTCAACAGAAAGTTCACAGAGTATTCCTCCGCGGACTTTCTTTTACAATTATATCTATAGGAAAGCCGCTGGCGTTTCCATAGATATAATTGACATTCTGCAATTATCAAAACTGCAACGGTTTTGGAAATTGCAGCGTGTATGCACTGTGATTTTTTATGCAAAGTGGGCATGGGATTCGCATGAATCCTGTCCACTTTGCAAGTACTGTAAAATGCCATGATTTTTACCGCGGTGTTTGCACACTTTACACACTTACATACGTTTTTGGCTTTTCCACCCTGTTAGGGATAGCACTGAATTAGACGTGATTATTACAATATTTTTAGGTTTGACATGAACCTGAAACTTTTGGGGTTCATCACCCACACTACACTATTAAACTCTGGGGTCTCCTCACACTCCAGAGTATAAACGGAGGCCCAGAGAAGATGAGTGAAAAATAATAAACATATATACTCTCCTTCTCTTACATACCCTGCGCGTTTTGAGGTCCCTCCAGCGTCCTCTTTGGGCCTCTTCCAGCGTCTCGCTGATTAAACGCTTCCTAGGTTTACTGCTAAGGCCTGACGTTGATGCACCCCATGTGACCACTGAGGCCCAGTCACAAGCCTCATTGGTGACATCGGAGTGCGTGACGTCAACTAGAGTTTGGAAAAGGTCTGAAGAGGACGTCAAGGATCAGCAGATGCCACCGCCATAAGAGGCGAGGGAAGGTAATTATAACTTTGTTATTTCTACTCACCTCCATTTATTTTACTCAGGAGTCTTAAACCTTTGGAAATTTTGGGTTAGTTCTTGTGTACATGCTAGGCTCTGCTGTGCTCACACTGTCTTTTTTATAGTGGTTGTTATGAGCATAGCAGCATAGCATAGCGATCAGCTGGGATATCGACAGTTTGATGCCACTGACCTAAAATTGACAATTAAGGAAAAAATTAAGGATAGGCCATCGACTTTTAAAAAGTGGACGACCCCTTCAAGATGTTAAACTTGATTGATATTTAGATTTTTCTAATCTGTGTAACTCTACTTGGTACTACAAAATCAGTAACAAATCACTACATAGAAATATTAGCCAATAACTTTAAGGACTTTTTAGAAATTGAAATACAGCAAAATCTATATCAACAAATGTTTCTGATTGTAGTTGTTAGTTTGATTGAAGTCCATGAATTTTACAGAAAGGACCATTTCTTATAAAGTGTTTTCAGCCTGAACTAGAGGGCATCCTATTCCTGTGAATAAGTTGCCAGTCTCGAGTCTCAACCCACATGCCTGTGCTTGGTTTTACAGACCTCAGGTTGATTCCAAGCCAGGTTAAATCCTTTTTTATTGCCTCTTAAACCACATCTAAACCTAAGTGTGTGGTACACAATTTTTAGCCATATGAAATGCTTGCAAGAACTCTTCCATGGGTTTCATGCATTGTTTGTTAAAAAAAAAAATTAGATAAGTGTGAACATCTATCTTGCAGAATAATAATAATTTCTTATGGCTCTGGCTAAAGTTCTTGGTTCAAGAAACTAAATGGACATGTAATCCATTACAGTGACTGATGTGGAATAAAAAATGCATTAAATAAAAATAATACATTATATTAAAGATATATTATATTACATTATCCTATTAATATTATAAATGTGAAAGTTTGTGGGTTTGTGAGTTTGGATGTTCGGATGTTTGTTCCTCAATCACGGAAAAACCGCTCCACCGATTTGGCTGAAATTTTCCACAAACATAGTTAATACACCCGATTGCGCAATAGGCTACTTTTCGTCACAATAGCGCACATACGTTTGTGCCAGGACCCCCACAAAACCCAAACTCACACCACCATCTCTGCAATCTCACACACTTTGGACCATAGCAAGCCCCAAAATTCATATTGCCCTCTACAGCCTCGCCCCTAACCCCACACAATCACATATACATATACTTTACCACTTTGCCCCTCACCTTACTGATACTCCAGGAGGTTCTCTTTAACGCTCCGGAGCAGCCATGTTTGCCGACCCCCACCGCTCTGACAATCCGCGACACCGCCCACCCATGTCAATATCCCTAGGCGGTCTAATAAATGCAAAAAAAAAAGTTTTAAAAAAGTAAAAATATATATATATATATATAAAAAAAAAGGATTAAAAATTCTAATCACCCCCCTTTCCCTAGAACACATATAAAAGTAGTTGAAAACTGTGAAACACATACATGTTAGGTATCCCTACGTCCGAAATCGCCCGCTCTACAAAGCTATACAAATATTTTTCCTGTTCGGTAAACGCCGTAGCGGAAAAAATGGTCTAACGTGCAAAACTGCCATTTTTTCACTGTTTTGATTCTGATAAAAATTTGAATAAAAAGTGATCAAAGCAATAACATTTCCCGAAAATGGTAGAACTAAAAAGTACACCCGGTCCCGCAAAAAAAGACGCCCTATACATCCCTGTACATGGACGTATAAAAAAGTTACGGCTGTCGGAATATGGCGACTTTTCAAAAAATAATTTTTTTAAACAGTTTTGGATTTTTTTTAAGGGGTCAAAATGTAAATACAACCATATAAATTTGGTATCCCCGGAATCGTAACGAAACACAGAATACAGGGGACATGTCATTTTGGTTGCACAGTGAACGCCGTCAAACCAAAGCCCGTAAGAAAGTCGAAGAATGCATTTTTTTCTTCAAATCCACCCCATTCTGAATGTTTTCCCTGCTTCCCAGTACATTATATACAATAAATAATGGTGGCATCATGAAGAAAAATTTGTCCTGCAAAAATTAAGACCTCATATGGCTCTGGGAGCGGAGAAATAAAAAAATTATGAGGTTTAGAAGGACGGGAGTCAAAAACGAAAATCAAAAAATGCCATCGGCAGGAAAGGGTTAACTTCAAATACTTCTGTCCTAAAGTCACTATGTACAGTTTCTCACAACACCGTATACACCGTATAGCAGCTCAAATACAAATTACCTTCTACACAAAAGTCTCACGAAAAGTCTCTGAATTACAGCAAAAACAAGATACAAAGTTAGGGGGCATTCACACTGAGTAACGCCGGGCGTGTATCACAGCCGTACACGCCGGCATTACGGCAGACTGCCGAACACTTCCCATTCACTTCAATGGGAGCGCTCGTAAACGCCGCTGTTACGAGCGCTCCCATTGAAGTGAATGGGAAGTGTTCGGCAGTCTGCCGTAATGCCGGCGTGTACGGCTGTGATACACGCCCGGCGTTACTCAGTGTGAATGCCCCCTTACATTTCATATCCCTTACCTTATACACAGTACGAAAACCTTACCCGCGCCTGTATATACCCACTTATACAATCACCGCAGACGAAGTCGCGGGTACCAGCTAGTATTAAATATATATTAAATTAAATATATGTTTTTTCAGAAATATTTTAACTTTCTAGTGTAAAGACTATCTTATAATGACTTACAATTTACCTCTAGCTGTTTTGTGACTAGTATGCTTTCTATACATTGTTTCTAGAGATGAGCGAGTAGTATTCGATCGAGTAGGTATTCAATCGAATACTACGGTAATCGAAATACTCGTACTCGATCGAGTACCACTTGCTATTCGAATGGAAAAGTTCGATGCAGAACCAGCATTGATTGGCCGAATGCTATACAGTCGGCCAATCAACGCTGGTTCTTCTCCTACCTTTAGAAGTCTTCTCCGTGCAGCTTCCCCGCGGCGTCTTCTGGCTCTGAATTCACTCTGCCAGGCATCGGTTGTAGTGCGGACTTGCGCAGTCGGCTCTGCCCAGGCCCGATGCCTGGCAGAGTGAATGAAGAGCTAGAAGATGCCACGGGGACGCTGCGCGGAGAAGACTTCTCGGAGGATCCAACCTGACCCTCACTCGTGGACTTGGTAAGTATAATTTGATCGAACGTTGCCTACCCCTGAAACAAGCATTTTCCCCCCATAGACTATAATAGGGTTCAATATTCGATTCGAGTAGTCGAATATTGAGGGGCTACTCGAAACGAATATCGAATATCGAACATTTTACTGTTCGCTCATCTCTAGTTGTTTCTAAACATTATACATTTCGGGCTCTGTCCTTTTGTTCCACTATTACGAATCTGCTATTTAGGGATTTCATTTTTCTTCAGTCTGTTTGAAAACCTGAAACCACATTATTTCATAGCCTGTATGCCCACAGATCTCTTCTTTCACAAGTGCTGAAAGCTTACAGTCTCTTGGTTTTCATTTTTATAACAACCATGTAGATGAATATAAGAAAAATGTGCAGTGTTGTTTTTTCCCAGTGATCACTATTACTCACCTATGACTTTGCCCCCAGTGGTATCATTGTAAATGTCAAACTTCATACAACGTCTACTTACATTTTAATTATACTACTGTTGTTGGGTTTACAGGAGACAGCCACAGGCCATGTAAAAGGATCCTTAAGAATATCTATATTCTGGACAGAAATAGACAGAAGGGAAAAAGAATCTTCGACTGGTAACAAATTATATTCCAACTTGTACTTCCGTGTTGTTACTTAATAGTATTGTAGAGGGGAAAGTCTTCCTCTTTATACAGTCACTTGAATGGGATTGCAGAAACTCCATCCACGTGAAGTAGTAATATCAAGTTCTTAAAGATGGAACCTAATTTGACCTTCAGGCTTGTGGCTCCACATGACGTAAACAGCGTTTTACAGTCACAACAAAGTGGATGGGATTTGTGAACAGTAAAATACCTGTAGCGGACATGCTACAATTTCCAAAACCGTCACGGTTTTGGAAATCGCAGCATGTCAATTATACCTACGGAAATCCCAGTGGTTTCCCTATAGGTATAATTGAAGCAGAAAATCTGCAGAGGAACCACAATGTATTGCCGCCACGGCTTTTCCTGCAGCGCTTTTATGCTGTGGGCCGCTACGCAGGGCATTAGCCTTAGGATACTTTTTCATCCCCACATTCTGAGAACCATTACTTATTTTTTTATCCTCCTATTAGGACTTATTTTTGCAAGACAATTTCTATTTATTAATGGTACCGTTTTTGGGAGGATAGAGAAATCAGCAGTTCTACAGTTTTGTGGATTTTAATGTGCGGGTTTGATTTTATGCGGTACAAACGGCATGTTAACATTATTCCATAAACCAATTATTACAGTGATACCAATTTTGTACATTGAAAAAAAATTGCTACAATTACAAAATAAAAGCATATTTTACAAAAAAAAAAAAAAAATTCTAGAACTTTAATTTTTTTTATTAAAATTTATCTGTCAGTTGGTTAGGGGATTATCCAACATAAGAAGAAAAACAAGCTCAAGCCTAATTAATATTCAACAAAGGCTTTTGTGTCATCTAGTGTAGAAATAACCATTTTGCACACCACATTGTACATGACAGTGGCACTTTTCCTTACTTATCCTGCTGGAAATCCATGGGCCATTGAAAGTAGGTAGGGAAAGTACATTTTCTGTGATTCCCCACTTCTTAGTATCTCCTCTCTACTGCCATCCTTCATATTAGTCAATTTTTCCTTACTTACCTTGTTCTTAATATCCCCCCTGACGTCTTGACTCTTCCCCCTATAGCTCAAAAGTTACACAATGTAAAAATAACTCTAGTGGTTTACCTCCCAAATTGACAGAACTTGGAAATGTGCACCACAGATACAGACACCATCCGTACCCCTATTGTATATGCAGCCTACAGGCATGAGCAGAATGACCAGGAGTGAACTGGCCCCCCAGAATACCAAAGGACCCTCTGATGTTCTCAGACACTAACGTAATAGAGGTTTACCAAAAGACAACTTAAAGGGGTTCTGCTATTACAAACACTTATTCCCAATGCACAGGACTAGGCCCTAGCATAGATAAATGTAAGATTGCCAGGAGTCCTTCTGCTGCAGCCCTCAGTAATTTGATATATATATTGTGTGGGTAGAACTAAGGGGTAGAGATGAGCGAACACTAAAATGTTCGAGGTTCGAAATTCGATTCGAACAGCCGCTCACTGTTCGAGTGTTTGAATGGGTTTCGAACCCCATTATAGTCTATGGGGAACATATACTCCTTAAGGGGGAAACCCAAATCCGTGTCTGGAGGGTCACCAAGTCCACTATGACACCCCAGGAAATGATACCAACACCCTGGAATGACACTGGGACAGCAGGGGAAGCATGTCTGGGGGCATAAAAGTCACTTTATTTCATGGAAATCCCTGTCAGTTTGCGATTTTCGCAAGCTAACTTTTCCCCATAGAAATGCATTGGCCAGTGCTGATTGGCCAGAGTACGGAACTCGACCAATCAGCGCTAGCTCTGCTGGAGGAGGCGGAGTCTAAGATCGCTCCACACCAGTCTCCATTCAGGTCCGACCTTAGACTCCGCCTCCTCCGGCAGAGCCAGCGCTGATTGGCCGAAGGCTGGCCAATGCATTCCTATGCGAATGCAGAGACTTAGCAGTGCTGAGCCAGTTCTGCTCAACTACACATCTGATGCACACTCGGCACTGCTAAATCAGATGTAGCAATCTGATGTAGCAGAGCCGAGGGTGCACTAGAACCCCTGTGCAAACTCAGTTCACGCTAATAGAATGCATTGGCCAGCGCTGATTGGCCAATGCATTCTATTAGCCCGATGAAGTAGAGCTGAATGTGTGTGCTAAGCACACACATTCAGCTCTACTTCATCGGGCTAATAGAATGCATTGGCCAGCGCTGATTGGCCAGAGTACGGAACTCGACCAATCAGCGCTGGCTCTGCTGGAGGAGGCAGAGTCTAAGATCGCTCCACACCAGTCTCCACTCTGCTTCATCAAGCTAATAGAATGCATTGGCCAGCGCTGATTGAAGCAGAGCTGAATCTGTGTGCTTAGCTCAACTACTCCACCGGCGTAGTTGAGCTAAACACACACATTCAGCACTGCTTCATCACGCCAATAGAATGCATTGGCCAGTGCTGATTGAAGCAGAGCTGAATCTGTGTGCTTAGCTCAACTACTCCACCGGCGTAGTTGAGCTAAACACACACATTCAGCACTGCTTCATCACGCCAATAGAATGCACTGGCCAGCGCTGATTGGCCAGAGTACGGAATTCGGCCAATCAGCGCTGGCTCTGCTGGAGGAGGCGGAGTCTAAGATTGCTCCACACCAGTCTCCATTCTGGTCCGACCTTAGACTCCGCCTCCTCCAGCTGAGCCAGCGCTGATTGGCCGAATTCCGTACTCTGGCCAATCAGCACTGGCTAATGCATTGTATTGGCGTGATGAAGCAGTGCTGAATGTGTGTGTTTAGCTCAACTACACCGGTGGAGTAGTTGAGCTAAGCACACAGATTCAGCTCTGCTTCAATCAGCGCTGGCCAATGCATTCTATTAGCTTGATGAAGCAGAGTGTGCACAAGGGTTCAAGTGCACCCTCGGCTCTGATGTAGCAGAGCCGAGGGTGAACAAGGGTTCAAGTGCACCCTCGGCTCTGCTACATCAGAGTGTGCTTAGCTCAACTACTCCACCGGTGTAGTTGAGCTAAACACACACATTCAGCACTGCTTCATCACGCCAATAGAATGCATTGGCCAGCACTGATTGGCCAGAGTACGGAATTCGGCCAATCAGCGCTGGCTCTGCTGGAGGAGGCGGAGTCTAAGGTCGGACCAGAATGGAGACTGCTGTGGAGCGATCTTAGACTCCGCCTCCTCCAGCAGAGCCAGCGCTGATTGGCCAAAGTACGGAATTCGGCCAATCAGCGCTGGCCAATGCATCCCTATGGGAAAAAGTTTATCTCACAAAAATCACAATTACACACCCGATAGAGCCCCAAAAAGTTATTTTTAATAACATTCCCCCCTAAATAAAGGTTATCCCTAGCTATCCCTGCCTGTACAGCTATCCCTGTCTCATAGTCACAAAGTTCACATTCTCATATGACCCGGATTTGAAATCCACTATTCGTCTAAAATGGAGGTCACCTGATTTCGGCAGCCAATGACTTTTTCCAATTTTTTTCAATGCCCCCGGTGTCGTAGTTCCTGTCCTGTTCCCCTGCGCTGTTATTGGTGCAAAAAAGGCGCCAGGGAAGGTGGGAGGGGAATCCAATTTTGGCGCACTTTACCACGCGGTGTTCGATTCGATTCGAACATGGCGAACACCCTGATATCCGATCGAACATGTGTTCGATAGAACACTGTTCGCTCATCTCTACTAAGGGGGCATTCTACTATATGAGAACACCAATGGGACAATATACCATATGGAGGCTACTAAGGGGCATTATACTATGTGGGGACATTACACCATGTGGAGGCAGTAAGGTGGTATTATACTGTGTGGTGGAACTATTGGGGCATTATATTGTATCAAGATATTAAAGAGGGCTCATCATTGCATCTTACACAGAGAAGAGCACTATTGCCACATGGAAGCACAAATGGACTGGGTAGAGTCAAAGGGGGCATAGGTAGATCTGGAAGGGGTTAGACCTCTGATAACAGACCCAGATCGGTGGATCTTTACTAAAAATGGTTGAGTACCCAATCTACAGAAAGCAGAGCAGCAACAGAAGAATACACAGAGCTAAGAAGATTTGTGGTTGTCACCCATGTAATACTGGATTGTTGCTATGCAATTCTTCACTAGTCATCTCCTAGCTATGAACCTGCGCTTTCCAATACTAAAATAATGAAATGTACCATCTAATGCTGTTGTATTGATACTTTCTGTTATTATAATGGTATTATCACTTAATAGTGCGTTAAAATTCCAGCCAAATAAAAGCAAATTGAAACACTGTGTTCCCCATGTTACTGATTCTTCCTCTGTACAGTACCTACACCCTTATCAATATGGAAGGGATTTCTTTTATTCCCTGAATTTTGTCTTCATCACAATCATATAACTCCATACTGATTCCCATAATGGATGCAGCAGGCACAGCCTTTGGTTTAGTCTCACACAAGCTAAAAAAACTCGTCATACATTTTACTCAACCAACTATTTCGAAGAGGATTTGAGTTTACTGAGCTGTGAAATAGCTTTGTAAGGCTGAATAACTTAAACCCAGGGAAGAGGAGACTTTCTTTCCAGATGATTTCAAACAATCACGGTAAGTACAAAGAAGAATATCATAAATTGTACAATGAGCATCTTAAAACCTAAAAGAGTCCAAAAAAAACCCCAAAAAAAGCAATGCATTTACTTGTAATTACGCATGGATTTCACTATTAGATTCCTGTGTCGTGTCCTAACTTGCTACACTCATCATCAAAAGAATTACATTGACACTTGACTGAATGAGATATTATTTCTGCCCACAAAATACAAACAGACTCTTGTTATTCTTCTCCTACGGTATACAGGTTTCCCAATGATATATTATTGGTTTATAATTAGAGGGCTTTTTATACACACCTGAACCAGTGCTGTCGAGTTTCACAAGCCAAAGTAAGCATGAACCCCAACAATGACGGCGCTGTCACAAGCGGCATATTATTGGCGGGTGGTCCATTATGTAGGTGTATAGACAATGAATATAGTATTGAAGCACATGCTCTGACATGGCAGTCGATATGCTTATCACACAGGACAGGAATTTGGCACCCTCTGTCAGTTTGGAACATAAAATAATATGATGAATATGTATTTGCATTTTGTTTCCTGCATGCAATTGAATTATGGATTTAGTAAGAGTTAATGATGCATATGATAAGGAAATTAATTCTCAATTAACTTCCTGGCAGCAATTATGTCACTGATGACAGCTCTGAAGAAACGTTCCCTGCAGCAGGCTTAGTCAGCGCACATTGTATATGTATTGCTGCATAAAGATATAACTGGCAGTCACCACTCCCAAGAATATATATGACATCTCTATTGCCATATAAGTGCATTGGTAGCATGTAGTACATACTGCTCTCCTGTGGTTATACATGTATTCTCCTTTTTAATAACATCTCTTATTAATATTCTTCGTTCCTCCATTGCACCAGAAATGTATCAGGTAATTGACAACGGTGTAAGAGAGTTGAAGCCAATGTCTGCAATTCTCCCCAATCTGAATTGCATTTATTTTGCTGCACATGTTATATTTCTGATAGGAATGCATATTATGATGCAATTGTTATATGGGGCAAGTAGTCCCAATGTACTGTGTGAAATGCACATATCACCACTTGTCCTGCCTTGGACCATTTTTGATACAGTAGGTACTAAGAACTACATATAACAAAAAATCTACAAGAACTGCCCTTATGGAGATGTTTTGACCCAGTCGGCATTCCAGTTGTTAAACTGCAACTCCTAGTATGATGTAGCCACTAGAGATGAGCGAACAGTAAAATGTTCGAGGTTTGATATTCGTTTCGAGTAGACCCTCAATATTCGACTACTCGAATTGAATATCGAACCCTATTATAGTCTATGGGGGGAAAATGCTCGTTTCAGGGGTAGGCAACGTTCGATCAAATTATACTTACCAAGTCCACGAGTGAGGGTCGGGCTGGATCCTCCATGCAGTCTTCTCCTTGCAGCGTCCCCCGGCTCTGAATTCAATCTGCCAGGCATCGGGCCTGGGCAGAGCCGACTGCGCATGTCCGACACTACAAGCGGGCATGCACAGTCGGCTCTGCCCAGGCCCGATGCCTGGCAGAGTGAATGAAGAGCCGGAAGATGCCGCGGGGAAACTGCACGGAGAAGACTTCTAAAGGTAGGAGAAGAACCAGCATTGACTGGCCGACTGTATAGCATTCAGCCAATCAATGCTGGTTCTGCATCGAACTTTTACATTCAAACAGTGAGTGGTACTCGATCGAGTACGAGTATTTAGAATACCGTAGTATTCGATCGAATACCTACTCGATCGAGTACTAATCGCTCATCTTAGTAGCCACTTTTACGAGAGTCCAGAGAACAGTCGAGTAACTGTACATGATGGTAACTGTAGTCTCACAAGAGCTGGAGTGCCGAAGGTTTATTGGAGCCACCATGTGTAGATCAAAATAATGGACAAAATAGACAGCATGATGTTATTTTGTATAGTAAAATATGAGGCTTCCTATGCTGCACTACTCCATATTTTGCACAGGACTGCTCCACCCAGTATAATGCCCCTTTACTGTACCCAGTACAGTAACAAGCCATCATTACTGGCCCACACACACTATATTGTGCCCTTTATTGGCCCTAACATAGTACGTTGCCTCCTTTATTGGCCAATACACATAGTATAAAGCCCTTTTATCAGCCCTCAGAATGACACATTAGGATTAGGGCCACCTAGTGGAGAATTCCAAAAGGTACAGGCTGATAATTTACTCACCCATCCTGACTCCTGTCCAAGCTAGACTTTCTTTCCATGCAGTCAGTAGCCTGCACTCCAACTCTATTGCTCAGGCGTGGGTGGTTGGCAGATGTCAAGAAGAGGTGCCCGCCTAGAAAAAGTGATGTCCTGCACCCAGAGGGATCCGGACCAAAAGACAGGTAAGTATGATGGGGTGGGAGGATTGCGTTAGTTAGGAAAGGCTAGTAGTGGGCGGGCTAGCTAGGGAAAGAGGGAGGGGGTGTGAGTGAGAAAAGGAGGGGGAGGTAGTGAGAGAGAGAGTTGGTGTGAGTCAGCTCTGAGTGAATTCCAAGGCATCATGGTAGTTATAGGAACTATTAATAGAGTTAACAGATCTTTTTTGAAAATTTTTTTTTTTTTTTTTTTTTTGGCCTGGAAGAAAATGCCTTTAACTTTAACTGCGGAAATGCTGCATTTTTCCTATAGATTTATATAAGGTGGGGAAGGTAAAACTAAAAAAAAAAAAAAAAACTGTGGAAAAGCAGCGAACAATGCAAGCAATTTGCTGCATTTTTTCCTGCTGCATATCCGCTGTGTTTTTTCTGCAACATTTTTAGCTGTGTTTCCGCAATGTAAGGCCTTAGCCTTAAAAATCTACACCTCTGAACAGCATATACTGGTATTTACTTCCATAAAGTAGTCCATAGGAAAGTGGAAAAGGGTTACCTGTCATCTTATACCAGTTGTCACTCAACTGGTGCAGGTTACAAAATGATGTCACCGCCATGGCTAGAGATTAGTCATAGTCATGTATTGGGATGACACGTCATCATGACAGCAGTGTAAACAGAGACCAGCCGGGAGGGGGGAAATTCAGTGCTGGAAAACCCCTTTAAGGCATAAATAATCAAACTTTAGCATTGCCTACGTAATAACAGGAACAAATGTTTATTTTTTACATGTAAGAACTGGGCATTAACCACCAAGACACTAGTGGGTTGTGCTCGCTCTCACCTGATCTATTGTCTCGGTAGCTGTCAGGTTTGTAATGTCAATTATTAGATGCTAATTTGAAACCAACAGGCTGAAATTAAAATATGTGAAAAAAAAATATTGCGAAAACAACAGAAGCGAGTTCTGCAACCACATCTAGTGTCGTAACTCTGCTCTCCTGGGGGAAAAGTTGGCTCTTCAGCTCAACAACTGTGGTACTGTATTCCAACAACAAGTCTTTGTAACATGCCAGACGTTTAGTGCACAGACAGGGTCCTGTGTGTAGGGCAAAGGCCCTTAATGTTGTTGACATCGAACATGGTCAGAGTAATTGCTGGGTCATAACAGACCGTATTCTTTCTTTGTGCATGCCTATTACAAACCAACCACAGCCAGGTGTGCGTGGGGGTGAGAACATTGGGTGGGACTATTAGTAGGCAGCAGAATGCCACATATTAAGGGGGGATGTGTTCATCACCAGCAGTGACGCACAAACAACTCTAATACTCTGGTTTATTCCCACTCAGAGGCATTCCAAGTCTCATAGAAAACTTTACTATAAGGATTTTATTTGCTTATTGCACTTAAATAAGGGTAAATTGTTATTTTGTTTACTTTCTTAATATATTGTGGTGTGTCAGGCTTAGGAATAAGTTATGTTTGACTGCTCAGACATCTTTAGGCTAAGTAGTGAGACGTAGCCAAAAAACGCCAAAAAGACTGTGGCAATAACCCATTGTGGTTTTTCCCGCAGCGTTTTTTTATAAAAAGTACACAGAGTTTTCCTCTGCTTACTTCCTGTCCTTATTGTACCTATACAGAAAATGACAATGTTTCCGTAGGTTTAATTGACATGCTGCGATTTATGAAAACGCAACGGTTTTTAAAATTGCATTATTACCGTTGTGGATATTTTTCTGCAATTTGTGGATGGGATTAGCCGGAGTCCTATCCACTTTGCCAAAACTGTAACTAAAACTCGTGTTTTGTGCTGTGGAAAAGTCCGCAACGGAAAGGCATTGTGATTTTTTCCACCATGTTTTTTACAGTTTATTCTCCATAATTTCTGTGTGTTTATCACATAATCATGGACTATATATCACATGACTATCGACTGTATATGACATAATAACCATAGACTGTATATCACATGACCATGGACTGTATATCACGTAACCATGGTCAGAATTTCATCCACTACAGGTAAGCCTAATGAATGACAGCAAGCAGAAATCAACAAAACCGTGAGGAATTGATAGAGGATGTATACTGGAAAATTGTACAACTTTTTAATTATACAAACAACATTTGTCTCTCAGTATTGGTCTGTAAGTGGTACAGAGGCTCAGGAAATATATGCCTCTATACTATAATAATTTATCTTTGTTGCTAATTATATTAAACAACACCAGACATATTACCGTATATACTCGAGTATAAGCCAACCCGAATATAAGCCGAGGCCCCTAATTTTACCACAAAAAAACTGAAATGCAGCAGCTACTGGGAAATGTATGTCTGCCCCTTCCCTGAGCTTGAGGACTGGGGTCCCCCCCACTTGGAATTCAGTCTGGCTGAATATAGGATATCTGCAGTGCTCCTATTAACCCCTTCCTGATGGGACAGGAGCACTGCAGATCCCCTATATTCAGTAAACCGGGCACTTTCAGACACAGGGATACCTAATGTGTATGTGTTTCACAATAATTTTCCACTTTTATATGTATTTTAAGGAAAGGCGTGATTTAGACCTTTTATTTATTTTATTTTTTTAAAGCTTCTTTTTTTCCACTATTTTATGGGAGATTCTATACATTACTATTGCGGCTGGTCATATTGCGGCTTGACTCAAGTATAAGCCGAGGGGGGCTATTTCAGCACAAAAAGTGTGCTGAAAAACTCGGCTTAGACTCGAGTATATACAGTATATTATCGTTCAGTTTTGGGCAATTTCACTCAGATCAGTGCTCTTACTTTAGTTTTGTCATGCAGTGAAATTAAAGGACCCTAAGGGTAGCAGCACACGACCACGTTTCGCCTGTGAAACTCAGTCCGTGCATTAGCCAGAGTTTACCAGCTTGAACTTCATTCTAGGAGCGGGACTACTAACATCCTAGTTATCTTTGATGGTAGGCATCCCTACCTCCCTGCAACGTACTGTGAAGTACCAATTACAGTATGGAACAGTATGTCGCTGGGAGGGAGGGACTCCTAACATCATAGATAACTATACAGCTAGGACACTCATTCCCCGCATGAAGTTCAGGCTGGTAAATCTGGCTAAGGGCTCGCTCACATCTGCGTTGCCCTCTCCGTTATGCAGGTTTCCGTTTCCTGCATAAAACAGAGCAGGAGACGGAAACCTGCAGGAGTCTTTCTCACCCATTCATTTGAATGGGTGAGAAAGATGTCCGGCCATGAGTGGCAGTGAGCGTTTTGCGCTCTCCGCCGCGAAACCGGGTTTTATAATCCGGACACAGAGTCGGGCATGCAGTACTCTGTGTCCGGATTAAAAAATCTGGTTTCGCGGCGGAGAGCATAAAACGCTCACTGCCGCTCACGGCCGGACCCCGTCTGTGCTTTGCGTTTTCTGGCATGCAGAAGACGGAAACCATAGAACGGAGACCGTGAACGCAGGTGTGAACCTAGCGTAACACAGGGACAGAGTTTCACGGGTGACACTCTGTCGTTTGCAACTCTCTAAGGCCTCCTGCCCATGGGCAAACACAGGATGGAAAACCTGGTCCGTATATTGCCCACATTTCTCACACTGAATCTGGTCCAGAGATCGGGACTCCATATATGATAGTGAGATGTGATGTTAGGAGTCCCTGCTTCTCTGTGGTTCTACGGTTCTGTACTGTATATAGTGTGGGACATTGAAGGCAGGGACTCTTTAACATGTTAGATCACTATGATACAAGGTGGTCCCAGTCTCTGGACAAGGTATAGTCTAGTAAATATAGCAATATATCGTCCGGATTTTTTGGACAGTATTTGGCCGGTTGCAGGAGGCCTAAAGCTGAGGTCACATGTTGTAGAGATTTTACTGTCAATTGTACAGCTGGAAATGGTGTGAACACAACCCTAGACGTTAATACTCACAATCAGGCTTTTATTCTGGGTCTTCATAGGTTGTTGTACTTAGCTCCACACATGATAAATTTGGATAAATGTGGGAGAAACATGGGTTTAAAAAGAAAGCTAAACTGAGAACATGTTCCAAAAATGTAATATTCAGGAAATAACTTTATGCTTCACTTCTTAAAGGAAAAATGTAGCTAAAATATCATTCCCTCTTATGAAAGAGTTGTTTGTAATATTCATGAACATTCACCAGTAAGGTAACATGAATGTCCTAACTATGTCAGGTGTCCCCACGCTGGACTTATTAGGACAAGTCTGCAAATTCTTCTGGTTAGTCCTATGACCAATCATTGGTTTTACCACAAATTGATGAGGTTTTCAAATTGATTGTTAATGTCTGTAGAATTTTGCAACCGAGCCAGCCGGCTTGTGGTGTGGTTTTCACACAGCTCTACCTTTAAGTGACATTATTGTGAAATATATTCTTTTGAAATGAAAGAAATACATGCCTCAGGATGGTATCCAGATGAAGCCAAATGTTTCATTATACAAGTGACATCGTCATCAGATGACATCATCTGCCTTCACAACATGATGTCACCAACACTGTATACTTAGAAAACCTCTGGAGCAGGGGGGGTTTACGCTAATCGGGAGATGAAGACCAAGAGAACGTCAGAGTTAAGATAAAGGTAAATGAACAATTTTCCATTTGTAAGTGTTACAAACTATAGGTTGTTTAATAGGTTGGACACTGGCTTATAGGATAGCTATCCATTGGTGGTGTTAGAAAAATGGTTCCCCACCAATCAGCTTCTTGAGGGGGCTGCAGCATTTGGACAAGAACTGCTTACCAAGCACAGCGCCATGCATTGAATAGTGGCTGTGCTTGGTATTGGAACTATAACGAATCTGAACAGACCATGTGACTGAATACAGTGACATCATAGGACTGCACATCAGATGTGGCACTCTTCAAATAGCTGATCTTAGTTTTGGAAAAGCTCATGTAATGTAATATTTTTATAATATACAGTAGGAGATAGGGAAGCCTGGAGATTGACTTTGTTCCTCTGCTATAGTTTTACTTTACAGAGGTTATGCCACAACCACAAATTATAAATTCACAGGATAGGTAAAAAGTGTCCTCTGAATGGAGCAAGAGTTGCGCATAATGCTCAGATATCTATAGGACGGAAGGAGATACAGTCCTATGAAAAAGTTTGGGCACCCCTATTAATCTTAATCATTTTTAGTTCTAAATATTTTGGTGTTTATAACAGCCATTTCAGTTTGATATATCTAATAACTGATGGACACAGTAATATTTCAGGATTGAAATGAGGTTTATTGTACTAACAGAAAATGTGCAATATGCATTAAACCAAAATTTGACCGGTGCAAAAGTATGGGCACCTCAACAGAAAAGTGACATTAATATTTAGTAGATCCTCCTTTTGCAAAGATAACAGCCTCTAGTCGCTTCCTGTAGCTTTTAATCAGTTCCTGGATCCTGGATAAAGGTATTTTGGACAAACAATTCAAGTTCAGTTAAGTTAGATGGTCGCCGAGCATGGACAGCCCGCTTCAAATCATCCCACAGATGTTCAATGATATTCAGGTCTGGGGACTGGGATGGCCATTCCAGAACATTGTAATTGTTCCTCTGCATGAATGCCTGAGGATTTGGAGCGGTGTTTTGGATCATTGTCTTGCTGAAATATCCATCCCCGGCGTAACTTCAACTTCGTCACTGATTCTTGAACATTATTCTCAAGAATCTGCTGATACTGAGTGGAATCCATGCGACTCTCAACTTTAACAAGATTCCCGATGCCAGCATTGGCCACACAGCCCCAAAGCATGATGGAACCTCCACCAAATTTTACAGTGGGTAGCATGTGTTTTTCTTGGAATGCTGTTTCTTTTTGGACGCCATGCATAACGCCTTTTTTTTATAACCAAACAACTCAATTTTTGTTTCCAAAATGAAGCTGCCTTGTCCAAATGTGCTTTTTCATACCTCAGGCAACTCTATTTGTGGCGTACGTGCAGAAACGGCTTCTTTCTCATCACTCTCCCATACAGCTTCTATTTGTGCAAAGTGCGCTGTATAGTTGACCGATGCACAGTGACACCATCTGCAGCAAGATGATGCTGCAGCTCTTTGGAGGTGGTCTGTGGATTGTCCTTGACTGTTCTCACCATTCTTCTTCTCTGCCTTTCTGATATTTTTCTTGGCCTGCCACTTCTGGGCTTAACAAGAACTGTCCCTGTGGTCTTCCATTTCCTTACTATGTTCCTCACAGTGGAAACTGACAGGTTAAATCTCTGAGACAACTTTTTGTATCCTTTCCCTGAACAACTATGTTGAACAATCTTTGTTTTCAGATCATTTGAGAGTTGTTTTGAGTAGCCCATGATGCCACTCTTCAGAGGAGATTCAAATAGGAGATCAACTTGCAATTGGCCACCTTAAATACCTTTTCTTATGATTGGATACATCTGGCTATGAAGTTCAAAGCTCACTGAGGTTACAAAACCAATTTTGTGCTTCAGTAAGTCAGTAAAAAGTAGTTAGGGGAATTCAAATCAATAAAATGATAAGGGTGCCCATACTTTTGCACCGGTCAAATTTTGGTTTAATGCATATTGCACATTTTCTGTTAGTACAATAAACCTCATTTTAATCCTGAAATATTACTGTGTCCATCAGTTATTAGATATATCAAACTGAAATGGCTGTTGCAAACACCAAAATATTTAGAACAAAAAATGATTAAGATTAATAGGGGTGCCCAAACTTTTTCATAGGACTGTAGCACTCAGCTAGCAGGCGCAACAGTCACTCCACAATGTAAGCATATGCAATAGTCACTTTATTCACATGGGGGACATGAGACCCCTGCTTCTCAAGACGGGTGAGGGTTCCAGTGATCGGACACTTATACTCTATATTAATAAGTTATTACTGTGAGACAACCTGACCTGTAAGCTATTGAAATGCATATTTGTACTAATATAAAAGGGAGGTTTAATATCCCATTTATGCCACTTTTCTGGTGATAAGCGGTTGAACATCTTACACAAGGTACACAGTCCAGTCATATTAATATGACCACCGCCTACTTTTGACGTCAACATTAAATAACCAATCACAGAAAGCACATGTCATCACCCATCTGGGTGCACTTATCATTGTGGAAGGCACGATGGATCAACACAAGTATGCATCTATCCTTGCGGACCATGTTCACCCCTACATGCGAAATGTTTTTCCTCAGGATGATGGCATCTACCAGCAGGACAATGCGACATGTCATAAAGCTCGCAGTGTACATATGTGGTTCGAGGAGCACCAAGATGAGTTTACTGTACTTCCTTGGCCAGCAATCTGTGGGACCACCTCGATTGGGTTGTTCACGTCATGGATGCTCAACTCCATAACCTAACACAGCTGGCCATGGTACTGAGTTGGCATGGCTCAACACCCCAGTGTACATTATCACAACAACCCCTCTCTTCCTGCACGTTTCGCAGTGGTCCGCTCTCCGAAAGGTGGTTATTCTGGATTTTGACAAGTGGTCACATTAATGTGCTCCATATGCCCTGTTCTGCACCTCGCTCACCACTTTCTGCAATTGTAAGAAGAGCGGAATGGAGAGCGGAATGTGCCAGAGAGGGAACGACATATTTGTTACAATTCACACCAGACATTATTATTATTTATTTAGCTTACTTATATAGTGCCATCATATTCCACAGCGCTTTACAGTCCGGAGTTTTTGGAAATCTATATCTGCTCCTGTCTAGCTAAGACCTCCTTTTTGGTGTGCATGTGATTTATTACAAGGCCAGAGCCTCTTGATAAATCAATCTGGCGCATGTTGGGGCCTTTATTAAGACTGGCATCCAAAATACCAGTCTTTATAAATATATGCCTTTGTTTTGTGCTCATTTCTAGTGAATTCTTTTTTACCCAATTGTCCAATTCCAATACAACTAACCCAGTGGCATAACTAGGAATGGTGGGGCCCCGTGCCGAACTTTTGACATGGCCCCCCCCCCAACTGACACCGACGCCGAAGACCTCGACCGACCCCCTCCTCCGCACTCTATTATGTCCCTTAGTAAGCCCTGCACACAGTATTATGTCCATTAGTGGCCTCTGCACACAGTATTATGTCCATCAGTGGCCCCTGCACACAGTATTATACCCCATAGTGGCCCCTGCATACAGTATTATGTCCCTTAGTGGCCCCTGCACACAGTATTATACCCAATAGTGGCCCCTGCACATAGTATTATATCCCCATAGTGGCCCCTGCACACAGTATTATGTCCAGGATGGGCAAGTAAATAGGGCCTGTAACGGCCAATTTGAAGAATAAAAAAAAAACGCAGCGGTAGCGGCTGTCACCGGGCCCCCCTAATGGCCCGGGCCCTGTGGCAGCCGCCTCCACTGCCTCTATGGTAGTTACGCCCCAGAACTAACCGGATGATTATAAGGTGCATTAGTGCAATGACTTTATTGGGTATGTTATGTAATCTTCATGGCTCCTTGTGTTCACAGTAGGGTCTCCACATTTGAGACTAGTGCTGTGAAAAAAGTAGCGAAAGACATCACTTTTTGTTATGTTTTCCATTTGTTCTTGTAAACACATGCATGGGAAACCATTTTTCTTTTCTTTTTTTTTTTTTTTAAAGTTGCTGAAAAATCCTGAAGGAGGCTGAAGAAATGATTTCACTCCCAGGACATTGCTCGAACCAGGTGGAAGAGAGTTCATTCCTTCACTGGAACAAAACATCTGCTGAAAAGTTGCTTTGGAGGAAAAAATACGCAAAGAGTAACAGCTTGAGCCTTCAGGTTAAAAGGCCATCCATTTCCCATCAGGGAGTCCCATTCAGCCCCTTACAACTGCTGCATTTGACATCTGAATGGAGGAGCAGAGGCCTAGTATGGTCGGTTACAAAGCATTCCGAATGAGAATGAAGAGAGCAAAATCTGCATCTCTTTACTTCTCCATCTTCTTTCAGTTTTTGCACAGTGTCATTCATTGCACAGGCTTTTTCTCTCCTTGTTAAATTTAGATGGGGAGAACTGTGAGAAAGTTCACTTAGTATAGGCCAGGATGAATAGCAAACCTGGTTACCAAACTCTGAAACAGAAAAACCCAGTTTGAGGACATACGTGATTAATTAGACACATTTTTAGCCATGTGAACGCGTTTCCGAGAGAAAATTATGCAATTGCTGTGGTGAATATAGTGATGCTAAAGTTCTGGTTATTGCAGTGAAAGTTCCCAGAAGTTTTATCAGTCTCAGTTAGTTGCACACTTTGCTTTTCTTGAATTTTTGGCAATAAAAAAGTGTCCAGATGTTACATGCTATTCAATATTATGTATTAATAACAGTAAATATATTTCTCTTCTTGTCTTTGGGGTTTTTTATTTCTAATTTCCTGTCGATTTTTGCTTCTTTGGCTTTATTATTTTTTTTCTTTGGATAATGTAGTTTTTTTCTACAGGCATAATCCTGTCCACTTCTTTATAGGGAAAAAAATGCCAGCAAGAAACACATGAAAAACTATGAAGCCAATGTATTATTCCATTTGCATCTGATTTTTGGCAATTTCTAGTGGATTTTGTGAATTTTTCTGCATTACACCAAATTTATTATTGCAGTGCACCATTTTTAAAGGGTTCTGAGCCTAATGTGTTTTTTTAAAAAAAACTGTTTTGCAATGTGGGTGGGGTTTACATGGTGTTATGGCTAAGTTCACACAGAGTTTTTTGGTCAGGATTTTGAGGCTGTATCCATCTCAAAATCCTGACCAAAAAGCCAAAAGCCAAAAAGCCAGTCAGTTCTTTTTTCCGGGAGCCATTTGTTCTGGCTCCCGTAAAAAGAAGCGATGATGTTGGGATTAAACCAGATACAGTTTTCTCAGCCAAGGACAGCTGTTTCAATGTACTTGCATCTCATCAGCTTGGTGCAGAGAGGACTGATCTGGCAGAGGTGAGAGGCTTAGACAGGGTTAAGGGGATATCGTCACTCCATAGGGAGAGACCAAAATATAGGTGTGTGGAGTCTTATTAAGCCTCTGCCAGATCAGTCCTCTCTGCGCCAAGCTCACGAGATGCAAGTACATCGAAACAGCTGTCCTTGGCTGAGAAGTCTGTATCTGGTATAATCCCAACATCATTGCAAACAAAGACCTCTGAGAAGGTCGGCATGATGTTAAAGGGAGTGCCCTCTATAGGCTTGCTTGACTGAAATTCTGTCTTCCTAATTACATCATGGAAGTTAGACTTGCACATTTTGAGTCAGCGCCCTCTATTGGTGTGCATACTTGAGGCACTGGCATCCTAATTACATCATGGAAGTCAGATTTGCATATTCTTCCCTTGTTCCGTTGTAGTGGAGCGCTCATGGCTTAATAAGACTCCACACACCTATATGGTGGTCTCTCCCTATGGAGTGACGATATCCCCTTAATAATGTGGGGTTAGTGATATATGTATTTTCTTAATGATAGACTCACTTTAAGGATTACTGGACTGTGGTCAACCTCCCTGGACGTTGTAACAAGAGGTAAATTGTTGACAAATTGAATAGACGGATAATACAAATGGTAACCAAAGAGCCCAGGATAACTTCCAAATAGATTAGAGGTGAACTCCAAAGACAAAGTACATCAGTGTCAGATCGTACCATCTGTCGCTGTCTTTGCCAGAGCGGAATTCATGGAATATGACCAAGGAGGAAACCACTGTTGAAAGCAAATCATAAAAAAGTGAGCCTGGAATTTGCCAAAATGCATATTAACAAGCCACAACGTTTATGGGAGAATTTTATTTGGACAGATGAGACAAAACTGGAGCTTTTTAGCAAGTCACATTAGCTCTATATTCACAGATGAAAAATAGAAGCATAGAAAGAAAAAAACATTGTACCTATTGTGAAACATGGAGGAGACTCTGTTATGTTTTAAGACTGTTTTGCTTCTGGCGTAGGGTTTTTTGAATCTGTGTAGGGTACACTGAAATCTCAAGACTATCAAGGCTTTCTGGTGCAATATGTGCTGACCAGGTCATGGGTCCTTCAACAGGATAATCATACAAAACAGAGCTTTCCCCAATTGCTATCATGGTGATGCGGGGCCCCGGCCATCTCCACTGAGCCCCAAAGCACTCTGTTTGCAGTCACACCCCTTGCGACCATGATTGTTACCAGACCTCCACTGCCTATTACAAAAAGCAGTGGGAGTCCAGTAGGGCCCACTAAAGGCTGCTAAAAACAGTGCAAGAGCAAAGCAGTGGGATTTTCTGAAGGGCCTAACATGAGCCCTGATCTAAATCTTATTGAACATATGTGGAGGAGGCTAAAACATGCAGTCTGGAGAAAGCAACCTTCAAGCCTGAGATAGCTTGAGTAGTTTACTCATGAGGAGTGGGCCAAAGTTCCTGTGGACAACTGCAGACGTATCATTGATCCTAAGGTCCTTTGTTGCGGAAAAGATGTTTTTTCATTGTAGATTTTGCTGTGGTTTTTTACAGCCAAATCCAGGAGTGAAATGAGCAAAAGGGAGAAGTATAAATACTTCCTATTCCCTATATACAGTGGAGTACTGTAATGTCTAGGGCCCATGAGTGGAATTGTTTCTAGAGGCCCACTGCCAGGGCCCCTGCAGATCAGCTGTACTGACACAGCACAGCTACAGGTAACAACAATGCCATGCTGCTCACCTGCCATACGATGTACACCACTGACTGCACTACCTAAACCCACCTCTACACTTATGAATGGCAAGTGAGCAGCGTGGCTCCTGGAATTGTTAATATTAATATGGCTCTATAGCCAACTATAGTACTCACCACTGTGGTTATCAAGGATATGATGAGAGAGCAGTGCCCAGTATGGAAAAAAATACTGGGCGCTGCGTGTTCTGGTAAACATCGAAACTGCACAGTCCTAACAGTCTAAGAAATCTATGAGATCAGCAGTGGGTCTAACACCCACGACTCCTGCTGATCAACTGTTTGAAGGGACTGTGGTGCTTTTGTGAATTCACTCACCCCTTTGTTATTTATATCACACAGATCTGTTTTATAGTGACCATGCTATGTAATTACATTCTGTGATAATATCACATGTCTGATATATAATAGATTGGGTGTGATGTAAATAATGAAGGGGCCCCACACAGTGTAATATATTTCACCATAGCCGCCACACAGTATAATATGCTCCACAATGGCCCACACACAGTATAATATGCTCCACAGTGGCTCCCACTCAGTATAATATAGTGCACATTGGCCCTCACACAGAACAATATGCTTCATAGTAGCGCTCACACAAGTTAATGAGTTACATAGTGGCCCCCACAAAATATAATGTGCTCCACAGTGGCCCACACACAGAATAATGTTCTCAACAGTGGCCCCTACATAGTATAATATGCTCTACAGTGGCATATAATATAATATAAAATACTTCGAAGAGTCCCCCTTAAGCCAATAAAGGCGATCCCCATGAAATTTTCCAAATATTTGTGAAGTTTGTCACTCAGATTAATTTTATTATACAATGGGGTCGCCTCAAACCCCAGAGTATAATAATTGGAGGCACAGGGAAGGTGATGGAAAATAAAAAAAACATTTATACTCACTTTATCTCACCTCCCCTGGGTATCCTCACTCCATCCAGGTCTTGTGCATTCGCTTCTGTCTTCTTCTGTGTGCGACTGAAGTCAGACCCTTCTGACGTCGCTGCCAGAGCCTATGTTTGGGTCTCAGAGCCAAATGTGACTGCTTGGGACCAATCACAGGCCCCAGCAGTGACATCTGGGATGTGTGACCTCATTCACAACCTGCAAGAGCCCTGAAGAAAATGCCGGGAGCTGTTGGAGTACCAGGAGAGGTGAGTATAAATGTTTGCTATTCTGAGAAGACCCCAGTGTATAATAATGACAGTATTGGAAAGGGGCTGACATAATGTCAGCCACTTTCCATTAACAATATGTATATCAGTCGGGGAACCAAGCTTTCCCCAATTGCTATCATGGTGATGCAGGGCCCCGGCCATCTCCACCGAGCCCCAAAGCACTCTGTTTGCGGTCACACCCCTTGCGACCATGATTGTTACCAGACCTCCACTGCCTATTACAAAAAGCAGTGGGAGTCCAGTAGGGCCCACTAAAGGCACAGATCCCACTGGAAGATTCACCGGTACCCTTGTGGGTCAGTCTGACCTTGCCTATATATTTCCCATTCCTATTGTAGCCACTCTTGGCTTTGAATTAAAAAAAAAGTTGCTTTTTGGCTACATGTGGCCTTAGCCTGAGAGTTACAGAAATTGCTTGATTTCCACAAAAGATTGTGAAACAAAATATTAAGCTAAGGAGACCATTACTTTTGTCCAGGCCAATTTCATTAGTTCTTTTTTTTAATTATTGTGTTGGACCACAGTTCAAAAGCAATGTCTGATTTTCATTAAAGGGATTCTACCACTAAAATGATGTTATTTTCTGCTTTAGATGTTGGAATAGCCTTTAGAAAGGCTATTCGTCTCTTACCTTTAGACGTGGTCTCCGCCGCATCGTTCCTTAGAAATACCGTTTTTTACCGGTATGCAAATGAGTTCTCTGCAGCAATGCGGAGAACTCATTTGCATACTGGTTAAAATCGGTATTTCTAAGGAACGGCGCGGCGGAGACCACGTCTAAAGGTAAGAGACAAATAGCCTTTCTTAAGGCTATTCTGACGTGGTAATTAGAAAAAAATGTTGCTTTAGTTGTAGAATCCCTTTAATTGATTTTCATTAAATTTATTTGTATTAATTGTTTTGTCAGTTTCAAGTTATTTCAGTGACCGTTATGGGTTTTTCTTTCTTTAACTGGAGGGTTTTATCTATCATATATATATATATATATATATATATATATATATATACACACACACACACACACAGGAAGAGAGGAAGAGAGAAGAAGAGAGAATGAGCGTTCTTTTTTTTATTTTTTCTATCGTCCACCACAAAAAAGCAAATAAATTCCTGTAGAGTGTCTTTGTGGTGCTGCTTTGCAATGTGATTTAAAGAAACTTCCTTTCTCTGCCTGGTCTTTTCTTCCAGAAATCTGTTCCCTTGTTAGGAATCTATTCATTGTCAACCAGCCAAGGCAGTTGTCATTGTCCCGGCCTGTGATTTCTCAGGCAGTCTCACAAAAGGTAAACAGGCTGAGATTTGCTTAAGATAATTCCCTTGCACCTGTGCTCAGAGATATGTATTGAAAGATTGCAAGAGCAGAGTGGAACCTTTGCAGGAGCCATTGTGCGCGGTATTCGGAGGAATATTTGAAATAGCGCTACGTACACAAACACACACACACACCTTTCAATGGAGCTCAGAATAAACAAAGGAAACATAAAGTTTTGACAGGACTCTGGCAACGTTTAGTGTAGTGAGTTGATACAAAGTTGCCAAGTGGAATTATAAAAACAGGACAATCGGCCTTTTACTCCAACTTCACAATAGGAAGCTGGACTTACATGTGTCTCAATACAAATATTATAATAAATACATTTGGGATTTGTTTTAAAAATGTATTCTATTATATATTCATAATCCACTAATAATTATAATACTGATATCCATTTCTGATTTTATTAGTACATTCTTTTTTGTGTGTAAGGGCTCATTCACACTTGCATCTATTGGCAATACAGTTTGTTTTTTGTTTACAATTTGTTGTGTGTTCTCATCTATACATTGCAGAATAAAATCTGCAGTGGAAATGCTGTGATTTCAAAGACACTTGCATTTTTACAAATTACAAGATGTCAAATATATTTAAAGGGGCTCTATCAGCAAAATCATGCTGATAGAGCCCCACATATGCGTGCATAGCCTTTAAAAAGGCTATTCAGGCACCGTAAAAGTTATATTAAACTACCCCCCCCCCATTTTAAAATAATAACCTAAAAAAAAATGTGCTCTACTTACTGAACGTGCACCCTGGGTGGGCATTCAGGGTGTGTCTTCATCTTCATCCCCGCCTCTTCTTCCTCCGATGTCCTCCGGTCCCCTCTTCCTCCAGCGCTCGCGAACGGACAGTGATAGCCTGGGCGCATGCGCAGTAGCCGTAGTAGAAGCCGTGTGCTACTGCGCATGCGCCCAGGACGTTTTTTACTATCAGTGTCCGCGAGCAAGCGCCGGAGGAAGACAGGACCTTTTTAAAGACTATTCATGCATATGTGGGGCTCTATCAGCATGATTTTGCTGATAGAGCCCCTTTAACGAAAGGCTGGCGTTTCCATATAGGTATACCAACCAGTACAGGTGGTTGGTAACAGAAGGATATTGTCCGTGGTGAGCTCCATGCTGGAGAATAAATCCCACCCCATGTATGAAACCGTGATAGCACTGGGCAGTACTGGTTTAGTGACCGACTGCTTCACCCCAAGTGTGAGAAGGAGCGCCATCGGAGATCCTTCCCCCCACTCGCGGTCAGGCTGTATAATCAACACCAGGCTAAGCGGAGATCACTCTGCACAGAGAACTAAATGATCCTGAGTCTTTCTTTTTCTTCTTAGTTACTATGACTCCTAGTATCTTTTCTAGCTGCTATTCTGAGCTTGTATGTGTTCTTTCTTGTAATACAGTATATTACTGTATTATCCATGCTGCTGTAATACACTGAATTTCCCCATGGTGGGAGCTATTAAAGGCTTATCTTATCTTATAAGCTGAAATTCTTCAGAGGAAAACTCTGCAGATCTGCGAAAAACACTGTATTTCTGTTGCAGTCTTTTCCGCAACATATTTTGGCTGCTGCTCGTTACTTAGGGCTTTATCCTTATACCTCTATAAGAGTTATGGAAACAGCGTAGAGCAGCATTACTCATTTGTTTCCGTAAGTCCCACCCCGGTGGTCAGGACCTGCAGCCGTTATTCTTATTTTGGCAGAGAGTTGCCAAGATGAAATAGCCCTTTCACTATTTTTTGCTGTTTTTCTAACACTGGAAAAACTATAGATTTTTTAAAAAAATGCAACAAATAGGCACGTGTGATACATTCAAACATGAACTTGTGCTTTTAAATACAGCTTGTTTGGGAAAAGAATGTGAAAAATTTTTAAATCTTAATTTTTGCACATATCCATTTATGTGTATAGATTTGCTATTTTTTACTATTTTGCATCCCACTTGGGTGGGCAGTGGCTTATGGGAAGGACATTGCCTCTCTAGCCTAGCATTTGAAAACAATGCATATTCACTCCGGTTAACAACATGGTGATGTGTGTACTAAGAATCCCTTCTCCGTAGACCCAGAAAAAACTGTGATCTTATTCCCTAGCCAAAAATAGCTGCTATTGTCAGCCAACACTTTACACTGCGGTGTAATGCATGTGTCATAGTAATGGGTGACGTGAGACATTCCGTCAGTCCATACATATCTGTGACTGTTATCAATAACTCTTTCATTTAAGGTAAATTGTTTTCTAGATTTAGAGGTCCTATGGGGAAACTTATGGAGGAGGAAAGTGCTGAAATGCTGAAGAGAAGTGCGCCATTTAGAGTGAGTCAAGTGCTGCGACTGACAGCTCTCTACAGGTCAAGAGTTACGAGGGTGGAAGTGTCTGGACTCATTGAGTTACTAGTAGAGAAGAGCTGGACGTACCTATTTGTAAGGTTACGCGGAACTGTCCAGTGACTTATGTGTGTGTGTTGTGGTATACATATACTAAACATATATAGCACTATGGAGACTTATATAGAATCTATATTGTCATCAAAGAGCTAACTGTAATGGGGATTTCAATGATTTATTCCATGTTGTTATATCTTCTATTACTCAGTTTTTGTATGGTTCAACGTTCTATTGTAATAATCTTTATACATGGATAGAACAGCTGAAGATTCCTCAAAGTGCGCTGGATGAGCTTTCTCAGGTCAGAAGTTTGTACTTGAACTTTTAGAGAGTATCTTAAGTGTAGAGCGGAAAGGGTTTATATTTTTATGGTATTATAGATAGTATGTAAGGTGTTATCAATAGAGATGAGCGAGTAGTGTTCGATCGAGTAGGTGTTCGATCGAATACTATGGTATTCGAAATACTCGTACTCGATCGAACACTACTAGCTGTTCGAAGTTTAAGGTTCGATGCAGAACCAGCGTTGATTGGCAGAATGCTATACATTGCCAATCAACGCTGGTTCTTCTCTTACCTTTAGAAGTCTTCTCCATGCAGCGTCCCCGCGGCGTCTTCCGGGTGGAATTCACTCTGCCTAGGCATCCGGCCTAGGCAGAGCTGACTGCGCATGCGCATGCATGCAAATGCAAAAAAAAAAATTAAAAAGTAAAAAAAAAATATAAAAAAGTATTAAAAATTTAAATCACCTCCCTTTCCCTAGAACACATATAAAAGTAGTTAAAGAGGACCTTTCATCAGATTGGGCACAGGCAGCTCCATATACTGCTGGAAAGCTGACAGTGCGCTGAATTCAGCGATCTGTGCCCCGGGTAAAGCGCTATCGGTGCCGGTACCGTAGGGCTTTACAGTAAGGGCGTTTCTGACACTTAGCCAGGGACGCCCTTCTGCCCAGCAGCGCCTATCGCGCTGTGCTGTGGAGCGGGGAGAAACTTCCCCTCCCTCTCCTGATAATACTCGTCTATGGACGAGCTGTGTGAGCAGAGGGAGGGGGCGTTCCTCCCTGCTCACACTGTACAGCGCGATAGGCGCCGCGAGGCAGAAGGGCGCCCCTGGCTAACTGTCAGAAATGCCCTTCTGACTGTAAAGAGCTACGGTACCGGGACCGATAGCGCTTTACCCGGGGCACAGATCGGGAAAGTGCGTTGAATTCAGCGGTAAACGCCGTGGCGGGAAAAATAGTCAAAAGTGCCAAACCGCCGTTTTTTCACTGTTTTGATTCTGATAAAAATTTGAATAAAAAGTTATCAAAGCAATAACATTTCCCGAAAATGGTAGATCTAAAAAGTACACCCGGCCCTGCAAAAAAGACGCCCTATGCATCCCCGTACACGGATGTATAAAAAAGATACGGCTGTCAGAATATGGCGACTTTTAGAAAAAACAAAATTGGGAAAACCTGATGCGGCCCAGCCTCACCCAGACTCTACCTCCAGCAGCCCCCGGGTAAATTGAGTTTGAGACCCCTGCTATAAAGGGTTTCTTCATTCACAATATATATAGCACCAACTAGCTTTAAAATGATTCCATATAAAATTTAATTTCAAACATTTTAAGTGTTTTCATATTTTTTCTATGTCTTTTTTAAGTGCTCAAAGCATTCATTTGGTTTCAGACTCCGTAATTCAGGGCATCAAGGGGGTCTAGATCCTCCCATAGATGTCATCTTCTGCCATGTCTAAATGTCAAGCCAGATGTCAAAAGTGGAAATTTGATGCTCTTAAATGTATAAAAAAAAATGTTAATCATAGACTCCTCTGACCTGTCATGGAAAACTCTTCATTATGGATGCTGGAAAATACGAAACTAAATTTGTCTAGATCTAATGGCTTAAGTTGTTTCTATCACCTTAAAAATGTCTTTCTATGTCTATTCCAAAACACTGCAAAATTACTATTAACTAAGTCCTAGCAGGGGGCTGACAGATGTCCCCTAAGTACTGGCTGCCAGGGGGCACCAACAAAATGCTTAATTTTGTCCAATGTGGTTGTAAACAGGACATCAAAACTAGTGAAAGAAATCTATCCTTGGTGACGGACATCTTAACTGGGAAATAATGAACGATGTTGACGTGTCTCAGAGATTTACCGTACTGTACTTGTTCATTGTCAAGTCCCTAGTAGCTCTTTTAAATAAGTAACCCCCATTCAGTGAAATAAGAGTAGAGTGCATTCATCCAGGAAATCGCTTATTAGCACAAAGCTGGCACAACAGTCAATGTCAAGTAGAAAATTGCGCACCACATATGCAGCAATGATACACTTTACTTCCCATCTAACTTGTCATGTCATACCTGAAGCCAAGATTTATTATAGTTTCCATGAAATTACATATATCAGTGAGAATCAAATCTCAGTTCAGAACTTGTCAGAGCAATGCACGGTGCTTTTCAGCCTGCCAACACCATCATAACATTGAGAAACAAAGCCAAAAACGATACATCTCATTACTAAAATATAAGTCTATTAGTAATAGCAAGTGGGTTGCTGTCCAAACAATCAAAAGAAGACGTCTCCAAGTAACAATCTTCTGAATTACCTCTCATTTCAAGTGTAGTTATTTTTACTATTTGTTCACGATATGTATGACTACGCTTATTTTACCTACATATACGTTCTATTTTTTACTTATAAGCTAAGTTCTGGAGGTGCTCATACACATTGGTAAATACTGCCTGAAACTGCCAATTTTAACAGCATCAGCTCACCATCTCATGTGTATAGAGGTTACTAGACATTCCTTCAATTGCAGATGTCAAGGGAAAATACAGGTGTCCACAGCCCACCCTCTGAACACAGAAAATGTTAGCCTTCGGTGATTGCTTATTTTCTATGCCAGTTTTCTGGTATAGATGGGTGCAAATATGGCCAAACTTTGGCTTTTGACCCTTACTTGCACCAACATTGCATTACATTACTTCTTCAGCACCCGGCTAGCTACATTTTCTGAAAGTGGGCAGAGCGGATGGTAAGAATAAGGACTGGGGTGCTACAAGTTGACCAAGAACAAGAACTGGGGTTCTTCAAGTTGACCAAGAACAAGGACTGGGGTGCCACAACTTGACCAAGAACAAGAACTGGGGTTCTTCATGTTGACCAAGAACAAGGACTGGGGTGCTTCAAAGTGACCAAGAACAAGGACTGGGGTGCCACAACTTGAATAAGAACAAGGACTGGGGTGCTTCAAATTGACCAAGAACAAGGACTGGGGTGCCACAAGTTTACCAAGAACAAGGACTGGGGTGCCTCAAGTTGACAAATTTACTATTACTCACACCAGAGTACTGGCCTTAGTATATATCTGAAATCTGCGCATTTCATGACTAGTTTAGACTTTAATAATGGAACATGGGAATGCCCTTGAATTATTAAGAGATGGAGACTCTTAATAATTCAGCTGCACCTCAGACCAGCAGGGGTTTGATTAAGATTGGCACACAAAAAATCAGTCATAACAAATTCCCTCTATTGTCTTTAAGAATTTTCATCTCTGTAACACATTTTAATAAAAATATTTACTCAAAAAACACAACTGAGGATAATGAAAATTGCAGTTTTGTTAGGAGTTATGCAGTTTTCCACACTGACAAAATGTTTTAAATCTAAAGCTGCACATTCATATAGATTTATATATCTACTTATAGATATATACATAGATATATAAATCAGTTTACACAAAGATTAAAATTAGAGAACATGATACTATATGGGGGTAAATAAGTGACCATGGTGATGATAAAAGATTAATGTATATATATGTTGGGCGGGGGCTGGTTTAGTGGAAAGTATAAGATAGTATAGCTTTGGGGATGCATTTACATGTTTCCTTGATGGTGCAATTTTCATGTGTTTCTTGGCAAAGTTTTCTACTTTTACAGGTGAAACAATTTTATTAATGTTTCAGCTGTAAATTCAAAAACTGCAGATGTTATCGGAGCCCTGAGATTTTTTTTCCCAGTGGTTCCCCTGAGTCTGAAAAGGTTTGGAAACACCAAAAATAGATAGGTAGATAGATAGATAGATAGATAGATAGATAGATAATAGATAGATGATAGATAGATAGATAGATAGATAGATAGATAGATAGATAGATAGAATAATAGATGATTAATTGATAGATAGATAGATAGATAGATAGAAGATAGATAGATAGATAGATAGATAGATAGATAGATAGATAGATAGAAGATAGATAGATAGATAGATAGATAGATAAGAGAATAATAGAAGATATATAGATGAGAGAGAGAATAGATAGATAATAGATGATAAATAGATGATTATAGAACATTCTCTAGTTATCTATGATAGAGAAAAAGGGAGAACTTTAATTTTCATGTATAGTATATGCAGATGGTAATAGTTCCTTTTCACAAAACATCTAACAAAGATTTAATTGAATGTATGCCCGGAGGAATTTTTACTTGTGTAATTGCTTCATCACTTTTTTTGGCATATTTCATTTTTCTATCTTCAATGAACATATACAGTAGTTATACTTGGATGAATGTTCCTTTAATTGAAACTACTGAAAAACAATTAAAGTCTTTTAACTGGGATTATTATGAGGTAGAATAATGTAGTTTACATTATAGGTAGCATACCTTGTTTATAGGATGCGATAGCGAATACTATTGTGGTCAACAGTAAAATGAAAAGTACAATGTGTCTGGCCTAGACAACTACATGAACAACTAACACTCCCTATATTGTCTCATTCTTCAAGAAAACTAACCAGTGTACAATCGCACTGCAGATCTGAGTGTTTGCTTAGTGGCTGTATGTACGAGACTGCTCTTTTAACTCAACACATTACTTGGAACTCAATGGAAGATACCATTTGGCTTCCAACCAGCGTGACTCCACTGTACATGGGATGTGTGACTCAAAGCAATTGACTGGAATCAGAAAATAAATATCCGTCCAAGAGACAAAGCCTAGTTTTACAGACAAAAGGGCTGGTTATTCCATTCCCATGTCAGGGAGCAGTGAGTCGGTACTTTTGGGTGGAGTGATTTAGATGGAAACACTTACCTATTTCTGATCAGTAAGACTCAGTCATTTCCAGACTCTTGCAGTAACCAATGGTTCTATTGCTCTTAGCCAATTTAGTAACACGCGTTGCTTGTAATAAAACAATTAGCAAACACTCAGCTATTGGCCACAATCCACCCAGTCTGTGTTAGTCAAAGCAATGTGACAGCATAAGGCGTTAGCTTTATGACTGCGTTTGTCTTCAATAATTAAAGAAACAATAAATCTAGTAAAGAATGATAAATGTCAAACAGGAGATAAAGTTGGCCACATTGTCAGTCATCAGGATTTATACATGTTCCTGTAACAGTCTAATAGAAATCCTGCAGGGAACACAGGGGTTAAAAAGATATGACGTCATTTACACAGTTTTTATATCATTTATTGGCTTTGTAAATGCTAAATTAAGAATCTTTTGAAATCATTTTCATTAAAACTATACTAGAATTTTGTGTTTGTAGGATTTGTCCAGCTCTTTCACACATTAATGGGACAGCACTGTGCTCTTGGTTGTGTTGGTTCTCTTTGCTTTCTTCCTCCCTTCCCTTAGGCTGGTCTTACACGGCCGTAATGTAAGTCCGCAAATGGTCCACAATTGAGGGTTTCCAATTGTGGACACATTATATTCAATGCGGCCTCTTACACCACCGGATATTTTATCCGTGGTGTGGTCGGGCCGCAACCGTGGTCCGCAATTTATAGAACATGTCCGTAATGGCCGTGAATTGTGGCACTGCACGGACTCGCCCATAGAACTCTATGGGCGAGTTCGGCAGTTTACGGGCGTCTGCGAAGTCTACGTTGATGATCAGCAACTTGCGGAACATAAAATTATTACGGCCATGTAAGACCAGCCTTAGTGTTAGAGAGTAAGAGCAGAGAGTAAGAAGAATTTTTCTAATAACAGATCAAAGTATGAGAGGAGAGAACATCTAATTCTTCAGGGAGAGCATACCATGCAGACTGTAATGTGTCACAGTGTAACCAATCTGAACAGAAATGTGGGTGAATTACACAGACTGTGTATTAGTGTAAAGAGGGAAGAGAGAACTGATAAAAACTAAAGGGGAGGGAATCACACATTCCTCAGTATCTTCTAGGACTAAGAAGAAGACATTGTTCATGGACTGTTGAAGGGAAGAGCAGTCCAAGAATAAAGTTGTGCTGTTAAATGAGAATTATTAGCATCCTGGACATACAGATCACACATCCAACATGTATTACTGGAAGAGACAAAGTTACATGAGAAAAATAAGGAGAAGGTTTTAAACTACATATGAGGGGTTGGAAAACAAATGTAGAAAGGGAAATTGTAGACAAAAAACTAAATGCATTTTTTAAATAAAGGTAACCAATAACCTATGTAGAAATTAACGTAGCCAATGTAATAATGATCAGAGATGCAAAACATTTTATTTCCCTAAAATGATTGGCTGAAAAATCTTTCAAAGTACTGAGCACTAGGTGTTTTCCTGCATTCTAATGTGACAATTCCCTCTTGTCAAGAGAAGTAGACCTCTAGCATCAGACACTGATACAGAGTAAGGTGAGTGAGTATTTTGCTGTCAGCACCCTGCTCTCCTCTTCTATATAAGCCATCCCTTTTCAGAACGCACAGTGTTGCCTCTGATATTAACACCTTACAATCCGTCCTCCCAAAATCAGATGCAGTATGTTTGCTCTGTTTGCAGCTGCAACTATCCTGTGTGTCCTAGACATACAAACCCATTGTACTAGCAGAACTATTACTACTCTCTATGGCACATATGAGGAATATGAGTAAACACAACAACAGACTGCGTGTTATGAGCACACAGGATGGTGATGTGTTATAGCCAGCCAGGCCAGTCTCTTGAAACATAATAAAAATAAATAAACATATTTCTATTTCTATTGATTGCAATATGAGACAAAACAGATTCTCAGGCATAGATGACATTTAAAGAGAAATTATCTTTCCTTAAAGAAAAAAAAGTCATGCAAGTCATTGTAATATCCACACTGATGTTCCTCTCAATCTTTGATAGACATTGTGGCCACTTTGTGACTGTTAGTATAGATATAGTATAGATCTGAAACAAAAAATTGTTACTCATGGAAAGAACAGTATTAGGGTGCATGCACACTACGTAACGCCGGGCGTGTATGAGAGCCGTACACGCCGGCGTTACAGCAGGGCTGCCGAACACTTCCCATTCACTTCAATGGGAGCGCTCGTAAACGCCGCTGTTACGAGCGCTCCCATTGAAGTGAATGGGAAGTGTTCGGCAGTCTGCCGTAATGCCGGCGTGTACGGCTCTCATACACGCCCGGCGTTACGTAGTGTGCATGCACCCTTAAGGACAGCTGGAGGATCAATCTGTGACCTTCATCAACCTTCACCAAAATCAGAGTTTCCATAAAGCAATATGGTCTATGTGAAAGGGGTTGGCTCAAGGCAGGTATTTTTGGCAATGAATGGTCATCCATGTAATTCATGAACGAACAGGAACTGCAGGTGCAGAAACAGATTCCCTTACATATTATACGCCCTTGCGGGCAGGATCCACTCTCCTATTGTACCAGTTGGTCACTAAGTTAGTCTATTGTACTTATTTTGTATTATGTATGTAAGCCCTTTCCATATGCACAGCATCATATAGTTAATGGCGCGCTAAAATAATAATAACAAAAAAGCGGCTCTGCATTGTGACTCCTAAAGGGTAATCCTGAGCAAAGGACCCATCTTTGATGTCAATATTCCCTAACAGGACAGGGACTGACTTAATGACTAGACATGACACAAGAATATTATTTCCATTGCCCCAATACTGAAAGTATTTTTTACCCATTGCCCATGTAGGTCCAACGTAGACTATAATGGGGTCCATGTGGTTATGCTCAGTGTCCGCACAAATCATGTGGAGAGAAAAGTGCTGCAAGCAATACTTTTCTCTCTGCATGTTTCGAGTGGAAACCAAGCGGAAACCACATGGACCCCATTAAAGTCTATGGGGTCCATGTGGTTTCTTACCTAACCTAATGCGTATAGGTTTCGGTTTGGGAGATCCTCAAGCGGACTCCCCAAACGGAATACCGAACGCAGATATGAACTGGGCCTACTATGTAATGTAGACGTGAGCCAGTGAATGACTGCATTGGACCTACATGTTCAATGGGTACTGTCTTACTTCTAATGGCAGCCATATTGGTTCATTGTGAGCTTTTCCAGTCCCAGATCTAACCAAAGAACGGTTGAACAGAATTTTTATCACTTCCATTTACAGGTGTGTTTTTTCTTGCCCAGGTTAGGGTGGCTGTTGTCAGGAAGTGGTTAATCTGTGGAATTCGCTTGCACTATTATACCTAGGAGAAGGCGCACAGCTGTGGCTGACACACAGAGTCAGCATGAACTGGCAGCGGCGTGGAATGTTGGCAGGCCGGCGCTGCGCTGAGGTTCCAGCAGGCGTTTTATAAACAAGTTTAATTCAGCACACCTGATTTCTGTACGAAAAAAAGACAGCCACAAAGCTTATGGTATGAACTGGAGCAGACTGTAAGATGCATAATAAAACTTCAGGTCTAGAAGGAAATGCAGATCACCGCAGCCTGGTAATCCTCTCCTCATAACTTCAGGCTGTTTTAGGGCATGTCATCTGATCGTGGAGCGACAGTCCTCATATATGGCTCTCTTATGTCAGATGAGGTTATAAAAAAACCACAACTGACCTGAGATCTGGACTAATACTGAGACAAATGAATCTTATGATTTAATGGGATTTAATGATGATTAGGTTGTCATATAGTTAAAGTGAAGCCCCACACAGGAACAAGAGGGCAATTTTAATAACAATACTACATTAGGCTAAGACCCCATGTAGCAAGCCACAGCATAAAAGCGCTGCGGGAAAAAACATGGCGGCAACACATTGCGTTTTTTTCCTGCAGAGCTTTTCATAGACAGTCTGCAGAGGTTTATTCTGCAGACTTTCTGCTTTCATTATACCTATAGGGAAACTCTAGCATTTCTGTAGATATAATTGACATGCTGTGATTTCCAAATCGTGATGGTTTTGGAAATTGCAACATGTCCACTCACAGATTTTTCCACAATGTCTGGATTCCATTCGCTTGCAGTGACTGTAAAATGCAGCATTTTTTTCAACGGCATTTCCACCATTTGAGGCCCTGGCTTTAAGGAGATTGCCAATTATTTAATTTACTAATCAATTATTATTAATAAATGGCAGTGATTTATTTTATTAGCTATAATACTAGTTTTAGGGGAACTGTAACAGCCTATCAATGACACAGGAATACACCATTCACCATTGTAAGGACAATGGGTGTCAATAGTAACATACAAATATTAATTTTTTAATGGACCATTTTTACAAACCATTAAAAAACAGAACATGCTCTATTTTTGGACAGGCCAATACAAGTGAATGGGTCCACTGCTGTCAAAATAGATTTGCAGTGGATTGATGGCTGTTAAAAACGGATAAGCAGGTTATGTTAATAAAATAACCCAATGAAGTGCAACTGTCACTTAAAAACAGATGAGGCTCTTGGGCCATGGAATCCCTGGTTTTCTCTTCATGTGATATATGATATTTTTGTCTTGATGCCAACAGTTTCAACTGAGGTTTCCAGTCCTCAACAATGTGGGCAATAATTCCAAAGGGCCACCCTCCATGTATTCAGAAAATGTTCATGTCCATGTATGTCTCAATAAGATCAGTGGTTAAATTGGGCAAGTACACAGCATAAATGTGTCTGAAGTGGAATATGCGGAACATAAAAAACACAGTTACTTACCTCTCCTGGCTCTGGAAGGCTTCGGGAATACTAGGTGACATCTCAGATGTCACATGGGCCGGGGCCTGCGTCCTTATACATTGCAATGCAAGCCCCTGCTCATGTAACATCTGGCTTCCTGTACATGATTGAAAATGGCTGACATCTGCGGGGAGTGCACCAGAGCCAGGGAGAGATAAGTAACAGTGTTTTTTCTAGGGGGCCATCGGTCAGGGTCTTTCGACAGGGGAAGGGGGGGAGAGGGTTAGATAGCGTCCCTCTAAAAAAAATTCTCAATTTAAGCATTGAATAAGATCTAATAATATATGGCATATATATGAATCCTATATGGTATATATGTGAAAGTGAACCTTTGGGGCCCACTAGTATGTGTCAGAGTCTGGGCTCATCAGAGCATCCATTTGTACTTTGGCGGCCAGTCTGACCTTGGATGCCAAAACATCAATAGTTAATCAATCTAAAAAGTCAAGGATGCATGGCCATAGAATTATAGTATAAGTATAAAGTCCCAGCATATCCTAAATGTAATCCCATGCAGTCGATTGTATCACTGCTGATCCCTCCATTTGACTTTATAAATGCTGATTTGACCATAAATCTGTCTAGTATTATCAGTGGAGCATATATGGATATATAAACTAAGCCTCTGAACCTCTACGTTTGTAAATGCGTCTTGGAATATATCAAGCGGTCATTAGTCTCCAATAATGATCCAGGGTTGGGAACGCACGTGTTAAGAGCTCTTATTTAGAATGCTGCACTCTCGAAGACACTTCCTCAGAGATTCACTGCCCTGTTTTATATTCAGAACATATACTTTATGGAAAAGTTTGCACAGCAGTCGGGGACGGTTGTACATTCTACAACAAGTATCCCAAGATTCTTTCGTGAACCATATGTCAGGAATCTCAATTCTACACGGATAAGAAAAAAAGCATTATTTAATTCCCAAATGTGTTTTTATAGTAAAGTGCAGCAGATCATAAATATCATTAACCCTTCAGACCTCCCAAAAGCGTCGTTCAGCTCTGTTATACTGTATCATATGTTTAAGAGTGTTGCATGGTGTCAGTTTATGAGCTGCAAATCTTGTTTTCCTGTTATAGGCTGCATACATTAGACTTTAAGCCACCGCTGGGCACAATTAACTTGGCAAAGTAAGGGAAGCGCTGCCCAAAGCTTTATATAGGCATTATTGTATCTGGGGATGCCTGCCATTATTATATGGAACAGATGTGTAACTTTTCTTGTTGAAACTAAACTGTAAATACCTCAGGCACCATTCATTATGGAAGCAATGTGTCTTATCATATGGTCTCTTTTTTCTTTTAAGGGATTCTGCTAAAAAAAAAAAATGGCCTCGAGAGAAATGAGCAACATGGTCAAAATATGTTTGTACAGTCAGGGGCATTTGGATGTAAGGGGTCAGACTGTACAGTCGGTTAAGATCATTGTCTTATTGCTGCAATTTGATGATCATTTTAGATCTAGAGATGAGCATTCGATTCCAATCGAATACCACGAGGCAAACACACTAAAAATTTGTATCCCCTCCCACCTAGGAACTACGACAACGGAGGCATCGAAAAAAAATCAGAAAAAGTAATTGGCTGGCTAATTCAGGTGACCTCTAATTTATACGAATGGTGGATTTAATATTCGGTTAATTTGAGACTGTTAACTATGTGACTGTGAGACAGGGATAGATGTACTGACAGGGTTAGCTAGGGATTACCTTTATTTGGGTGGGAATGTCACTCACCCAGCTCTTTGGGGCTCTATCTGGTCGGGATCCCTGTCAGCTTGCGATATGCGGGAGCTGACTTTTCCCATAGGAATGCATTGACTAGCGTTGATTGGCCGAATGCCATACAGAGTACAGCATTTGGCCAATAAACGCTGGTTCTGCCGGAGAAGGCGGAGTCTAAGATCGGTCCACAGCAGTTTCCATTGTGGCCCGATCTCAGATGTAGCAGAGCTGAGTGTGCAGCAGGGTTCAGCGCACACTCAGCTCTACTACATCTCAGGTGTAACAGAGTTCAGCGCACACTCAGCTCTGCTAAATCTCCGGTGTAGCAGAGCTCAGCGCATGGCCAGCTCTGCTTCATCTCCGGTATAGCAGTGCTGGCCGAGTGCTCAGCTCGGCTGCATCTCTGGTGTAGCCGAGCTGAGCGCACAGCCAGCTCTGTTTCATCTCCGGTGTAGCAGTGCTGGCCGTGTGCTGAGCTCAGCTGCATCTCCGGTGTAGCTGAGCTGAGCACACGGCCAGCTCTGCTTCAGCTCCGGTGTAGAAGTGCTGGCCGTGCGCTGAGCTCAGCTGCATCTCCGGTGTAGCCGAACTGAGCACACGGCCAACTCTGCTTCATCTCCGGTGTAGCAGTGCTGGCCGTGCGCTGAGCTCGGCCGCATCTCCGGTGTAGCTGAGCTGAGCACACTGCCAGCTCTGTTACATCTTGGCATAGGAATGCATTGACCAGCATTGATTGGCCAAATGCCATACAGGGTACAGCATGTCTGGGGACATCTAACATGCCCAAGTCACTGTATTACTTCGGGATCCCTGTCAGCTTGCGATATGCTGTCCAAAGCAGTCTCCATTCTGATCCGATCTTAGACTCCGCTGCCTCACAGACGAGCCTCCGGCAGAACCAATGTTGATTGGCTGAATGCTGTAGTCTGTATGGCATTCGGCCAATCAACGCTGGTCAATGCATTCCTATGGGAAAAAGTCAGCTCCCGCATATCGCAAGCTGACAGGGATCCCGAAGTAATACAGTGACTTGGGCATGTTAGATGTCCTGGCATGCTTCCCCTGCTGTCCCAGTCGCATTCCAGGGTGTTGGCATCATTTCCTGGGGTGTCATAGTGGACTTGGTGACTCTCCTGAGTCGAAGAGTGGGATCCCCTGAAACAAGCATTTTTTCCCCATAGACTGTAATGGGGTTCGATATTCGTTCGAATAGTCGAATATTGAGAGGCTATTCGAAACGAATATCGAATATTTTACTGTTTGCTCATCTTTATTTAGATCTCATAAGTAGAGATTACAAGTTTACTGGGGCCCCATGGGACGGAAACGTTGTAAATATCCGAAAAATGGCAGCTTTTTACAGTAAGGACAAAGGCAAAGGGTAAAAACCAGCGTGGTTTTGGAAATTGCAACATGTCAAGTATACGTACAGAAGCGCCGGCAGTTTCCCCATAGGTATAACTGTAACAGAAAGTCCACAGAGGAATACTCCACAAACTTTCTGTCTAAAGCGCTGCTGGAAGAACCGCGATGCGTTGCCGCCACGTTTTTTCCTAAGAGCTTTTTTGCTGTGGAAAGTCCCGTGGGGCCTTAGCCTAAAGGAGTTTTGGTCAACCACACCATACACAGTAAATGTGTTAGGCCAATTAGACCTGGTCAGGCCACTTTATACTCCCCCATAATACAAACCATCCATTCCAGTCTCCCAGACTTTTCTCGAGTTGCACTAGTTCTCTGGATTGTGTTACCTCAATCAGACTCTCAGCATTCACAGTTTTAAATATGTCCTAAAAGCACATCTTTTTAGTAAGGTCTGTTGCATTTCCCAATCTCATACCTATGCTTGCAAACCCATTATTCCTAAAAATCTGATCCATTCATTCAGCAGCATCTCCAAACATCTTGTACCATGATGCACTTCCTATCTGTGCATACATAGCCTCTCCAAACATCTTGTACCATGATGCACTTCCTATCTGTGCATACATAGCCTCTGGCGTGATGACAAGCTCAAACAGCTATATGTCTGCTACCTTTTTTTTTTACATAATAAAGATGGCCCAGATGTGCATTTCTGTGAACAGTGGCCTTTCTTCTCTTGGTTACAACAGGGAAATAGATGAATAACTAAAAATATCATAGTTACATACTACAAGATGGGGGGAAAAACATGTCCATCAAGGTCAAAGCCTCCCAGATCTAGCATGTGGTCTGGACGAAGGCAACACAAAAGCCCCAGACAATTGTGGTCAGTCTTGCATCACACCGATTCTAGAAAGTAAGAGAAGCAAAACCCAGATCATTGAGAAAACTCTTCTCTATTCCCCTTGCAATTTAGTGGTATTCTAGACCATTATTAGGCCTATGTTTTACAATAAAATGAATAACCAAAGCTATTTTATTATGAAATTTTGTGTGTTGATTCTCAGTTTCCATTTTTGATGCTTTTGTAGGTTTTATGACCTCTACTAGAAAGTTGTAAATCATGGATTGTATAGATTTTTTTCTACATTTATCTACACCCCAGATTTCCCTGAATGGGGCACTTGGACTGACACTATACTATTGCTTATGAGGTGTATTCATGGCCTTAACTACCAGGGTAACAGACATAATAGCTGCTTTGGAGCCTAAAAACTAAAGGGCGCATTCCCAGTGAGACCTAGGGTGCAATTGGTAATGCCTAGAGATAATGAAAAGACATGGAAAACTGAATGTGCCTCCATCATAATGTCCCAGTAAATGTCATGTCTATAGATAGCCGAACCTCCTTAGATTAGTTTTGTTTTGGGGTTGGGTGGCTTTGGTCCTATATTGCTCCCAAATTATTCTACTCTGGGGTCTCTTCAAGCACTTGAGTGTAATAGGTGTTGGTCCAGAGGTTGTGTAAAAAATAACAAAACATTTATACTTCGTTCCCTCACTTCTTCTGGGCCTTCTAACTCTGTCTGCTACTCTCCCTCAGTCTCTTTGGAGATATCATACAGGCTACGGCCTATGATTGGGCCTCAGCAGTGACCCTGGGCACATGAAGTCCCTAGAAGACTGCTGGATGCTGCAGGAAGAACCTATTACACTCTATACTGATACCCCAGAATATAATATTTACCACAATGAAGGAGGCAACTTTAGTATCTCTGAGATGAATCCCCAATAGTTCGGTTTTGTAAAAAAAAAAAAAATGATCACAATGATCTTTGTGTGTGTGAATTACCCGCGTGCTATGATGTCATAGTGACTATTATCCCTGTACTGTGACACCACTGTTTATATTATCTAGCTACTGTGACACCATTGTGTGCATTATTTCTATGCAGTGACATCAATGTGTTTTTTATATGTGTTATTATCATTGTTTATTATTAGAGATGAGCGAACACTAAAATGTTCGAGGTTCGAAATTCGATTCGAACAGACGCTCACTGTTCGAGTGTTCGAATGGGTTTCGAACCCCATTATAGTCTATGGGGAACATAAACTCGTTAAGGGGGAAACCCAAATTCGTGTCTGGAGGGTCACCAAGTCCACTATGACACCCCAGGAAATGATACCAACACCCTGGAATGACACTGGGACAGCAGGGGAAGCATGTCTGGGGGCATAAAAGTCACTTTATTTCATGGAAATCCCTGTCAGTTTGCGATTTTCGCAAGCTAACTTTTCCCCATAGAAATGCATTGGCCAGTGCTGATTGGCCAGAGTACGGAACTCGACCAATCAGCGCTGGCTCTGCTGGAGGAGGCGGAGTCTAAGATCGCTCCACACCAGTCTCCATTCAGGTCCGACCTTAGACTCCGCCTCCTCCGGCAGAGCCAGCACTGATTGGCCGAAGGCTGGCCAATGCATTCCTATGCGAATGCAGAGACTTAGCAGTGCTGAGTCAGTTTTGCTCAACTACACATCTGATGCACACTCGGCACTGCTACATCAGATGTAGCAATCTGATGTAGCAGAGCCGAGGGTGCACTAGAACCCCTGTGCAAACTCAGTTCACGCTAATAGAATGCATTGGCCAGCGCTGATTGGCCAATGCATTCTATTAGCCCGATGAAGTAGAGCTGAATGTGTGTGCTAAGCACACTCATTCAGCACTGCTTCATCACGCCAATACAATGCATTAGCCAGTGCTGATTGGCCAGAGTACGGAATTCGACCAATCAGCGCTGGCCAATGCATTCTATTAGCCCGATGAAGTAGAGCTGAATGTGTGTGCTAAGCACACACATTCAGCACTGCTTCATCACGCCAATACAATGCATTAGCCAGTGCTGATTGGCCAGAGTACGGAATTCGGCCAATCAGCGCTGGCCAATGCATTCTATTAGCTTGATGAAGCAGAGTGTGCACAAGGGTTCAAGCGCACCCTCGGCTCTGATGTAGCAGAGCCGAGGGTGCACAAGGGTTCAAGTGCACCCTCGGCTCTGCTACATCAGAGCCGAGGGTGCGCTTGAACCCTTGTGCACACTCTGCTTCATCAAGCTAATAGAATGCATTGGCCAGCGCTGATTGGCCAATGCATTCTATTAGCCCGATGAAGTAGAGCTGAATGTGTGTGCTAAGCACACACATTCAGCACTGCTTCATCACGCCAATACAATGCATTAGCCAGTGCTGATTGGCCAGAGTACGGAATTCGGCCAATCAGCGCTGGCTCTGCTGGAGGAGGCGGAGTCTAAGGTCGGACCTGAATGGAGACTGGTGTGGAGCGATCTTAGACTCCGCCTCCTCCAGCAGAGCCAGCGCTGATTGGTCGAGTTCCGTACTCTGGCCAATCAGCGCTGGCCAATACATCCCTATGGGAAAAAGTTTATCTCACAAAAATCACAATTACACACCCGATAGAGCCCCAAAAAGTTATTTTTAATAACATTCCCCCCTAAATAAAGGTTATCCCTAGCTATCCCTGCCTGTACAGCTATCCCTGTCTCATAGTCACAAAGTTCACATTCTCATATGACCCGGATTTGAAATCCACTATTCGTCTAAAATGGAGGTCACCTGATTTCGGCAGCCAATGACTTTTTCCAATTTTTTTCAATGCCCCCAGTGTCGTAGTTCCTGTCCCACCTCCCCTGCGCTGTTATTGGTGCAAAAAAGGCGCCAGGGAAGGTGGGAGGGGAAACGAATTTTGGCGCACTTTACCACGCGGTGTTCGATTCGATTCGAACATGGCGAACACCCTGATATCCGATCGAACATGTGTTCGATAGAACACTGTTCGCTCATCTCTATTTATTATCCCAATACTGTGACATCACTGTGTTTATTATCGCAGTACTATGACATCACTGTTTATTATCCAAGTACTATGACATCACTGTTTACTTTCAATATACTGTGATATTACTGTGCATATTTTCCCTGTATTGACATCACTGTGTCTATTATCCTTGCACTTTAATATCACTGGCTATATTATTCCTGTGCTGTGGCTTCACTGTGTACATTATCTACACTGTAAAATCACTATGTACCTTATCCCTGTGTGTATAGTTAGTGTAAAACTAACCTTAGACAGATTGACCATATGCATTAATTTGGAGGAATTATTATCATGGAATCTATGCCACTCTGGCTGTAGTAAAGTATAAAAGTTTTGTGCAAGCCCAATATTGCACATACATTTGTGAATTTTCATCCATTTGCACCTAGTTTTTTGGCTGCAAGTGAGCACGATGTGGGGGTCTTTATGACCCAACAAACAGCTGATTTCGATTCCAGCACAGGGACTTGGTGGTTTACCTCTTCACTTGATGCATCTCACATCAGTGTAGCCAATAATTAAGATAAATGATTAATAAATCAGCCCCACCGTGTATTTCACGTCTGACAAAATAAACAGAAAAGGAGCCATTTTTTTATAACACTGACGAATGGCCATCATTTGCATCCACTTTCATCTGTTTTTAGCATTTTTTTATTTATTTATTTTTTGCATCCGTTAAACGGATCTGCTAAATGGATGCTAAAAGTGTGATGTGATGGACCCCTTATAGACAGGGAAAGTGCAGCTTGTGAAAGCAATGAGACGTCGTCTCATCAGGGATGGACAGGGTTAATCTACAAGGAGTTGACACAGCTGTGGTGAATACAATTAAAATTAATTGCTCTGCACTGAAGTTCCGTTTTCATCGGGTTGATACATGGACATCAAAATGTTGCTACAAATTCTAATTGCAACATTATACTCGCAGAATCCCATCTATTCCCAAAACATCTCTTTCCTGAAGGCTTTGGAAGCCATTACGACATTCCACATGGTCTCAGGCTCATTGTTTTTCATGAGGCAGAATGCCATGTTTTTATCATTAAACTTATACACAAGGGAAATTCTATGCTGATCCGACAGGTGTCCCAGGGAAGTATTTCTCCAGCACTGCAATGAAGTCAGATGGATTTAGGGGAAATTGGCTTGAGCTCCCAATACCTCTCAGCATACACATCTGCAGCAGTTCTGTTCTCAGGTAAGTCAGCTTTTCACTGTTGAAACACAAAGAATACAATTGTAATTATCAGACAATGGGCCCCTTGTGCGAAAAGAAAACGTGCAGCCTCAGCAGTGAACAATCTTTCTGCATTCAGGATACATAGTTTCTCTCTTCCAGGTCTTCTAGGTGCATGGTTCATGTGAAAATAATACAGTATCAAGAACAAACTGTATCTGTATATCGATGGCACAACACGGGTGATCCAGAGAATGGGCGTACAGTCTGTTTAGTCTTCCAGGACAAATTGCAGATCTGCTCTGATTCCTATAAAGCTCTTCAGGGAGGCATTTATATTCATTAAGACCCTAACAAAAGAATAAAAAGCAAGGCAAAACTTCAATTTCTTTCTTAAAATTCTGTATTTGTGTTTTTCTAAAGGACACAAAGCAAGAAAAAAAAGGATGGTGGATTGCAAATGCAAATCTAGTACAGCAAGAAAGACCACAAGTTAAAGCAGCAGAGCTTCATCACAATCTAGTGAGACATGGAGCGGGTATTACAAAAAAGGAATGTGGCAGAAATTCTAGGTTGAGCAGGTAATACACTGTATAGCTGGGAGTAGATATATTGAAATGCCTTGATGCCAGTGTCACCAATAATGTGCATGGCCACACACCTTATCAACTGCCCTGCTTTGTAACCTTTGGTTCACATCTGCGTTGAGTAATTCGTTCAGGGAGTCCACATGGGGACCCCCTGAACAGACTACCGAACGCACTGGCAAGCCGTGAGCAGTGAAAACACACGGACCCAGTGGCGTAACTAGGAATGGCGGGGCCCCATGGCGAACCTTTTAACATGGGCCCACTCCCCCCCCAACCGACACCGACGCCGAAGACCTCGACCGACCCCCTCCTCCGCAATCTATTATGTCCTTTAGTAAGCCCTGCACACAGTATTATGTGCATTAGTGGCCCCTGCACACAGTATTATGTCCCTTAGTGGCCCCTGCACACAGTATTATCCCCCACAGTGGCCCATGCACACAGTATTATCCCCCATAGTGGCCCATGCACACAGTATTATAGCCCATAGTGGACACCCATAAACAATTCTTATACTCTGGGGTCTGAAAAGTATAATAATCTAAAAGTATAATAATCGGAGACCTGGGGGAATAAAAACATAAAAAATTACTGTTTCTTACCTGACCCCCGTCTCCTACGCTGTCTTCTCCGCTGCCGTCCTTTTTCTATGACATCGGACGTCACATGACCCAGGAAGTAGGCCGGGTTCATGTGACGACAGACAAGTAGGAAGGAGGCCTGGCAGGATCGTGGAGAGGTAAGTAACAGTGTTTTTTACGTTCCCTTACCTCTCCCGGTCCACCAATCATTATACTCGGGGGTCTGCATTACTCAGTGGGAACCGAGCCTTAATTTGTATTGTGAAATCTATGAGTGCCAATCACATCAACATCACAGCAAGGCAAGCTAATGCAGAATCGCTATTATATATTTAGGTTTTGCTGCGTTTTTGGTTTTTTTGAGCCAAAGCCAAGAATGGCTATAAATGGAAAGGGAAATATATAGGAAGTTCTAATATTTCTACTTTCTGCTCAATCCACTACTGACTTTGACTCAAAAAACTGCAACAAAGTCTGCAACAAAAAAAAACTGCGTTTCAGAAATGTGGGGCTTTAGCCTTAAGGTGCTCCTACAAATAAGAACAAGACATCCAAACCCAATGATCTCCCCAGGATCAGCTAACTACATTAAGTATATGGTGGTGAGCCCTGAAAGATGATGTTGGGATTGCACTGGATGTGTGAGATTTTTAAAATACCCGAACCTTTGTTGTAAGGGAAGACTAGCCATTGCCAGAGGTCTAGCAGTCACTTACTACCTTTTCCCAGTAAGAACACATGCACACTTGGCCAAGCTGAACATGCCTGAGTATGGAGGAATTTGGAATTATAAATTCTGGTTGAACAGACAGCTATTGACAGTGTGTAGGCAGTGAGGTCTCTTATGCCGGGTTCACACGGGGTTTTTTGGTCGGAAACCGCGTGAAAATCTGGCTCAAAAAACTGCCTCCCATTGAATTTAATGGGTTCCTTTTCTACGAGTGATTTGTTCCCTCTCGCAGAAAAAAGAAGTGACATGCCCTTTCTTCAGGCAGATTCCGCAGCGGAATCCACTGCAGAGTCCTCAGCGTGAACACTCCCTCCTGACTAGGCCCATTCATTTAGGCCTAATCCGGAGCGGAATGTCATTTTTTGGAAACGATTCTGAGGCTGCCTCTGCCTCAAAATCTGGTCCAAAAAACCTGTGTGAACAAAGCTTTAGGCTAAGGCTCAACATTGCGGAAACGCAGCTTCTTTGGTAGCAGATTTTGTTGCGTTTTTTTTTTTAGGGAAACCTAGGAGTGGATTAAGCAAAAGGGAGAAATATAAGAACTTCCTATATATTTCCCATTCCTTTTGTAGCCCTGTGGCTTTGGCTGAAAAAAACGCAGCAAAATCTGCAACAAAAAAAGCTGCGTTTCATAACAGTCGTGAACCCATCTCATTTACCGGGATAAAAAGTAGCCTATGTTTTAATCGAGGTTACAGTCTATCTATGTACCAAATTTTATTCAAATCCATTCAGTGGTTTTTGTGTGATTGAGGAACAAACATCCAAGTTTTCACATTTAGTATAGTATAGTAGAGTATATAAAAAAATAAAATAGGAAGGATAGGATACTATATTATACTGCTCTTACAGCAGCTTATCTCAGCCAGGTCTGTTTTCTTTCTCTGTAAACACACACTAACCCTCAGTGGATTGTGTACACACAATTCCAAATTATTTGATCATCTCCAGGCAACATGCTGACACACTGGATGGGAAAACATCTTTAATCCAAATTGGGAGTTTGCTACTTTTAAACATGCTGGGAAAAAGAAAGTCTAATTTGTTGCAAAATTCTAAAACAACGACAGCTATGAAGATAGCCAGAAGTCAACAGAGTTCTCCTCAAACGTAACTGACTGGGATCATCAGCGCCAACAACATGCTCATTATATGGTGTCCCAGCGAGCTGCTGAGATGCAGGAACAAACTCGGGCACAGCACGAGGAATGAGTTTAGCAGCAGGCTAGCTTGACAGCTGCCGAAACACCGGAGCAGGCAGATCATCAACACCAACAACACACTCATTACATGGTGTTCCAGCAAGCTGCTGAGATGCCGGAACAATCACAGGCACGGCGTGAGGAACAGTGTGAAGTTCAGCAGCACTACAGCTTAAAGGGGTTGTCCCATCACAAGGGTCCTATCTATACTGCTTGTTAATGTGAATGTAAGACTTTTCCTAAATACATTGCTTCAGCAAAACTGCTTTCTTTGTCCACTATCTTACTTTATTCATTTTTTACACTAGTGTGAACGACCCCCTTAAACACCACCTTTAATGCCCTTTAACATAGGCCATGTTACATATCACCGCAAAGCTGAGGGTGCACTGAATTGAGTGCACTGTAAGTTTTTCAGGTATGTGCCCCACTGCCAGAGATATCGGTGCCATTAGTTTCAACACCATCAGAGGGGCCGACCTCACACCTCAGAGTCATTGCTTTTCTCACTGACGACAATATTATATATACACTGTGGTGAAGCCACTGGGAAAAGCATTGTACTGTGTGTGGGGGCCACTGGGAACAGCATTATACAGTTTAGTAAATAAAAATGTTTTTGTCTCCTTAATTTTTCAGGTTTTTTTTTTTTTTAGTCCCTGACTGGCATAGGATTTCACTCCCCCCCCCCCTCCCCCAGATTACATCAGTCTTAATAAATTCCTCCCACTGTTATCACAGTCTTCACTGGGGTGGCCAAACTAAACTTCCTATTGGTATGTCATTGGAGTATAGGAATAAACCAGATTACGCAGAGGAATCCCACACAAAATATTTCATCAGATTGATACCCAGCACAATGTGCCTATAATAGAAGAGTCACAAAATATATAAGATAAAGCAGAAATTATTTATTTTTAAAAAATAAATAATATGAACTTTATCAGATATCTGCATCCTGGCAGACTTTACATCAGGATGCCGGTAAAGTTTCAGATGACGCAAACGTGAAGACTGACTGAAGAGTTGGCGGTATTCATTCTAAAGTCTTCACATTGCAGCAACACAGAATTGCGTTCCAGAATCCCAATGGCTGGGTGTCTTCTGCCGGGATATAGATGTACCTCCTGGAACGGTTTAGGAACCACCTTCTTCTGTGTGATACCGAATCTATTGGTGGCCATGCCTCCTTTACTTCACGTGTTGGTGGTGAATTCTGGGTCTCAGAAATATTTTCACTACTCTTTTGTAGTTCTGTTGTTGATGCTCTGAGACATTTGGGAAGCCACCGTCTTCTTTGTGGCAAAATGGAATCTTGACTTGGCCAGGCTTCCTTCACTTGAAACTGTAAAGGAGTAGTCATTCTCTCAGAGATATTTTCGCTTCCATTCTCTGACTTTATTACCTCCAAGTCTTTTTGTTCCTCATTGACATCCAAGTCATTTTGGGGTGTCATCATTACATGGATGCTCTCGATGTCTCTCACTTTCTTTCCTTCCTTATCCACCTCTTCATTGTCCTCGTTGGGCCAGAAGAGTAAGACCTTGCTAAACTTGCAAAGCCATATTTTGTTTGGAAATACTTCAATGTCTTCCATACTGACTGTAAACTACTCACAAGCACAAACAATTCTCCACCATCAACTGTAACCCTCAAAGGAATGTCAGTGCAGCATCTCCTTATATATCCTGCGTGATGTCATAAGGTTCTACCATAGCTAACACTAGAGAACATTCCGTGGTAGCTGCAGTTTTTTTTGTTTTTTTTTTAATATTCTATATCTTTATTAAATCAATAACATAAAACCACAATATGTCAGTTACATAATATGGAATAAACACAATGAGGACGTAGCAGGGTCCCAGATGGCATGTATCTGATATCCTTGGTGCCAGTTATGATGAGCCCCACCACCTTGCTGCCTCTATCAAATAAAAAAAAGCAGATAGATCCATCACAAATGGCCATGTATAGGTTTCTGTGGCCTAAATCTGAAGAGACATTGAAAACAATGTAGAAGGTGGAAGATTTCAGATTCTTCCTCCATCATTCTGGCTGTTGCTAGTATTCTATAAAGAGAGCCCTGGATTAAAGGATTTGTACAGGATTAGATAAGCACGGCAATTTTTTCTAAAAACAGCGCCACACCTGTCCATGGATTGTATCTGGTATTGCAGCTGATCATCATTGAAGTCAATGAGATGTAGCTACAATACTACATATATTGAAAAGGAAGATTTACTTAAAACAGATTTATCTAAACCTGGACATCTCCTAATTTAAAGTCCAATGCCTCAAATTTTCAATATTGGACCCTGGTTTTATGAGTAAAAAGGAAAAAGCACCATCTTTAATGCTGTGGAAAAAAAAAAAACACATTTACGCTAGGTTCACACTAGCATTCGGCAGTCCGTTCTGTGGTTTCCGTCTTCTGCGTGCAGAAGACGGAAACCTGTCAGACTGGGTCCGGCCGTGAGCGGCGGTGAGCGTTTTATGCTCTCCGCCGCAAAACCGTTTTTTTTTTTAATCAGACACAGAGTACTGCATGTCCGATTTAAAAAAAACGGTTTTGTGGCGGAGAGCATAAAATACTCACCGCTGCTCACGGCCGGACATCTTTCAAACCCATTCAAATGAATGGGCTTGAAACATGCCGGCAGGTTTCCGTCTCCTGCCTCTGTTTTGTGCAGGAAACAGAAACCTGCAGAACGGAGTCCGGACACAGATGTGAACGAGCCCTTAATTATATATACAGGTAGCAAATACAGTTCACTGTATTGCTATATGAGCCTTTGGCGAAGTAGGACCTAGATAATTCTCATCTGTTGTCTCTTTCTAAAATAATTTAGTAAAGTAGGTCAGCATGTTGTTAGTCAACATCTTTGCACTGGTTCCACTTATGACAATGTGCTGAGGAAATGACCACTCAAGTGCAGAACATATGGAAGACATTCAGCTGGTGCAGTTGACCTCGGCTTTTGAAGAAAGATCTGAGTTCTGTGATGCATAATTCCATTTTCCAATTGAATTTCATGAGATTTGTGTTTAAGGTTGTTCAGCCTCTTATTCTTCTTGTTCAAATACACTGTGCAGACATCAAAGAGCGTCTGCCACCAAAAAAGCACATTTTTAGATGCTAAACCTAAATGATACAATAAATATATTTTTGGAATATTCATCAGAGGCTCTACCCCTGTCCAGAATGCATAAGTTAGGAGTTTCCACTGCTTAGCAACAATGAGTGTGATTGGTCTAAACTTTTTCTGGAGTTTCAGCCTTAGACTTATTCAGCAGCATTTTAGATCCATTCAATTCCAAGCAATGGAACACTAAACTTGAAATATAAAAATGTTCGCAGGAGCAATGAGTGAAGGCAGGGGCGGATCCAGGGCCGGGCGAGCCGGGCAACTGCCCGGGGCCCCGCGCTTAGCGGGGCCCCGCGGCCCGGCCCTAACAAAATGGTCCCGGTCAGCCTCGGCATAGTCGGGCAAGTGCCGGGGCCCACAGAGCCTCTGGGGGGCCCCCGGCACTTGCCTGTCACGATTTCAGCTCATCGGCGTCCATCCGCCGATGAGCTGAATACATACGCGATGCAGGAGCTGTGAGATCAGCTCCTGCTTTAAAGCTCCGGCCCGGCTTGCGTGTGTAAGCGCGATGACGTCATCACATCACGCTTACACACGCAAGCCGGGCCAGAGCTAAGCAGGAGCTGAGGTCACAGCTCCTGCATCGTGTATGTGACTGGAGAGAGAGAGAGGAGCATCGGGGGAACGATGGAAGGTGAGTGATAGAAGGTGAGTGTAAGTGTTTGTTTTGTATTAAATGTTAAGGTGGAACATAATGAAGGGGGCCCATGAAACTGGGGGGCAAATGAAGGGGAGGGGGGGAACGGCATGACACTGGGGCAGATGAAGGGGGTGGGGAGAGAACGGCATGAAACTGGGGACAAAGATGGAGGGGGCCCAAAGAAACTGGGGGGCAAATGAAGGGGAGGGGGCGACCGGCATGACACTGGGGCAGATGGAGGTGGGGAGAACAGCATGACACTGAGGCAGATGGAGGGGGGGAACGGCATGACACTGGGGCAGATGGAGGTGGGGAGAACAGCATGACACTGAGGCAGAGACGGGGGGGGGACATGAAACTGTGGGCAGATAAAGGGGGAGAATGGCATGAAACTGGGGACAGAGATAGAGGGGGGGACATGATACTAGGGGTATATGAAGGGTGTATATGAAAATGGGGAGAGATGGAGGGGGGACATATAATTTACGGGTGACTGTAGGAGGATTATACTGTGTGGAATCACATGAAAAATGAATGAGAATGGGCGGAGTCAACATAAAAGTGGGTGGGGCCTAATTTGCTGTGGCGCGCTGCGCGTAGGGCCCCGCCAAAGTCAATTGTCCAGGGCCCCGCAAACCCTGGATCCGCCACTGAGTGAAGGAACAAGCCATTTTTCAACAAATCTTCACCTGCACTATGGATTTATGACAAAAAGTATAGTTTCTATACCTATTATAAGTAGTTTCAGTCATTTAACTTGGTTTTCCAATCTCACTGTTTCAGCATTTTGCCTGTTGGCTCTTCTTCTCATTTACTGTAATTCCCTCCCTCCCCCTTCCTTCCTATTGCTGAATGGGACACTGAAGTATCACAATACTTATGCAGATCAGATAATATGTACATGCTAGTAGAGAACAGACTCCATGTTATCTCTGTGTTTACATAGAGAGATAACAGACTCATCTTTATCAGCAAACTGCAATTAACTGAACTGATTGTCCCGCCAGCAGAGCAGTGTGTGACATCATTTGTCCTATCTCACAGGTCAATGGTTATAGCAACGCTGTATAAACAATGGGAGGAATAAGTTCACATAGCAGGCAAACAAAGCAGTATTTCTAAAGCATTATATTTAGGAAAAGTCTTCAATTTACATAAGCTACCAGTATAGCTAGCATCCCTGAGATGAGACAACCCCTTTAATACTTTATAGACTGGCTCCAGCTGTTGCTACCTGGCTGTATACTCTAGACTAACTTGGAAAAGTCACCTCCTAATAACTTCTAATTTGTCCAGGTAACTGGGCTGTACTCTGGACTGATCATTTAGCATGACACTCTTCCTTGGCCTACTTAGTCTGGCAGTCTCAATGTGTCCCAGCTGGCAGCTCTGGTACTGTACAGACCTCTCCAACCCAGTACACTTTCCCTTCTAGCAGCTCCAGTACTGTACTGACTCCTACCTCTTACCATAGCTCTGGACTGTACTTGATGGCAGTGACTGGGAATCATGGCACACTGTCCCTCCTGCTGAACAAATGCATCCATCTTCTTATTGCTCAACTCTCTCTTTGCAATTCTGTTCACTCAACTGCTTCCTACTGACACTGTTCTGGCTGTACTGATAGAGCTCTGACTAAACTCTGGGCTCTGACTAAACACCTATTCCTGTCTGGTAGGAATTCTGCCTATCTTCTCCCTGACTATAAGTTCTGTGGATGACATGTCCATAGGCATTGCATTTCTACAAAATGCAAGTTTTAATAACCCCATCTCCATTGGTGTGTGACGAATAGCATACCTTCTTCACGTGCTTATGGACTTACAGATTCCAGTGTAGGAATCCAGAAGGAGTGGACTGAAGAGAGTCTAAATCCGACCCTCACGTAAAGGGCAGTTGGCCTGCAGATGGCATGGATGCAGGAGACTGGCCTGGGGGCAAACTGAGAGAAGACCAGACACTGCAGTTCAGAGGGACCCAAAAGAAGATTCTGACTTCAAAGAAGTGAGCAGCAGCTAGGTACCTGGTAGCCGACCAGTGGTGACCAGGAAGCAGAGGTGGTCACAGTAGCAGTGTGGCAAGCTCCATGTGAGGGAGAGAAAAACTCTCCATGCACAAGCGAGGTGGCCAAAGGCCACAAGTGAGAGATGTCAGTATACCTCTCTGTTCATTCACTTTCCCAGGTTGTTATGTATTCTCAATGACCAATAAAATCCTTGAAATTCCCATCCTAGTTATGCTTTTGTGTCCATCATCTGCATGTTACAGGTGACACAACCCCTGAGTCCATAGTCCTTCCATCAGTATGGTTGCCCAATAGTCTGGGGATTGGGGTTGAACTACCGCCCTTGGTCCTAAAACACTTCTCTCCAGCTGACCTGCCTCTGACCTCTGTAATTAAAAGCACAGTATTAAATGAACACAGTGTAAAGTATGTATGGCCATCTTGGAGGCATATCATCAATATAAGATACAAGCTCCACATTAACCCCTTCAAGTAGAAAGCATTACTAAGATACACAATGCAACAGTGAGGTATATACTTCATATTAACTCTCTGAACATGTTAGGGTCTATGATTCACAATAACACCTAGCCCCTAAACTAGATTCCAAGGAATAGTTAATTTTGATGAAATATGCATTAAAAGTGCTATATGTACGACAAAAGTCTTACAAGGATATTCTAGTTATAAGAATTGCGCCTAAATTGTATTATTTGGCTGTCAGGTTTTCCATTATGATATGTATTTTAATGTTGAAAATAGTAGGGAAGGGTAAGAACTAGATTAGGAGCAATATATAACTCACTCCAGTGTCAATGGAATATTATACTTACTATAGTGTTCATTTTTTTATATCAGGCAAAGGAACGTAACATGCTTTGTTATTCAACAGGAACTGATTACAGCGAAAATGATGCGCGGCATGAAACCATTTGTGATTCTACCTAATTTGCATAAACACAGTCATTACAATTATATCAATGCCCTAAGGATGCTTTAACCGAACATTAAAGACACCATGCTGTTAGAAAGTGTGCCTACTGTAGACTGCTCGCTCACAGGCAGGGAAGGGAATCTTGGCACACACTGGATCTGGATGAAAAAAAGGCATTTCCAACATAGTATAAAAAGAGTAAATGACATGATATCGATCACCTACTGAGCCCCAAAATGTCAGGAATCAATGGCAGAGAATTACAGCAACCTCAATCTAAAGTTAAAAAAAAATCACTATACATAGTGATAGTGTTGGTGCTGTGTCCACACCATCTCCTTACAGGTCTCCTTACAGGATGAAGCTGAATCAGCAAATATCGGTAGTTCGGGCATAATTCAGACTTAAAGGGGTTGTCCAGGATATAGTTTTCCACAAAGAGGCCAGGGAAGGTGAAAAATTAAAAAAATATATATACTCGCCTGTCTCCAGGGTTCCTACCTGCTCCTTTGGCAGACGTCCTCGCCTCCCCTGAGGCCAATCAGCGGCATCAGTAGCCTAAGGAAATTAACTGGGACATCACTGAAATATGTCATCAGTAAAGTCACGTATCCTTTCCTTAGGCCACTGTTTGGCCTCAGCTGTCATGTGTGGTGTGGACTTCTGCTGGAACAAGACCCCAGGAGCAGCAAGAGTGGACCGCAGTTGGAGATTTCGGTGTACTGGATAAAGGTCAGTTTGGGGGCCTCCTTGCAGAAAACTTTATATCTCGGACAACCCCTTTAAGAATGCTGTATATAGGGTAGTCTGAGATTGTGGTGGTCATTTTTCAGACAGGTTAATGGGTACAGGAATAGAAGAATGGTGGCACCAGCTTTTGAACAGCAATTTGCAACTTTTTTCGATTTGTGCAAAAATATTGTGCTTTTTATAAAACTCACTGCACTTGTAAAAATAGATGGGAAGGTAAGGTACAGTTAGCCTATCAAGCTGAAGTGAAACAGATTTATCGGTTGAATAAATGCACAGATTACCTCAACAGTAAAGTAACTACTCAAGACCTCAGTGTTTAGACTTGAAGGGGTTGTCCAGGAATCTCAGCACTAGGGCAGGAGGCTGTGAAAGGTGGAACGCACAATCACACACACACGCACACACACAAAAATACTCTCCTGTCCATAAGGAAAGGAACTAATCACATATGTAAGTCACATACGGCAAGGACATCCACCGGCACAACCTTCTGCATGTGCTGGACCAGACAGCACCAGCAGACACCGGAGCACCTGCCCAAATACTAAGACTCCTGGACAACTACTTTGATGCACCAAATTACTTGACATAGTTGGTACAACTTAAGGCCACACAGACTCCAAAAAAAAAAATAACTTGAAAAATTTCCCTCTTGATAAATGTCATGGTGTGAGATTTCAAAAGTCAAGCATGCTGGTCAATTGTGGATGTTTAGAATTTTGAGTCTTCTGGAATTTTGAGAGGTAATAAGTCTCAGATGCCAGGTGGAGACCTCACATGAGCCTCCTCAGCCTGCCAGAGGCTATGTGAGAACTCATGTGGCCACATTAGCCTACATGGGTAATATTTCGACACCTGTGGAGATGCACCCGCTATCTTATTTTTTTGGATGTGCTAAGCTCTGTCTAAAGGTTTTTTTTTTAAAAAAAACCACTGACAACCAATAGTAGCAAAAACCTGCACCTTCTGGAGAGCACATCTGCTTTGGGTCCCATACAAATGAGTCTATTGAACGGTCAATTGACTTTTTCATGAAAATCACACTAGTGTTTTTCTACAGCATTTCCGGGACAAGGAAATTTAGATTCTGGGCTCATCTTGGTGAAGGGATCGGTATAAATGAGTGTGTCAGCTTGGAGGTGCTTTAGTGTTAGATACATGATTTATACATAATTAATAATTCAGTACCAGAGACGGGTTTTATCAGTAGGTCAATACTTTTGACAGGGCCACCTGTTTTACAATCCAGATAGTTGATCTCTTTTCAGGAGAATAATTTGAGGAGTTTTCTTGTAATATGTCTCAAGCTGATGCAACTAATTAAGATCCACCATCTTATTAGCTCCTCGGCCAACTCAAGTCTTTCATCTTCATCATTTCAAAGAAGTACAGAAAGCATCCAATCTGGACTTACTGTCCCCAAAGACTGTGTTTTGTTCTGTCAGTCAGCCTTGATGTATGAACGCTTTCTCTGCTGACCTGTAACTAAAGCTATGTTTTCCAGATGGAGGCTCTTCATCAGGTGTTGACCATATGGTGCTGTTTTCAGCTTTCAATCAATTGTTTTTTCAGATAATCGTAAAACTAAAAATCATCTCCATCTTCTTTACTGACACATCTAGTGGAGCTAAATTGCTACAAATGAGAATTCAACCCCCACCCCCAATTTTGGTTATTCCCATATTTTACCAAATACGTTTTGTGAACCTTTACTCAAGAGATTGGTGTCCAATAAAGATTCAACATTCAATAAAAATAAAGTATAACTCACTGCAACACATGTTGAATATTACAATGGATTTAGGTCTATGGGTAATGGGTTTTGGCAGCGATCGTGAAATGATGGAAATGTAGAAAAAAACATATGCCCACTTTATGAACTATTCGCCAATAGAACGATGGTGTATATTGCGATACACATTATATTGTTCACTTTTTATGCTCTGATGATGTGTCCTAATATCGGTGGACTTATGTGACAATAAATATGATCCAGCACGTCAAGAGTCCATGACATCAGCTGGTAATAAGACCCTTTCTAGACCACATATGGGGCCAGGTTGTACCTATTCCTCTAAATGCTATAGTAAAAGTACAATAGTTTGGGTTTATGGAAATGTTATCCCTTCTAAATTGATATATAATATGTACGTGAATATGATTAACACGACCATGTAGTCGAGGGGCCCATCAAGATGCATATACTACAAATGACGTCCTATACTGTATATGCATTTCTCTATAGAAATAAGTTAGACTTAGAAGTTGGAAAAATGTTCTTAAAATAATGAGCTCTAGATCTTTACTTTTAGAATGAAATAGATAAGTGTTTCACTTTTGTGAATATCAGTTTGCTACATTTCCCTGTATAATTGCCAACCTTAACATTTATTTTACAGTAACATTCTCCAAAACAGGCTAGCCACACACCACAAGGGTCAAAGGAAAGCCTCCGCTCATCACATAAATGATGTTACATTGCACTGAAGCAATAAAGTCAATATGCCATTAGGGTACGGTAATATATAGTGTACTGCAAATTACAGCAAACAGGTGACGGTGCTCAATACTGGAGAACTATGGTCTGTATAACACTAGCGCAGCAATGAATGCATTATATGAAGGCAAAATACTTATGAAATAGGAAAAAGCAATAATATCAAATGCCAGCTTGATGCCACTAAACATACTACAGTACAGCCATGAAGCCAGTATACGACGTATAAGAGCTTACTTTATGCTATATGTCTATGTAGGGCTGGTGTAAGGTTAAGAGGTCGACTGCAATCTAAGTGATGTTTAATGCTTGTCAGGCAGAACGAAAGGGAACCAGGGGGTCTGTGGTCACCCAAGGGCTGTGCAAATGTTGTGATAAGAGCACGATTTGCTTATTTTATATACAAAATACTTTGTGTGTGTGTGTATATATATATATATATATATATATATATATATATATATAATCTCACTGTGCTATGTTATGTAGTTTAACCAATTCTACTCAATGGTAGGTTTTGGGATATATAAGTATTGGAGTGTAGCATTTAAATTGTCCAGTCCTTTCATTCTCAGGGAGGTATGGCACATATGGGTTTTATTCAATATTAGGTAATTCCTTAGATGTAAAGGAATCTAATATTTGTATAAGTTTGTAGATTCTACTTCTTTGATAGATGTGTAATATTGATTTTACTTCTGCTTAAAGAAGAGGTCAAGTTTAGAAAAAAATATATATCTGATATAAAATTCTGAATCATACAAGGTTTACTGTTTAGGATGCTCCTCTTGGAGAACCGTTTGCAAAGAGCATTTCTCACTCCAGAGGACCTGTCCAGTCCTGCATTACACAGACAATGCAGTGATTTGAATGGACACTGTGTAATTCTTAATTTTATCTGTGGTGGCGCTGCAGGGAAATAGAACACTTACTGCTATGTTTCTTTCTTGTTGTAAAAGGAACAGTCTAATCCTGTAGCCATTATACAAAGTGGATAAGCATACTAACACTAGTTATATGATGGGATATTGAGAGTATGTTTCCTTTTCCTCACTCCTCTGGGCCAGTCATACAAAGTGCATCAATAGATAAATGGGACACAACATGCAAAGAATAAACCCAACCATCCTAGAAAAAAGGAAGAAATATATTATATATAATCTAACCAGAGGCATGATCTGAATTAAGTAATGTTATTGTAAGTCTCAACCTTTACTGCTAAAAAATCCTTTTAATAGGAAAGTCAATTGTAGTTGTTGTGTTATTGTGGATAGAACATATTATTGAGTATATTAAGTGTGACTTGATCAAGAACTGTAGATTAATACTTCAAAGCTTATATTGAACATCAGACGTCACCTTCTTGAGTTGCTGCAGCCAATATGGACCGAGTATGGACAAGCACCATTGATAAGGAGAAAGGTATTCCCCAGTTATTCATTTCAATTTAATAATATTTTTCCATGAGGAATAACAGAGGAACGGCGCAACACAGAGTTCTTAGGAAATATACGGCACAATTATTTTTTATGAAGAATATAGGGGCTTTCTAAGGCTGTATTTACACTGAGTAACGCTGGCGTTTTTTTGTGCTTATTTTTGCACATAGCGGCGCGTTAACACCGTGTAGCGCCACGTATACGCCGCGTTAACACCGGGCAATGCCACCGCAAAATAGCGCGGCGTTAACACAGCGTACACGCGGCGTTAACGCGGCGCTAAGCTGCGTTAACGCGGCGCTATGTGCAAAAATAAGCACAAAAAACGCCAGCGTTACTCAGTGTGAATACAGCCTAAAGCATATACAATACATCAATAGAGCTGAAAAGTCCTTTATAAAATGTGGGTGATACATGGTATCCTGCTTAGAATAAAGGCAAGAGTTTCTTGTAGGACATCAAAATAGAAAAAAAAATGAGGACTATGTGCTCCTATGTATTTTGTTTCCCCACAGTGGGATTTGTGTCTCGCATGCATTCTTTTCTTACCTCTGCTGTTACAGCTGGAAACTCACAGGAAGTTAGTTGGGATGGGGGCTGTCAGGACCCAATGTCCCTCTCAGGTGTGTTACTGTTATTGCAGACATTCCTTCCAAAGGAGAAATAGCACATTTGTAAACTAGACACAAAGGTCACCGTCTGAGTGATTAATGCTGTCATGTCGCTGTCCAAATTACTTACTCCCTGGGGGTGTTTGCATTGAGCAGACCAAATGTGCTTAGCAGATTTCTACAAATCCATACAGTTTAACACAAAAGAAGTTTGGAAAAATCCCTTGTTAAATCCCACTGTTCCACGCTGTGCACCTCAACCGCGTGCCTCAAGTATGCGGGTGTATGCATGTGGCACATCCATCCACTTGCCTTGTCTAAATATCTGCAATCTTACAAAGTCGCTATCTTTGAGTTCCCAAACTTGCACAATTATTCTTGCTTTGTGAAACAAAGTGGAGGAAAATTATTAATCTCTGCCAGATTTCTTGCGTTATGTAGACTGGCATTAGAATCACTAGTCTTCATAAATCTACCACATTGTTTAAGACTTTTGGGTTATCTTTATTTTCATTTTCCATGTCAAGAATTACACACACATATATTTATACTAAATCCTGGTCTGCAATTTTCACTCTAACAACTTGGCCTAATAATAGTCTGACACTTGTCAGTTGTTCTATTTGGGTATTTACATAACAGAGAACATAATATAACCCCTCTATATGTTACACCACTAACCCTTCATTGTATCCATTACTGACGTTACATTTTATCTACTTCTGCTCCTCCCACAAGGAATGCCTATAAAAAATCTCTCATAGACCTCAATAAGTTGGAGCCAATCTATTGCTCTCTATGGCCATGCCTATGCTTTAAAGAACATCACTAAATGACATTTAGACTGGGCCCCACGTGGCGTAAATCCCATCCCCACATTGCAGATAATTATGCACAGCGGAAAAATTGGAAATCGCAGCATGTCAATTCTACAGAAATCCTGACGGTTTCCCTATACATATAATGGAAGCAGAAGATCTGCAGAGTAAACTCCTGAGGACTTTCTGTGAAAAGCACTGTGGGATAAACCGCTGTATGTTGCCGCCGTAGCTTTTCTCGCAGCACTTTTTTTTCTGCAGCCCACTATTTGGGGCCTTAGCCTGAGAGAGAAGAAAGAGACAAGATGGCAGCCATGTAACCATGTACAGAAAATAGAATTTAGAAAAAAAAAAAATCTATAATCTGAAAATAAACAGATTAGAAAAGTGATATATTTTACTGGTTTTAATAAATAAAAAGCAAAACTGGTAAAACATTCTTTAGGCCCCATTCACACAGGGCACGGGACCGCATATTTTGGTCCTGATTTTGATGTGGGAAGCCGCGTCAGAATAGGACCAAAATGCACCTGCAACTGTTGCGGCTTCCGACAGTCACGGCTTCCTGCTCACCCATTTGCTTCTTTTTTCCACTAGCAGTTTGTGCCGCTCACGGAAAAAAGAAGCGACTTGCCCTTTCTTGCCGTGGATTCCGTGGCGGAATATACCGTCGATTCCGTGGCGCGAACTCTCCCTCCCAACTAGGCCCAATCCGTAACAGAAAGCGTGACTGGATGCTGGTGCACTGCATCGGCATCCAGTCGTGGCTAGTCGTTTTTTGGACCGGATTCTGAGGCGGATTCTGAATCCAGTTCAAAAATTCCTGTGTGAACCCAGTCTATGGGGTGTAATATCTACAATATCCTTAAAGTGACACCTAACTAGTTTTAATTGTTTAGTCATCAAATGTGGCTGCTGTTGACAGATCTAATTGTGACTAACATCATTCACACATTATATGAATAAACAATGCTCATTAGCACATTTATATAATAATAATTAATAAATAATTGTTAATTGATTATTTTCCCTGTAACTAGGACTAATATATAATATAATACAGCTTCTGATCATGGCAGCTTCCATAGCTTTATACATAACACTCTTCAAAAAAACACAACAGCAAAGCAGTGAAAAATAGCAAGTGTTTCCTCTATTTTATTATGCAGTGGGTTTTTTTTTTGTTTGTTTGTTTTTTGTGGCCTTAGCCTTAAAGACGCTCCATTCTCTATTTTAGGTAGATCTCACCTGTGTATTTTAAAGCAGTTTTCTATAGAAGGATTTTCATTAATCTCCAAGAATTCCTTACATGATGTAACATCCCGTTCTTTCCACATTTTTTGTGGTGTGGTCATGGTGCGGCTTTGTGCCACCCCAGATCCATGCGGTAATATTCTAATACCCTTTGATATGATAGCTAACGTCAACACTCTGAAAGCACTGACTTCTTAATTAATAACTTTTTCCTCAGTTTTTTTTTAAGAAATGGGCTTCAAAGTGAAAAATCTGACAGATAGAAATGTGTTATACTAATATTATTCTAATGATTAAACCCTGGGTTATGTCCTGCTGAAGAAATCCTGCACTTTGCGGGCTGGTCCTATAACATCCACACACTGACTGTAGGGTTGTCTGGGGTTGGAGACTTTGCTTTCCTTCTTGTGTCATGTTCTTGTTATTGTATCTTGTTCATTGTTTTATAAAATAGCCTGTTTATGTTGGAGAGCCGTCTGATGGCGTTGGAAGGATTGCTCAAGAACCTCCAGCTAAATTTTATTTCAGCCACAAAAAAGACAAATGTTCACAGAGGACATGGTTTGAGTAGTGAGGTCTGAGAGGGAAGGCGTGGGAGGATTTCTCAGGTTACCATCTTGCTTTGCTTTTTCACCACCTGTTTACTGACCAGTTGGAAAGGTTTGATAATATATGAGTTGTATGTATAACATCTGTGCAGCGGGATGGGGGGATTTCTGGTGGGAATTATGACTGGCAAGAGGTGAATGAATGAGTCAGCAGTTCAGTCTGACAGGTCCTGAATCCTTCATTTACATTATTGGGATCTTCAAATAAATGATCTAGTTCCCACTTTTTTACAGAGATGCAGCAAAAATATTCTACCTGTACAGTATTACATGTACTACATTACATTACATTACATGTACAAAAGTTTTAGGCAGGTGTCGATGCTGAATGTTGGTTTATTTTTGGCAATTAAGAAATTGAAATGAATAAACAATAGAGAAATCTAAATCACATCAATATTTGATGTGACCTGGAAGTGATGACATGGCCCCCACGAGCCCTGATCTCAACATCATCCAGTTGGTCTGGGATTACATAGAGAGACAGAAGGATTTGAGCAAGCCTACATCCAGAAGATTTGTGTAAGGCTGATGCCCCACGTTGCGCAGCTTTTTTTGTTGCGGATTTGTTGCGTTTTCTTGAGCCAAAGCCAAGAATGGCCACAAAGGGAATGCAAAATACACAGGCAGCTCTTATACTTCTCCCTTCTGCTCTTCCACTCCTGACTTTGGCTCAAAAAACCGCAGCAAAACCTAGAATGCTTAGAAGGCCATGTTCACATCTTCACTGGAAATACTTTTTTGGCTGAGACTACACATTGCGGAAAATGTCTATAGCTATTACTAACTGCACGAATGTTTGGGTGGGGATGGTCCCTTAGTTGTTGGGCCCCATAGCTGCTTAGGCAGTAGATATGCCCATGATGTTTTCTAGTATTGCAGTGTCAGGGCTCGTTCACATCTGCGCCCGGGGTCTCTGCTTTCAGGTTTCCGTTTCCTGCCCGAAAATGGGCAGGAGACGGAAACCTGCAGGTATTTTTCAAACCCTTTTAAATGAATGGGTTTGAAAAGTGTCCGGCCGTGAGCTCTCCACAGCGAAACCGTTTTTGTTTTTTTTTATCCGGACACAAAGTCGGACATGCAGGACTTTGTGTTCAGTTTAAAAAAAACGGTTTCGCCGCAGAGAGCACAAAATGCTCACCAGCGCTCACGGATGGAGACAATCTGACACGTTTCCGTCTTCTGTCTGCAGAAGACGGACATCTGAGAATGGAGACTGGACGCTGGTGTGAACCCAGCATCAGGTTTGTTGTTTTGGAGCATCTGTGTGTAGAAGACTGACATGTAAATGAACAATAGTCATCTTAAAGTAAACCCAGTACTCAGGAGAATCTCATCCGAGCACGCTCTGTGCCTACAAATGACCTGCTCTGCCTATTCCTCTGCCTGCCTGCAGCACTTGCCTCACTGATATCACAGCTGCTTATATTGCCTGGTCACACACGAGCCTCGTCCTTGTCCACATGAATAATGCTGAGAGTGCAACAGGGAATGAGCCGCAATCCTTATATATTGATTTATGGAGAAGCAACACCCAAGATGTTTAGCTTTATTCATCGCTATACAGCTGGGGTTTCCTTCAGAGCATTAGCCTCAGTCTGCATGGCGTCTGTGTCCAATTCACATCATATTTGTATTCATTTTTACAGAATTTGGCTCAATATCTGAGAATTGGGAAATGTGGACATTTCTTGACATGAGATTTATATTGTATTATTTGAAGCACATGCTTTTATTGTTATAGATACGGTATATAGTTGTTTAATCTGGACAGTAAGGTAATATGGCTGGGTGACACATAAATGGGCAAGTAGGAGGCTAAAGTATTACTTGTAATACCGCACCACCATTATAATTCACAAACATCAATTCTGGTGATCCACATTTAATTTTTGAATATAGATTATTAATAGAGATGAGCGAACACTATTCGAAACAGCCGTTTCGAATAGCACGCTCCCATAGAAATGAATGGACATAGCCGGCACGCAGGGGGTTAAGTGACCGGCCGCCGACAAAGTCGGCGTGCCGGCCGCTTCCATTCATTTCTATGGAGCGTGCTATTCGGAACGACTGTTCCGTATAGTGTTCGCTCATCTCTAAGAGACAAAAAATTATTGGGTTAAAAATCACAGAAAATAATATCTACAGAACAGAGGCATAAAATGAAGATCTTGGGTCCAGTGCAAAATTTGCACCAAGTTCCCCCAACTATAATGTATGATTTAAAGTCCTAGGCTTCTAATTGCAAGAAACACTTTATGGGCCCCTAAGGCTCCAGGGCCCAGGTGCGAAAGGTCCAGGGCCCACGTGTGAGTGCACCTGCTGCATCCCCTCAAGCTATACCACTGCTGCAGAGTGTATGTCTCTAGTCCATACCTGCAATTGAGCGACAACAATACTACATAAGGTCCATGGACAGGAGGGGTACTGTATCTGGTCAGTATACACCTTCCTCAAATCTCATAGAACTTCTATAAAACAAATGCTCTTACACAATTTCTTAATATACGGGATTCATTAAGATTACAATGGCAGACAATATTGTGTATTGTAAATGGTAAGTACCAATTGTTTTATGTACAGGAATTACTGGAAAATGCAATTGAAAGTGGGACCAACAAAAAAAATTGTTGCATGTAAACAAACCAAACACACCCCTAGTCATTTCTAACTATCTAGGCTATACATAACACTGTGATCTGTACTTATTAGGTTATATCTGTAGTAAAATACTTTAAAATATTTTAAATGTCCAAAAAGTCCATATGTAACCACAAGAAGGGACAATTACTATCTGTACGTGTCTTTATTTTATACTACTAAGCAGAGAGGTATTTACTGCATGGTCCTCAAAGGCCAATGGTTCTGGTGTCACGATGGGAGAAAAGAGAACTTTCATGTTGTGATTTTGCAATATTTTGATGTTAACCTGGTTACCTAGCGGAGATCTGAATTATTCATGCATGATGCTGCACCTTCCTTATAGTTCCCATAGTGCTCTATACATATATTTTGCTGCAATCAGTTTCCAAACACAATGGGAAGAACGTTTGTTACCCTGAATGTCAGAATGTTTGTGTCAAAAAGTTGCAAAAAACTAGTTAGGTTCATTTGTACAAAATGTTTGCAACATTTTGTCTGTCACACCTCTCACAGTGCAAAAGTTATTGTAGTTAACCTGTCAAGCTGATGAAGTCATGAAAATTGTCAGAATCTAACCCCAGTAAGGGGCTGCATGGAAAGTGAAATGACATCTCATAAAAATACAGCAATTTTATCATACAAGTTATCATCGGCAGCACAGGGTCCAGCAAAAGTGATTTTCAACTCTCCCTTATACCATAGTACCCTTCAAATTTGGGTGTATTCTGCCAGACCTTGATAGAGCCTGGGTCCACCGGAGGATCTTCTAGTACTGGGGTGGGTCAGTCCAACACTTTATGTTTTAGACCCTTTTTTTTACAACACAAACAATTGGCGCTATAATAGACACTATAAACTTAGTCTAGACAGTCTAAAGATGCACCAGTTGTATCATCAAGTATCGGCCATTTTAATAAACTGTCGCATTTTAGGTTTGTCTAGTCTAAAGTTACCCAGTTTAGACATTAGGAATCTCAATGTATGTATTAGACAAAATGCTATCAGTATTATAATTATGCATACTTGTACTTTAGAAAAGATTTCCTTGTAAATTGTCCTTTGGATTGTAGAAAGGGAGTAAGAAGTTTCCGAATGTTAGAAGCGATGTATGTGCCAAAGTTAATTTGCCATTCAGTGTGCATAATCTGCTGTGTCTGAAGAACTTGGCTGTGGAAATAGGTCTGGCCCTGTTGGGCTGAATGTCTCATTTCAATGTGAATTAATGATGTCTGGGTCATTAATTCTTCTCCCATTGAACCACTCATCAGAGTCTCCTTTCAAGGCTTTATTATACCCAAATTAACCGTTTGCCTTTGGATGAGCCAATAATATGTTCATTTGGAAGCGATGTAACTCTTTTTATCCAATATGTCACTGGTTTAATACAATTATATGCCTATCAAAATGTTGGGGTTTGTGTACAAATTGCCTATGTCCCTAATTCATATATTACACCTCATATAAGACGACCACACCTCAAATTTTTTAGGCCAACTATTATAATATGTTCATTATAAACAAGTAATATGCTTATACTGTGTGAGGTGTATATATATATATATATATATATATATATATATATATATACACACTCACCGGCCACTTTATTAGGTACACCATGCTAGTAACGGGTTGGACCCCCTTTTGCCTTCAGAATTGCCTCAATTCTTCGTGGCATAGATTCAACAAGGTGCTGGAAGCATTCCTTAGAGATTTTGGTCCATATTGACATGATGGCATCACACAGTTGCCGCAGATTTGTCGGCTGCACATCCATGATGCGAATCTCCCGTTCCACCACATCCCAAAGATGCTCTATTGGATTGAGATCTGGTGACTGTGGAGGCCATTGGAGTACAGTGAACTCATTGTCATGTTCAAGAAACCAGTCTGAGATGATTCCAGCTTTATGACATGGCGCATTATCCTGCTGAAAGTAGCCATCAGATGTTGGGTACATTGTGGTCATAAAGGGATGGACATGGTCAGCAACAATACTCAGGTAGGCTTTGGCGTTGCAACGATGCTCAGTTGGTACCAAGGGGCCCAAAGAGTGCCAAGAAAATATTCCCCACACCATGACACCACCACCACCAGCCTGAACCGTTGATACAAGGCAGGATGGATCCATGCTTTCATGTTGTTGACGCCAAATTCTGACCCTACCATTCGAATGTCGCAGCAGAAATCGAGACTCATCAGACCAGGCAACGTTTTTCCAATCTTCAATTGTCCAATTTCGATGAGCTTGTGTAAATTGTAGCCTCAGTTTCCTGTTCTTAGCTGAAAGGAGTGGCACCCGGTGTGGTCTTCTGCTGCTGTAGCCCATCTCCCTCAAAGTTCGACGTACTGTGCGTTCAGAGATGCTCTTCTGGCTACCTTGGTTGTAATGGGTGGCTATTTGAGTCACTGTTGCCTTTCTATCAGCTCGAACCAGTCTGGCCATTCTCCTTTGACCTCTGGCATTAACAACGCATTTCCGCCCACAGAACTGCCGCTCACTGGATGTTTTTTCTTTTTCGGACCATTCTCTGTAAACCCTAGAGATGGTTGTGCGTGAAAATCCCAGTAGATCAGCAGTTTCTGAAATACTCAGACCAGCCCTTCTGGCACCAACAACCATGCCACGTTCAAAGGCACTCAAATCACCTTTCTTCCCCATACTGATGCTCGGTTTGAACTGCAGGAGATTGTCTTGACCATGTCTACATGCCTAAATGCACTGAGTTGTCGCCATGTGATTGGCTGATTAGAAATTAAGTGTTAACGAGCAGTTGGACAGGTGTACCTAATAAAGTGGCCAGTGAGTGTATATAGTTTAACATGTCTATATTTTTGTAGATAGAAAGCCATGTTGTTAGCTAATGTCTTACATAAATGCAAATACTAATGCAAAAGATGGATATACACCTTTTACCCAATTATGAGTATCTTGGTCAAGTATGTGTGTATTCTCAATTGAGAGAATGGGGAATAAATCACTGCCAGATATCACTTACAGCAGCTTATCTCTACTGAGAACAAATGATCACTATGATGAAATCTTCATTTCCATGACACTTTCCAAATAAACAGGGTTTTCCAGGCAAAAAATGTTTTTTTTCATTTAAAAAAAAAAAAATGTTTGTTAGTACTATTAATGGGTTAATAAATGCACCCATATCCCTTTAGCTGTGTTTTCAGTGATTTCTAGGTGTCTCTGGGAGCTCCTGCTATCTACTGTATTTGTTTACATGGTTCATCTTCCTGCTATGTAGATTCCACTCTAACCTCTCTCACCTCACTCCTCCCCCTCCTTCCTCTCTCCTTCCCTCCCATACACCCACTCCCTGTCTCTCTAGCTATCCTGCCAACTACTAGCCCTTCCCTACCTACTCAACCTAACCCCCACCCCATTATATACTTACCTATCTTCCTTCCAGGTGTCTTCCTGCAGGATGGACCCTCCTTCTTTACTGATTCTGCAGGCGCATACCCTTTTCCCAATACTGCTCTGTTCTCTGCAGTGACAATCCACCTCTACTGTTCAGGCGTGGGAGCTGCGCAGTAGAGAAGGATTATGGGCAGCAGATCAGCGTTTGGAGAAGCCCGCAGGAAGAAGCCTGGAAGGTAAGTATGATGGAATGGATGGGAGAAATAGTAGTAACAATCCGTTTCTGGAAACGGGGAAATTGAGAGTCATGGGATATTCAGAAAATGTGGGTAAATATTAGAGATGAGCGAACACTAAAATGTTCGAGGTTCGAAATTCGATTCGAACAGCCGCTCACTGTTCGAGTGTTCGAACGGGTTTCGAACCCCATTATAGTCTATGGGGAACATATACTCGTTAAGGGGGAAACCCAAATCCGTGTCTGGAGGGTCATCAAGTCCACTATGACACCCCAGGAAATGATACCAACACCCTGGAATGACACTGGGACAGCAGGGGAAGCATGTCTGGGGGCATAAAAGTCACTTTATTTCATGGAAATCCCTGTCAGCTTGCGATTTTCGCAAGCTAACTTTTCCCCATAGAAATGCATTGGCCAGCGCTGATTGGCCAGAGTACGGAATTCGACCAATCAGCGCTGGCTCTGCTGGAGGAGGCGGAGTCTAAGATCGCTCCACACCAGTCTCCATTCAGGTCCGACCTTAGACTCCGCCTCCTCTGGCAGAGCCAGCGCTGATTGGCCGAAGGCTGGCCAATGCATTCCTATGCGAATGCAGAGACTTAGCAGTGCTGAGCCAGTTCTGCTCAACTACACATCTGATGCACACTCAGCTCTGCTGCATCAGATGAAGAAGCAGGGGCAAAACGGTCCGTCGGGGCTCAGAGTGGAGGTCGCAGCTGGTGAGCAGTGATTTATGTATATGCTTCACATTTTGTCCTATGTAGGTTGGCTTATGTAATACTGGCATGTGTGTGTGTAACTTTACATTGGTTCTGTTACCTTATATGCTCTTACTATATAGTGGTAATGTGGGTATGATCTTTGCAATGCTACAGATATATTTTTTCAATTAAGTGCCCTGATCTTGTGATATTGTGGGCAATAGGAGCCTATTTACATTTATATATACAAAATACTGGGCCTCTCTATACACACATTTATTGTGGCTGTTTTCATCCCCTACACCACTAGCAGATTATACACCTGCTGGAGCTGCTCAGTCCAGTGCGACCTCCACTCTTGTTGTGTGTTTTTAAATGTTTTTATGTGTTTGTATTTTCCTGATACCAATATTTTTTACAATTAAAAACATTTTTGTAACAATAAATTTAGATTTAAAATCAAAAGAATTTTTTGTGTTATTTATACATTGATACTTAGTTGGTGCTCTAAATAAAGGTTCTCCCTAGCTATCCCTGCCTGTACAGCTATCCCTGTCTCTTAGTCACAAAGTTCACATTCTCATATGACCCGGATTTGAAATCCACTATTCGTCTAAAATGGAGGTCACCTGATTTCGGCAGCCAATGATTTTTTCCGATTTTTTTCGATGCCTCCGGTGTCGTAGTTCCTGTCCCACCTCCCCTGCGCTGTTATTGGTGCAAAAAAAGCGCCAGGGAAGGTGGGAGGGGAATCAAATTTTTTTGGAGTTTGCCACGTGATGTTCGATTCAAATCGAACACATCGAACAGCCTGATATCCGATCGAACATGTGTTCGATAGAACACTGTTCGCTCATCTCTAGTAAATATACATTTTTGATCAAGTAAGAGAGTGTTTGTTAGTGTAGGGATTTATATTTATTCCGGACAAACCCTTTAACATCTAATTAGATTGTCAACTGTCCCACCAAAATCAGTAAATTTAGCTAACCTTAGTCTAATGTGTATGGCACACCTATAAGGAAGACTGTCACCAGAGCCCAGCAAAGGAGCAAGGAGGGTCTTGCCATTGCTCCAAAGAGGCAAGCATTCATGCCCTTATAGCTCCATAGAGCCTATTTCCATATTGACAAAAACAGCAATATCTTATCAATAGAGGCCCAGATTAACAAGAGGAAATCACTGTTTGATTCAGGTGACTCTAACCTATCGGACTACTGGGCTGGGTTGATATGCTGAACTTTGGTGGCTCCCTTTTACGGCTACATTGATACTTTTTGTACTGGTTTATCTGAATTATTTGTCCATTACATTAGTCATATTGTAGCCCTAACTTTAACTGACCACTCATAGGGCTTAATACACTCAAGTAGTTTAGATACTGCTCTGATCCAACACCAGCATGCTATGGGATTAAAGAATACTTATTGAATGCCATCCATTTTGATAGCTTGTACCAGAAACCATAACACTGTGCCAGAACAAATATTACCCATTGTTATAGGACCCACCAGTTTCCAATGTGGTGTCCATCAGTTTAATAAGGAAAATAGCACTGTGTGCAATTTTATCCAAGTAAGGGTTCGTTCACATCAGCGTTCGGGTCTCCGTAGTTCAGGTTTCCGTTTCCTGCCTAAAACAGAGGCAGGAGACGGAAACCTGCAGGAGTCTCTCTCACCCATTCATTTGAATGGGTGAGAGAGATGTCCGGCCGTGAGCGGCGGTGAGCGTTTTAGGCTCTCCACCACGAAACCGGGTTTTATAATCCGGACACAAAGTCGGACATGCAGTACTCTGTGTCCGGATAAAAAAAATCCGGTTTCGCGGCGGAGAGCATAAATCGCTCACGGCCGGACCTGGTCTGAGCTTTCCAACTTCTGGCATGCAGAAGACGGAAGCTCAGAACGGACAGGAGAACGCTGGTGTGAACCCAGTGTAAGCAGTGGTCTCAGGGAACTGCAGCACTGCACCTATTACTTAGTGGGGTTGTCCTGTATAACAACTTTTTTAATATGAGGCCATGGAAGGTGAAAAAAAAAATCCAAACTTGCCTGTCCCCATTGCTCCGGTATTTCACAGTGTGGTCCAGTCCTGCTGTTCCGGCATTTTCTTCCGACTGTGATGTCCCACACGACTAAGTACCTGTGACGTCCGGTGTCCCTTTCCTTAGGCCTCTGATTGGGGCTAAGTACCTGTGACGTTCTGTGTCCCTTTCCTTAGGCAGCTGATTGGCCTCACAAGCCGTGACGTGCGGCGTGGACTTCCGCTGAAGAAAACACCAAAGCAGCAGGACTGGACCATGGTGAGAGACACTGGAGCACTGGGGACAGGTGAGTTTGGATTTTTTTTTTCACCGTCCTCCACCTCATATAAAAAAGTGTTTATTATGGCCAACCCCTTTAAATAGGAGTGGTGCTGCACATGCTGCCCATCCACAGCAGCTTCCAGCACCCATAAGCTGCTAGAAAAGATGATCTGAGCAGGGTCTGGGTGTCAGACCCCCACAGATCACATACTGTTGACTACCCTATGGGAAAATTCAATTTGGAGCCAGGAAACTCCTTAAGATTTGTGACTATGCCCCAAGATGTTTTAAAATAATTTTTCTAAACTAGATTATCCACGAGTATGGTTCACATGATCAATCCTAATAATAATCTGTATATTTAATTTTTCATTCAATATTTTTCAATGATGATAAGAGGATTGCTATATATAGATATTGCATAAAATTACTACTGAGGTTTATATTGGGGGCTGAAGTGTCTGTGTCATGCTGTAAGAAGTTATTCTGGGGTTGCAGTTGTCACCCATAAATAAACCTACCCACCCCAATAGAGGATTACAGAGGATGGCTGTAAATGGCAAGCCTTTCTCTCACTGTGGTCAAGTGATACTATGCTCAGAGAAACAAAAGACGCCTCTGTAACATCACATCTACTAAACTGTACAATGGATCAGCAACATGTAAGGAATACATAAATGTCCATGTATGAGATAGCGCACATGGGTAATAAATCATAGGGTCACTGCTGGATGTAGTATACGGCTTTATGCCCTGGAGCCCCAGTAAATTGCTGTAATGTTTTGGACGTTTCTGTTGTCAAAAAGAGATGAAGAGACTCATACAGGCGCTTATGGGAAAGATTATGGCTCCCGATACCTGTGCCAGTCTAGAATCCACAAATTCTTGGTGTCAGATATATAAATGTTAAGCCCTTAAGGATTACATCTCTCTCTTTATGTTTCTCTTTCCTGAAAGAATCATCGGGATAGCTTTGGCTTCTCTCGTCTTGCTTCAGTAGATAAAAACAGCCACTTTATAATAAGAAAGCAATGAAGTTTAAATACACTGGTCTAGACCATTGACTTCTATGGGAGAGTGTTCTAGGCATGCTCTGTGATGTCTGCAGAGCTTATTGCACTGTGAAATTGTCTATAGTGACTTGAGGATTCTGTGTCTTATCTATATAGACATGATCGCTGTGATCATCTGTGTGCTAGTAAGTGAGCGGGCTGCTGCAAAATAAAATCTCCTAACAGGAAGTCTCAGCATAATCTTTAGCTTAGTGGCCAGTGTCAGAACTGCAGGATTTTTCAGAATTATTTAAAATATATGTAATAACTAGCTTTTACCCGCGACTTCGTCTGCGGTGATTTGAGAATTGGGCGGACACAGACGTGTGAAACTGTAAAAGTACTTTAAAAAGTTTGGTGGGCTAGCAAATGTGATGTGATGTGTTATATTGTGTATGTAGTGATACAGACAATGTGATGTGTTGTATTGTGTATGTCGTGGTACAGACAATGTGATGTGTTGTATTGTGTATGTCATGATACAGACAATGTGATGTGTTATATTGTATATGTCATGATACAGACAATGTGATGTGTTGTATTGTGTATGTTGTGATACAGACAATGTGATGTGTTGTATTGTGTATGTCGTGATACAGACAATGTGATGTGTTGTATTGTGTATGTCATGATACAGACAATGTGATGTGTTGTATTGTGTATGTCGTGATACAGACAATGTGATGTGTTGTATTGTGTATGTAGTGATACAGACAATGTGATGTGTTGTATTGTGTATGTCGTCATACAGACAATGTGATGTGTTGTATTGTGTATGTCGTGATACAGACAATGTGATGTGTTGTATTGTGTATGTCATGATACAGACAATGTGATGTGTTGTATTGTGTATGTCGTGATACAGACAATGTGATGTGTTGTATTGTGTATGTAGTGATACAGACAATGTGATGTGTTGTATTGTGTATGTCGTGATACAGACAATGTGATGTGTTGTATTGTGTATGTCGTGATACAGACAATGTGATGTGTTGTATTGTGTATGTCGTGATACAGACAATGTGATGTGTTGTATTGTGTATGTAGTGATACAGACAATGTGATCTGTTATATTGTGTATGTAGTAATACAGACAATGTGATGTGTTATATTGTGTATGTAGTAATACAGACAATGTGATGTGTTATATTGTGTATGTAGTAATACAGACAATGTGATCTGTTATATTGTGTATGTAGTGATACAGACAATGTTATGTGTTATATTGTGTATGTAGTGATACAGACAATGTGATGTGTTATATTGTGTATGTAGTAATACAGACAATGTGATGTGTTGTATTGTGTATGTAGTAATACAGACAATGTGATCTGTTATATAGTGTAAACTATATGTAAATGTGAGTGAGTAGAGTGAGGGCTACTCCTGAGGTGACAGTAAGGAGTGTGCAGGCAGGTTGAGGCAGGAAATGCCAGGCAGTGTGTGTGAGTCTATAGCTGGGGCTAGGAGTCCTGCTTTTGTGAGTCTCCTGCTAGGAAGCCATGTTGTTTAGTGGCACCCAAAGTAGCCTGTGACTCAATCCTAAGGGAAAACTATGTTTGTGGAAAATTGCACGCAAATCCGTCCAGGCGTTTTAGCGTGATTGAGGAACAAACATCCAAACTCACAAACATCCAAACACACAAACTTTCACACTTATAATATTAGTAGGATAACATGTAATTTGTTTAACAACATCTGGCAATATATTAGCTTTAACAATTTCTGCTTGAAGTCACTGAATTAAATCAATGTTTTTTTTTTTTCCAATGGGCATCTTGTTACGGTTACACTATAACTATTAACCTGTGTCCTTACACTTTGTAGTCTATACTTTGTTAAAGTTCTTTTGCTAGGGAACCATACCAAAACTATGGGAGAAGAGGGAAAGCATATTGTCTGCATGCACATCTGGACTAGTATCTACCATATATATGGGACCAAAGAACCCAACTCAAGGGGTAGATTATTGCACCGTGGGTCATTGTCTTTCCTACCACTAGTGGTACATGCAACAGTGTATTGGGTAGAAAGCAGAAATTCTGAGTTTTTGAAGTATAATCTCGACAGTTCCTTACAATATGTTCTCATCTCTACACAGAAAAGACTGATTATTTCTCTGAATACTTTCTGCTTGACTCTTATTATATGTGCATTCTTCCTTTTTCATCTAAAGAACCTTGAATTAAATGTCTACTGAAGATAACTCTGCACCTGTCGCCCTCTCGAGTTCTTTATTTTCTGGTTACAAGGACATTTATAAAATGTTTTTTTTTTGACTATTTATAAAAGAACCCTACCATAAAAGACACCTTTTTATTTTAAAAATATATATATATATATATATATATATATATTTAAGGGAGCCAGACTCATTGAAAATACAGTTCCACAAATCTATACAGTCCCATCTGCAGGCTATGTGTTTGATAGCAAAATGAGCATGTTTTCTGTACCATGCCACAGATCATATTGTACTTTTAATGTGATGCGATACCTCTTAAGATATAAACTTTGATAAGGTAATATCAAAGTTGCAGGAATTTCTGGATCTGAGAATCACACTTATGTAACTGAACTAGCTGGTATCAGTAGCAAGTACTTGGGACTGTCAATGAAATGTCTGCAACAAATCCAACACATTTGAGGTTTTCAACTATAGTTCTCTTTAAAGGGACTCCATCAATTAGAAAATCACTTTTTGAACTAATGGCACATTGGAATAGCTTTTAAAAAGGCTATTTATACTCTTACCTTCTATACTCTTCTTCTACCAGCCATCTCAGTAAAATCCACTTATTGTGATATGTAAACTACGCCCAGAGAGCGTTCCCCTTGTGTTCTGAGCACACTCACGTCATAACCTCTCGCCGCTCCTTAATTAATTCTTAGTTATTTCTGTTCATGCCCCTCTTCATCTTCTCCCGATCTTCTGCCTTGCGTAGGCATCCGAAGCTGCACTGTTGCGCATGCGCAGTCGGCTCAATGTTCATGTAACAGACAACCGCAAAATGGCGGACTGAGCATGCATAGTCGGCTATGCCCAAGCCAGAAGTGGCAGAGCCAACTGCGCATGCACAAGATTTCATCCCCGTATAGCACAGTGTCAGATGCAGCGCTTTACAGATGTTGTCAGTCACTGCCCCATATAGAGCTTACAATCTACATTTTCGATCAGTATGTCTTTGGATTGTGGGAGGAAACCAGAGGAAACCCACACAAACATGGAGAGAACATACAAACTCCTTACAGATATTGCCTGGTCACTACACCACATTATACAGTAATAGTAACCAACACAGGATCAATCTACTAATGAATTAAGGCCACTTGACACTACTCTAGACATCTACAGTGTTTCAATACATTTGGCAATCTTGGCCATCCTACATACCCAATGACTTAATGATAGAGAGTTTGGATTGTGAGCCTTGCTTGGGGTGCTGTTGTCGATCTCTCTGTAAAGGGCTGCGAAATATGATGGCGTTATATGAGTAAGCAAAAATAAATAAACATATGCTACTAAGGGCCCTTGTTTCACCTCCATCATACACATCTACCTTTATTTTAGTTTAATTCTCCTTAAATGTCACAAAAACCATTAATTCTCTATCTACGGAAATGTCCAGTTTTATGTTTCTGGTTTCTTCATTGCTTATAACTACTTTTTTATTATTAATCAAACTACAAATGCTTCTACTTCATGGAGAATACAAGTACAAATAAATTCTTGTGTCGGTAAGACAAGTGGGGAGATCTATTAACCTATTTTGTCCTCTCTGTGACTCTCATTAATTAATATTAATGTAAGAAGTCAACGTGTCTTCTGTGATATCCATAAAAAACTCCTTCCAGAATATTCCCTTTAATGACCTTTCTATCCCTGTGCCCCAGTGGCATAATGTCCTTTCATGCACCATCACAGAGCCTCACTGTGTGTCAGCTGGACTATATCAGAGGTTAAAGATCAGTCAGGACACTAAATCAATGTTTCCCTGGAACACTTCTGTAAGTTTTTTGTGTTTTAAACAAATACGTGTCCAAGTATTTCTGTATGAAAACATCTGCTCTCACTTCAGGAACCATAAAAGTCACACTGATATCATATCGGAGTCATCCCTTGATGATATGAACTTTTTACCCAACTTTCTCCTCCTGAATTCACTTTCTTAGTTTTGTGAAGGGTATAGCTCATAAAGTCTGCCCATTTTCAGACTGTAGCCCACCAGGCAACCAGATGAATGCCACACATCCAGCTTCCAAAACTAGTGGCGGTCAACTGATATGAGCAAGGGAAGCCATAACTGGCCAAATATTTCCACTGCGTGGAAATTGACTTATTACATGCTGGCCATATAAATTAATGGCCAATCACACAATAAATGAATAGATCAAGTCAAGTTAGTAGCTCTAAAGCAAAGTCACAAGCCAAAGAGCTCCTCCTCTCTTACCTTCATGTCCTAAAAGACAACGGAGTTCCTTGATAAGACAATCTTTTTAATATTTTATGACAGGGGTGGGCAATTAATTTTCCCATGGGGCCACATGAGAAATTGTAATGGTTCTAGAAGGCCATGCACGCTGTGGCAAATTTAGCTCCACCCACTTCTATGCTGACTCCGCCCATTCTCAATCATCTTTCCATGTGCCCCCACAAAGTATAATCCTCCTACAGTTACCCTAACATTATACACCCCCAGATTATAATGTTTCCCTCCAAATGGCCCACAGTGTTAAGTCCCTCTCCTGGTGCCCCAGTATAAACTAGCAGAAACTAGAGGGGGCATTAAACTGGGGCAGCTGGTGGGGGACTATTTACAGAGCCTCCAAGCTGTGTAAGGGTTATTTGACCAAGAAGGAGAGGGATGGGGTTCTACATCAGATGACCTGAACTCCACAGTCACCAGACCTGAACCCAATCGAGATGGTTTGAGGTGAGCTGGACCGCAGAGTGAAGGCAAAAGGGCCAACAAGTGCTAAGCATCTCTGGGAACTCCTTCAAGACTGTTGGGAGACCATTTCAGGTGACTACCTCTTGAAGCTCATCAAGAGAATGCCAAGAGTGTGCAAAGCAGGAATCAAAGCAAAAGGTGGCTACTTTGAAGAACCTAGAATATAAGACATGTTTTCAGTTGTTTCACACTTTTTGTTAAGTATATAATTCATTAATGTGTTAATTCATAGTTTTGATGCCTTCAGTGTGAATCTACAATTTTAATAGTCATGAAAATACAGAAAACTCTTTGAATGAGAAGGTGTGTCCAAACTTTTGGTCTGTACTGTACATACTGCAGAAAATAACCCAATTCAGATGAATTTTTGCAACAAAATTGCTATGTGAATTTACTATATTATGGACTTGTGCTTAAAGAGGACCTTTCACCACTTTTGGGCACATGCAGTGTTATATACTGCCAGAAAGCCGACAGTGCACTGAATTCAGCGCACTGTCGGCTTTCCCGATCTGTGCCCGGTGTACAGAGCTTACGGTGCCGGTACCGTAGTGCTCTATGGTCAGAAGGGCGTTTCTGACCATTAGCCAGAGACGTCCTTCTGCCTCGCGGCGCCTATCGCGCTGTGCTGTGGAGCGGGGAGGAACGCCCCCTCCCTCCCTGATAATGCTCGTCTATGGACGAGCTGTGTGAGCAGAGGCTTTCTGGCAGTATATAACACTGCATGTGCCCAAAAGTGGTGAAAGGTCCTCTTTAAGGACTAAAGCTGGCAAGAGGTGACAAAGTTCCCCAAGCCAGTAAAAGGCTTCAAGCAAAGTCTGTCCTTTCCAGTGACACTGCCCTCAATATTTCTAAAAATCGAAACAAATAAGAGCTATAGTTATAGAATTTCATTTTGTTCCAGAAAAGCTTTAAAACACATGGCGTTAAATAAAAATCCTGATGAGATTCCAGACAGCCCCATGCATTATTGATATTCTGTGATCGACCTGCGATATAACTCAACCTGCGCAATAATCTGGATGTGAAATCGCATTTAAAGTGACTTGATGTATGTTCTTCTAGACAATCAGAATGAAATTAAGGCAGGGATTTTTTGAAGACTGTCAAGGAAAAACCACTGTCTTTTCATTTCCAATTTAACCTTGAAGAAAAGCCACCCCGTAGTGATGGGCAGGGGGGAAGAGGAGAGCAATGATATATTCTGCAAGATCACAAAAGCCTCATTATGAGAAGCAGGTGATGGCCAGAGTGTGAATATGCATTTCAGGCCATGGTGGGGTTTATACATATGTATAGCAAAGCAACAATTAAATGATAATGGACACGGACTTAATGAGATGCTTTGGCGTGTGGCTTCTGCCTTCACTTACTAACACGGACACGGCCATATTCCATCACCTCCTCTAAAAGCGGGCTGAGTGCTGTATATATTAGTTCTGTTTTCTGCCATGTACTATTAATTAAAATGTTTTGACATCAATGGTTTCATTGCTGAAGAGCCGGCAAAATAGCCGTCATTTGGGTAATTTGTTGCAGCATTAACTGCGAGCGGTGAGGTGATGCCTGTTAGAAAATCACATATGCTTGTCAGAAGACATGAAAGAAAAAGGTCAATGTGTAGAATGCAAACACAAAATCTGTAGACAGGGCTTATGTCCATAGACCAGCACAAAATACAGGGACATACATTATAGCACACAATACTGTCATTAAGGCATTACACAGAGGTGTCTTTAAGGAGGATACTGTTAAACTGAAATAACATATTATACCAAGGATTTAGAAGGTAATTCAGCTATTAAAGTAAAATAGTGTTATTATTGGTGGAGAATGCAGCCTGTGGCTCTACAGTGATATCTATGTAGGCAAGATCAATACAGTTATATTAAAGTGGTTATACAAGATCCCATGTGCTTTTAATACTGATTATGTATTCACAGGATAGGTAATGAGTGTCTGATCCAACACCCGAACCCCACACGATCAGTTGTACCAGGAGGGACAGGGGCCTGAAGTAGTCTGCTCCTATTCAGACACCATATGTTTGTATGATTAACTGAGTCTGGTTGAGTTGAAGCATGGGTGCCAATGTCTTTTTTTGTTTGTTTGTTTTTATTAAAATATTTAAGAGGATTGTATTCAATTCTAAAATGGATGATGAGCATTGTCTGGGCAGCACCACCTGAACACTACATCCCCCAGCAGACATGGATGCAGGGTTACATTTTGTACTTGCTGCCTGTTCCTTGCTTCTCCACATTATCATGTATGTGTTCTTTCTCACACTTGCACACTTCCTTCCTGTTACTTAAAGGGCCAGTAAGTCATTCCTAGTCTATCTCTGTCGGTTTGCAATTTAAAAGTCTCTTTTACCTGCCACACCCTACCTGAGCAAAGGTTCCTAGTTCTCTAGTGACGAGCCAAGATGTACCTGTATGCTATTGTTTAATTTATAGTATATGCTCCCATCTTGTGTGTCTCACCTCGTTTCCCCTCTGCTGAGCTATAAGACCAATATTAATCATTGTTGACCCATGCTGTTTCTGACAACTGTACCTATGCTACCAATCCTGATCTTAGACTGTATTCACACTCTGCCTCTGCCTGATACCTTGAAAGACTGCACAATAGTCCCTAATCTGCCTGTTCAGCTGTCACAAAGACCACACCAAGAGATAATGACCTGCTTGTGTCCATGAAGCAAATTCCAGATCCCTGGACAGAGGTTAACGGGTGAAGACCAGGGGGCCACTTAGACAAAGCCCTAAGCCATGGCCCAGAGTCAAACCAGTTTAATGACACAGTGGGTCCATGTCCATTACTAAGAGGGAGCACCACAGCATTTGATAGAGTTTGCTTGTTTTTCTTAACGTAAAAAATAAAGTTGGAATAGATCCTAGGAAGAGAAAATCACAATAAAAGGAGGATTTAACTTCCTACTGTCTCTGGGGTACGTACACCACAAGTACACCTCAGTGTGTGAACCTGTCCTATAGTCACCTCTGCACAGTTCAGGATGGATGGATGGGTAGATAGATAGATAGATAGATAGATAGATAGATAGATAGATAGATAGATAGATAGATAGATAGATAGCTTTCTTTAAACTGATACATAATTCATAACAAATATATCTCACAAACAAAGAATCATTTGTCTCGTTGCTGTAAGAGTCCTCAGAAACACCACAGGCAGATGTAGGCAGATGTGCTGCAGCTGTACAACCGGAGAATGAGCTTCCTGAGAATTGTCTCAAGTGGCATATGTCATAGTTATCACGTAGCTCAGACATTCTTAAAGCTGATTCTAATATCTAAGAAATTTAGAATTTCATTTTCCATAGGGGAATGTACAGGGTGTAGTGCATGAGATTTCTTAGTAATGCGTAAATGTGTTGTACAGTATAGGGGGGAAAAAAGTATCTTCTTTCTCCTAGAAGAAACATCACATCTGTGTATTATAGTGAATGGAGCTGAGCTGCAATACCAGGTACAACCCATAGATAGGTGTCGCACTGTTTCCGGTAGTGAGCAGAATTTTGACATTACAAAGAATACTCTGTTATGACCCCCAATCAAGATCTCTTTGGAAGAGTATTGTGGTACAGGGTATGAAGTGTAAGCTGATGGCCGACCAGGTAATGGAGGGGGTGTACATCTCACCCAGACTACTAAGGTGGGTGAGATGAGAAAACTCCAGAAAGAATGTTTCTCAGCAGATAATTCTGTCTGCTGAGTGTTATTTCAAAGCTCTGTTTATTGGGCTGGATTTTTTTTAGGAATGGCAGGTAGGTTGGCAGTGGGACCTGTCATTCCACCCCCCTCCAGGCCACACTTTGGGGATGTTCCGGCAGCGACTCAGCTGCAGAGAGTCTCCTTGTCAAGGGAGCTTAAGAAGTCAGCTTCAGCTGCAGACTTGGGGCAGAGATTGGCTGGAGAGCCAAAGAAAGAGGTCATATTTTTGGAGCTGTGTCCTGAGTGATTCAACTGGCATTTGATTTCTGTTATTCTAGGTGAGGTAACCTATTCTATGTTTAGTTAGAGCCCTGCCGGGCAGGTATTTATTTTGTATTGTTTCCTTTTGTTGCTGCACTCTATGTATGAGTGAAAATAAAACTCTACCTTTGTTTCGGATTAAAAAAACTGGACTTGTGTGTCTATGCCAACCCACCTAGCAACCCCAGACCCTGACAGAAGTATTGATGTAATACACTAGATCCCTGTTTTTAGGGCTCTGGTAGAGTCTGTAATTTATATACTATATACTACTTTTTGTTGTATGGGCTCGATATGCTATAAACTCTTGTTCATTAGAGATCCAACCTCTATAGTCCCACCATCCCCAATTTCTGGCATACGTGGACACCTTTTGTGGTCATTCTTTAGACAGGAAAAATAGCTGTGAATATTCCATAAAAGTAGGTAAAAGCACCACTTGTTACTATATTTATTTACACGCCCTTCATCCCGTAGATTTATGTGTTTCATTATGCCAGAATAATAATATTGTTGGTAATAATAAGCCCCTTAAATCACACATGTCAAGATTAGTGCCAGGCCTTGCTGTGCCTGTGATAGAGAAGATAAGAAAAACCGTATTTGCGTAAGTAAAGAATGGCTAAACCACAATATATTACCCATCAGAAGATCATTTCTAATAACTATTCTAAGTGATCTCCTCTGTGAAATGTGCATAAATATAATGATTTACGTTCTCTTGGTTATCATAAGTTTTCTGTCTGGACAATAATAATGGCCGCAATTCTTAATACTGTGAAGTGCAGGGAAATAATGGACGCAGAGGTGCAGATTGATGCTTCTTAGTCTCAGGGTAGAACTTATGGTGGCAAGAGTAGGCACTAGACCTAATATTCATTGACACTATGGGTGACATCAGACAGTATTAAATTATGAATTTATGTAGTTATTTAAAAGCCATTTAATTATTGTTTAAAAGACACTTTGTTATGTTAGTGCTATCTTATTTTTGACAAAATTGACACAAAATTAGCAAATGATGAGATTTTAAAATATAGTAAAGTTCCTTGACTAGAATCTATTATCAGAACCTCCCACGCTCGTATACAAGACTTCTCCCGAGTTGCACCACTTCTCTGGAATGCTCTACCCCGGACAATCAGATTAACTCCCAATTTCTACAGCTTCAAGCTCAAACTAAAGACACATCTTTTCAGACAGGCCTATCACAATTTCTAACGTAAACCCTTCTGTACTATAATTAGAATCCCCAAAATGTAACCTTCCTCTGTCCCCGCTCCCACATTACCCCACATGATATGATGTCTTTTCAGGCTAACTTTACTTGTCCAAGCTCCATCCACATGCTACAGGACACCACTGGTGACGGCTCATAAAGTTTTGCTTGTGTAATGACAGTCACCACTATTACAAAAATGTCTGACCACTGTATAAGCAATACCACCCCTGCTACCTCTTGTGTCACCCCCTCTACCTCATAGATTGTAAGCTCTTGCGAGCAGGGCCCTCAGTCCCATTGTGTGAAATGACTTTCTTTGTTATGTATCTGTCTGTATTTGAACCCTACAAATTGTACAGCGCTGCGGAATATGTTGGCGCTATATAAATAAAATTTATTATTATTATTATTATTATTATTATTAATAATAATAATCTAGATTCTTATGCCCACAATAATTTTTACTCTATAGAATATGGGGTTGGTAGTCTAAAGGAATTCCCTGGTTTTCACTCTTAACCCTGGCATAGCAGTATGGATGTTCCAGGAGAATTTTTAGGTTGCAGAACTTAGAATAGTTACCAGTAGGCAACTGGATAGAGCAGCGATGACAGAATAGGAACAAGACCAGACACAGGAACAGAACTAAGATATACATATAGGAGTAGAACTGGAACATTGACCTTGGCAATGCCAAATATCTATTCGGACGTGCCAATAAAGCTTCTTTGATTCTTGAGTAACTTGAATATGGAAACAGGAACAGAACTTAAAGGCATACTCTTCTATCCCCAGTACTCCGTTCTCTGCTCCTGGTTGCCTTCCTGTCATGTGCCAGGGCTCACAGCTATGAGGCTTACGAAACCAGTGAGACCAGTCAGTGGATTCAGCAGAGGGACGACCATTGACATATGGTACCAGTTCCTTACCAGTTTGGTCTCAGTGGTCACGAGAGCCTTTCAGATTGCAGCACTGCAAACGTCGGTATGGGGAAAGGGGACAATGACGTGGTGGAGACAGGTTTTATGCCTCTTTTTTTCTTTTACATCCTCCCCCTTCCCATTTATACACATTTATAGCTTGTCTATACTATATAGTCTTTGCTATCACCAAGAACTTGGTATAAAAAATATATGGAGTAAATGCAAACATAAAAAAAGCAAAAACTGTAAATTTATAAGAAATAATTCAAGACGAATATGATTCTGATCCTTATAAGTTAGACTTCAGCTGCTAATTCTAATTCCTTGGAAACCATGGCTCTGGAAATCCTGAAGGACTAATATCAGTTTTCACATTTTACACTAGAGTTATGAAAACCTTGGGCATACGCAGCTCTGCAAAAACCAACCTCTCTGGAGATGTCACTGAAAATGAGTTTTAAAAATGTGGTCCATGAATGACAAAAACCCTATTATTTTATAATTGAAATCCCAACTCTGTATCAGACCGGGCACAATTTAATTTACACGCTGCTTTTGTTCTTCCTACAGTTAATCTCCCTGGAGATACAGAAAATTGACCCCTGTGCAACAAGAAGTAATATTGTAATTATGTATATTGGTTTTATAAAATCGCTATCTATATTCTCGGGCCTATGAGAGCAGGGGTTGTGGAAGCAGAAACTCCGGAGCGATCCACGATTATTAAATTTCACAGAACATAATCCCTGCCCAGACACTGTAATCTTTTATTTAAGATGCATTTTGCACATAACAAGAGAAAAATCAATAACGGGGTTGTTTGCCTCGGAAATATATCCAAATTGTTAAAGAATTCAATGAAGGAAACGTATTTAGAGAAGACTTTAGAATTTGATAAACACAGGGCTCTGAAATGAAGCGTTGTGGAACAATATCATTTTCTTGCATGCAATATCATAGTGATATGTATCTCCCATCATTTCAGCCATTACCGAGGTCTATTGTGAAGACGGATGCTAGCATTGGAACCCCAATAGACTGTTAATGGAAGTCATTTACTAACCATATAATTTACATCTTTATCAGGCCTGTGCTTGTGCTTATGGCTCTTTTGTGCATCCAGAAAGCTCTGCACATAGAATAGCAATGAATTGAGTATGTATTAGTATGTGCAATTACATCCTGTTGCCAAAGTCAAAGTATTGGATTACATTAGAAATCCAGTCTAAATAGAAACACCCAACCTTGGTCTTTTCACACTGAGCAACTAGCAATGTGTCACTTCAACTTGAATTGGCCATACACCCCCAAAAGCTGTCATAGGAACTCTTGTGTGGCCAACAGGTATTTCATCCAACTCCCAGATACACATGCATTCTTGTATCTGCCGAGCATACAGGTGTTCAAATGTGGAGACACCTCTGCAGGCGGCTTATGTCCTCTGGAACAAAAAAAAAAAAATTGACATGTAAAATTCTAAATGTCTACCTTTTTTCCCCTAATCTGTCAGCTAGTCCTGCCAAAATTATTGCATCTGGCCTAAATTAATTTAATATGTACAGTGCCTACAAGTAGTATTCAACCCCCTGCAGATTTAGCAGGTTTACACATTCTGAATTAACTTGGAATTGTGACATTTGGACTGTAGATCAGCCTGGAAGTGTGAAATGCACTGCAGCAAAAAAGAATGTTATTTCTTTATTTTTTTTTTTAAATTGTGAAAAGTTTATTCAGAGGGTCATTTATTATTCAACCCCTCAAACCACCAGAATTCTGTTTGGTTCCCCTAAAGTATTAAGAAGTAGTTCAGGCACAAAGAACAATGAGCTTCACATGTCTGGATTAATTATCTCTTTTTCCAGCCTTTTCTGACTATTTAAGACCCTCCCCAAACTTGTGAACAGCACTCATACATGGTCAACATGGGAAAGACAAAGGAGCATTCCAAGGCCATCAGAGACAAGATCGTGGAGGGTCACAAGGCTGGCAAGGGGTACAAAACCCTTTCCAAGGAGTTGGGCCTACCTGTCTCCACTGTTGGGAGCATCATCTGGAAGTGGAAGGCTTATGGAACTATTGTTAGCCTTCCACAGCCTGGACAGCCTTTGAAAGTTTCCTCCCGTGCCGAGGCCAGGCTTGTCTGAAGAGTCAAGGCTAACCCAAGGACAACAAGGAAGGAACTCCGGGAAGATCTCATGGCAGTGGGGACGTTGGTTTCAGTCAATACCATAAGTAACGTACTCCACCGCAATGGTCTCCGTTCCAGACGAGCCCGTAAGGTACCTTTACTTTCAAAGCGTCATGTCAAGGCTCATCTACAGTTTGCTCATGATCACTTGGTGTCAGGATCTTGTTTTGTTGAACTCTCTTTTGCCATCAGTCAAGATGGAGTTTTTTGTGTTTCCTGCCTGTGACTTACCCTGATTTCCTGATTCTTCATTATTTAGCATGTGTGTTCTGATTACCCAGTTGCCTGAGTATTGTTTTCAGAAGCCTGTCTTCTGCAAGGACCTCAAGCTCAAACTGACTGTTCCAAGTTGGTGAATTACCTGCAAGTTGATTGCTACCTAGAACCACTACCCCCAGCAAGTCCTCCTGCTACCTAAGACTTGCTATCCACCCGGTCCACAGGAGCCGTGGAACTACTGACCCCAGCAAGTCCTCCTGCTACTAAGACTTTGCTATCCACCTGGTCTAAAGGAGCCGTGGAACTGCTGATCCCAGCAAGCCCTCCTGCTACAAGGACTTTGCTACCCACCCGGTCCAAAGGAGCCGTGGAACTACAGCCTCCAGCAAGCCCTCCTGCTACGTATAGGACCACTGCTTCCGGCCAAGCCTCCCTGCCTTCCACAGAACGGACTGTAAGTCTATTTGTATATTACTATTGCTAGACTCACTGTTCCCAGCCATTGGTCTCTAGAAAATAGAAAGGGTATTGTGACAGAATACTCAGGCACAGATGACGGAGACCGCTGGTTCAGAGAGTTTGGAGGTACGTTTTAAGAAACTATACAATTTGACTACCTCTATGCATGTTGAGATGCAGGCTCTAAAAGCAAAGATTGATGCAATGGAGGGACAATCTAACCATAATACCCAGGTGTTTGGGCAAGCAATTCAGGAACTACGTAACCGCACTGCACAATTGGAGGCACAGGCACCAGTTCCCATTCCCACTCCCATTCCTAAGTTACCACCTTTTAGATTCGGCGGTGAACGTGACAAGTACCGTGGCTTCATAAACCAGTGCCGTTTATATTTTGATGCCAATGCTAGCCAGTTTCCAACCGATCGTTCCAAAGTGCTGTGTATTATCATGCTCCTGACTCATAAAGCCATAGCTTGGGCCAACCCTTTCATTGAGACTGAAGATCCCATCTTGGACAAATTGGACGATTTCCTTACCGCTATGAATCTAATGTTTGATGACCCCAATCGATGTGCTACAGCTGAAGCTGCCATTCTAACTTTACGTCAGGGCAGGCGCTCCGTTACTGACTACGCGATGGAATTCCGAAGATGGGCTGTGGATACAACCTGGAACAGTCAGGCACAGCTTCCTCTTTTTCGTAAGGGCCTATCCAGTATTATTAAGGATGAATTATCCCGAGCAGAGGCTCCTTCCAGCTTGGATGATTTCATTAATCATTGTATCCGTATTGACACGCGTATTACTGAACGGAGGCAGGAGAAAGAGAGATGGCTCGCCCTGAATCGGAGTAGTAATTTTTTCCCCTCTTCATCCGTGAAGGATCCACTGAGTAAACCTCCCCGGGATGCAGGGGTTGAACCTATGCAAATAGATTCTCTACAGAGACGTCAAAGTCAGGACCGTAAAGAACATAGGCTTCGGGAGGGCTTATGCCTGTACTGTGGTGGTTCGGGTCACTTCCTTATGAATTGTCCTAATCGTCCACTTAGAACGGCTGCAGCAATTGCAGAATGTGACTTTTCTGATTCTGAGTCGGTCGTTTCGGAGTCAGCTTTGCTTTTGAATGCTGTCATAGCTCCTGTGACTCTGCACCCTAAAGAAAAGGAAAGAGGATCACACTGCCTCCTTCCAATTCAGATATTGATCAACTCTCAGTGGGTTACTAGTACGGCCATGATTGACTCAGGAGCTAGTGGAAATTTCATAGATCTATTGTTTGCCAAGGAGCATGGAATCAAGTTCCGGAAAAGGGCTTCACCGGTGGTACTGGAGACAGTGGATGGATCTCCACTAGTCTCAGGGCCAGTAGATCATGAGACAGTACCCTTGAAGATCCAGCTGAAACCTGATCACCAAGAGACCCTTACCTTCATGCTGATTTCCTCGCCACACTTTCCTGTTATTTTGGGTTTTCCATGGTTGCAGACCCAGAACCCTGATATCAACTGGGAAACTAGTGAGATACGTTTTCCGGAAAAGGATCTCCCTGCTAGCATGCATATACGGAATCCAGTTCCAGCCCCAAATGTACCCTTTAACAGCATGAATATCCAAGATCCGGCTCCAGCTCCAAATGTACCACTTACCAGCATGAAGATTCAAGATTCAGCTCAAATGCTGAGTTTACCATCTTGTTATGAGATATTCTCCGATGTTTGCGACAAGAAGAAAGCCGATCTACTTCCTCCACATCGTCCATATGATTGCCCGATAGATCTCCGACTCGGTGCATCTATACCTTTTGGGAGCATTTATCCACTAGCAGGGCCAGAACTGGAAGCTCTGAAGTTGTACATTGATGAAAATTTGGCTAAAGGCTTTATTCGTCCCTCTTCATCTCCAGCTGGAGCTCCCATATTCTTTGTCAAGAAGAAAGATGGCTCTCTCCGACCTTGCATAGACTATCGGGAATTAAATAAAGTTACAGTTAGGAATCGATATCCTTTGCCATTAATCCCAGAATTATTGGAGAGAGTACGACAGGCCAAGATATTTACAAAATTAGACCTTCGTGGTGCATATAATCTAGTCCGCATCAGGACCGGGGATGAATGGAAGACCGCTTTCAGATCTCGGTATGGGCACTTTGAATATCTTGTGATGCCGTTCGGACTTTGTAACGCTCCAGCCACCTTCCAACACCTTGTGAATGACATTTTCAGGGACCTTCTAGATCTCTTCGTGGTCATATATCTGGATGACATTTTGATTTTTTCAAATTCTCTCGAGGAACATCAACAGCATGTAAAGACCGTCTTAGGACGCCTGAGGGAAAATCATCTCTACATCAAACTTGAGAAATGTGAGTTCCATAGAACTGAAGTGCAGTTTTTGGGGTACATAATCACCCCTCAAGGATTGAGCATGGATTCAAGTAAGATACAAGCAATCCTTGATTGGCCTGTTCCCAAGAACGTTAAGCAAGTTCAACGTTTCATTGGTTTTGCTAATTTCTATCGACGCTTCATTAAGAACTTTTCAGGGATCGTCTCCCCTATTACCCAACTAACAAGAAAGTCAACAGCGTTTATTTGGACCACTGAAGCACAGGAAGCCTTTGACCGTTTAAAGGAAAAATTTACCACAGCCCCAGTCTTAATTCATCCTGATCCTGAACGGGCCTTCATTGTTGAGGTAGACGCGTCGGACAGTGCTACTGGAGCTATTCTCTCTCAGAGAACAGGAGAGAAGAATTTATTACATCCATGTGCTTTCTTTTCTCAACGTTTGTCACCCGCAGAAAGAAATTATGATGTAGGGAATAAAGAATTATTGGCCATCATCGCTGCCTTTAAGGAATGGAGGCATCATCTCCAGGGAGCATCACAACAGATTGTTGTCCTCACTGATCATCGTAACTTGGAGTTTATCAGATCTGCTAAATGTTTGTCTCCCCGACAGGCTCGCTGGAGTTTATTCCTCAATCAATTTAATTTTGTGATTTCTTTTAGGCCAGGTTCTCGTAACGGTAAAGCTGATGCCTTATCCAGAATGTACGTTGCTGACCCTACTCCGGGTTCTTTACCCAAGACAATACTGTCAAATTCCAATTTTGTAGGGGTAATTCACAATCAAGATTTGTTGAGTGACATTAAGGAGGCTTATAATTCAGATCCATTTCTTTCACAACCCACAAGGGATGTACGTTTAACTCTAAGGAACGGAGTGTGGGTTCAAGGGCAAAGCCTTTATGTTCCTGAAGCGGTGAGAGTAAAGATTTTGAAGCTGATGCACGATTCCAAGATGGCAGGTCACAGGGGAATACAGAAGACCCAAGATTCTCTTTCTCGTTTTTTCTGGTGGCCAAGTTTTCGAGAAGATGTCAGTAATTATGTTCGCTCATGTGATGTCTGTGCCAGATGTAAGACACCACGTTCTGCACCAACAGGACTACTGCAGCCTCTTCCTATCCCAACTCACCCCTGGGGGTCAATCTCCATGGACTTCATTGTAGAACTGCCAACCTCCAAGGGAAAAAATACAATTTTAGTGGTGGTTGATCGTCTGACGAAAGCTGCTCACTTCATACCCTGTGCAGGTCTACCTTCAGCTAAAGACACTGTTGACTTAATTATTCAAAATATCTTTCGCCTACATGGAGTTCCAGATGAGGTTGTGTCTGACCGAGGTGTTCAATTTACTGCAAGATTCTGGCGAGGGTTCTGTGCGGCACTGGACATAGATGTCTGTTTGTCCTCCGCTTTCCATCCACAATCAAATGGACAGACAGAACGTACTAACCAGACTCTGGAACAATATCTACGATGCTACGTCTGCCATCTACAGGATGATTGGGTTGATTTGCTTCCCATGGCAGAATTCTCCTACAACAATTCACAAAGTGCTTCTACAAAAGTAACACCATTCTATGCTAACCAAGGCTATCACCCAAAGATCTTTCCCAGATTTCCAGTGGATGCTCCTGTGCCAGCAGTTACAGAAAGAATCGCCTCTTTACAACAAGATCTGAATTTGTTAAAACAGACATTGCGCACAGCTCAAGAGAGATTTAAGAATACAGCTGATAGGTGTCGTAAACCAGCACCAACATTCAAGGTAGGAGACGCAGTTTGGTTATCTACCAAGAACCTGAAATTAAGGGTGCCGTCACGTAAATTGGGACAAAAGTACATTGGTCCCTTTAAGATTAGTGGTCTGGTAAACTCAGTAACCTGTCGATTGAATCTTCCAAAGACCATGAAGATTCATCCTGTTTTCCATGTCTCTTTGCTGAAACCTACAATTTCCAATCCTTTTCCGGGACGGTCATCTCCTCCTCCTGGTCCTGTCTTGGTAGATGATCAAGAACATTTTGTTGTGGAGAAGATTCTGGATTCCAGGATTTTCAGGGGCAAGTTACAATATCTTATCAAATGGCAAGGCTATCCTCCAGAAGAGAATTCCTGGGAACCTCTGGATAACATCAATGCCTCTCGATTGATTAGACAATTTCATGATAAATATCCTGAGAAGCCTGGTCTGGGATCGTCCGGAGGCCGCTCCTGAGGTGGGAGTAATGTCAGGATCTTGTTTTGTTGAACTCTCTTTTGCCATCAGTCAAGATGGAGTTTTTTGTGTTTCCTGCCTGTGACTTACCCTGATTTCCTGATTCTTCATTATTTAGCATGTGTGTTCTGATTACCCAGTTGCCTGAGTATTGTTTTCAGAAGCCTGTCTTCTGCAAGGACCTCAAGCTCAAACTGACTGTTCCAAGTTGGTGAATTACCTGCAAGTTGATTGCTACCTAGAACCACTACCCCCAGCAAGTCCTCCTGCTACCTAAGACTTGCTATCCACCCAGTCCACAGGAGCCGTGGAACTACTGACCCCAGCAAGTCCTCCTGCTACTAAGACTTTGCTATCCACCTGGTCTAAAGGAGCCGTGGAACTGCTGATCCCAGCAAGCCCTCCTGCTACAAGGACTTTGCTACCCACCCGGTCCAAAGGAGCCGTGGAACTACAGCCTCCAGCAAGCCCTCCTGCTACGTATAGGACCACTGCTTCCGGCCAAGCCTCCCTGCCTTCCACAGAACGGACTGTAAGTCTATTTGTATATTACTATTGCTAGACTCACTGTTCCCAGCCATTGGTCTCTAGAAAATAGAAAGGGTATTGTGACACTTGGAGGACTCTGAGACAGACTGGTTCAAGGTTCTCTGGTCTGATGAGACCAAGATCGAGATCTTTGGTGCCAACCACGCACGTGACGTTTGGAGACTGGATGGCACTGCATACGACCCCAAGAATACCATCCCTACAGTCAAGCATGGTGGTGGCAGCATCATGCTGTGGGGCTGCTTCTCAGCCAAGGGGCCTGGCCATCTGGTCCGCATCCATGGGAAGATGGATAGCACGGCCTACCTGGAGATTTTGGCCAAGAACCTCCGCTCCTCCATCAAGGATCTTAAGATGGGTCGTCAATTCATCTTCCAACAAGACAACGACCCAAAGCACACAGCCAAGAAAACCAAGGCCTGGTTCAAGAGGGAAAAAATCAAGGTGTTGCAGTGGCCTAGTCAGTCTCCTGACCTTAACCCAATTGAAAACTTGTGGAAGGAGCTCAAGATTAAAGTCCACATGAGACACCCAAAGAACCTAGATAACTTGGAGAAAATCTGCATGGAGGAGTGGGCCAAGATAACTCCAGACACCTGTGCCAGCCTGATCAGGTCTTATAAAAGACGATTATTAGCTGTAATTGCAAACAAGGGTTATTCCACAAAATATTAAACCTAGGGGTTGAATAATAATTGACCCACACTTTTATGTTTAAAATTTATTAAAATTTAACTGAGCAACATAACTTTTTGGTTTGTAAGATTTATGCATCTGTTAACCCCTTCCCGACATTCGCCGTAATAGTACGGCGCTGCCGGGAAGGGCTTCCCGCAAACCGCCGTACTATTACTGCGGATGCATGGTGCGCACACAGAAACTGTGTGCGCACCATGCACTGCGGGTGACAGCCGTAATACACGGCTGACAATGCCCCGTGACACCCTCGGCCGGAACCGGGTCCGATCGCGGGTGTTAACCCCTGATATGCCGGCGGTCAACATGACCGCCGGTACCTCCGGGGTTTCGCTTCAAAATGGTGCCGATCGGCACCCCCTGCGCCGGTTTCGGGGGGTGCCGGTGTTCGTAGGGGTCTGATCAGTGAACCCAGGTCTGCCCCATCACTTACCCCATCCTCGCACCTGGCTGATCCTGCCGTAAATGAAGCTGTCAGCCTGTGCGTCTACACAGGCTGACAGTTTCCTATACAATGCAATACACGTGTAACACGTGTATTGCAGCGTATCTCTAGTGAAGCAGTGATCAGCTGATCACTGCTTCAATCCCCCATGGGGACAGAAAAAAAAAGTTAGAAAAAAGTAAAAATAAAAAAGTTTAAGTTTAAAATAAAATAGAAATAAAGCCCCAAAAATCCCATTTTCCCCATATAAAATGTTTTATTATGTAAAATAAAGAAAAATAGAAAAAAACATTACATATTTGGTATCGCCGCGTCCGTAATAACCTGAACAATAAAATTAAAACATTATTTAACCCGAACGGCGAACGGCGTAAAAAAAAAACGTAGAAAACCGCACAAAATAATGATTATTCACCACCTTTCCCTTACAAAATGTTCAATAAAAAGTAATCAAATGGTCAGATGAAAACCAAAATGGTACCAATAAAAAGAAGAGGTATTCCCGCAAAAAATAAGCCCTCAACCAGCTCTGTCTAGCGAAAAATAAAAATGTTATGCCTTTCAGAAGATGGCGATGCAAAAATAATGATTTTTTTCCCTAAATTGAATTTTATTCTGCAGAAATAGCAAAGCATTAAAAAATAATATAAATGAGGTATCGCCGTAACCGTACCGACCCGCAGAATAAAGGTAACATGTTACTTATGCTGTACGCTGCGCGGGAAAAAAAATAACTGCTAAAAAGCAATGCCAGAATTGATGTTTCCTTTTACATCCCACCCAGAAAGAGTTAATAGAATGTAGTCAATAAGTTACAGGGCCCAAAATGGTGGCATTGAGAAGCACATCTAATACCGCACATCTAACACCAAGCCCTCATATGGCCACATTGCCAGAAAATAAAAATAAAAATCTAGCTTGTACAATGTGAAGACAAAAACCCTAAAAGTCGCCAAATCATTAGAACGTAAGTGGCTGCGACTAGAAGGAAATGTGTAAGCGGTGCGAGTGTTTTCAGGGGTCCCCCATATTTAGAGCTTATGAAGAATAATACACCAGCGCTGATCCCCCAGAATGCCCCTCTTCCCTGTCCGTGTCATAGGAGCTAGTGGGAAAATAAAATAGGATTTGGTGTGCCCAATTTACTCCGCACAGCTTACACATTCACTTCGGGGTTACTAATGCTCACTACATCACTTTATAAATTCTTTGAGGGGTGTGGTTTTCAAAATGGGGTCACTTTCTAGAGGTTTCCACTGTTTTGACTCCTCAAGGGCTTTGTAAATGCGACATGGCTCCTGAAACTGATCACAGCCAGATCTGCCCTCTAAAAGCTCCTTGGCGCGCCTTCCCTTCAGAGTCTTGCTGTGCGTCCATATATTAGTTTACACCCACAAGTGGGGTACTATGGTAGTCGGGAGAACTTGACTAACAAATTGTGGGATGCGTTTTCTCCTTTAACCCCTTGTGAATGTGCAAATTCTAGGGGTAAAAGAAAATATTAGTAAAATAAATTCAAATTTGAAAATTTCACCTCCATTTTGTATTAATTCCTGTTAAGCACTTATAGGGTTAAACTACTAGGTATATGTTGTTTTGGTTTATTTAAGGGGTGCAGTTTTGAAAATGAGGTGATTAATGGGGGGCTTTAATACAAGGGTCTTTAAAAACGCCTTCATAACTGGATTAGGCCCTTTAAAAAATGGGTTTTGGAAATTTCTTGAAAATTTTGAATATTGTTGTTTCACTTGTAAATCTTATAATGTCCGTAAAAATTAAAAGGGCGCCTAAAGTTTGATGCCGACATAAAGCAGAGATCTGGAACATGAGATTTATGATATAATTTTGGCGGTCTGACTATCTGTATGTAATGCACATCATTTCAAACTTTATAAAATGCATATTTTTCAACATTTCCACCAAATTTCCAATTTTTTCATAATTAAACACAAAACATATCAACCAAAATTTACCACTAACATGAAGTACAATGTGTTACGAGAAAACAATCTCAAAATCACTTTGGTAAGTTAAAGCGTTCCAAAGTTATTGCCACATACAGTGACACATGTCAGTTTTGAAAAATCGAGCTTGGTCAGGAAGTCAAAAAGTGCCATCGGCGGGAAGGGGTTAATAAATCCTGCTCTTGTTTGAAGTTTGACTTCTTTGAAGTTAACTTATTTGCATCTTATCAAACCTGATAAATCGGCAGGGGGTTGAATACTACTTGTAGGCACTGTATATGCAACTTTAGGGTATGCGATAGCCAAATAGAATATCCACAATAAAAGCAGAAAGCATGAAGGGATTATGTCCACTTTGGAAAATTGCTAGTGAGATGGTAAAAACTGCCCATGATAAGGTCAAAGTCGTATTTATGACTAATTGACCAATAATCCAGGCTAAGGGTGCATGCACACTACGTAACGCCGGGCGTGTATGAGAGCCGTACACGCCGGCGTTACAGCAGGGCTGCCGAGCACTTCCCATTCACTTCAATGGGAGCGCTCGTAAACGCCGCTGTTACGAGCACTCCCATTGAAGTGAATGGGAAGTGTTCGGCAGTCTGCTGTAATGCCGGCGTGTACGGCTCTCATACACGCCCGGCGTTACGTAGTGTGCATGCACCCTAACTGCCTTCGTCCTAATTAGGCTGAGTGCCAGGCGGTAAAGAAGTCACAGCACTCTTTATGTTGGTATTTGTTTCTCTCTCAGTTAAGGAATGTGTGCTGACGCACTTTTTATTAAAAACATGGGGGTTAAATAGTAGCAGAGAAAGGAAGTTTTATAACAACAACATAAATTTTCATATTCATTCCTGATTGCTATGGTACATTTCAATCAAACAGAAATAGTTTAAGCAGTTCCATATATAGCTACTCTCGGTCCTGCGTGGTAACATTGGGGAGCTGTCTTCTGGCAATAAGCCAAGTATTTGTTTTGCTTGCCCCCATCCTGGATACAGGCTCCATCTTATCACATAACATTATACCAGTTTCAAGCATAAGCAACTATATCTAGCATTCAGCTTTTAAGGATAACAATGTTTTTCATACATTACTTAATTATAACCTTCACACCCACAAATCCTTACCACCAGGATAAGGCTTACGGAAACAGGTGGTCGGTGAATGGAAGTCATAGAAACAGCATAGCACATTTAACTATGCTTTTTCTGTAACTAAATCTATGGAAACAGAGTAGCTAAGACACATTTACCTAAGAAAGGGTGCATTCACACTGAGTAAACGCTAGCTTATTTTGTAGAGTAAAATTACACTTGTAAATTTTGCTATCCCATTGACTTCAATGATATTTTTTTACAAGTGTAAAAAATACGCCTGTAAAAAATACGCCTGTAAAAAATACGCCTGTAAAAATACGCCTGTAAAATGTCATTGAAGTCAATGGGATAGCAAAATTTACAAGTGTAATTTTACTCTACATAATAAGCTAGCGTTTACTCAGTGTGAATGTACCCAAAATGTGTTGAGTAGCACTGTTTGCCCGTTTCCATAAATCTCTACCTGGTCAGATTTGCGTGTAATGATTTACTGGGAGATAGGATTAACCCTTTAAAATACAGTATGTAATAAGTGCTGATCTTTCTGTGGGTCCTAGAACCCCACCATGGTAGTACCTGTGGTGTAGTTAGAACACATTGTCTAAAAAAATTATTGAGTAGGACTTAGAGGCATCGAGAAACACTGGCCTATATGTCAACCTTGCATATATGGCTTCCTGCCTAATTGGTGCCTGGCAATGAGAAGACTACTGTTGGTGAATATTAACTTAATGAAGGCACCAATGATGACTAGCTCTAGCAGATTGTAATATGCTTGCTTCTTAAAGGGGCTCTATCAGCAAAATCATGCTGATAGATCCCCACATATGTGTGAATAGCCTTTAAAAAGGCTATTCAGGCACCGCTAAAGTTATATTAAACTACCCCCCCTCCCGGTTTAAAATAATACCCTAAAAAAGAATGTGATCTACTTACGCATCATGCACGCTGGGCAGGCATTCAGGGTGCGCCGTCTTCTTCATCCACGCCTCCTCTTCCTCCGATGTCCTCGGGTCTCGTCTTCTTCCGGCGCTCGCGAACTGACATTGATATAAAAAAAATGGCCTGGGCGCATGCGCAGTAGCCGTAGTAGAAGCCACATGCTACTGCACATGCGCCCAGGCCATTTTTTTTATATCAATGTCAGTTCGCGAGCGCCGGAAGAAGACGAGACCCGAGGACATCGGAGGAAGAGGAGGCGTGGATGAAGAAGATGGCGCACCCTGAATGCCCGCCCAGCGTGCACGATGCGTAAGTAGATCACATTCTTTTTTAGGGTTTTATTTTAAAACGGGGGGGGGGGGGGTGTAGTTTAATATAACTTTACCGGTGCCTGAATAGCCTTTTTAAAGGCTATTCACGCATATGTGGGGCTCTATCAGCATGATTTTGCTGATAGAGCCCCTTTAAAGGGAACCTGTCACATCAATTTGGGACACTAAACCACTCATCGGTGTCCATCAGACTCATCACTAAATAGTATAAAGGTTTGGGGGGTTTTTTTGCACTGTGGGCATGGCCAGCTTTACATCAGCACTATTTGGGAGAATAGACCACCAGTCCATAAGGATCTGTGGGTGGTTTATTACCCAAAATGGATGTGACAGGCTTCCTTTACCTGGGTTTTCCTGGAATTTGATATTAATGACCTATCTTTCTGATATCAACCAATGGGGGTGTCAGGTGTGAACCCCACCAATCTACTATTCATGACCTATCCTATCCCTGGAAAACCTCTTTAACTAAATATATGATAATATAGTATATCTAAGTGCACATGTGTAATACCTTCTTGATATTGTATATTCAGAATTTTTAATCATTTAGGTATATCTTGGAATTTTACAATCTGAATCTGGTTCATCCCATATTAATACATTGACGTAGTAAATGAACATCTATTGAAAAAGTAGTCACTCCTTATACAATACTTGATGAAAAAAATAATCCATTCTGCTAGAGATAAAAATCATACGTACAAGAGAGAACCGTGAGCAAATGGAGCTGAGTATTAAATTCCACTTTAATCTCGGGCTGTGCTTTAATCCCACTTTGTAGGATGCGGCCCTTGTTTGCATACAACAGTTGCTGACTTTCATCTCTCATCCCCATTTATAACACAAGCAAATTGCTGGGCTTGTAACTCATTCTTTCCCAAAGGAAACACATGTAAGCAGTCATTGGCATACTGTCAAATACATATGGGCAAAATATAGTTAACTTCCATTTCATTGATTGTTCCATATATTATGGCACCTAGCACAAGGGGGTACTGTAATCTGCAAGTCTTACAATGGAGGAAGATAGCTGAAAACAGTTATTATAGATTCAGACTGTGCTAAGTATCCTCCTCAGAAGTCATAAGATGGTAAAAAAGAATCAATAGCTAATAAAGTGATATGTAATATAAATCGATTGTGAATATGATATTTCACTGGGAGAGTTTAATATCGCAGTCTGTGTTAGTATGTGAGGTATCTCCTCATCTCATCCTCCTTCTGGCAACCGGTATTAGGTCATTGCTATCTACAAGTGTGGATCAGTGCAAGATGCCATAAAAAGGTATACCTGATATATTTCCATCAGTAGTCTGTACTAGTGGTCCTGTGACAGTCCGCTACCTTTATAACATACCTCTGCTTGTAGGTGCAAAGCACAAGGTACAAGATGTGCAACACTGAAATAATACATAGGAATACTGGAAATTTATGTTTAATGGGGTATAGGGGATTACTGGTAGATTGGTCAGGGGCTCAGGCCCCCACTGATCAGGACAAAGGGGGACTTTTGTCCCCATTTTGAGTGGAGCAGTGATTAGGCAGTAAGCACACCACCCTATTCATCTCAATGGGAGTGCCAGAGACCGTCGAAGTACAAATGATGAAAAAGTCATGATTGGAGTAGTACATGTCCTGCCCGAGCACCACTATGAGAGTTATCCCCTATAAGGATAACTTGCTTTGATAGGAAACCCCTTTAATGAAATATAAATAAGTATTTCTAGCTCCATAGTAACCCACCTGGTAGATATGTAAGTTACGCTGGGTTCACACCAGCATACAGTCTCCGTTCTGAGGTTTCCATCTTCTACATGCAGAAGACGGAAACCTGTCAGACTGTGTCTGGCTGTGAGCGCCGGTGAGCATTTTGTGCTCTCTGCGGCGAAACCGTTTTTTTTAAACTAGACACATCCCTCCATCATATCCTGCCCTCTATTGCACTGAATTTATTGACTCCTCAGTGGTGTGCATTAATAGTTGAAATACACCAATATGAATTGTATTGAATACCTTTTGACACACACCCAAAATGTTTCTTGGCTAAATTACTGGTAATGTTCTTTAATATATAAATTTTCATTTATTAATCTCTATTATATTGTTTTTCCTAGTCATGTCATGGACTTGTAACCAAAGTCCTGATCTATGCACTGGAGCAGATTTTAGACAGTGCAAACTTAGACTAGACAGCTATAAAATGTGCCAGATATATCACAGTGTCTGAAGCAGGATGATAAATCTGGTGTATCTTTAGACTGTCTAGTCTAACTACGCGCAACCTATTCGTTTCTGTCATGGTGCAGAAAGTAACTCTAAACAACGAATAAACATAATATAAGGCATTTACACTAGTTTTGGTACCCAAAATGCACCCGAATTATTAAGCATTTTCTGTAGTATCTACTGTATTAACCCATTATCAAGGCATACCTTGCAGCTCCTGGACCCCAATGCGAAATCTGTACCGGGGCTCTCAATTCCCATGTGTTGTCTAGAATATTGGTGTTTCCTTATATTGTAGAGAAACCATTGGGCCCCCTGAGACACCAGGGCCTAGTAGCGATTGTTACCTCTGCACCCCTATAATGACTTCCCTGTAAATGTCTTACATTGTATGTTTACCAGAGGCAGAACTGGGCTTTAACCTAAAACTGCTAAGATCCTGTTTGCTGCCCTAGTAAGGTACTCAGATAAAAGCAGAGCAGATTGTTGGTGCTCACTCCTTGGTACCCAGAGCGCATGTGCTAGGGTTTTATATTTTGCTGAAAATTTGGAAGAGTAAAATAAGCCATCCAAAAATGCCTAAAATCACCTACAACACAGATTTACAGGTTGAGAATAAAATTACAACAATTGTCGGTGAAAATCATGAGGTTTTTGTTGTTTTTTTTAAACTTTTTTAACCAGATTTTTTTCTTTTTACCAGGCCCAATATTATGCCCAGCAAGTAATTCCAGTTGAATAACAAGGATGTCAGAGAAGAAAAACATATTTAGCTCATCTGCTTCGGTAATCCAAGGTAATATGAAAGCAGCCCTGTTCTAAGTGTCTTTCATTCAGAGTGTGGGTGGCAAGCTGCGCCTGTTGACAGAAAGAGTGTTGCTGTTTATTGCATCCCTTTTAATCTCCAAGTATTCGTTTCACACTTAGATTCTGGAGGTGCTGAATATGGCTGGTGCATTGAAAGGCAGCAGTCATCTGAGATTCCCATCTGATTTGCAAGCAAATCACAGCACTGATCTCTTATTCATGTGCAAATTCTGCTGGATAATGAGGAAGGACATTTGAGTTTAGGTTATAATTAAAGAGCTTTGTCTATAGTAATGGATGGAATAAGGAGGAGAAGACCACAGTACAGCAATGCTAAATTAAGGTTAGCCTTTCAGAGTACAATGGTGAAGGACACACCGCAGGAACCCTACCATTATCTCTAATGAAACAGGCCCCCTGCCAAACACCTGAACCTCTTTACATCTTGTTTTAATAATGTTGATCATAGGCCGGGGCATTTTGCTGTTTCGCTCTATCATGATATTTAATAGAAAAAGGGCATACAAGTAAAGGTAAGTAATGTAAAAGCTTTTTAGAATGGATTTTTTATTTTGTCAAGTTTTTATTTTGTGAAGTTACTAGAAATAAGGTCCAAGGACAGTAGTTAGGGTTGCACAGCAATTCTGACCACAACACGTTGCATAAATAAAACTTCTAGGGTTGGGCTGTCTTCTTCACAAGTAGTGGATGGATGTGGCTGTGTTTCATAATGGTCACAAAAAGCCACCAGATGTAGACTTGCAACCGTCTTCTTGTGGCCAGGGCAGCCTGTATGTTATTACATTTGTTGGGATCTTTCACCATGATATGTGTACTGAGGCCAAAGTCTGGTCAGGGAAAGGTTAAGCTTAGGGTTATGGGGGTTATTATTAAATTTCATTAGCAAAAGGGACTAGAGTCAGGGTTAAGGAGCTGTACCTTTATTAAGGTAGATGGGACATGACTTTCCAAAGACCAAAAAGCAGCATGTCCATCTATCCTTTTAATATAGGACGATGGTGTGAGGATCATAAATCGTTGAAGTGGTTGGGATCCACTGAAGGTATGATCACCCCTCTTCAGTTAAAGAGGACCTTTCATCAGATCGGGCACATGCAGTTTTATATACTGCTGGAAAGCTGACAGTGCGCTGAATTCAGCGCACTGTCGGCTTTCCCGATCTGTGCCCGGTGTGAAGCGCTATCGGTCCCGGTACCGTAGGGCTTTAGTGTCAAAAGGGCATTTCTGACAGTTAGCCAGGGACGCCCTTCTGCCCAGCAGCGCCTATCGCGCTGTAGAGTGTGAGCGGGGAGGAACGCCTCCTCCCCTCCTGATAATACTCGTCTATGGACGAGCTGTGTGAGCAGAGGGAGGGGGCGTTCCTCCCCGCTGACACTCTACAGCGCGATAGGCGCTGCTGGGCAGAAGGGCGTCCCTGGCTAACTGTCAGAAACGCCCTTCTGACACTAAAGCTCTACGGTCCCGGGACCGATAGCGCTTGACACCGGGCACAGATCGGGAAAGCCGAAAGTGCGCTGAATTCAGCACACTGTCAGCTTTCCAGCAGTATATAGAACTGCCTGTGCCCAATCTGATGAAAGGTCCTCTTTAAGTGATACAGCCATTGACTGGAGCAGAGATGAGGAACTAGTTCAAAAATGAACTTTTAGTATCTAGACTTCCTCAATTTGCGGACATCGCTTTTAGACTGATAATTATGTTCATTATGCTAATTATGTTTTCTTTGCTGAATTATATTATGCAAAATATTTTGTATGTGAGTTATCTAATAAAGAGGCTAATGTGGCCATTAATCTTCTAACATTACACACTGTCACAAGTTCTATTCTCCAGCTAAGGGCTTAGGGGGGATAGAATTATGCCAAGCCTAGCATATATAACTACAATATCCTAATAAATGTATCTAGATCTTCTAATTTATATTTCTACTGCTAATAAACATATTAGTCATGATAATGGACAGTTTTCATACATTTAGTCAATCTAATGTTAATTGTAGGTCCCAAAGTAAGTTAATTATGGATGGATTCTCTGAGGGATTCTATAAGCCAACTTTTTTACACTGGAAATTTCGGATAGTTAAAGACTCAATGTGGTCAAAATTGTTAGGAGACATTCACACTACAGATATAATGTCCATTGCTCACATCCATCAGAGGATGAGAGCAACGAACATTAATGGCAATATAATGATGGATACGATGGAGTAACCTCCACCAGGCGCCCATTCACTCTAATGGAAAAAAAAATGACAGACGTTTCCTTCTGTCATATTTGTTTACTTTTGCAACAGAAGAAAAATTCCTACATGTTTTTTACATTAGAGTGAATATCTGTCTGCATCAGTCATTCTGTTGCCGTTGATGTCCATTGCCCTCATCCTATGATGAACGAGAACAACGGACATTAATACCGTTAGTATGAATATACCTTTACACTGTATTATGCATAGTGGTGTGCAGGGCCTAAGAAGGTGATGTATGATAATCCCTGCGTCATGCACATCTTGGGCCCTACAAATATGACCAAGCAAATTATAATCGAAGATTGTCTATGTCGTTCCATCAATCATTCACACAGGGGTGGTGGGGAGGATTTTGGCACCGAGAGTGATGTGGGTAGCCACGTCTAAACCCACCTGCCACGATTGTCGCAATTGTGGCTTCCTCCTCAAATGAATGACCTGACTCCGGAGGTTGCTGCCGCCAGGCGGACGCCGCGGCTTAACAAGCCACGGAATCCGCCTGAAGAAAGGACAGCCCGTTTCTTTTTTCTGTGAGCGGCAACATGGCACATATTCTGCAACTGTACAGAATCCTTCCTTTCTTCTTTGGTACTTCTGGGGCCTGACAACTCCCAGTTATGCCCTGTATTTGGCTATAGAATAAACTATTGCTATAACCAGCACGGTGGTTCAGTGGTTAGCCTTGCAACATCGGAGTCCTAGGTTCAAATCCTACTAAGGGCAACATCTGCAAGGAGTTTGTATGTTCTCCCCGTGTTTGCGTGGGTTTCTTCCGGTTTCCTCCCAAAGACATACTGATAGGGAATGTAGATTGTGAGCCCTATATGGGACAGTGACTGACAATATCTGTAAAGTGCTGCGGAATATGATGGCGCTATATAAGTAAGCATAATAATATAAATCTTTCCTTTTTTTGGCATTTTAGAATATTTTGGGTGTTGGTTGCCTTTAGTGTTTCAGCAGAGTGTACTATAGGAGATGAAAATGGCTCTGGTACCTGAGACGGTATAAGAAGATACCAGTTTTATAAATGCTACACTGACGGTGCGGGTATAAAGATTGGGGCCCAGCAGCTTCATGTTACACCTCTGACTACAGTTTAGCACACTAGCATCTGTAGTAAATGTCATGGCAGTGCATTCTACTATATTCACAGGGCTCATGGTTGGGGGTGTCAATTGGTGGCTTAGACATAATTCCTCTCAGGTTTCTTGAGCAAAAGTGTTTTCACTTGTCATGACCTGTCCCCTTACCACCTACTACAACAAGCCCTCCCTGACCTCCCGCTGTGTGTCAGGTGGCTTAGAATCACATCAGGGCATGGCACTTTGATGTTCTCTATGAAGCCCCCTGATGAGTGGTGTCTATAAACAATTCTTCCTGCCAGCTCCTCTGTCCTTGCCCCCCACCAGCTAATTGCTGCCTCCCGCTTTCCTCCCGCTCTGCTGCTCCCCAGTGTTTGGTGTCAGCATTGTCCAGCTGTGTTTGAGAATTCCTTGACAGCATTTCCAGGCAGCTGTGACTGTCAGTTGTTCAGGTTCCACCAGTTAAACTCCCTTTTTAACGCTTGCAGTCAAACATCCTGATTTCAGCGGGGACCCTCATGGTCCTCAGTGCTGTTTCACTAAGCCCATTCCCCTTACTATTGTATTGTGTTTGGACAGGTGTGATGATCAATCTTATTTTTATATCAATATAGGGGTAACATTTGCTATATTACTCTCAAGCCTAGTATTTGTCTATGTTATCATGGTATGGATTGTGAACAATGCATTTACTTATGTGTCAGGACTGCGGCTTTGCTTGAATGTATTTCTTTGTTTTCAGGCGTCTGAAGTTTCATTAAATGGAAACTCCTAATAAACTAGGTCTTGAATCTATACCTCATTGTTTTGCTTACATTCCTGTGTTCTGGCGCAAGATGTGAATAGAGTCTAAAAATTAAACTTCATAAAAACTGAATATGCAAATAAGGCCATTTATTCACAAAATTAGGATAAAATCACACACGCAGTTTCTGATGCAATTTTTTGAGCTAAAGGCAAACATGGATAAGCAGGAGGAAGATGTATCAGATCTCATATAGTATCTCCCATTCATGTTGAATTGACTCCAGTCTTTGGCTCAGAACTTTCATCAATAACGGCATATGGGATCCCATCCTAGTTGTATCAATTCATTGTGAACTGCATTTTTAGGAAGTCCAAATTTTAAACTTTCTTTACAAACTTTTTTTGCAACATAATCGGAACTCTCTTGCATATGTTACATCTGTTTGTTACCTACTCTTGGGCCACTAAAGCTCTGTGAGCCAGGGATACCTGCTTACACAGTAGTAGGGATACATGCTCACATAGCGGTGGGCCTCAGGCAGCAAGATGATTTAATAGAATTTAAGAGAATCATGATACCGGTTCCTTGCCTTTAAATGTCCCCTCATCCATATGGTGCACCACTGTTATAATACATTGGGGATTTTTAAAGAGGATGTTTCAGCAGCCCCACCAACTCATTGCAGCCTTCAATAGGTACCACTAATTCCAGCACAACTGGATTTTTCCTTTAACCCCCATTCCAGAGCAGTTCTTTCTGTTAGTTTCAGCACAGTTATGCTCTCTGCTGTCAAGTGGGTGGTCCTGGGCTGGAGCAGAAAGCCAGAAGGAACCACCTACCTGACAGCAGAGAACATAGCTGATTGGATTGGTGGGAGTTAGAGAAAAAATTCCAACAGTGCTGGAAATAGTACAGCAAAACCCATTGAAGAGTTGGATTTGGTGAAGGTGGTGAAAGATCCTCTTTCAATCATTTACCCAGTTTATTAGATGTTACATAGTTTGGCTAAGTTGTTATATGCTATCTATCTGAATTTATCAAATTTAGTGTAGGCCCACGCTAAGTCAAAGGCCCACCTGGGAAATGGACAATTTTGGCACATGCCTGACCCTTTATATCCTATGTACATGTTTGATAGTGAGTCTTATATTTCTAAATATACAAGGATCTTTTTAAGGCATATACAGAAATTGTTATTGCAAATTTCTTCAATTGTGTAGGTCTATATCTCAATCCATAGTAACCTTTACATCCTACTTGCCTGCTCTGCTTGATGGAAGTAAAGGATAAATCCTGTTCACCCTGTTTTGTTCAGTACATATCTGACATAGCGTACAAATGTAGTGTGAACCCATTAGGATATAGATATTGGGACATTCACACTACATACAAAAATGTATGATCTATTTTTATGCATATGATGATCTAAGGTTTCCATTTATGACATAATATAGTATTAAGTGTACTAATAAATCTTGTAGGTAGACAACATTTAGTAAACTTCTGGTCCACTACTTCCTTTTATACAAGTGGTGCTAGGCAACAGTTTACTGATCACTTCTCTAAATTCCAAAGATGGGGACAAGAAAAGGCATCTCCTGCATGACACTTATGCAACTTGTCCTTGTTTGTAGTATAAATAGGCTATCTACACGTAAATTACACTCATAAATCTACATGGGTGAGTGATGGTAGCACCTGGCAGCCAAAAATTTTCTCTCTCTCTAATCCTAGCTTTTAAAAACTTCTATTGGAATCACAGTGTTTCAGGAAAAAATATATAGATTTTTTTTATTGAAAATAGGAAATACAATTACAGTATTTAAATAAAAATTGATTCAGCATCACATGGGCAGCTAGAGCCAGTGCCTTCTCAACCTTTTGGAAGGACAGTGTGAATCTCTTTATATAGGGACTTCTGTTACATCTATTGAAGAACAAACTCCGTATGACATATGAAAAAAAAAAGCAGTAAGAAAAAGAACATAAACTGACATGTGTGAATTCCTGAAAGTAACTAGTATGAAATGATAATTTTAGATAGAATTTATCTTTATTGATTTGGCAGTCCACTGCTGTATCACTTTGTTCATCACAGAGAGAACTGTGCAGCCATACAGTATCTCCACAGTTCTCTCAATCTAGCAATAATAGTATGATACCTTACTGCATTTTTCTCTCCAAAAATGACATTTTTTTTGTCATGTCCCTTTTTCTATTTTAAGAAATTTGCAGTATAAAAAGTCTCTAAAATGGATAATTAATTTCTGACATACCATGTACAATTTGCTTCACCCACGGGACCATGTTTTACAGCTTTTTTTTTGGCTCCAATTTAAAAATAAAATATGCCATGCTCCATCAGACTCTACATGACAGAGATATCCTCCCATGACAGCATTACCTGTATGCCATGGGGACTCTATGTGCTTCTGTATAAGCTTTGCTGTGTGTACAAGGCCTAATACTGCCAATTTACTATTCCCAAAAGGATTGATTATTACTGTCAGTGAATCAGCTCAAGGACAGAAAAACAAGGTAGATTTTTTTGCACATTTAACCAGTCCATGCCCCTGAAATGTTTGATTGACTAAACCATAAATGCCACAAAATTGATCTAGTAGAATACTAACTCACCCTACAGATTGACTGTATGTCAATAGTGGTGGCATTTAACAAATTTACCCCTAAGATAATTATACAACTTAATGTCAACTATCCAAAGAAGATCACCATTATGTGGCAATAAAAGCCTTTTGGCCTCTCTTCCTCCATAGAGGATTATACTGAAGAGTGGACACATGAGATATGTGTATCAGTCACATGATGGAGAATATTATCCCAATAAACCTACTAATAGGAAGCCTCTCTCTAAGCAGAAAGAAACTTTCTGAAGTCATTCACCAACAATTTGTTGGGGAATCTCAGCTTTTCAAAAAAGGAACATTGACTGTCTTTTCTTAAAAGGAGAAGATGAATAGTCAACCCTGACCACTGCTGGTCACATATGCTTCACTGCCCAACCATTGATATTGTAATGATGAGAACACAGGCCTGTTTAAGAAATTCAGAAAGGAGTGGAAGAAGTGGGGCATGGGAGCATACAAACTTCTATATAAAGCTTTCTACTAGAAAATCTAAGGAACGGCACATAAGTTCTCCACAAGCTTCATTGTCTATAGTGTTCCTCCTATGAATGCGCATACTATACTACACATGACTATAGAATAGTTGTTTCTAGGTGACAGCAATAGGCAATCATTAAAACATCAAAGCTAGTGTTCCTACTTAGTATTTCACAGTAGTCATTCTCAGTGTTTATGCATATGGATCAGTATGGCCTTTCATGGAATCCATATATGGCCTCCACTTGCTGTTATTAAGCTCCATTGGGTTCCAAGAGTAATTCTACCCTACAACCAATGCTTCTAGAGAGATGACCTCAGTACATATGGTGCATGGCAGGATTTTAAAATTGGAGGCATAAAAAATACAGTACATTAATGACTCCAAACACTAGGACCTCCATCAATCACCAGCAGCAATCATAAATGCAGACTACCATTCCATTCAATCCTTAAGGTACTTAGTAGGGTACACCACTGGGCTATCACCGCCAGTAGTTCGTAGACTTAGAATGGAGGGGAAGTGTACATGTGTAACCACTGTTGTATACAGATGGTGCGGGGGCTCCCAAAAGTCATTTGCCTTTTAGTCTCTAGAATTCACATTAAATACATTTCATACCTATAGAATTCATCCTCATGAATGGTGAATATCAAACTGCAGATCAGTAAAACCAAATTTCTCTAGTTCACAATTCATTTAAAGGGGTTATCCACTTTCAAAGACCAATGTTATTGTTTGTATAATAAAAATTGCACAATTTTCTGTATCAATTCCTTGTGTTTTTTAGATCTCTGCTTGCTGTCACTCTTTGTTTACTTCCAGTGGACAAAAATCAGTCCATGGTCATGGGATGTACAGTCCATGGTCATGTGATGTACAGTCCATAGTCATGTGATGTATGGTCCATGGTCATGTGATGTACAGTCCATGGTCATGTGATGAGCACAGAAGTGTACAGCTCATTACCAGGCAGATATCTGATTACTGAGCTGTGACTATAATGAACTGTGCACTTGTGTACTGATCACATGACCATGGACTGAGTTTCATATACTGGGAATAAGCAGAATGAATGACGGCAAGATAAGATCTATAAAACATTGAGGAATTGATATACAATGTATATAGGAAAATTGTACAACTTCTGATTATATTATACTAGCAACAGCCAGAATGATGGAGGAAGAATCTGAAATCTTCCACCTTCTACATTGTTTTCAATGTCTCTTCAGATTTAGACTACAGGTCAACACATGCAGCAACCTCCACATGGCCATTTATGATGGGTATATCTGCTTTTTTTTTCGATAGAGGCAGCAAGGTGGTGGGGCTCATCATAACTGGAACCAAGGATATCAGATACATGCCATCTGGGACCCTGCTACATCCTCATTGTGTTTATTCCATATTATGTAACTGACATATTGTGGTTTTATGTTATTGATTTAATAAAGATATAGAATATTGAAAAAAAAAACTGCAGCTACCACGGAATGTTCCCTAGTGTTAGCTATGATAGAACCTTATGACATCACACAGGATATATAAGGAGTTGCTGCACTGACATTCCTTTGAGGGTTACAGTTGATGGTGGAGAGTTGTTTGTGCTTGTGAATAGTTTACAGTCAGTATGGAAGACATTGAAGTATTTCCAAACAAAATATGGCTTTGCAAGTTTAGCAAGGTCTTACTCTTCTGGCCCAACGAGGACAATGAAGAGGTAGATAAGGAAGGAAAGAAAGTGAGAGACATCGAGAGCATCCATGTAATGATGACACCCCAAAATGACTTGGATGGCAATAAAATCTATGAGGAACAAAAAGACTTGGAGGTAATAAAGTCAGAGAATGTAAGCGAAAATATCTCTGAGAGAATGACTACTCCTTTACAGTTTCAAGTGAAGGAAGCCTGGCCGAGTCAAGATTCCATTTTGCCACAAAGAAGACGGTGGCTTCCCAAATGTCTCAGAGCATCAACAACAGAACTACAAAAGAGTAGTGAAAATATTTCTGAGACCCAGAATTCACCACCAACACATGAAGTAAAGGAGGCATGGCCACCAATAGATTCGGCATCACACAGAAGAAGGTGGTTCCCAAACCGTTCCAGGAGGTACATCTATATCCCGGCAGAAGACACCCAGCCATCGGGATTCTGGAAGGCAATTCTGTGTTGCTGCAATGTGAAGACTTTAGAATGAATACCGCCAACTCTTCAGTCAGTCTTCACCACGTTTGCGTCATCTGAAACTTTACCGGCATCCTGATGTAAAGTCTGCCAGGATGCAGATATCTGATAAAGTTTACATTTATTTATTTTTTTAAAATAAATAATTTCTGTTTTATCTTATATATTTTGTGACTCTTCTATTATAGGCACATCGTCCTGGGTATCAATCTGATTAAATATTTTGTGTGGGTTTCCTCTGCGTAATCTGGTTTATTCCTATACTCCAATGACATACCAATAGGAAGTTTAGTTTGGCCACCCCAGTGGAGACTGTGATAACAGTGGGAGGAATTTATTAAGACTGACGTAATCTGGGGGAGGGGGGAAGTGAAATCCTATGCCAGTCAGGGACTAAAAAAAAAAAAACCTGAAAAATTTAGGAGACAAAAACATTTTTATTTGCTAAACTGTATAATGTTCTTCCCAGTGGCCCCCACACACAGTACAATGCTTTCCCCAGTGGCTCCACCACAGTGTATATATAATATTGTCGTCAGTGAGAAAAGCAATGACTCTGAGGTGTGAGGTCGGCCCCTCTGACGGTGTTGAAACTAATGGCACCGATATCTCTGGCAGTGGGGAACATACCTGAAAAACTTACAGTGCACTGAATTCAGTGCACCCTCAGCTTTGCAGTGATATGTAACATGGCCTATGTTAAAGGGCATTAAAGGTGGTGTTCAAGGGGGTCATTCACACTAGCGTCTGCTGTCCATCCAGAGGTTTCTGTCCTAATCCCTGGAGAACCTGGATAGGGGACAGCTTGCTGGCGGTCAGTTATAAGACCCATTCATTTGAATGGGTTTTTGAAGCAAACCGCCGGTGTCCGTATGCATCCTCTCCGCGGTGAAACCGTTTTTTTGGACAGACACAAAGTCCTGCATGCCTGAGCCAAACTGTATACAAAGAGTGCTGTCTTTATAGTATACAAGCCTCTGCCCACGACTTGTGGCCAATCCTTTTAACTGCATATTGCATAACCATTTCACCCCTTTAAAAACTGTAGGCTTAAAGACACATTTCTTTTTAGGCTCCATTGTCTTTACTTTGCACCATAATAATGATTATCTTAGTCAACCAGGATGTGCTTAGTATTAGGGATCAATTCTGAGTATGAGCTTCAGTGTTCGTCTGATAAAACCTGTATCCACAGTCCCATCACCAGGAGAAGCTGTTGCAAATTGTAAAAGGCAGTGGTTAAGGAAAGCGCATGCCTCAGAATAAGGTGACCAAAACCTGATCAGTAATACAATGAAAGAGGACAAAATTGTTGCAAACAAGAAACTGGAAGCTCTCTCAAATTATTAGCTGCAGATCTTCCGCCACTCATCATGGCTGACACTTCACTTTATCATGTCCCATGGCGTAATGAGCCAAGCAGTGGACACAGCAGATGAAGGATGTGACACGGTCAGATGGATGAAGTTTACTTGTAGCACACACCTGATATTCTACATCGGGGATTTACTTCTATTGTAACTAAGGTGTTACAGAAGAACGGCAAGTACATGAGTGTGTGCAAAATGTACAAATATACTTTTATTTCTTTCCATTTTACATTCTCATTCATGTTGCACATTTTCCCCATTTAAAAGCTATGTCTATCTTTGCCACATTTATTTTCTTATTCCTCCAATGTAACCTTGTCTCCGGAGTATCTAAGACTTTGTAGCCAAAGTTGAAAGTATGTCTCTGTACTTCACATTTTTAAGCAGGCAGCCATTTGGACTGCCCAGGAAGGTACTTTCCACTCCCTTTAATTTATCATGGTATATTGTTATTGGAATATAGCTACCAAGTTTATGGGTGAACAAGGTTAGGGCAGGATATTATACATTTTTGATTATTTATTATTATTCTGTATTTATTATGTAACTTAGGCCTGGTTCACATCTGCATCCAGTATTCCGTTCGGGGAGTCTGCTTGGGGACTGCAAGCACCACTTTTTACTCTCCGCATGATTTGGGTGGACACTGCATGGAGAGCACACGAACCCCATTATAGACTATGTATAGTCTATAACTGCTTTTTAATGTGTTTGGTATTCCATTTCGGTGGTCCCCAAGCAGACTCCACAAACAAAATACCAAATGGGACTAATATACTTAATAAATATATTAAATAAATAAAATAAATATCATTAATTTGCCAAAGAAATAATTGCCTTGGTCTTTATGTAATTATAGCATGTCCACTTGTACAGTAGGTGTGTTGGGCCCTTGTGTTACTGTGATATCCTATGAGGACATTATTAACCATATTTTTTTTTTCTTGTATAGTGGAACAGTGCTCAAAATCTAATGTATGATTCCATTAGCATATGTGAAAGAAAGAGTGCACCATAATAAAGATTTAAGACATCTCTCTCATTATGGTGCTGAGTTTTCTCACCCAGAGCCCAGTGTTTGTCTCCAAATCCATCTCTTTCAATGGCCCTTGAGACAACTAGACATCCTCTTTTTGCTAACAATGCAATTTATAGAGGGACCTTCTGCGCCGGTTTTCTATACCCAGTAGTTAAGGAGATAGGACAATGCAGAGCTGGGTCCCCTCTCTCCAATACCCCCATTTCTGTCTCTATGCTAGGTAAATCCCTGAGCTCAATTGAATATCCTTACCCCAGGCTTATGGGCCAATGTAGTGAAGGACACGTAAACTAAACATGATTGTACTATAGATGGAAAGTCACAGAAATACAGGGAGATGTTGGTCATACTCAAGCCCCTGACCCCAGAGCTAGAAGGCCACAATGCTAAGCTCTGATTCAATGTGCCTCCCACTTAGAGAATACCAAAATCATAGTGAAAATGTCATTTAGACTAAACTAAGCTGCAAGTTGCCTCATAAATGAATCGGTTTAAGTATGCCATGCTCATCTTGTCAGCGAGGTCTGCAAATATTACATCTGCCTCCTGTCTAATGGGGGATCTGGCTGCAAATGCACGCACCCTCTGTTTGGGTATTTATTTCATTTGGTGTTAAATGGCCTGGTAAAAATAGCAGATGCTTATTTAATGCAGCCTTTGGATCTCGAATGCACAAGTTGTGGAGCTCAGCTGTGGGCACACAACAATATGCACTTTGTTCAAGCAAGTGCTTATTTCTATCAGACTACTGGCTAAGTCAGTCTGCTATAACAGCCTGGGTCTGGGAATGTATTTTTTCAGGCTCATGCAGTCGGGCATGTAGTGCGAATAATAATACCAGTGTCTGCTACACTATGAGAAAATGTTGCACTGAGTTTACTATGTCACTTCAACTTCCACTTTGGGCCAATTTCTGGAGATAGGTCAATAATTAACCATTTATTACCATTGTGAAATAAACAGGATGCAGAAATTTAGATACTCACCCATAATACTAGCACAACTACTACTATTAGTAACAATTACAAGTAAAATAATAGTAATAATGAATAATTAATCCTATTAATATTATAAATGTGAAAGTTTGTGGGTTTGTGAGTTTGGATGTTCGGATGTTTGTTCCTCAATCACGGAAAAACCGCTCCACCGATTTGGCTGAAATTTTCCACAAACATAGTTAATACACCCCATTGCGCAATAGGCTACTTTTTGTCACAATAGCGCACATACGTTTGTGCCAGGACCCCCACAAAACCCAAACTCACACCACCATCTCTGCAATCTCGCACACTTTGGACCATAGCAAGCCACAAAATTCATATTGCCCTCTTCAGCCTCGCCCCTAACCCCACACAATCACATATACATATACTTTACCACTTTGCCCCTCACCTTAACGATACTCCAGGAGGCTCTCTTTAACGCTCCGGAGCAGCCATGTTTGCCAACCCCCACCGCTCTGACAATCCGCGACTCCGCCCACCCATGTCAATACCCCTAGGCGGTCTAATAAATGCAAAAAAAAAAAGTTTACAAAAAGTAAAAAAAATATAAAAAAATAAATAAAAAGGATTAAAAAGTCAAATCACCCCCCTTTCCCTAGAACACATATAAAAGTAGGTAAATACTGTGAAACACATACACGTTAGGTATCCCCACGTCCAAAATCGCCCGCTCTACAAAGATATACAAATATTTTTCCTGTTCGGTAAACGCCGTAGCGGGAAAAATGGTCAAAAGTGCCAAACCGCCATTTTTTCACTGTTTTGATTCTGATAAAAAAATTGAATAAAAAGTGATCAAAGCAATAACATTTCTCGAAAATGGTAGAACTACAAAGTACACCCGGTCCCGCAAAAAAAGACGCCCTATACATCCCTGTACACGCACGTATAAAAAAGTTACAGCTGTCAGAATATGGCGACTTTTCGAATTAATAATTTTTTAACACAGTTTGGGATTTTTTTAAGGGGTCAAAATGTAAATAAAACCATATAAATTTGGTATCCCCCGAGTCGTAACGCAACACAGAATACAGGGGACATGTCATTTTGGTTGCACAGTGAATGCCGTAAAACTGAAGCCCGTAAGAAAGTCGCAGAACTGCATTTTTTCTTCAAATCCACCCCATTCAGAATTTTTCCCCTGCTTCCCAGTACATTATATAGAATAAATAATGGTGGCATCATGAAGAAAAATTTGTCCCAGGAAAAATTAAGACCTCATATGGCTCTGGGAGCAGAGAAATAAAAAAGTTATGGGGTTTAGAAGGAGGGGAGTCAAAAACGAAAATCAAAAAAATGCCATCGGCGGGAAAGGGTTAACTTCAAATACTTCTGTCCCAAAGTCACTATGTAAAGTTTCTCACAACACCATATAGCAGCTCAAATACAAATTAACTTCAACACAAAAGTCTCACGTATTCTCTGAATTACAGCAACAACAAGATACAAAGTTACATTTCATATCCCATCCCTTATACACAGTACGAAAACCTTACCCACGCCTGTATATACACACTGCTACAATCACCACAGACGAAGTCGCGGGTAACAGCTAGTAAATTAATAATCTTCACTCCATTCCTGCACTGGGCTGCCTGTCAACTCCACTGCTCTGTTTGTATACCACTCTCAGCTGTATACTGTAGGCAGTGGTTTTTGGCCAATTGTCGTGACGTCACTACTACAACCGCACTGTATATAATTATGACCATACCAGTACAGGAACTGGAGAGGATGGGGCAACATGGTGGCTCAGTGGTTAGCTCTACAGCCTTGCAGCGCTGGAGTCCTGGGTTCAAATCCCGCCAGAAACAACATCCGCAAGGAGTTTGTGTGTTCTCCCTGTGTTTGTGTGGATTTCCTCCCATTCTACTAAGACATACCGATAGGAAAAAAAAAGGCACTGGGGAGGATGCGGATAAGTATAAATACATTGTTATTTTCTACATCTTGCTGGTTCCATCCAAACTTGTGATATTGGACAACCCCTTTAACCCTTTTGATTAGTAGCAATTGTGCCGTTAAAAGGTTGGCGTGCTGCCTTTGCTTCTGTCAGCTGATGGTTTTAACCACATGAGGACCGCCGTACGTAAATTTACGGCCTCATGTGCTGGTACCTAAAGACCGGACTATTGCCGAAATACATCCGGCCTTTAGGTACCTTTCTGGCGGGGGGAGGGGTGCGGGGGGGACAGGGGTTAGGTGTTACTAACACCTAACCCCTTCCTCCATAACGTCCAGTCGGAACTGAGTCCGACTGGACGTGTTAACCCTTTCGATCGCGCCGTCAAACATCACGGCGCGATCGAAAGGGATCCGCCGACAATTGAAAGTGATCGGCACCCCCCGCGGCGAGATCGGGGGGTGCCGATGTCAGTAAAAGGTAGTCTGGGGTCTGGCCAGTGACCCCAGACTACCGGAGCCCCCACATACCTGGTGATCCTGCCAGGCGGTGGAGGAAGTGAGCGATGTGTCTCACTTCCTCTGCAGCTTACAGGACACGAGCAGGTTCATGTCCTGCTCGTGTCCTGTCTGCTATTGTGCAGAATCAGTTGATGCTTTCATCAAAGCATCAACTGATTCAAGTGTCCCAAAGGGACACATGAAAAAGTAAAAAAAAAGTTTAAAAAAAAAAAATAAAGTGTATGAAAAAAGTAATAAAGTTCTAAAGTCCAAAAATCCCTTTTTTCTATACAAAATGAATTATATAAAAAAAGCACTAAAAATTAAAAAAAGCAATGCATATTTGGTATCGCCGCGTCCGTAACAACCTGTACAATAAAACTGAAATAATATTTAATGTACACGGTGAACGTCGGAAAAAAAAAACTGAAAAAACTCGCCGGAAGTAATGATTTTTTGCCATCTCATCCTACAAAATATGCTATAAAAAGTGACCAAAAAGTCATATTCACCCCACAACAGTACCAATAAAAAGCGCACATTTTCCCGCAAAAAATAAGCCCTCAACCAACACTGTCAACCGAAAAATAAAAATGTTACGCCTCTCAGAAGATGGAGATGCAAAAAACATTGATTTATGTCCCCATATGTGTTTTTGTTCTGCAGAATTAGTATCGCAAAAAAAAATAACATAAATGAGGTATCGCCGTAACCGTACCGACCCGCAGAATAAAGGACATATGTTACTTATGCTGTATGCTGCATGGCGAAAAATTTAAATTGTAAAACTCAATGCAGGATTGATTTTTTTTTTTTTTAAATCCAGCAAGAAAGAGTTAATAAAATGTATTCAGTATGTTGTAGGCACCCAAAGATGGTGTCATTACAAAATGCATCTCATCCTGCAAACAACAAGCCCTTATATGGCCATGTCACCAGAAAAATAAAGAAAATATAGCATCTAGCAATGTGAAGACAAAACCCCCCAAAAATCGCCAAATTATTAGAACACAACTGGCTGCGGCAGGTAGGGAATATATAAGCTGTGCGAGCGAATATCAGGGGACACCCCAGATTTACAGTTTATGAGCGAAAAAACACCAGAAGTGACCCCCAAAGTGACCCCCAGAGTGACTCCCCCAATCATAGGAGCTACTGGGACATAGTAGGGAATTTGGTGTCTGCAATGTTCTCCGCACAGTTTACATATTCCCTCTTCGCCATCCGCTGTGCAGTCACGTCTGGGATACTAATACTCACTACACCCCCTGAGAAATTCTTTGAGGGGTGCAGTTTTCAAAATGGGGTCACTCCTTTGGGGAATCCGCTTTTCTGGTACCTTACAAGCTCTACAAACATGACATCGCGTCCAGATACCAAACATCCAAATCTGTGCTCCAAAAGCCGTATAGCGCTCCTTCGCTTCTGCGCCCTGCTGTGCGCCCAAACTGCAGTTTATGCCACATGTATGACACTGGTGTACCCGTTATATCGGACGTAATGTCATATGTGGGTATAAACTGATATTAGGGCACAGCTGGATGCAAAAGGGAAGAAGGGTTATTGGAGCACAGACGGTTTGGTTTTTGGATGCCATGACAGTTTTGCAGAGCTGAAACGCTAGTAAAGTGGAATCCCCTGATATGAGACCTTATTTTGGAAACTACACCCCTGAAGGATTTATCCAGGGGTAGAGAGAGCATTTTTAACCCCCAAGTGTTGCTATAACTTATTATCCATAAATGAATACGAAGCTGATTGTGAGAGGTGAAAATGACAATTTTTCCAGGAATCCGTCATTTCTGTGCGTAACATGTTGTGCCCGCCTTGTATCAGAGATGAACGCTCTGAAAGCTGTTGTGCCCGGGATACCCGCTTACCAGTTTTTGGAGTGTCTCTGCTGACATAAGTTGGGCACAACATATCGGGCACTAAAATGGCAAATCTCTGGAAAAATTTCATTTTTAACTTCTCATTATCAGCTGTGTTTTCATTTCTGGAAACTAAATAAATGCAACACTCAAGGGTTAAAAATGCTCGCTACGCCACTTGATAAATCCCATGAGTGGGTTAGTGTCCAAAATGGGGTGACATGTCTGCAGATTCCACTTTATTGGCAATTCAGGGGCTTTGCAAAAGTGGCATGACTTCCAAAAACCAAACTGTGCTCCAAAAACCAAAATAGCGCTCCTTCACTTCTGTGCCCGGCTGTGCCCAAACAGCCATTTATACCCACATATGGCATTAAGTACGTTATCCGGGGTACACCAGTGTCATACATGTGGGCATACACCGCTATTTGGGTACCCAGCAGGGCGTGAAGCAGCGATATGTGCTTTTGGAGTGCAGATTTAGATTCTTTGTTTTTGGACACCACGTCACATTTGCAGAGGCCCTAAAATTGTCCCGACAAAATGGGGTCACTTCTTGGTGAATTTCAGTTTACTGTCACCTGTGTAGTTTCTAAAATGGGGTCACAATGGGGAGTTTCCATTGTATTGATACTTTAGGGGCTCAGCTAATGCGACATGGCACCTGAGAACTATTCCAGCCACATCTGCTTTCTAAAAGCCAAATAGCGCTCTTTCCATTCTGAGCCCCACCGTATACCCATACAGCAGATTATGGCCACATATGGGGTATTGCCGTGTTAAGAAGAAATTGTGTAACAAACTCTGGGGGGCTTTTAATTCTTCAGCTACTTGCAAAATTAAAAATATGGCGCTAAATGGACGATTAATTGGAAAAAAAACTAATTTTTCATTTTTACGTCCCATTGTTAATAAAATCTGTGATTAAGCTGTGAGGCCAAAATGCTCACCAAACCCCTAGATAAATTCTATGAGGGGTGTAGTTTCCAAAATGGGGTCACTTTTAGGGGGTTTCCACTTTATTGGTACACTAGGGGCTCTGCAAATGCGACATGGCACCTGAAAAATATTCCAGCAAAATCTGCCCTTCAAAAGCTGAACAGCGCTCTTTCCATTCTGAGCCCCACCATGTTCCCATACAGTAGATTATGGCCACATATGGGGCATTTCTGTGTTCAGGAGAAATTGTGTAACGAACTTTAGGGAACTTTTTCTCCTTTATCCTCTTGTGAAAATGAAAAATTTGGGGCTAAATTGACAGTTTGTTGGAAAAAAAGTAAATTTTCATTTTCATGTCCCAATGTTAATAAAATCTGTGAAAGAGCTGTAGGGTCAAAATGCTCACTCTACCCTTTGATATGTTCTGTGGGGGGTGTAGTTTCCAAAATGGGGTCACTTTTAGGGGTTTTCCCACTGTATTGGTTCTCTAGGGGCTCTGCTAATGCGACATGGCACCTAAAAATTATTCCAGCAAAATCTGCCATCCAAAAGCAAAATAGCGCTCCTTCCATTCTGAGCCCCGCCATGTTCCCATACAGCAGAATATGGCCACATATGGGGTATTGCCGTGTTCAGGATAAATTGTTTAACAAACTTTGGGGGGCTTTTACTCCTTTAACCCCTTGTGAAAATGAAAACTTTGGGGATAAAGTGACATTTTAGTAATTTTTCTTTTACACATTCCAATGTTAGTAAAATCTGTGAAACAACTGTAGGATCTAAATACTGACTATACCCCTTGATGAATTCTGTGAGGGGTGTAGATTCTAAAATGGGGTCACTTTTGGGGGGTTTCCATTGTTTTGGTACGCTAAGGGCTTTGCAAATGCGACATGGTGCCTGAAAATTATTCCAGCAAAATATGCTGTTCAAACACCCAGTGTCGCTCCTTCCCTTTTGTGCACTGCCGTGTGCCCAAAAATCAGTTTACACCCACATGTGGGGTATTTCTGTGCACGGGAGAAATTGCATAACAAAATGTGAGATGCATTTTCTCCTTTAACCCTTTGTGAATGTGTTAATTTTAGGTCTAAATGAATGTATTAGTGAAAAAAAATGAAATGTCTAAATTTGACCTCCATATTATTTTTATTCTTATGAAATGCTTAAAGGGTTAACAAACATCCCAAATGCTGTTTTGAATAATTTGAGGGGTGTAGTTTTGAAAATGGGGTAATTTATGGGGGTTTCTATTATATAGGCCTTTATAATTCCTTTCAGAACTGAAGTGTTCCCTAAAAAATTAGTTTGAGGAATTTTCTTGTAAATCTGGAAAATCGCTGTTACACTTGTAAGCCTTGTAACATCCAAAATGAATTAAAAGACAAATCAAAAGATGATGCCGATATAAAGCAGAGATATGGGAGATAATATTTATTCATGTATTTGGATGATATGACTATCTGCCTGAAAAGCAGAGAATTTCACATTTTGAAAATTGCAATTTTTTCCAAATTTCCATCAAATTTGCTAGTTTTTTTTATAAATAAATACAAAAATATTGCTTAGTGTTTACCACTAACATGAAGTATAATGTGTTACGAAAAAACAGTCTCAAAATCACTTGTGTAAGTTAAAGCGTCTCAAAGTTATTGCCATTTAAAGTGACACATGTCAGATTTGAAAAAAGAGGCCCGCTCCTTAATGTACTTCTGGGCCTGGTCCTTAACCGGTTAAGGCTATGGCCCCATCTTGTGGAAATGCAGTGGTTTTTGTTGCAGATTTTCTGCAACATGGGGCCTTAGCCTAAGGTTGGGGCGTAAACGTTGTGGAAAAAAAGTGGCGTTTTACAGTCCCTAGAATCCCATCCACTTTGGAGACCAATACACATAGCGCACACGCAATGGTTTTGGAAATCGCAGCATGTCAATTATACCTATGGACATGCCAGTGGTTTCCCTATAGGTATAATGGAAGTGGCATTGCCACCTTGGTTTTTGCCATAACGTTTTTTTTTTGTTTTTTTTTTGCTGTAGCCAACTACATGGGGCCTTAACCTAAAGGAGTTTTCCAGTCCCAAATAGAATTATCATACTGATGACCTATCTATGGGATATATTATCTTTATGTGATTCATTGGCGTCTGCTGTTCTGGCAGCCTTTAGGCACCAGGGGTACAGTAGGCAGGAAGCATGTGTAAGATATTCATGTAATAGGAGCTATGCAGTGGACCAGTCAAAGTCCAGACCTAAATCCCATTGAGCATCTGTGACAAGACATGAAAATTGCTGGGCAATGCGGTGGCTCAGTGGTTTGCACACAGCCTTGCAGCACTGGAGTCCTGGGTTTGAATCCTGCCAGGAACAACATCTGCAAGGAGTTTGTATGTTCTCCCCATATTTGTGTGGGTTTCCTCCCATTCTGCAAAGACATACTGATAGAAGAAAGAAAAGTACATTGTAATCCCTATATGGGGCTCACAATCTACATAAAAAAAAAGACATAAAATTTCTGTTCACAGACGTTCTCCATCCACTCTGGCTGAACCTGAGCTATTTTGCAAAGAAGAAAGGGCAAAACCCTCAGTCTCTAGATGTGCAAACTCATACCCCAAAAGGCTTGCAGCTGGAATTGCAGCGACAGGTCACTCTACAAAGTATTGATATAGGAGCTGAATACTTCTGCACATCACACTTTTCAGATTTTTATTTGATTAAAATTTTGGAGACCATGTATCATTTTCCTTCCACTTCACAATTATCTGCTACTTTGTGTTGGTCTATCACTTAAAATCTCAATTAAACCCATGTGTGTGGTTGTAAGGTAATAAAATGTGAAACAGTTCAAAGGGTATGAATACTTTTGCAAGCCATTGTAGCTCTGCTCCAATGAGTGCTGTGCTAGAGAACGTATGGCTTGCCACTATACAGGGACCAGAGCCAACTGCCTTTGGCTTTGTGCAATGTATAGTATGGGCGTTGGTAATGGGCTTGTACAGCTGATCTGTGCCATCTGTCGGCCCTCACCGATCAGATAATTATAGTCTATGCTAAGAATAGACCACAAATAAAAAGAATGCCTGGCCATCCCCTTTAAGGCTAGGTCTACCCGGTCATTAGTTGCAGTGAGTTATCTGCTGTGTACTCTCTGCGCCCTACAGTAGCAGCAATACAGCAAATAAACCCACAATGCAAAGTGACGTGGTCGCCATTTTATAAACCCAGAGTATGCCACATGCAGCTTTCTGCCATTGCACAGAAATGTACAGGTAAGCTGCAGCGAAACCTGTGCATATTCACTGTGTGTGGTGCCGCAGTACTGTGTTTCATCGCAGGTGTTACCAGTGAAGGAAACTGTGGCTGTTCCAGACTTTGCGGGTTCCTGGGCAATTGACTTTGGCGGGGCCCTACTTACCGGGGGGTCTGGGGGGTCCTCCCCAGGATTTTTTGAAAAAATTAGCCCTAAAAATGCGTTTTTCAGATGCGATTAATATTTTCGGACATTACATTCTGACATTACAATAAATACTATGCAGTAATACTCCCACATTTTCCGTCTCTTCTCTTTGGACTGCCATGACCAATTCTTTCAGCTGTGACTTGACTCTGTAAAGTTTGAAACGCAGACATCTTTGACTCCTCACTTCTCCACGCACCCAACCCCTATATATATTTTTATATATATTATTATTATTATTGTTTATTTATATAGCACCATTAATTCCATGGTGCTTTCCATTTGGGGGTTTACATACAATACACAAAATATACAGGTAGATATAATACTAACAGTGACCGACTGGCACAGTGGGGTAGAGGGCCCTGCCCGCGAGGGCTTACAATATATATATATATATATATATATATATAATCTCCCACAGTGGCCCCTGCAGCCTATATTATGCACCACAGTGGCACAATAGACTGTGGGGCATAATAGAGGTTGCAGGGGCCACAATGCACCCTTCAAGCTCTATTATTATACTCAGGTGTCTTTTCAGACCCCCCGAGTATAATAATCGGAGCCCCAGGGGAGATGAGAGAATATAATAAACAGTGTTACTCTCCTCGAGCCAATGTTAAAGAGGACCTTTCATGGGTTTGGGTAAAGGCAGTTCTATATACCGCTGGAAAGCCGACCATGCGCTGAATATAGTGCACTGTCGGCTTTCCAGCGGTATATAGAACTGCCTTTGCCCAAACCCATGAAAGGTCCTCTTTAAAGGGATTCTACCACTAAAGCAACATTTTTTCTAATTACCATGTTGGAATAGCTTTAAGAAAGGCTATTCGTCTCTTACCTTTAGACGTGGTCTCCGCGGCGCTGTTCCTTAGAAATACCGGTTTTAACCGGTATGCAAATGAGTTCTCCGCAGCAATGAGGGCGGGCCCCAGCGCTTAAACGGCGATGGGAGCATCCCCACTGCTGCCTGAGAGCTCACTCCAGCGCCGCCTCCATCTTCATCTGCAACCCTGCCTCTTCTGTCTTCCGTTTGGGAGGCCGCTCTTGCTCTTGTAGTTCAATACAGGAGCATATTTAGCAGACGTCAGAAGTTGCACCTACAGAAGAAGACAGACGAGGCGGGGTTGCAGCTGAAGATGGAGGCGGCGCTGGAGTGAGCTCTCAGGCAGCAGTGGGGACATTTGACATCGACATTTGAGCGCTGGGGCCCACCCTCATTGCTGTGGAGAACTCATTTGAATACTGGTTAAAACCGGTATTTCTAAGGAACGGTGCCGCGGAGACCACGTCTAAAGGTAAGAGACGAATAGCCTTTCTTAAGGCTATTCCGACGTGGTAATTAGAAAAAATGCTGCTTTAGTGGTATAAACCCTTTAATCCTAGCAGGCTTCGGGCCTATATGTTACTGCTAGCACAGGCTTTGGGCCTATATGGTAATATACCCGACCACATGACGTCTGGGCATTACCATATAGGCCCGAAGCCAGCTAGGATTAACATTGGATCCCGGAGAGATAAGTAACATTGTTTATTATGTTCCCTCACCTCCCCTAGGGCTCCGATTATTATATTCGGGGGTCTGAAAAGACCCCCGAGTATAATAATAGCGGCAGTGGGATCGCGGGGGAGGCCTCCGCGGCCTATAGTACAAGGGGAAGCGGGGGAGGCAGTGATCAGGTTCGTGTTGTATAAGTATGATGTATGTTATTATACTTACCGATCGCGCTGCTGCTGCTCCCGCTGCCTCCGCGAGTCTCTTCTCTCGGCAGACAGCAGACGTATCAGCGTAGGCGGCGTGATGATGCCGCCTACGCTGATACGTAGACGTCTGAACCAGCGCATAGAGAGCGGCAGCTCTCGTGCACTGGTTCAAAGAAAAAAAAAGTAAAAAAAAAAGAAAAAAAAAATCGCCCAGGCTGCCGCCCCCATTAGAGGTGCGGCGCTGGGCCCACGCCGTGCCGCGGGGCCCCACTGGGCGCAGGGCCCCGGTCGGTTGCCCGGCTCTAGATCCGCCCCTGGAAGGAAATCTTGTCATAGATACAATTTGTAGAACTAATTGCAGTTTATTAGTTGATCACTATGAGCAGGCTTCATTGTCTCTTCTTTAAGCCACAGCTGGCAGAATAGTCTGTTCCTCTGCTCTCCACAAATGCTTGCTGTCCATCATCTTCTCCTCTCGGCACGCCTCATTATGTTACCACAATCCTTAATAAGGTGTTACTAATTACTAATGGCAGATTCTGCTCTCCAAACTGCTGCAGAGATGATGGAACAAACAATGGCGGCCCTTATAATTCATTAAATCCACAGGCTTGTAAGAGACCTTGGCATCACTTTACACGTTTTTATAAGAACTGATGACTTTGTAGCCTTTGGGGTAACAATTAATGTAATTACAGACAAAAATACTGGGTTTATGTAGCGAAATAGAGCATCACTTATAGTATGCAGGTAGCGTACAACATTTCCTTTTCTGAAATTACATTTTGAGGAAATAATTGTAAGAAAATAGCCAGTTCATGGGTGGACATACCATATCTGCAACTTGATCCAGGGCCCCAATCCAGTATATTTAATAGGACCAATACATACCATGTGGTGTCGTTTTATGCTGTAGAGAAGCCTTTGGGCCCTCTCGGACTCCAGGGCCCAACAGGGATTCATTTCTTTTATGTTCTGTATAGCATGGGCATATGTATAGCTGCACTGGAGCACTGCAGCTAAGGGGGCCACAAAGAGGTTTGTAATGGCTTTCCGATGACATGTAAGGGCTCATTCACATGGAGTTTTTTGACAGAGAATTTTGATTTGGAATTCGCCTCAAAATCCGCTGTCAAAACCAGCTCCCATTGACTTCAATGGGAGCCGCTCACTTCTTTTTTCCACTAACTCAGGGTGCATTCACACTACGGATACAATGACTGATTCTGAACGTTAAAACACGTTCAGAATCAGCGCGTATAAAGCACATCCCATTCATTTCAATGGGAGCCGGCATACGAGCGGGAATGGGATGTGCTTTATACGCGCTGATTCTGAACGTGTTTTAACGTTCAGAATCAGTTACTGTATCCGTAGTGTGAATGCACCCTAATAGCGGAAAAAAGCTAGATGATCCTTTTTGCCACGGATTCCGCAGCTGAGTCAGCTGCAGCACAAGGCTCCCTCCTGATTAGGCCCATCCATTGAATTGGTACAGTCCAGTGTGGTGCAATCCACTTAGATAATGACATCATAAATGTCTTCCTGTAAGGTTAACTACTGTGAGTTACAAATGTGTTTCCATCAGGTAAGCTAAGCTACTGTGACATTACTAATGTGTTTCTGCCAAGTAAAACGTTATGACATCACTACAGGGTTAGTTAGAGAAGTTGCTGTGACATCATCATTATCATTTTTTTACCAAGTAAAATGATCAAAAGTAGAATAGAGTCAGTTATGTGACTTTGATATCACAAGCGGATGTCAGTCTAATAAGTGGCTGTGACATCACAACTGTGGTTACAAAACTACTGTGACATCACAATTACGTTTCCATCAGGTGGCAGTTGTGACATCACTTATGTTTCCATAAGGCAAGCTGCTGTGACACCACAGTTTTTCAACTTGTAAAGGCAGTGACATCACACAGCCAAGTAAACTGTTATGACATCATAGCTTTCTTTCTGTTATGAGCTGCTATGACTTCACAAATATATTTTCATTGTGTATGCTGCAGTGACATCACAAGTATGTTTTAATTAATTAAATGTGATGTCACAGGTGGGTTTCAGTTTAGTAACCAGTTGTGACATCAAACTGTGTTTACAAAGCTGCTGTGACATCACAATTTTTCACTTGCAAAGGGGGTGTGGCTTCAGGAACTAGCATGGTATTCACTGAGGAAATAAGTCAACTAATAGGTAACGGACAAGACAGTAAAAAAGATGTATCACATTCATCATCCAGGATCCGTCACTGTGATATATTAGGGTGCATTCACACTGAGTAAACGCTAGCTTATTTTGTAGAGTAAAATTACACTTGTAAATTTTGCTATCCCATTGACTTCAATGATATTTTTTTACAAGTGTAAAAATACGCCTGTAAAAAATACGCCTGTAAAAAATACGTCTGTAAAAATACGCCTGTAAAATGTCATTGAAGTCAATGGGATAGCAAAATTTACAAGTGTAATTTTACTCTACAAAATAAGCTAGCGTTTACTCAGTGTGAATGCACCCTTAGACTGCAAATGAAGGAATTGAAAATATATGCCTTTCACCATTTCTAGTTTTGATACTTGTAGGATTGATCTGATTGGTCACAAATGTGTGTGATCCCAACCTAGATACATTTGCTGTCAATTAGAATTGGTAACAATCTATTAGATGACAAATGATAATTCAATATATTGCGCAAATTTAACCAATCTATCATGACAAGGACATTTCATAAAGTAAAGAAACACGTGTGTTAATCAGTTTATAACATATATGGAGATCATAGAGGATTTGCCTATACTGTTCTATGAGCCGATGAGCCACCATAACAAATTCTATAGGTAACCTGATAAACAGTATTCAAGAGGTTGACATATTCTTTAACCCCTTCCCACCGCAGACATTTTTCATCTTTTAATTTTTGTTTTAAATCCCAACCTTCTAAGAGTCATAACCTTTTATTTTTCCAATCACAGAGCCGTATAAGTGTATATTTTTTGCTGGACAAATTGTACTTCATAATGGTACCATTTAATATTCCATATGATGTACTGGGAAGATAAGAAATAAAAATAGGTTGGAATTAAAGAAAAGCTGCATTTGCACCATTTTCTTATAACTTGGTTTTATGGTGTTTACAGTGCGGTAAAATGACACGCTCCATATATTTTTGGGTCATCATGATCACAGCGGCACCACATTTTTATAGTTGTTTTATGTTGCTGTGTAAGGTGTCTTTTTTTGCATTGCAATATGTATTTATACTATTTTGGGGAATTCCTGACGTTTTGATAACTCTTCAATTTTATTTGGGAGGCGAAATGATGAAAAAGAGGTGATTCAGCTTTTTTAATTCTCTTTACTGCTACAGTTTTTGCCATACGTGATAAAAAAAAATTTTATATCAGTACTGATCCCACTGTACTGAGTGTACACAAGTTCTCCATTGCTGCCTCGCTATGAAGCTGTCTGAGATGCTTACAGTTGCACTTTGACGTAAGTGGGCATGCAAAGTACACTCAGTATTGCGCTTGCCACACGGGGGGGGGGGGGGGGGGGCAATAGGTGGTGGCCATTGGGGGATGCCCAACTTTCTTGAAAATGTCTTGAAAGCCTTTTTCTTTATTTTCATTATAAAATCTCAAATACAGTCCTATGAAAAAGTTTGGGCACCCCTATTAATCTTAATCATTTTTAGTTCTAAATATTTTGGTGTTTGCAACAGCCATTTCAGTTTGATATATCTAATAACTGATGGACACAGTAATATTTCAGGATTGAAATGAGGTTTATTGTACTAACAGAAAATGCGCAATATGCATTAAACCAAAATTTGACCGGTGCAAAAATATGGGCACCTCAACAGAAAAGTGACATTAATATTTAGTACATCCTCCTTTTGCAAAGATAACAGCCTCTAGTCGCTTCCTGTAGCTTTTAATCAGTTCCTGGATCCTGGATGAAGGTATTTTGGACCATTTCTTTCTACAAAACAATTCAAGTTCAGTTAAGTTTGATGGTCGCCGAACATGGACAGCCCGCTCTCAAATGATCTGAAAACAAAGATTGTTCAACATAGTTGTTCAGGGGAAGGATACAAAACGTTGTCTCAGAGATTTAACCTGTCAGTTTCCACTGTGAGGAACATAGTAAGGAAATGGAAGACCACAGGGACAGTTCTTGTTAAGCCCAGAAGTGGCAGGCCAAGAAAAATATCAGAAAGGCAGAGAAGAAGAATGGTGAGAACAGTCAAGGACAATCCACAGACCACCTCCAAAGAGCTGCAGCATCATCTTGCTGCAGATGGTGTCACTGTGCATCGGTAACAATACAGCCCACTTTGCACAAGGAGAAGCTGTATGGGAGAGTGATGAGAAAGAAGCCGTTTCTGCACGTACACCACAAATAGAGTTGCCTGAGGTATGAAAAAGCACATTTGGACAAGGCAGCTTCATTTTGGAAACAAAAATTGAGTTGTTTGGATATAAAAAAAGGCGTTATGCATGGCGTCCAAAAAGAAACAGTATTCCAAGAAAAACACATGCTACCCACTGTAAAATTTGGTGGAGGTTCCATCATGCTTTGGGGCTGTGTGGCCAATGCCGGCACCGGGAATCTTGTTAAAGTTGAGAGTCGCATGGATTCCACTCAGTATCAGCAGATTCTTGAGAATAATGTTCAAGAATCAGTGACGAAGTTGAAGTTACGCCGGGGATGGATATTTCAGCAAGACAATGATCCAAAACACCGCTCCAAATCCTCAGGCATTCATGCAGAGGAACAATTACAATGTTCTGGAATGGCCATCCCAGTCCCCAGACCTGAATATCATTGAACATCTGTGGGATGATTTGAAGCGGGCTGTCCATGCTCGGCGACCATCTAACTTAACTGAACTTGAATTGTTTGTCCAAAATACCTTTATCCAGGATCCAGGAACTGATTAAAAGCTACAGGAAGCGACTAGAGGCTGTTATCTTTGCAAAAGGAGGATCTACTAAATATTAATGTCACTTTTCTGTTGAGGTGCCCATACTTTTGCACCGGTCAAATTTTGGTTTAATGCATATTGCACATTTTCTGTTAGTACAATAAACCTCATTTCAATCCTGAAATATTACTGTGTCCATCAGTTATTAGATATATCAAACTGAAATGGCTGTTGCAAATACCAAAATATTTAGAACTAAAAATGATTAAGATTAATAGGGGTGCCCAAACTTTTTCATAGGACTGTATCTGTACAATGGAGTAATATTCCACAAAAAGAAATCCATATTTGGAAACAGTCCAGACTGCCCTACAAGATACCATGATGAGCTTCAAGTCCGTTTTCCTGTTGACAGACTCCCTTTATGAACTATTCAATTGTGGTGTGGCGTAACTAGGGCAGTGACGTAACTAGGAATGGCGGGGCCCCGTGGCAAACTTTTGACATGGGACCCCCCCAGACCAACGCCAAAGACCTCAACTGTCTGACCCCTACCCCCCCACACATTTCTACGCACACTATAATGCCCCATAGTGGCCCCTACATGCAGTGTTATGCCCCATAGTGGCCCCTACACACAGTATTATTCCCATGAACAATTCAGACCCCAGAGTGTAATAATCGGAGACCGAGGGGGATACAAACATAAAAAACTACTGTTACTTACCTATCTCCAGGCTCCGCTGCATTCTCTGCCGCTGTCAGCCATCTTCCGGGACGTCATGTGACCAGGGGGCCTGCGTCGCAACGCATATGCACGCAGGTTCCGGGTCATGTGATGTCACGCAAGTAGGCCTGCAGCATGCCCGGATCGCGGAGAGGTAAGTAACAATGTTTTTTATGTTCCCTTACCTTTCCCGAGCCTCCGATCGTTATACTCGGGTCCGAAAAGACCCCCGAATATAATAGTGCTTGTGGGGCCCGCGGTGTCACTAAGTAAGTAAGTAGGGCGCGTTACCGGCTGTAGTAACTCCAGCCGGTAACGGCCTATTAAAAAAAAAAAAAAGCGCAGCGGTAGCGGCTGTCGCCAGACCCCTAATGTCCCGGGCCCTGTGGCAGCTGCTACCACTGCTACCACGGTAGTTACACCACTGCTCAAGGGCATTGTTTGGGTCCATTCACACAGAGGAAAATGGTGAGGAATTTGGTGTGGAAAAAAAGCGCTGAAAAAAGCCTCCCATTGATTTCAATGGGTTCCTTTGTCTGCTAGCTTTTTTCAGTGCTGAAATACCACACCAAATTCCTCACCATCTTTCTCCGTGTGAATGGACCCTTTGGGCTCCAAAACCTCCAAGGGCTACAGTTTCATCCTATTCACTTCTATGAGATGAGGCTGTAAAGATATTGAACACCCACTAAAAAAAAAAAAAAAAAGTATGTAAATAATGTAAACACTAAAGAGTTCCCAAATCCCAATGTTCATACGAGCACCAAAGCCGATTAAATCAGCTGTTTGGCAGTGGTCCCAGGTGTTGGACACCCACTGATATCTTTTTGATGATCTGTCCTAAGCATAGGTCATCAATCAAAATTTGTTAAACAGTCCCTTTAAGAGTGGTGCAGTTTCTGTTATAGCAGATCTATAAGTAACATTTCCTAAAATGAAAACTCGTGGTTTCCACATTGGTGGCTAGAGCGTTGTGACAGATATTACAGCGTAAAGGAATTTAACTCCTTGTTTCTGTTTTTGCTTCCTTTTTGTTACTACGTTAACTACTTTATCTTATTCTACATTGTCAGGTATATTGACTGAAGCAGAAAAAAAATTCTACCTTTCATATGTTACCCTGACCTTGTTCCTGACATCATGGCCTTGTCCTTGATAGTGTGTAATTTCTTTTTGCTGCAATATATAACAAGCAAATGTCATCTGAACCAATATGGCAGTGAACACTACTGTGCACCTGCTGAGCTTTAAAATAATATTCCCGTCAATTACATTGCACATGTTAGTTTGCTTAGTTATTCCATTTTTAGTTAAATTATTTTTTGCTACTTTTTTTTTTTACATTAAAGCCATGAGTAGGAAGTGCATGGGTTATTTAGTCAATGGCATCTGCTAGATCAATACCAGAGAGGGAGACCGATTTTAGATTATATACTGTATATTTTTATGAAAAAATTACTTTGTAAAGATAAAATCTCACTTGTAGGTTATATACAGGTTTCATTCAGTCGGGGCTTTGAGCTGACCTACTAGTATATAGGTTTCTGGATCCCATCCTCCACTCTTTACGTCTCTTATTCTGCCAGTGCTGAAACCATAAAACCACTCGGTCGCTGCTCTGCAATCTGCAATTTCCGCCCTTATAGTCCCGGCCTGATCTGACACTTATCTCCAGAAACTAATGCCTCTCTTCAATAAATGACCATTTTCTTGCATAAGACGCGAGGTGCACAAAACACTTTCAAGAGCATATCCGACATATCCCTGTCCAAACTATTTGATCCCACAGTCCATATACCTTGTATAATATCAGCAGCCATCATTACTCCTTCATATAGAAGAAATAACTTAATACTATCTAAGAGGATAAAGCACGTATGACTTTAATGTAATCCCAGGAAACAGAATGCACGTAAGGCCTTGTTCACACATATGAAAAGGTTTAGTGGTCTAGATCTAGCGTAGGTCTTAAACTGAGGAAATTGGGAAGACTTAGGTCAATGCTTCATGGCATTTGTATTCACGTTGCTCCTCACAGGCCCATCATATATTGTCCATTAATGCCGCTAATTTTGGTGTATTGGGGAGGTGTCAAGTATTACACTTTAGGAATTGGTCTTTAAAAACTGGACTATGTACAGGACCGCCTTAACCATAGAGCCGTGCTCCAGATCTATCGACTCCATATTCCACTATTCAGCCTTCAGGTGATAATGTCTACCGAAATGAGGTGCAATGAGTGCCGAGGGTAAGTTCACATGGGTTTTCTTGGTCCAGAGTTTGAGGCGGAGGACGCCTCAGGTTCCAGACCAAAATACGGGTAGCTGTGTTACAATACAGTGTTAGCAAATAGGGGTCACTAGGTGGGCGGCTATAGATACAAGGACTTCACCAGAATATTTATCTTTAACCTCAAATATTTGCTGTAATCAGAACAATCCCAATCACGTTCCTGTCTCCTATGAAATGACCAAGGCAGATGTAAACAATGCCTATGTGTATGGCTGCAGCTCTCACCTACCGTAGCTTGATCAGCCAATGGTCTGCAGATAAATATCTCAGGTCTATGGACAACTTTAGTCTTATCTGTAAGTTTTTTCAACATTTTGGATCCACTCTGGCTAAACAAAAGCAGCACGTGTGAATATAGCCTAAAGTCAGGGCTGTGCTGCATCTTTTTGTAGTGATAAAAATGTTATTGTAACCATTTAGTCCAAATAAATGCATAGACCTGTATGCAGTGCGGTTGACTCCAGCTGTCACTCAATAGTTAATAGGGCTACAAAAGTGTCAGTGTAGCCCTGGCCTAATATGTTTATCTGGTTCAGACATCTGGATTTGTCCTCTATTATCGTAAGCAGAGTTACTGCAAAGAGCATCCCTCCCAGTACCTTACGTATACCCTGTGATCAATGCACAGCCCATTGATGTAATGCTGCTTCTCCATTGCAGAAAAACAAGGATTTAGTATATTATGAACGCACCTTTAAGAGCCAACTGGTTAAACAGCAGTAAACCCCCACAATATGATACTTGTAGGGGATTGCTTACATCAGACAGCCCTTCATACGGGTGTTTCAAGTCATTTTAGTGCAGCAGAGGTTTAACAAAATCTGCTTATTCACCCCTCCATCTGGTTGGTGATCCAGCAGAGAATCCCTGTTCTGGTCCTCAATGTTCCTGACCTTTGACCTGCACATGAGTGATACAACCAATCAGCAGGTGATCTCTGATGCTCTGTTCATACGAAGAACCATTCCCAGTCACTGATTGGCTGACACACTCATGGGTGGGCAGTAGTTAAATAAAGACTAGGAGCCTGGACAGACGCTCTACAATGGATCTCTGGTCAAATAGAGAGACAAGTATGCATTTCCCCAGCACCAGAAATCATTTACTTGGAGCACCCCTTTAAAGAAGACCTTTCACCCCTTCCACCAACTCCATTTCTCTAGCCCTCCCCCCCCCCCCGTTATACCGGAGCAATCTGTGCAGTTAGTTTTGGTGCCTGATATACTACTTCGGCTCTGTACTATCAAGAGGGCGGTGTCAAGCAGGAGACAATCGGTAGAGCAAGGCCTGATAAATACAGAGCTGGACTTGGTGGAGATGGTGAAAGCTTCTCTTTAATACCTCAGTTTGTGCTATGCGGCTAAATATTGTGTCTCCTGACATCATCAGTCACCGTGGAGTTGGAATCCCCCCATACACATAAGATAGTCATCCAATACCAACAAAATCAGCGGTTTGGGCTCACTTTCCTCTACGTCAACCATATTATAAGCACTCCTCTATTGAGCATTCAGTATCAGTTATTCTCAGCTTTGCTGCATCTGACAAACTCATCACTGCAGTATCTTATAGGCTATGTTCATACCTGTGTTATCCTATCCATTCTTCAGGTCGATCACAAACTAGAAGAATGGAAAAACGGACAGCAATAGATCAGGGGAAATGATGGACACAAAGAGATCTCTTCTGTGATGTGAACATAGCCTTAGCACTGCTGCATCTTCCAAGTTCAGCTAGAATTGGAAAACTCAACACTCCTGCATTAGACAAGTTCACCTCTGCTGCTCCTCATATACTAAGCTTTGCTACATCAGCCAGATTTATCTCTGCTTGTCATATACTGAGCACTGCTACATCAGACAGGTTAAACCAGGGGTAGGGAACCTTTGGCTCTCCAGCTGCTGTGAAACTACAACTCCCATCATGCTCCATTCACTTCCATGGGAGTTCCAAGAACAGCAGAGCAAGTATGCATGCTGGGAGTTGTAGTCTTGCAACAGCTGGAGAGACGTATGTTCCCTACCCCTGGGTTAACCTCTGCTTGTATATACTGAGCACTGCTACATCAGACAGGTTCACCTCTGCTCGTCATATATTGAGCTCTGCTACATCAGACAGGTTCACCTCTGCTGCTTCTCATATACTAAACCCTACTACTGTACATGATATATTAATCTCTGCTACATCATACAGGTTCACCTTTGCTGCTTGTCATATACTAAGCCCTTCTACATCATATATTAAGCTCTGCTACATCAGAGAGGTTCACCTCTACTGTATCTCATATACTAAACTCTGCTACATCATATAATAAGCCTTGCTACATCAGACAGGTTCACTTCTGCTGCTTCTCATAAACTAAGCTCTGCTACATCATATACTAAGCCCTGCTACATCATATAATACGCTCTGCTACATCAGACGGGTTCACTTCTGCTGCTTCTCCTATACTAAGCCCTGCTACATCATATTCTAAGCCCTGCTACATCAGACAGGTTCACCTCTGCTGCTTTTCATATTCTAAGCCCTGCTACATCATATACTGTATTAAGCTCTGCTACATCAGACAGGTTCACCTCTACTATATCTCATTTACTAAACTCTGCTACATCGTTTAATAAGCCCTGTAACATTATACAGGTTCACCTCTGCTGCTTCTCACATACTAAGCCCTGCTACATCATATAATAAGCCCTGTAACATCAGACAGGTTCACCTCTGCTGCTTCTCATATATTAAGCCCTGCTACATCAGATACTAAGCCCTGCTACATCATATATTAAGCTCTGCTACATCAGAGAGGTTCACCTCTGCTGCTTCTCATATTCTAAGCCCTGCTACATCATATACTGTACTAAGCTCTACTACATCAGACAGGTTCACCTCTGCTGCTTCTCATATACTAAGCCCTGCTACATCATACAGGTTCACCTCTGCTGCTTCTCATATTCTAAGCCCTGCTACATCATATACTGTATTAAGCTCTGCTACAGACAGGTTCACCTCTGCTACATCATATATTAAGCCCTGCTACATCAGACAGGTTCACCTCTGCTACATCATATATTAAGCTCTGCTACATCAGACAGGTTCATCTCTACTGTATCTCATATACTAAACTCTGTTACATCATATAATAAGCTCTGCTACATCAGACAGGTTCACCTCTATTGTATCTCACATACTAAGTCCTGCTACATCAGACAGGTTCACCTCTGCTGCTTTTCATATACTAAGCTCTGCTACATCATATACTGAGCCCTGCTACATCAGACAGGTTCACCTCTGCTCGTCATATACTAAGCCCTGCTACACCATTTCAGCCCAGGTGCATTAGATAACCTGGGCTCTGCTTCACCTAGCAATGTTCTGCTGCCTCTGTCCACATGCAGGCAGCCTGTGTCTGGCCACTCAGTAATGTGACAAGCAGTGCCCTGCTCTAGAAGCCTCTGCCAGGAGGAGGAGCCGCAGCAGTGCCGGCAGCTGCAGCCGCTCAGTGTGTGTTGGGCAGACGTTGTGTGTGTCAGGGCTTGTGCTGCTGCAGCATGTGGGGGATACTCGCGTTGCCCCCCATATGAGCGCTGGATCTATCCTATGGGAGGGTGACCCCACGGCTTGGGCAGGCTCATGAAGCCGACAAGGTGAGTGACACCCCGGACTATTCATTCAGCTCAGACTCCTCAATGTCACAGCAACTTTAGTGAGAACTCCGGGTACAGCCATGTGTGACTTACCATGCCAAGGCTGGCGGGGTGCAGACCCTGCAGGGAAGGGGGCTTTGTAATAGACACTTAACCCTTCAGTTGCTGATGATGAATGTAGGTACTTTCCCCAGTGACCAGACATTATACCGTATGTGCCTGTAGCCCCAGAGAAGGATATCGGACATGAGCTCACCTTGTCATGGCTGGTAATGCTGGAATCTGACAATCTGACTCCCTGATCACTTACACTGAACGATTCCCAATAGGCGATTGTGTCCAAAATCACTTTGTGTATGGGCAACTTGGAACAATAGTGATAGAAATAAATTCTCTGTAGCTTTACAGTCAGTCTATGGTCTGATCAGTACAAGTTTCTGTCTGCCTGTCCTCCCAGGTCTCTCCAGAAAATAAAGTTCAACTTCATGTATTACAGATGTGTATTTCACCTAGATTGTCTTTTGAGTTATTGCTATGTATTGTGTATTACAGTAGTTATTGCTATGTATTGTGTATTACATTTGTTGCATGTCTCTAACAAGGCAGTGGCTGCTGGGACTAGTACCAAATAATATGGCTGTGGCTTTCCAGGTACCCACAGGGTATATATCATGCACCTGACTGTAGATCTTGTGTCCTGTACCATATTACTGGCAAGGAGATCCTACTTTATACCTTATATAGATGTATAAATGCACGCTGTGATATCAAATGACAAATTCAGCTCTGCTACTTGTGTGTGTGAATAACATATAACCTACAGCATGTTCATATATATATATATATATATATATATATATATATATATTGACTTGTCAGGTGTCTGGATTATTTCAAGGGCTCTCTTGACTATACTGTAATGATTTGCAATTAAGCTATCTAATATATATATATATATATATATATATATATATATATATATTTATATACACACACACACACTACTATCTCATCATCTACTTACTATTTATCATATCTATGTGTGTATAATATAAAATTTAAAACACTCTAGGATTCCAGTAGACAAGCAAAACCAGATTTGCATTCCATGTGCAGTAACCTTTCAATCGTACCTATATGGACTTTCTTACATAGGTGTCTATCTTCTATATGTCTGTCAATCTGTTTTATCTTCTGTCTATCTCTATGTATTCTTGTAGCTTGTGAGGCGGATGTCTGTGTGCACTTGTTGGTTTACTTGCACTTGTGTAAACAGCCACTATTTGTCATAGACCTATTATAATTATAGGCATAGAATATAAAGTAACCAGAAACCGTCGCTCAGCTGGAAATAATATTCTTCAGTAGCGTTTTAGGGGATCAGTATAAATTTATTGAAATGATTTACTTTATAGATCTAGCTGATGTGATCCATCCTCCTTCTCTATGTAGTTCCATATTCCTATCCTATAGCTAAAGGTGGACGCAGACCCCCACCCCATCTTTATTCCTCCCAGATGCACCAGACCAGATCTTTCATCTGACCACATCCTACTGTACATGTAAAGAGATTTTATTACAATCAGAATGATTTTCCCATGGGACACAGGATAAACCATAGCAAAGAAGTAACATTTTTGGGGGGAGGTTTACCTCCATTGCTCTATATACCCTTTTACCATTACAGCTAGTTAACTGAGCTACACTGCCATTGTTTGTGACAAGTACTTCTATATCTCTGGCCATAACTGTTTTATGTATCTGATTCTCATTTTGTTACCAATCCTAGATGGCATATAAATGTAATCAGCGTTCCTTTATAAGAGGTATATTATTAACTAAGACTATGCTCGCTGTCCCTAACTTAGAATAAGCCCCAGTTTAGCAAATACTTTGTAGTACCTGAAGGCAACTTTATATTTATATATTTAGGAATATCTTTATGGATCTTGCTGTAAGGTAACAGCAGGTTAGACTATAGGACCAAGTAGTGCGGTGTCTGTGTAATGACAGATTGGTCTCGCAGCAAGATGGGAGCTATCTGATGCCATATATATTGTACCAATTGATTCTGACTTTGGCTGAGCCCCTCCACACGCAGCCGAATAAAATAATGATTGATTCTCGGGATTAAACATGTTTATCGTTAATGTGTCAGACTAATGGTTGACGCAGTGTAAAGATAAAGTAGTATTAAATAGATGAAGAGCTGCCACCTCCATTTATCTTCATATTTTATGCTCAATATGTCTAAAGTAATGACTGCTGGCAGATTGCACCATGGGAAGACCATTCCATTCCTGGTCACATTTCCCATTGTTTTATATCCAAAACCTCAGTCATCAGAGAATCCATTCCGACGAAATGCGTTTGTGGGTTTCTATTGCCCTTTAATTGCTTGTCTATAGATTACAGAGAGATTTTTCACATTTTTTCGTCTCTTTTTGTATACCGCAGGAAATGTGCAGCAGCAGGTGGTGTCATTGGATTAATTAGATTCTGCATGCTTAATTAATACTCTGCCTGGGATTATACTGGCATCACCAGTTCAGGAGACGTATGAGATTACCAAATCAGACATTGGATATTTCAGTTTGTTTAAAAAAAAAAGTTAGGGTTAGTAGCGCCACCTACTGGTAATAATAAATGTGATATGATATATAGCATGCACATACACTTTAGTGGTAATTGTGCTGCTTGCAGGTTCAACATAAAGATCTCCTGTGTTTCAAGCAAAATTCAGTCGACCCTTAAAGTATCCTCATGGTTGGCACAAGGAAGAAACATCCTGTGTTATGTAAGAAACACAAGAATAGCACTAAGAACACAAAGGGTAGCATTAAATGTAGCACTAAATGTTGTAAAACCACCATTATATTCAGGGCTAGACCAATACTGTTTAGGACGGAGGTAATCAATACAAAAGGTGCCATTGACAGCCTGCAGCAATGTCATTGCGTCCTACTTGACTGGTAGGGCGTATTTGCCTGAATATTGATTAACCCATAAAGTGACAGCCTACACAGTGTCCAGGTGTCAGATGCACTTTAAGGATTAACGCTCAAGTAAAGTGGATGTTTATCCTTCAAGTTGCAGGAGGAGGGCACAAGTCAATCACTTGCAAATGTCAAAGGGTCATAAAAATCCCTAAAGAATCTTTGCAATTCGGTTTCAATATTTAGCAAGGAACAGTCAATTAGTAAATGTAACCCTTGTGTCCCACATAAACAGATTAGAGTTTACACATCATTGTCGCAGGCACGGGATAAGATCTGGTCATATTTGGCCCATTGCACATAGCAGTCATCTCTATGACCAGATTATAGGGTCACTGTTTCTTCTAAACCCAGGATTAAACCGACTCCCCTATATATGTGTATACTCCTTGGCATAAGATGCGGATAATAACTCCTATTGTGGGACATGCTGAAATCTAATGGCAGATGCCAGAATGCAGACAGTCAGTCTGACAGTTATCAGATAGTCTGACCAGATTTACCATGCCTTGTACACATCTCTCAAGCTTCAGATTTTCTTGCTGTAACGTGTCATATCCAACAAGTATAAAATTACTGAGCAGCTCATGTTTTATGTTGCCATAATTCATAAGCTTTCTAAGAATGGCTGGCACGTCGGATGTCATAGCAGAGGAAGACAATTCACAAATCTTCAGTTTCATTGTCGTTCACAGAATGCCTTGCCACTCAAAGACTAGAAAACGCGTTAGACTTACAGTTCCATAGTTGGCCAGACATGATGCGGTATTTCAGACAGACTGATCAGAACCATATAGTGTTTCTGACATTGAGGAGAGCTGGTGAAATATTTCCTAGTTTCTATCTCTATCTCAGGTGTCAGAGAGATGTCATAAGTTTGCAAGGATTATTTAATTAAATAATTACTTTCTATGAGCTTTAGAATGATGAGTAAGCTGACATAGGCGGTTCAACACTCAAGAAAGAACCTCCAGCTTTGGACCTGTCACCAAGTCCGAAAAGCCCAATGCTGTGCCCGCACTATCACCCTGAACATTTTGCTGTTTTGTTTATCCAAAACTGTTCAGCCATTCCAAAGATATAAGCCCTCTTTAGAATCGATGCAAATTAGGGTATACTAGCCAAGTGGGCAGTAACACTACTTGGCACCCAGATAAATCACAGTGCTAGCATACCCTAGTCTGCATCAACACTAATGGGGCTTATAACTTTGGAATAGCGGAAAGGAATTGGGTAAACTTAACACCAACATGCTCAGGGTGACAGCGCCTTTCAGATGAGGTATGGTATTGGGGTTTTCAGACCTGGTAACAGATTATATTTAGGGGAGTTCGAGAATGAAGATGTGTTTCCCAGCCAGCCAGACACCTAGGGCTACATATGGACCCTTTCCCACCAATGTACAGTTGTGGTTAATAGCTATCGACGAGGCTTCGCCTTAAACTCATTTGGAGAGTTGGCTGAGAAAGCTGCTGACAATATTTGCTGCCTGCTGTATTGTGTATTTTGCAGTTTTTCACAATTACAATAACAAACCAAGATCACAAATTCAATAGTAAAGAGTAATCACATTATGGCTGTCAGGAATTGCTTCTGGCTGCATTTTCTGAGCCATTTTACACTGGCTTAATGCCTTATCTTCATTTCAGAAAAACAATGATTTCACACCGCCATGCACTGGAATACTTATCAGTACCAAGAGCCAGTGCCTACATAAAATACATGAGCAGATCTCATAAGATAACCAGTTAAGCTTAGGCCACAGTTGCGGACAAGTTGCATTTTTTTTATTTATTTTTTTATGAGCCAAATCCTGGAATGGGAAAGGAATAGGAAATCTCACATCTACTTCTCCCAACCCATTCTTGGCTTTGATTCCAACAAATGTAGCAAAATCTGCAACAAAAATGCAGCTTTTCTGCAACGTGTGACCTCAGCCTAAATACATTTTTAGGATGTATATCGACACACAAAAATTCTTTTAAAGGGGTGCTCATGAAAACAAAGCTCATTGGGACATAGTGCATACAGCTTTCTAATGTGCATTTCTATCAATTCAACAACCTTATATTGAAATGGGGGCTTTGAGGGAAAGTAGTAGTGCAAATGTAGTCTTCTACAAGATTGTGTGCTGTAATCTTCCCAACCCAGTTATCGCACTGTTGCCCATTTGGTGCCAGAAAGCAGAATTGGGGTGATGTCCACAGAAAGTTATACTTGTCCAAATGACTGGTTTTGGACAATATTTTATGAAAATGCCATGTAATTCTGAGTATGGACATAACTCAGTTTGGGGGAGCTGTCAGTTAGATAGTCAAAAAAGTATGTGCCCCCTTGATCACTACTTTATCTGATATATCTCCAGTTTTGACATGCTCCAGATACATACATACATACATACATACATACATATATATACATGTGTGACCTTAGCAGCTCTTGTTATAACCTGCCCTGTTATAAGAATCATAGTTTAGATGTTGTGGGCTTTTAAGGTTAGACTCCCACATGGAACCATTTTTGTGGCAGTTTTTCCTTAGGGACAAAAAAAACAGCATCAAATGTTGCCAGGAAAACTGCGTGTATGATTCCAGCCTTGAGGGGTTAACTATAGAATAGAATATTAGTTGTATGCTATATGAATTTATATGAAGCATCTTGTGAGTTCAGGCTGAACAACAACGGCTCCATCTAGCGTAACATCCAGCCTCGCTGTGTGCCAGGAGCAGCCGCTGTTGTCATCCTCCCATCTCCTGCATTGTGATAGTGTTGGAGATATACACATGCACATATAAGGGTGTGATCTCCACAGTTCTGGCACGGCTGACCACTGTGTTCTGCCAAACCCTGTAGTGTGAATCAAGGTATTGCATATTTATACAATATTTTGTGATCATGGAAAAATCACCGGGGTGCAGTCTCTGGAAGAAGCAAAATGTTTTGTAACCTGAAAACCCTGTGAAATAGTGGCAGCCGTTCCCGTTTAGATGTTCTCTCCTAACTCCAAAAATATGCTTATGGTTATGCAGTTTATTATGTGTGCTGGAGATGCCCTCTACAATATGATGGCGCTATATAAATAGTTAGTAGATGGAAATGTAAGAGTTAGGCCCGGATCACAGCTGCGTTTGGGAAAGGGGAGGGGGGTTGTTTGGGAACCCTCTGAACAGAAACCTCTCCACATAAAAAAGCGGTTACCTTAAGAAACCTGGTGGACCCCATAGACTATAATGGGGTCCATGTGGTTTCTGCTCGGTTCCCAAACAAAAAGTGCTGTTTGCAGGACTTTTCTCTCCGCATATTTCATGCGAATAGGTAATTGGAATGGCACGACCGCAGATGTGAACCAGGCCATACAAGAATGTATGTAACTGATGTAATAATATGGCTATAATCAGGGGTGAACCATCCCTTTTCGCCGCCTGAGGCGGCCGACAGAAAGCCACCCCCCCACACCCCCCGGAGGAGGAGGCGAAGCGGAGGGGGTGTGACGGAGCAAAGGGGGCATGGTGAAGCGAAGGGGTGGGGCTTAGCAGCGTTCGCAGGCAGAGAGCAAGGCAGGGAGAGGACCTGCTCTCTGCCTGAGCATGAGGGGAGGCCAATCCACGGCTTGGTGCCAAGCCAGTCCAGGACAGCTTGTCCTGGACTGGCTTAGGTAAGCAAAAATGCCGCCCTCCCTGGGGCCCTGACATAGCGCCGCCTGAAGCGCTCGCTTCAGGTCGCCTAATGGGACGTGCAGCGCTGGCTATAATACAGAAATATGGGCCCATAGTGGTTCTAAGCTGAGCCAAGAGTAGACAGGTTCAGGATGGGAAGACTGTAGGTGGATCCCTAGTGGTTCTAATGAACAAGACTAAATCACCATAGCATCATAGAATGATCAAAGTTCATATTAGAAAATCAGATGTATTATGGATAGGGTTGAGCAATCAGGATTGGAAAAGATCGGATCCCGATTGGTGATCAAGCAAACTTCACAATCGGGATTGGCTAAAAAATTATCAGAAATCGGATTTTGAAATCAATCCTGAAATCTCAAAATCGGCTCAACCCTAATTATGGACATTTTGCCAGCATGGCAAAGCAAATAAACTCATCCTAACTGATTCCCTGCCATTCCCATTAGAACACTGCTTGGCTCCCTGCTGGTCTCTAATTCCGGGTCTCCTCTGGCTGAGATGGGTCAGTGATTGACAGCAGACATTTCTAGTGTGTTGAGAAGGACTATAGGGCCAGCACTTAGAGATTGACAGCGAACCCCTTAAGCATGGCTATGGGAATAATAGGGGATTAGAGAATATCACTTTTTTATTTTGTTACCCTATGCTGACTTTTTTTTTGTCCCTGGACAACCCCTTTAGCAGATTCTAATATTATGTCCAAGCGAAACTGGATAAGTGTTTAAAAATTATCCAGAGAAATAAATCCTGAGCAGTTCTCTACCTCTCCACAGTTGTGAGTTATGTGGATGTGATGTCATCGGGTATAACTATTATTACCTTGTTCTGTACGGTTGAAAGTCCACCTTATCTTTAGTATCACTGACTTGTAACTAGATCACACACATTCTCAGGTCCATAAAACTATATGAGTCTGTTTCTGGAATGCTCAGCAAAGAGAAGAACAAAGTTGCATAGGAAACTGAAGTGCCAAGTGTCATACATAATGTGACACACTCTACCTGCTCTCCTTTTATAGGGCAATGAAATCCACTATGGACTGTGATTCTTTTATACATACAATGTATATACTAGATCTGGCCAGACCTGGCGTATTCATTGTACTTTGAGCTGTGGTTTCAGAGATCAAGCTAGCGGCTCGCTTGCACAGGATAGTCGACATCCCTACTAATGGACTAGACTACATTGGTGTCATAGATACCGATTTCTATAGAAACACTCAAATGTAAGGTTCTCAACTCATTTTCATTGCTCACTCACATTCGGACACTCATATGAAAAATGAAAAACCTATAGGTAGGATACAAAAATATCTAAAATGTGCCTGTTACCATTTCATTCTGGACCATACCTCTTATCAGAAATCTATCTACTCTGTATTACAGAGGTATACCTGGTCCTATGTGACACTGCCCAACCTAGGCCCAGTTAACAGACACCATGGGAAAGAAGGGTTTTGGGGAACACCTATGCAACCTTTTGACTTTTAAGGTGACCATAAACCTTCAATAGCTGTTGACCTACAGCCATTTCTGACATCAATGGACTGTATTTTCATGGGCTCACCAGGGGTAATTATTCTGTGAGCCCCCACACCATCTATATAATCTGTATCACATCCTTTTATTCTTATGTTCTTTTACCTAAATCAAATACAACATTTTGAAATGGCACATGATACATTTGGCTGACCCTTATGATCAAACCCTATAAGGTTTACGTTGGCGAAATGTGGCACAATATAATGACTAGCATCTCGCAAACATAAGTGACTTGCATGAAATTGGCGAAATGGATTGAATTTGGATTGCTTGCATCAGGGCTGTGGAGTGGGTAGGCCAAACTATCAACTCTGACATAAGTGAATTTACAACACATTGTACATCTTATTAATTATACAATATCAATAATTGTAATCAGAGTTGGTCATTTTTTTTATTTTTTTTTCCAACTCCATCCGAAACCTGTCTCTGCTCAGATGACTCTATGACTTTGACTCCACGTGGAACTGCAGCTTTTATGAATTGGTGACCCCCAACAAATCAATGATACCAATATCCAAAAAAAAACAAAACTCAGCATGCACCCCCACCCCATGGCCTAAATATGTCTTTCTCCTGGCATCCTACTCCTTTTCCATCCTTTACAACCTGTCTGAAGTCGGCTGCATTGTGTTAACCAGAAATGTTACACCTTATTGATTGCTTACCATGATGGTCATTAAATCTAACTGATTTTGCATCAACTTTGGAGTGGCACATTTATTAGGATATTTGTACCACAGGGTGGATCCCTACTCGAGTACCCAACCACAAGCGGAGTGATGTGCATTCCTCTTCCCCAACTAATAAGGATATCCACACCCCCACCCTCCCTCCCGAATGACTTACACTGTAGCTTGTGGTCTAGGGATTTAATAGTGTGGCCAGAATTCAGGGCTGAATAATCCCTATTTGATTATCTGTGGTCCTTGCAGACATACCTTGGAAGGTATTGCTCAATAAGATTATCTAACTCCTTCTCTTTAAGAAGTCATAGAAGTAAAATTAGACTTGTGGGTTAGTTATGATATAAATCACCCACATCATATAATTCCCATTAAATACCATTTATATATTACCTTTCTATTATATATGTTTCCCATATACCTATCTATGATCACGAGTTCTCGTGATGCCCTTGAGGAGAGGATCCTGTATAGAATTGCATTGTATATAGCAAGCGGTAACCTAAACCACAGAAATGATATTTATTAGTATGTGGGATCTCTAATCTAGAGCGCTTAAATCTTACAATTTGTAATTTGTAATTCGGGCGGCTAAATGGAGGCTTGTAAAACCCAGCAATCAAAAGTCACTTGTAGCCGCTCTCTGCAACTCCTGGCATTTTCTCTAGAAATTGAGATAATTTTTTTCCCTCCTGCTAATGCACCTAGAATTCAATGCATTTTTACAAGGCTCATAAACCTCACCTACGTTTTATGAGAAGATCCTGTCAAACTTCCAGGTGGCTCATCTCACTTATTTTCCGCTTTATGTTTTTACAAGAGGTTGAGCGTAGGCACTAAAGGGGTCCGTGCATACACACTAATTTGTCTTGTTGGAGATTTGTTTAATTTTACACAGAACAGGACTTGCCTACACCTTCCTCTATCCCATTGTGCTCAGTGGGGGAGTTATAAAGCCATGAAGAATATGAGACAAGGAGAAGCTTCCATCCATGACATAACCTACAGAACACTCTATGGTCCTGTTCAAGTCAAGTTTTAGGTATAACCTGAAACATATTTTATGCATCACAGTAGTTATATTCTATTTTGACTCTCTAGGATTTCCAAGAGGAGTGAATAATAGGGTTCATCTTAACTTGGCCATACATTTTAGATACCTGCTGGTTCAGTGCTTCTTCACCTGACAATGGTGTTCCTCTTGACTCCCCATACACATGCATGCTCAGCTTGACTTGGTGTGTTCTCAGTAAGGAATGGAGAGTAAGTTGCTGAAACACACTTCTGCTGGTCTCTTTGAGGAACATGGATTAGGCATGTTGGATTACAATGTGTCTGTTCCATCTTTACCCCATTGTCTGCTGTTGAGGGAGTCAGGGCACCGCCAAGTACATTCAATGGTCGTCCAATTCTGGGTTCTCTGAAGGCAATTATCTTTTTTTTCTTTTCTGATCAGGTCACATGAGTGGAACCAGTTCCTGAGTGCCTTCCCCTCCATGTCCAATGGTGATAGCAGACACCATTATTTTAATAGTTATAGTAATAAAGACAGTTCTCATATACACGTGAACATGTATCATTGTAAACAAAGAAGAGGACAAGGAGTTGCGTTCCAATCACATGAACTGTTGTCAGAACCAGCTCAGAAAACATACATGTAACACATAAAGAACCTGGACAGGAGATGTGTTAAAAAAATATTCCCTGGATAACCTCTAGCGAATTCAATGCCCACTTTGCAGTAAAAACTGCGATGTGGACATGCCACTATTTCCAAAACTGTCGGGGTTTTGGAAATCGCAGCACGTCAATTATACCTACGGAAATGTCAGTGGTTTCCCCATAGGTATAATTGAAACAGAAAGTTTGCAGATTAAAACTCTGCGAACTTTGTGTCTAAAGTGCTGTGGGAAGAACCGCGATGCGTTACCACTGCAGTTTCTCCTGCAGTGCTTTTTTGCTGAGGGATGTCCCGTGGGGGCCATAGCCTAATGTGTATGGCCACCTTTAAAGTTCCCGGGCTCCTAAGCAAATGCTGTAACATGCCCCAAATACCATATGCCATCTACTATACTGGTATCGTTTTATGTGGCAGAGGGGCCTTGGTGCAGTTGCTACCTCTACATGCTTTGTAGCTATGTCCTTGTAGATCGTATATATATGGTCAAATCCGGCGCACTACCTAATACTGGTATGTGTTCCTTGCAAGTGTATCAACATAGTCAAGTAATGACTCCCCAGTCCGAGTATTGTTTCCCTGATGCCTGCCTTTTCCCATAATCCTCATCCTACAACCATGCCAAATATTGTACATGAATTTGGTCCTAAAACACATTCCGATTGCAGCCGAGTGAAAGCTCCTGTGTCTGATTAATCACTCATGTACTTGTTAATGGAAGAGGATGACATGGTGCTTATCTTTCCTCACCATGGACTTGCTTTTATCAGCTCTCTGTATAACATATTTATAAATGTTTATTCTAAAAGCCTGGTAAAAATTATTCATCTTACCTTGATTTGACACTTCTGCCTATTAACCCTTTCATTTCTCTGGGGCCTTGTAGGAAGATTGCAAGACTTAGAAACCCTATGATAAACAAGGAATGTTAGGAAGTTACTTGAAGAGTTGCAGTCATCCTAAAGGTTCCTTTACGGGAGTGTTGTCTGTGCAGCCATTTTAAAAGGGTTATCCAGGATTAGAAATTATGGCTGTATGACGTCTATTGGTCACAGTGCCATATTGAGCTGTAGGCTATGGGGCCTATGTGATCGACAGACATGATGTCACTTCCTGAGAAAAAGAAAGCAACAATATTTAAAGGCAAACTGAACATACCTCTGAAATAGGAAACTGTGAAGGACGCGGAGATGATCTCAACTAACCAACTTTCAATGCCAAGACTTCAAATGTTTTAGCATAGAAGGGTAGAACATGCCCATTTACCCAGTGCAAACCATTCCAACTACCTTCACATACATTGCAAAAACAAAAATAAATATATTTTACAACCATTGAGTTTCAAAACAATGGCCATGTGCTCAGTTGCTCAAAACAATTAACCACCTAGACCACCTAATCTATGTAGCCCATCATGCAAAGGATGACCAGATATAGGATTATTGTTTGGCCATACTTGTCCAGATTGTGACAAGTGATCTTCAGTCCCTACAACCATATTTGCTGCATACCTGATCCTAAATGTGACTCTCTGCCGCTGTAAATGCATTTGGTATCCTGATAATCTAGTACTGCTTATAAGTGTTTTATCTGTTACCGTGTATAGCAGGAATTTCAGACCATTGGGTTCCAGACTAGAGAATTTTTACCTTCAACTTATATTAACGCACAATCCCTCCATGTCTACATTGGACGACAATAATAATATTAATAATAAATTTTATTTATATAGCGCCAACATATTCCGCAGCGCTGTACAATTTGTAGGATTCAAATACAGACAGAAAATACATTACAAAGAAAGTTATTTCACACAATGGGACTGAGGGCCCTGCTCGCAAGAGCTTACAATCTATGAGGTAGAGGGGGTGACACAGGACGGTATACTCTTTTTATCAGTGGCAGTCAATGGTTAATATATGAAAAAATAGGTTAGTTACTAAGAAACATAATGCCCACCCACATACAGTGGTTGTAGTTAAAAGATGAGAAATAATCCAGGCAAATATTTAGTCACTCTGGATTTCTCTTACCGTACTCCATGTCTGAGCATAAATTGTCCTATCTTGTGTGGTATGTGCTCAGTATGCAAAGAGTTAATAGGAAATCTATAACTTGAAGTCATTTGTCTATCCAGACCACAAGCTGAAACATCTCACTTCTAAAACTTGTACATCATGTTCTTTATATTTGACAGATACCAAGGCAAGTATGTCTGTATGTTCAGGATGTGACGTTATTAGTACTAAAGGCATTATGCTGCTTTTCTGTCACATTGTATCATCAGGCAATTGGTAAAGAAACACAGACATTCAACCATATTGTGAACCCAAACTACGCTATCTACACAAAAATGTGAACTTTTTTTCTTGCATTCTGTTTACATATACATTGATACGATAGAAGTTACAGGCCTAAAGGCTGAGGCTGTAATATTTAGAGAACGTCATTTGGCCATAGGTTTGGTCTGTCTGCTAGCCATTGTTATGGATCTGTATCTTTGGATCGCATGAAGATCCATTTTTTTTAAATAGATTATAAACTTATTTACAAATCCATGTAGGGGTCGCAAGACCAAACCGCAAAATATGAAGCGGGTCTTATTTCTGATTATTTAAGAAACTTGGTCTTTTCTATTGATGGAGTCTGTGGAAAACCTGGACTACATATGGATCCCATCTGATCCAATTTCCATGGACCCCCACAAGACAATGGTCGTGTATATGGGGTCTTAATCTATGATGTCTCACTAACAGTGACACTTGTTTGGTGTGGATCTCCATATAGCATTACATATCAGGCTTTGTTCACACTTCACTTTTTTATGAATTATTATTATTATTTAGAGCACCATTCAGTCCAATGGTTTACATACAAAACATAAATTCACAAGACCAAGTAGACTAACATAGTGACCATCTGATACAGTGGGACACGGGGCCCTGCCCGCAAGGGCTTACAATCTATAACGGAAAGGGGATATAGACTCTAGGTGTTTCTGTGGCAAATATCAGAGGTTGATCCTTGGGTTTTTGCCCTAGACACCAAGTGGAAATTCTTGTAAAATTTGACATTCGTCAATAGGGCCTTCAGAAATCAGAATGACACATGTTGTCTTTGGTACCTTTTCGTGGTTCAGTTTAAGGATTTATTCCTTTTAGTTATTTCCTATCAATCCATTTGTCTCCGTGATGTAGATTGTAGATAGATGGCTCTGACCTAGACAGTCACCGTTTGATTTTACCATTGTAATTTGCTTTGGACTGAAGGAAATTAATTGTATCAGATCAATAAGATCAGCGCAAATCCCTATGAATATGGCCCGTAAGTGTAACATTCTGGTTGGGTGAACATAATCACATTCAATGTTGTTAGTCTTCATATTTTCTAAGGAAAAAAAGGTTTAGACCATTGTTGGGCAACTTAGAGGGAGGTCTGTGATGGGCTAATGTCTCGCTGATCATTGGGGTTGTATAGTCCGTTATAATGGGGTCCGCTGGGTTTATGCCTGGTTTCCACCCGAGAAAGTCGGAGAGATGCAGAGAGAAAAGGTCTTCTTGCAGGACTTTTCCCTTTGCAATTTTTAAGTGGTTTCAGGGGTGGAAACCCCAAATGTAGATCAGGCACAGATGTGAACCTAGCCTTAGTTGAGATGGGCACTGGGTCTGTAACATACCCTTGCAAAAGGATATCTCTTGCAGCACTATGAAGGGGGTATGTGTCCAGAGAACAGTGTCTGGTACCTTTATACGGTTATACACGTGTTATACATGAATACCACCATATTGTCATAGTCTTGAATACCTGCTCTTACGTATCACAAAGTTATTGCAAAAGGATGTAATACAAAAGTAAGTCTAGAGACCCCCTGTAAAGAAGTCCATTATCAGAATCTAGCAAGTCTACCCAACTCAAGAAATACATAGGATAGGGTCACCCGAATCTTATAGTGTTGTTCCCTTGTGAGTTCAGCGCACTGTTGGCTTTCCAGCAGTATATAGAACGGCCTATGCCCCAAACCATGAAAGGTCCTCTTTAAGGGACATCTGTACTATCTGTCCATGCAGTTTTTATACATCCTTGATATGTCTTATCTAATTTTGCTACAAATCAGTTTCTCATACATGTGTTACTGGGACACCTTTGCAAATATCACACGGAGAACATAACTGCAATCCTGTATCAATTCCATGTCCATATCTTCGTTGTATTTCTGGTGAAAGTAAAACAATGTGTAATCTCCAGATAGAGAAGTGTGAGATCTCCAGGATAGTAATGGAGAAAGCAGACATATGACATCACTTGGCTACAACTTGGAAAAATAACACGTTGCAAATGGAAAAAAGGGAAACGATTATCTCATGGAACAATGTGAGATAAAACAAACACATCAAGGAGTAAACATGAGGTCCAGAATTATGTGAGCCAGATGTAGCAGAGCTGAATTTGTCATATACTGTGTGTTCCTCACTGTTGTGTTCTGTGCTGTGACTTAGATCATTTATACCACCTTTTAATTGGCTTATTTCAAGCCAAAATTTTATTACAGGGCATTTGTGCAGCATCTTGGTGCACTTGTTGCATTAAAGCCTGATAAGCTGCGCCCAGTTGTCTAGCAAGTTGGCAACATGCGTCACATTTATGTCAGTGGCTAGTCATAACCACAGTAGTGAATCTGCAATAGGTCCAGTACTCAGTATATACAGACAAGTAAGGTACTCACTGAAGAATTTGTAGACCTGTGGTAACAAGTGGTGCACATGACAAATGCAACACATGTGGGTAGTTATTTTCTATAGCTAACGCCTTTATATAAATGAGGCTGGCCATACATATTAGATTTTGGATGACCAATACATGATGGAATTATTCATACAAACAATGTGACATTACAATCTAAACTGCCTGATCAATTCCTTAAAAAAAAAAAAAAACTATGCGCAGTGAGTTTGCTTTTGGCAAACTTAAGCCTGGTATGTACAGTGACTTTATTCACACAACATTAAAAAGTTGTCCAGGACCTGAAGATACTTGATACTGATGACCAATCTACACAATAAGTCACCAGAATCCAACACCCAGACCCCATGCTGATCAGCCATTTCAGGTGCTGGAAGCGGGACTGTAGTTGCAGATGCTACCACTACAGCTGTATACAGTGTGCAGAGCGCCATACACTGTAGTGGCGGCACAGAGGAACTGCATCCCGGCAAGTTTTCTGATTTGGCTATAAGAAACAATCAGATCACAGCAGGCTTTACACATTGGTCATGTCATGATTGTGTATGTGGTGCACAATATCATACAATCTTTAACTGAGGTGTCATGTCACTAGTCACCAGGTAGCCCTAGCCTAATATTACATATAAGCACACCTTAGGAAACCCTGGACTGCCTTGTGTTTATGTAATGTTAACTGTAACTTGTTGTAATGAGTCTACCTGCAGTCCTATGTAAAACGCCCCCATAGAACCCTGCTCCATGTCTATAAGGAACGTAGGCCAAATGCAGCAAAGCGATGCAGTGCTAATTGTTACATCACTTTTTTGCACAAGTGTGACATATGGGGATAAGGGGCTGTCCATAGCTAGGTGAGTGTTTGTTTTCCCTCCAGGGCTTTACTTATTATGCAGCTGAAGTGTTTTCTCAGTTGCTGGATGTGTGAGGAGGAATCTCAGCCGGTGACTCCTCCTTACTGGGCCTGTGTAACTGGAGAAGGTCTGGGGGTGGATCACTCCTGGAGGCCGGGAAGGAAGGGGGAGCTGTGCAGCCATTGGCAGGGTATGGCCATGATTGATGGCTGCTGTGTTGTGGAGGGGAGAGGGAGGGAAGTGTTCAGGGGGGAGTGTGTAATCCTTCATTGCAGTGCTGCTGGCTCAAGCTCTTTGCACAAGTTGATGTCTGCTGGAGTGTGATATATTCTCTCTCTTTTCTTTTTGTTTTGTTTTTTTGACTGTTCGTCCAGGGCGAGGGTGGTGGTTAAAGCCCGAGCTGGATGGATGGGTATGGGGAGAGGGGCAGGACCCAAAGCCCTGGGACTCTTCAAAATCCTCACCGTCTTCTTGTGCACATTCCATACAGGTAAGGAAATCCCTAGCTGTCTTATTTTTTGAGAAGTCTATTAGAGGGATGTCCTCTCCCCCATGAGGGGCCCCTGGATAGGAACCACATGTGTGTACCAGACCTGCATTGTGCTTAATCTTATTGCTATTATATCATGTTATTAATAATCTGTTGTATTAGAAAAGTTGCTGGAAACAAAGTATCGATAGTTCTATGTATTAGTAGTTCTATAACTTTTATCCATCTATTGAATTCATGATAGATAATGTCGATTCTAATAAAATCAATAACTTTATCTATATCATCCTCACATATTCCATAAATAATTTGTAATTACATGTGTCTTATATCCCAGTTCTTGGCCCGGCTCTTACTCTGCTGGGATCAGGGAAATGCTTGGCTTATTTGTGGTGTCTCCCTGTTTATTGCTTTTTCAAGGTAGGGCCGTAGGACCTATAGAATGAGACCCGGGATAGGCATCTGTTTCCAATGAATCTTACTGTTTTGCTGGCTTGATCCTTGCCTGCAAATTCCTGCCAACCTTGTTTTTGTTGGGGGAGGAGGGCAGACTCCACACTGGGGGTTTTGTTCCTTGCGAGGGCTCGAGTTTCTGCAGACTTAAGGTTTTTATTCACCTGGAAATGTCGCACTGTTCAGTCCTTAAATAATTGTATTATTTGCAGTCATCTGTGTATATTGTATCATTATTGTATCCAGTAGGTGCAAGTGTTTCTAGTTACCTGTACGAGTTCAGCATGTCCTGTATGTTGAAGTTCTGATCTTCCCCTTTAAGAGCCGTTTCTTTTCTCCTTTGGACAATACTACTTTCTATTGGTGTGGAACATAAAGTAATTGTTCATTTATGGCATGCCGTCAAGGATATAATGTAATGACTGGCTACGGTTTAGTGTTACTAGTTTTATAGTACTGCAGTATATATTAGGAATTACAATGGGACTAGACATCTTGGAGAAGCCGAATTCTGTCAAATTGTTTGAAACTGTGTTTATCTGTTTCTGGGAAAGCTGGGTGACAGTTGTAGTTTTCAGTGATTCTGAATAAGCAAATCTGTCTTGTTGTACAGCAGACCAAGTACTACTCTGTAGCCAGGCAAAGTTTTAATTCCAGGCTCTCAGAAAGCTGGGTGATATTGCATATATACATTGTTAGTATCTTTCACTGATCTCCTATAGGCATTTTGACTTTATGGTTGTGTTGTGTCAATGGTTCATGACGTGACAATTGGGTCACCCATACTTCTGTTTGAGCTGTGAAGACCACACAGCACATGGATGGCAACTATGTCCTGTCTGTGATATTCATGGACCCATAGAGATCAACGAAGTGATTGGTCCGCAAAACAGACCAAAATAAGTTGTGTCTTTGTTTTTTGGCCTGATAGAAAGTGCACATGGAAGTATTAAATACAATGGATACATGTTCTGTCTGCACTATATGTGGATGATGCGTATGTGAATCACTGACATGAGAATAAGCCCTAAAACTGTCTCCGGAAATATCATGATGAATTTTCTCTAGCCCTTATCTGCTGGTTTGCAGGAGTCTTTGAGCCTGACATCCATATAGTTGAAGATGATACAGCAATTGACTGAAGTGTGGCCTTAAGGGCCTGGCCTGAGTCTTTATCTCTAGGTGAAGATCCTGCTTTTTAGAAGATTTGTCAGATCGAAGCATCCCCTTTGTCCTACAGAGAGAGGTTCACATTAAATATTTGGGGGGTAGGGCTGCTAGGGGTTAACTACCCCCTCCTCTTGGAATAGCAGTGTCTCTTGTATCCACAGATGAAGCACAGATGTGAAAATATTTTCTTTGCAGGCCATGTGTCTCCAAGCTGTTCACCTTCTGCTTATTGTATACTTGCTACATATTGTATTATTTTGTAAATAGTTTGTTAGACACATCTTACTGTGATTCGCATGGTACAGATTGCAAGCTCTTGGGAACAGACTGTAAAGTGTCACAAGTGAAGACTGTGACATTTAGCCATTACCCATAAATCCCGCTCTGTCAGATTCTTATCTGCTCCTCAAGCAATAAAGTTGAAAGAACAACTTGATTTTTGTATGCATTTGTAGCGGCAATAAAATGTTAACACCTGAAGCTTTGTGGCCTGTGTTTACACATCTGAATTTCCATTACGACTAGTATATTCCATTACTGGGTTAATCCTGTGATGGGGGTTGTGACTCTCCTGTAGGTGCAATAGAAAGGTATAATGTGACCTTCCAGAACCCTGGAATCTGTTTTTTAAATCGCTGTTAGGCCAGGTTTCAGGATTGGAGATTAGGGCGTTAAGTAAATTTACATAGCAAGAACAGATCAATCAGGTCTGGGTTATCTGTCAGTATTACTAATGCAGGTATAGCTTTAGAGGTCACTCACAAGACACACTGCCTGCCTATGGAAGGATTTATGTACCTCTTATTTGTCACAATTTTCAAGATAAAACATAAATTTTTTCCCTGTATTTATAAAAATTGCACCAAAAGAGAGAGATGACGTGTATAGATGTATCTCTCTTGGGAAACTGGATAACTACTCACGTTCACTATGCTATGTAACACAACGTTCTGGAGTCTGGGAAAGTCGGAAGACGTCTACTGTGGTAGAGGTCTAATATTGGTCATTGGTTGCTTCCCCAGAAACCACTATAGTTATTGGTCTCTAACCTGTGGTTTTCTTGCTCTTGCAAAAACTACAACTCCCAGCATGCCTGATAGTGCTACAGTGGTTGGAGGCCGCTCCTCTATAACTAAGGAAGATTGAAAAAAATTGACACTAGAAGATGTCTATAAAATTCATATTGACTTATTTTAGGGGATTGTAGACCATCATGATGCCCATTCCGTTGCCAAGAGCTTGGTTAAGGGGGCATGGGGAATCTGTGGTCGGTCTGCCATAGACCCTTCTCTCAACAAACGGTCGCATTTAGTGAGCGGGATAATTGATGGCGGCTTCATGAGGCCCAGCACCTGTGTACAGGGTACGCCGAACCCAAACTAGATTCACTTCCTGTGTTAACACACGGGGCTGTGTATACACCTGGTCAAATAATTGGTCCTATTAACAGGCAATTATTTTGGTGAATTGTAACTGCTCTGTTGCCCTTAGCTGTACAGATGGTGTGCTTCATTACACCCTTGTAGTTGGGGGTAGGGGATGACATCATACAATGTATATGTGAGATCATAATTAATAGGCCACAGGGACCAGGCTGTATATAGGGCTGCTGCTATGCTGTGTAGTATAAAGGTATTAAATATCTCTATCACAGTTGTTATAGGTAAATCTCATCTTTTATGTTTTTGTTACTACATTCCCTGACGCTAGGTACTTGCATAGTATTTCTTTGAATTGTCACAGATTTGTAAAGTCACTTCAGAGCCTTCTCCCCGACACCCCTCCTCCACCCCTTCAGGCTATTATCCATCCTGATCTGAAGCTCTTTGTCCCACCTCCACTAGCTTGTCACTCTTACCTATTGAGATAAAGCACATTTCTAGAGAGTGTTGTAACTTTTTCTCTATAGAAAATCCTAATCTTGTCCTATTTGTCTGTATTTGTGATCCTATCCCATTATTTCCTGTTGCTGATAAAGCACCTGCATATTCAGCAAAGATGGTCTTTACTCCTATCGGGCCCTAATATCCTTATGGCAAATTCATAGATATGTTTTTGGGCGTGTGGGATAAAAGTAAACCCACGCAAACACAAGGAGACCATATAAGTTCCTATATCATCCATGGTTGGACCCAAACCTAGGACCCCAGTGCTGCATAGATAACATAAACCACCATTTTTGTTTTGCTCAGGGACCTCAACATCATAAATGTGTAAACCCACCATAAGGCTAAGGGAGACACAGATAGAAAACACGTCGCTGATAGTTTTCAGCGGACTTAGTCATTGAGTTAATGCTGTGTTTTTCTCTTCCCCTATTAAATCTATGGGAAAAACACTCACAATTCATTCTGCAGCTCTATTTTTTACTTTCTGGTACTGTAAAACGCAGCGTTTTTCTGCAATAGCCCAAAATGCAATGTTTTCTCAATGTGGGGCCTTAACCCAAGACCTAGTTGAGTGTGAAGTCTAATTATCTGTATTGGGAATATGGTGACAGCTTTGGGAAGCCGGTTTCTTATCTGTAGATAAGCGTGTCATGCGGGATTTGTACAAGCGGTATTCAAGGCCTGTATGATGATTTACAAGGTAAGAAGAACAAGCTGTTAAAAGGTTGGATCTTCTCTTCTAACCCTTTACTTTCTACTTTTTAGACTTGGAATACAATGACAGCATCTTCTAGCTTTAGTATCGGAGGCATAAAGTTGCCTGTAGCTATGGATTGGATGTTTTCTATGCCCTAGTTCTTTCCAGCAGTCGCAGATGATGACCCCTCGTACATGATGATAATGCTTAGTTGGTGTTTTGATTTTATGTTTCCCTTGCAAAAGATTCTGGGACAGGATATGGGTAAGATGATATTGCTCACAATAGAGCTGTTAGGCTTGCAGAAGCTCGGGCTTCGGTTACTTGGATGGAGCGCTGTTTTACAAGAGAGATATTTTTCAGCTACTGTCACACACAACATATTTACAGTGATGTCAACTGGATCCATTCCATGCGGTTACTTCTCAGCGTCTCATCTTTTGCTTGAGTTATTTTGGGATGTGTGATATAAGACCTCTTTTTATGTGCCTTATTAAAGAACACCCTCCCACCTGTCCAGATTTGTCCTCCTTTATGAGGCTTTGACTTTTTCTAGATTGCCTTATACTCCTACATGGGTAAAACTGGTCCTATATACGAGATTTTAAAAAAAATGGTCAAGCTTGCCCATGTCAGCTGACAGTCATTAAAAAAAAAATTAGAACAAATGACTTCTGTTTTCAAGAAAACTGTGTGTAATCTGTTGGATCATGGACTACATAGAAAAAGTATTTGGTCTTTTGTTTGTGTGGATTTCCTTCCATACACTAAAAACCTACTGATAAGTTAATATGTAATATTGGATGTGACCCCTTTAGGATCTGGGCCAGTGTGGGTGATGTCAGTGTATAAAGCAGAATATTCTGGTGCTATATCAGTAAACCAATGAGTAGATCCATATGGACACTCTAATAAGGAAGTAGAATAAGAACCGGGATCAATAGGGGGGAGCTCAGGGTCCTAGATTTAAAATTTTTGGAGGTTTTTTTTTTCTTATTACTTAAAACCTATAAATTCTGGAGCAGACATAAGGTAGAGGATTGTAATTCTCTGTATCTCTTTTAATATTCTTAATCTTACTTTTTATGAGCCAAAGACTATTTTCCTTGGCAGTTTACTATTCATGAACATAGATGTGATCGTCCAGATGTTTAATGCCCAAATAGATGAATAGAGGCTTAGTCCGGCCCTGAATGCTAGTTACCATAGGCATTAATTGAGCTTCAACCTACAGGTCTCCCAAGGTTTCCTGTTGTGAAGGCTTTGAATAAAGAGGCTCTGTATCTTTAAGAGTGCACAGCTTTTCTCCCTTCTCCACCCATCCCCCCTTCAGTGTAACTGAAACCTGATCTAATCCCTTTGCACATGGGGTAATTTATTGGCCTGTTGGGCTTTTCTTGATGGCAAATTGCATTGTCTTTCTTCTTGAGTAGGAGCTTTAGTGAAGCTGCCACATTCCACAGGCTCTATTCTCAGCTGATCTTTCACACCCCTCTGAGTACAGTCAAATACGTTTTATTGGGCGGCTTTGTTATGCAAACAAGACAATAATAATCAGACCATTATTCCGCAAGATTGCCTGATTAGCAGTTCAAAGGAGGTCACTGGAAGGACCCCGCAGCTCCCAAGCAAGTTCTCCCAACACAGGCCCATCTACAGATCCTTCACTTTCTTCTACTTCTAGTAACAGAGTCCTTCCTACAATAAGTAATCACATAATCCTTCACACTAGCATGAAACTAGAAAAATTACTTTATGTCCATAGGGGCATTCCTGGTATTGGCCACCATAATGGGTAACCAGCAGTTGTGTACAAAGTGATTGTTGGGGCATTGAAATGCAAATCCTTTCATTAAGATGGTGATCATTGAGGCTGTTGATCACACTAAGCACTTTCTGGAGTGGGGGAGGCCAAGCTTTGTTAGATGAATTTCATCTAGCTGTGAGGTTAGTCTTCATTGGGTTCTAATGATTTCGGATGAAGCTCAGAAGCAACATAAAATTGTGTGTGATAAATACATGGTGATATTGGGTTGCAGAAAATGGCACGTGCACAATTAATTTTACAAGTGATATAGAGAAGGGTGTCTTACTTTTTTAGAAAACAAATGTAAAAGAAATTACATGTTACAAAGTTATTATAGTTGAAAAAAAGGTTCATCCATTGGATGGGAAAGTGGAAATTTAATAGTAGACTAAAAATGTAATGTTTTTTGGTTTATACAAAGAGATACAACATTGTTGGATTTTCAGGGATCATAACTGATAAGCCATTTCATACAACTCCATAGGAATACATTACATGTGAGATCGAAAGATTGCTTGTTTAGTCCCCATAAAGCTGGCAGGTCTGGTTGACACTTATGGCCATATTTAGGATGTGTACATTTATAGATCTCCAATTAGATAGACATCCAGGTTAATCAGAATTGGGACTGCACAATGGTGTATTGGTAAAGGCATAAAGATTATAATCCCGCAGTTGACTCCGCAAATGAAAGATGTTGGCAGGACTTCGGGGATATTGCAAACTTCAAATTGGAGCCAGAAATCGTCACATAATAAAGTTGTATGATGGTTAGTTTATCACTGCTTGGTCTCACTTATCAGGTTGTTAAATTATTAAAAAGTGCATGCATCTTTTATTATAGTCTAGAAATACACCTGTCTGTGGCCGTGCTGGCAGCTAGTTGGCGTGGAGTGAAACACTATGCAGAAGAAATCTGATTGTTTGCTAGTTCACACTAGGGAGAAGAGAAAGAAACAAAAGTAGTAGAACTAGGAATCCCACCGCTGCTGGATAACATTAGCTTCAATGTCTGGGGGCTTATTGTTTGTACTATGGAATATGACATGAGTTCTCCTTGATGGAAAAAGGAAGACTCGCTCTAGCGCCACCTTTTGGAAGGTAGCTCCCTATAGATCAATGCCTGGTGTTCCAAGAGGATTACAGCCAAACTCCAAAAAGAAGAGTCTACTGTTTTGGGGTTATTGCTCCTCCGTACGAAGCAGGATCAAGGTTAGGCTAGCCAAATCTTAAAAAATGTGTGGCGGCCTAAAGCTGACCACCCAAATAAATGTTGAGTTTCTCAGCATCTACCATCTAATGTGTATGGGAAACAGCGGGAGAAAGAATAACAGACCTGTTGTATTTTAAAAAGTGGTGATGGGAGCAAGTTCTTCTTTCCACCAAGGATGTCTTCTTGGCATATATTCTTTATCCTAATAAGTCCCTGTTCCATCTCTCCCTAATAAGATATAGTGCCCCTTCTGATCCTTCTTCAAAGATGGGTGCCACAAGAGCTACTTGACAACCACGTACCCTTGGATCTAATGAACTACGGCATGACCCAAGCAAAATTTGGACAAAATGAATTTTCTGAACACAAGATCTTTGCTCTTTCCACAGTGGTTCTTCCATATTGATAAGATTGCAGCCTTGGATATTTGAGAAGGTCACAGGTTGAAAAATGAGGTTCTAGCCAATTAGTTTATTGATGGGAAACCCGATTTCTGAGGCCATTAGACACAGCTGTACTTTATTTCCAGACTCTCTTGCTTGTTGCAGGGAATAGGAGAACCTTTGAATAAGTCTTTTTAGTGTTCATTTCGATCAGCTAATTTTTCAATCTTCTGGTTGCTCTGTTGAAAGATTTGGCAGCCGCAAGCCAAGATATGTTGGCACTTTGTCGTTTTCTTTTTTTCCCCCCTCAGTGTCAAAACCAAGTAAATAAAGTTCTGAGGGTACGGATGCCAACAATACCAACATCCCCTGCCAGGCATGAGTCACACAGAAAGGTTTTGTGATCTCTCCAGGTTTTAAACAACTGTGCCATTGAGCGAATGTCTCACACTAAACTCTGCATCTCATATATGGTGGCTCACTAGGATTCTGAGTTCTGCTCTTTGTGTTAGTTTATGCTAAGGTATACATGACCTAATTTTAGGGAACGCCATTTCCACACCTTCCTTCTTTTATTGTGTCTGATGAAGACACAAGACGGGAAGCAAAACAAGTAAAGGTTAGAATAATGTTGATCACTGGGTAATTATAATTTTATTACTCAATGGTGAAGTCAAGGTCAATCGAAGGTATTATGGCAATTTTTCATAGTAATTGTGCAAAAAGGTTATAAAATATGTATCGGAGAGGATATTAAAGGGCATATGCGTTCAATATATTTTGAGATTTTGGGTTGGGTCAAAAGTCATTACTAAAGATATCTTCTTCAATGTAACGTTGACTTAACCTAGACCAGGGTTCCTCAAACTTTTTAAAACAGTGGGCCGGAGGCAGAGCAGGTCGCATAGACATGGGGAGCGGTGCCCTCCAATAGGTAAAGTAAAGTGCGCTCCATGGCCTGGCCCGAGCTCCCTGGGAGCTTCATTATAAATGCACGCCTGCCGGTGTTGTTGGCGGGGCCAGACAGAAGTGCTTGGCGGGCCACATGTGGCCCGCGGACCGCAGTTTAAGGACCCCTGACCTAGACAGTTAAAGGGATTCTATCATTAGAACAAGAAGAAGGGGACGAATACCCTTCTTAAGGCTATTCCTACATGGGTTTAGCTTAAAACGGGGTTCTAATCATAGAATAGCACATTATCTCCCTTGTGAGCAAGAGATCGAGGATGTTGAAATCCAACATCTTCTGTAAAAATAAAGGATCAAGTATGTTGGGGTGTATTGGTAAACCCCAATACACATTACACTTCGAATGGATATCAACACATTTTGCTGGCATTATTTAATCATTGTCTATAGACTCTTTTAATCCACAGCTTTCAAAAATTAAAAAACAAAAAGTTCCAGAAAAACCTGGCGAGAGTTATAGCGGGATGAATACCAGTCCTGACTGGTGTAGATTTGAGTTCAGATGAACCTACAGTCATTTTGGTGCTTCTTGCACCTCTCTGGGAATGAATTAAGACTGGTGTAAGAAACGCCATCTTAACAAATTCCCGCATGGTTTACAAAATGTGTCTTTACTCTTAATACACTATTCTTGGTCTCCCCTGCAGAGTTGACCCATTTCATCCCTGTTGGGCCTGTTTCATGTAAAACATTGAAAGTCCCTTTAATTGTATTTCTTCGGTTCTATCTTTTTTGTGTACCGTTTTGATGTGGGCTGGTTAATATTTAGTTTTACTAATGAACTGTGTATTCATAGAAAAAAGTTATTATTGATGGCAAGAGAAGGAACTAGGAAGACACTTGGCGCTGCGGAGTTGTAGATCCCTGACGCCACTTCTACAGCTACAGGGTTGTCTTGATTTATTGCTAAATTTCTATACGCTGTTGACTGGCTGACTTCTGTGTTTGCTTGTTGGGTGAGGTGAAGAGATGCCAGGGACTCGTGCAGTGTAGTACATATTACAGTAAAGTATTTTCAGGTGTAAGGAGAATTTTTGCACTCCTATTATAGCCAAATGTCCCAGTCGAACTGTGAACTAACAGCAGAAAACTAACCTAACCCTTATCTGCTCAGAGTTGTAGTTCATTATTAAAATAGGGGGCTTTGTCCGTCATTCACTGAAGATCCCATCAGTTATATAGTTGTTTGTTTGTCTTATTCTATTGGCAAGAACCTAGCTATTCATTGACTAGCTACAAGACACGTAGACACGTCACTGCAGCATTCAGATGTATGCTTTTAATGCCTGCAGCCAATATGTGCTCTTGAATACTGTGGATGTTTGGGAAGGGAGGTGGGAGGAAATGAGAGTCTAACAGCCTCACCTGGGAACACAGCTGTCCTGCATCGCCCCAGGGTTGTATTTCACAGCTCAGCCCAAGCACAAGCTAATACTCAGTGCGAGAAGCATTCTTAAAGTTTTGGTTAAGTGCAAATCTAAAGAATAAGCTTTTGTAGCAATTAACTAATTGGCTTCTATTGATGAAGTAGGAAAGGTAATGCATATGGTGGGCGGGTTACTAGGACTCCTTGAGTATTGATTTGCCATTTCTTTCAACAGCTATAGAAAAGCCATCTATTTTCACTTTTTCTGCAGTGGGGAGGGGTAATATGGTTACACAGTCCTATCAATGCTATATAATGTGTAAATTGTCACCACATGTTATAAAGCCATGGCAGTGCTATACGCCATAACTTTTGTTATGTATGTCACTCTTGTAGATTAAAAAAAAAAAAAACTTATGTAAATCAGGCAGTTGGTGCACTAGAGGCGGACCTTCAGACCGGTGAGCACTGCGCTTGCTTCTCAAGTAAGATGTGTGATATCATAGCCATAGGAGGATCAACTTTCACTGCACAGGTGGATAATGGTAGGGGTCTGAGTGGAAAGAGCTGTGCTCCAGGGAGCTGAAGCCCCGCCCACTGTGCACCAAGTACCTAATTTGCATAAGACTTCAGGGATGTTTTTCTTCAAATGTTTTAAAGTGACCTATATAACAAAGGTATGTTGTTTATCACTGCTATGTGCTCTGCAATGCGGTAGGGACAGCTGAATATGCTTGGGGGCAGTGGTAGACTCCCTTTAAGGTAGTACAGAAATGGATCACGTGTATGGAAAATCAGGCCCATCCTAATATATTTACACAACAGATGGTGTAAGATCATGTGTAAAGCCTTGGTCAAACAGTGCAATTTTTAGCCAAGTCTAGGATTCTTTTTAATATGTTTGGAAGGCTATCATTCTTTTGTTCATATTCGTCCTGCGGTTAGGCTCAAAAAAAAAAAAAAAAGTCCCAATTTGGTGTGATTTTTGGTCACGTGCTGGTGAGCTTTGAAATGTCTCCCAGGCTTTCCATTCAGTTATATATTGCAGAAATCCAAAGAGCCCCGTCTCCCCTCCCCCTCCTTTTCACAAGTATGTATCTCATAAACATCTGTATCTCATAAACATCAAATAAATTGTGGTTGCCGTGTGGGTGTGGGGACTAGTGTCAGGATTAGTGAAGCACTTCCAGCTTGTACGGTGTTTTACTGCCTGCTACGTGATAGCCGCTCACTTTCATGCTTCACTTGTACTTTGTTTCAGTCCAGTATAAACCTCAGTCTTCCTTTTCTGTAGACACGGCAGAAAGCTGTTTGATAATAGTACAAGACTGCAGATATGGGGCGTCTACCTTCAGGATAATAGGGGAAAAAATGGACAGAGGACACTTGTAAATATTAATGTGTAATGGACATTGATAAACAGTGGAGGTAAACTTGTCCCCAATAGTCGAGAGATTGTCCAAACATCTAGGAACCAGTGACGCCAAGGAAATATGAGGCCCCTTCCACCTTGTATGTGAGTTGTGATACTTCCAGTGTTACTGGTGACTTCTTGGACCGTCATGTAAGTTTTTGTATACAAGGTATGGTGTTTGTACCAATTTGTAAACAAGTGAGAGACCTGTTCTATTAACACTGGCACATACAAAAAGTTCACCATCTACTTCCTCCGTGATGTTAAAACTATGAGATCGTTCACCATTTTCCCTTTTTTTTGTCTCCAGCTTTCAGCTCATCCTGTAGGATTATGAAGTGCAACTCTGAGTTTTGGTCAACGGCCTCCAATGCCCATCATCACACCGGAGCAGAGGATTCAGTGGAAGTGTGCACAGCTCTGCGAACCTATGCCCATTGCACCCGTCGTGCTGCTCGCTTTTGTAGAGGAGATTTGGCTTACCATTCAGCCGTCCATGGCATTGATGACCTCATGAGTCAACACAACTGCTCCAAAGATGGCCCCACTTCCCAGCCACGTGTTCGTACCCCACCGCCATGGGACAGCCAGGAAAGGTCTGACAGCCCTGAGATTTGTCATTACGAAAAGAATTTTCACCGACACTCGGCAACCCCTAACTATACCCATTGTGGTCTCTTTGGAGACCCCCATCTTAGGACGTTTACGGACACTTTCCAGACCTGCAAAATACAAGGGGCATGGCCTCTTATAGACAATAACTACTTGAATGTACAAGTCACCAACACTCCAGTACATCCAGGATCAACTGCAACAGCCACCAGCAAGGTAAATACAGGGTTAATATTACTGTGATTGCTAGACAGGTTTTTTAAAGGATCCCTCCAGTCATAAGTTCTAAAATGACATTTAGATCACAACATATAGGTTGTAGCTAATTGATATTTATTTTCTTCAGATCTTTCTTCTTGACTGAATTTTAGCTCAGAGTAGAATTGTGATCTGTGACTACAGTGCTTATATGGAGTCTGAGGTAGCCCGAGACACGCCCCTCTCTCATGATTGGTTCAGGGAGCTGCTGGCCCAAACCACTGATCAGACAGGAGGGAGATAAGGCAATGCAGCTAGTGTAGTCCTAGTGCACAGCATTACAAACAGCCAAGGTGCAACATAAATAGCAGGTAAGATCCCTATCTGAGCTCCTGACTGAATGGTCACCCTAAGAATAAAGGTAGATTAAGATTTGGGTGTAATTTTGCTTTTAAAATGATTTCTTATATTGGTTATAAAAACTTCATGTTGCCAGAGACAATATTCCACAAGCCATGGTTTTGTTCTTTTATAGGGCAAATTGCAACATTTACCTTTTAAATATAGTGTTCTGTGTTGTGTTGCATCGTCCTCATTATGTAATAATTATTGCCTTCTTTATAATGCTTGATATATGATATTTGTTTGCTTGCACTTGTTACTGTTCCCATGGCTAAGTCTATATATGATAGACGGTTTGCATGGGTGGACAGTTTTTTTTAAGGCTGGTCTTACACGACCGTATTGAATGTACGGTCCGTAAGTTGCTGATCAGCAACACTAGTTGCTGATCGGCAACATAGGCTCCGCAGATGTCCGTGTCCTGTCGCACTCACCCATAGAATTCTATGGGTGAGTCCATGCAGTGCCGCAATTCACGGCCATTATGACCATGTCCTATAAATTGCGGACCACGGATGCGACCCGGCCACACCACAGATAAAATATCCGGTGGAGTAAGAGTCCACATTGAATATAATGTGTCCGCAATTGAAAACCCTCAATTGCGGACTTACATTACGGTCGTGTAAGACCAGCCTAAAAGTAGTAGAGGGGGCGGGCGGGCCCAGGACAAAAGTTTGCACCTGGGCCCACAAGACACTTGTTACGCCACTGTCCACTGTTATACTTACAGTTGTGGGAAGTTCACACTACAACTCTAATCCTCAAGTAACTCTTATTTGCCAAAACGTTTGCACTCTCCAATAACAAGAGGATTGTCAAGATGGCGGAATAGATGCATCTGTTGTCTGACATGGCCAAGTACAGCCTTGGGTTATTGACATCATTCTCATAGACTTTAAATGGAGTGGCAGTGTGTGTGACCAGCAGTTTTATTCAAGTAGGGAACGTAGTTACCCCATTTTTCTGGTGATTGTAGACACATGTCACTAATCCTGCGGTATGTGGTAAATTATTCATGTGACATTAATAATCCCCTTATTCATTCTTCATATAGCTTTTCCTAATATACCAACTCTGCTGCTAGAGGTTATGCCACAAAAATGTATTGTCTAGAGCAGGGGTAGGGAACCTTCAGTTCTCCAGCTGCTGTGAAACTACAACTCCCAGCATGCTCCACTCACTTCCATGGGCGTTCCAAGAACAGCAGAGCAAGTATATATACTGGGAGTTGTAGTTTTGCAACAGCTGGAGAGCCGAGGTTCCCTACCCCTGGTCTAGAGGATACATTTCCAATTGGGAGTCTGACAGCTGAGAATTGGGGGAAGGGGGTTTACTCCCACTAAAAATGTGGCGATGGACACAGACTCGCCCCCTACTCCATTAAGTTCAGTAGCCAAGTACTGTATGTATATATAATTATGATAAGCAATTTTCATGGCACAATCAATCTAAACATAGTAATCAGAAAAAATTTTAATAAATTCAAATTTAAAAAAGCTAAATTCTGAGCAGACCTTTTATACTGAGATAAGTTGCCACTTTTTCTACCTAATATTTCTACGTGGTTTTTTTGGCTTGTCCTCATTATTCAGGATCTTGTGAAACTAGTTAGACCTTTCTAAAAATTATTTGTGTGTCTCAATAGGTAGAAGCATGTGGTTGCATGTATGAAAATGTAATAAATCATCGCAACATTCATAAGTGTTCGATTTTTATTGTCGTATATTAAACAGCTACAACTCCTTCTCTTCTTGTCCTGCCTGTGGTTCACCATCAGTATATTTGAAGGAGCTTCTGTGTCAAACCCAATAGATCCTCCAGACATTGTGTACTTGAATTACATTATCTATAGGATTTTTGTACATTACTTTAGACTTTTAAATTTCTAAGAAGTAATAATTCTCATGGATTATTTTATTCTCTATTTTGCTTCTTCAGATTACAATAATCTTCAAGAACTTTCAGGAGTGCGTGGACCAGAAGGTTTACCAGGCTGAAATGGATGAGCTTCCAGCTGCGTTTGTAGATGGCTCTAAGAATGGTGGAGACAAGAGTGGAGCAAACAGCTTGAAAATCATTGAAAAAGTGTCCGGCCAACACATAGAAATACAAGCCAAATATATTGGCACCACAATAGTGGTGCGGCAAGTTGGCCGCTACCTGACCTTTGCAGTACGCATGCCTGAAGAGGTGGTGAATGCAGTGGAGGACAAAGAGAACCAAGGACTTTATCTATGCCTCCAGGGTTGCCCTCAGAACCAGCAAATTGACTTTCGAACCTTCCACTCGCAAACCACAGAGACTGGTTCAAAGAAACATGGGACGGGATCCAACGTATCCTCATTTACCCCTCAAACGGCAGAAGCCAAATGTAAAGAAAAGCTGCCCGTTGAGGACCTCTACTTTCAGTCCTGTGTCTTTGACCTCCTTACTACCGGGGATGTGAATTTCACTCTAGCTGCTTATTATGCCTTTGAGGATGTGAAGTTATTACACTCCAATAAGGACAAACTCCATTTGTATGAAAGGACCACATACATAGGGTCTGGAAGTGCAGCTCCTAAATCAGGCCTGGGGATGGCGGTGTTCCTTGTGGTTTTTGTGTATTTGTTTCAGTGTTGCACAGTGTTGCTGTAATGTTATGTTTACTGTGTAAATCTAATGGGATGTAGTGAGGCAGAAGTGCGGGTTCCATTACCCAGGATGCATTTGTTTCTGTGAAAGCACAATATGTGATGCTGATACATCATAAGTTATTTTATTGTGTACTACAGGAACCGGGCTTTTAGAATGAACTTCAGCACCATCTTGATCCAAAGCCTACAAAGAATGCAAAGGTCACTATGGAAATGTATCTTTCAGCAAGGAAGGAGTCTCACATTGCTGCAGGACAGGTGTCTAATCCCTTAGGATATGGACTTTGAGCTGAATTGAGACCTCTTGAACCTTTTTTCTTGTGCATCTCTTTGACGCACGATAATTACAGAGCACGAGTGTTGCCTGTCCATCAAATCTGCCTAGTGGAGCTTCAGTGAACCATACCTCATCTATAGAAGTCACAGAGAGAAGATGGCTTCCTCTGCTTGACTTGGTACTGCAGATATCATGGTGGCTGTGAAATTTAGTATTTTGTGAACGTGGCTTTCGTGATTCATAATAAGCTGTAACTGCATGATCAATTTTATTGGTGCTCACTAGTATCAGACGTTCTTGACAATGACCGGTGTTTATGTGGACATGTAGCAATAAGCTTTTCCATATCCACTATAAATGTGTAGCTGTGCTGCATACAACAAAACATGGAATGAAACGCGCTGGTACCAAGCAGAAGTTTGTGGCCAATGAAAACCTTGGAAACCGGGATCTTTACACACCTGCGTTACTATGTTGCGTTTTACTATGTCAGATCTTGCTGTTAAGGGAGCACTTTTACGAGTATGTTGGTCAAGGTACATGTTGCTTCCCTTTAGCTACAGATGCATCTAGATAAGAGCTGGTAGAAACTACATGGCAGGTAATTCAGAGAGCCTCTGGGCTGGAAATGGGAGCGCTTATATCACCGCGATGCCACATCTCGTGGCAAGTGAAGCAGCAGCTTGTTATATTATGGCTATAAATTCTAGCGGGGGATGTGTAAAAGAGCCTGGTCTTTAGACCGGTGATCATAGTACAGGCTGTTCACTGGTGTGACACTGGTTTACTGGAGGGGATGTATAGTGTACATAGAAACCTTTAGGAGTCAGATGTAAAGCAAAATAATGCAACTTGTGTTGGATATAATTTATCTTGTCTGTAATATGTGGAACTTTTGTAGTTCTGTTTTTTTAATTGTGTCACTGTATATAGGAGATATGTAATGTGTTCCAGTGTAATAGATGTGGTAACTACTTTTCATGCCATTAGATTCAATTCTGACCTGCCCTAATGTGCCGCACGTACCTGAGGCACTCATGGGTAGTTGTATAGTTTATATAGATGCAGAAACTTTGTTAGCAGAGGTAGCCATTGTATGGCCCGCCAGCATTCTGCAAGCCAAGAAGGAGACCCATCCTGTCTGTAGTCTCTAACATGTCACTACTTGCTGATCGCATTGTCTGAGAAGTCCACAAATGCTGCTTCTGTTAACTTACTAGAATGGCGTTTCCACAGCCTCCATAAATACTACCTGCAAAATGGGTTAATGGTGCCAATGCTTTCTTCTATTGGAATTGCGACTCTTCAGTCTTGCCAGGTATCTTCTATAGGATCCATCATTGTCCACCAAGTCAGGCTGTGAACATATGTGGATACATTCACAAATCCACTGTGAAATGGCTGTCCATTGTACAGTGTCTTCATGAAGCCCTAGAGCTGGCCGTGCACATGATATTTACCTGCAGAATGTGTGAAATTTAATGTATGGGATGGTCATACATATCAGATGCTGATAAACTAATCTGGAACTACCAGTGATTTACAGGAAAATATCTCTTGTATGGAATATCCAGAATTGTACTGTCTTGTAATGTACATATAGCAGAGAAGCAGCAACGTACTTTGCATTGAACATCTAATGTTAAATAACCAGTATGGTGAATCTTCATGATGGCTGTACGACTGGCCATACACAATAGATAGCTGTTGGGCAAACAGCTATTACACTCAACCACTCAATGCATGTGTATGCCTGGCTCAGGCAAGCATGAATGTGTTCTGAACGAGGACAGTGGAGTAAGAAGATACCTGAGAACTGAAGGATCGGACATGTTGAAATTAAATGGGCCTCCATGCACATTAGATGGTCTGCAGGTTCAGTCAATATTAGTCTAATGTGTAGGATTGTCTTAGCATGGTGGTTCTCCAAATGGTATAAGTCTACTACTACTGTAGGTTTCAGTGGATGCTAAGATCTGTATGTTCACAGCTGGCGAGCCATTGGTTGGAGACCACTGAAATAAATTAATATTGGACATCCCTTGAGGTAGCATCTTTTTCCCCTAATCCTTTACTAACTCCCAGAATCCCAATGGATGATCTTCTGCATCATCCTCATTCGTATAAGTCCAGTCAATGGCATCATCTGCCACAATCCTCCTTCATATTTCCTTCCCAGTGCTAGTGGTTAGTGCAGCTGCAATCTGTATCCCAGCAAGCATGTTGCAAGGTGTATCTGAATGTGTGTAGTTTGCTGAATATTACATATAGATTAGGATTCTATTGCCTTGTCTGTTTTGCAGTTCACACCGCTGTCATTGTGGGGTTAATAATAGCGTGTCGCTGATAAATCAATGTTCAGAAAAAAGAAACTAAGTGAAGCACTTTATTCTGGTTTGGCTTATCAAGTTTACTGTCTAAAATCTGCCAAGATCGACCTGACGGATGTAGAGATATCGCACAACGGCAAAAGGGAAAACACAATAAAAACCTTGTTCTTAGAGATGCTCATTGACATTGACTGACTCATGTAGATACTGTAAATTATTTATTGAAAATGCAAGTAAAGGTTTTTAACATTCTGTCTGACGTCTTCTCTTTATTTCTGGAAAATGAAATGTTCTTGTGACTGGTGGCCTTGGTCTTCAGAGATGCCCTATTACAAATATGGTATACGAAATATACTCCATCCAGTCGGCATCTTCATGCTATGCATGGTTACATTGAATTAGAAGACTATATAGACTGTATGTTATATTAGAAGATTAATATAACATTCCAAAAATGTTGCATATATGTCATTACACAAAAGATATCCTTGAGTGTAGTAATGTGATCAAGTCTCCTATGAAGACATAGAAAACATGTTAAGTACATGGGCTTGTGCAGGATTAGAAACCATGGCCGATTTCTTCAAGTGACATCACATCTGTAGCTCTGTCCCATTCAGTTGAATAGAGTGAGCCGTAGCATGGTCATGTGATCATAGGGTGTGAGCTCACTTCTTGAGAAAAAAAAAATACTGGCATTTTTGCTAGTCCTGGAAAACTCCTTTAAGAATAAGCTATAGAAACTGTGAAAAAGGAAAGGAATGGAGGCTACTACACAGACATAGAAGGGGATTCTTCACTGTAAGAGCAGCAAGAATATGGAACTCCCTGCTAGAGGAACGTGATCTGGGAAATGCAATAATATATTCTAAGAGGGGCTCAGATGCCTTTCTTGAATGTCACAATATTACAGGTAATAGATCAGATTATTGGTGGGATTTATTCTGGTTGCCAAATTTGGAGTTCGGAAGGAATTTTGTTGCAGTTGGTGTATACCTCATGAGTTGTTTTTGTTTTTTTTTCCTCCTCTGGATCAATATTGCAAAGTAATAGGCTAAGCTGAACGGACATATGTCTTTCTGCAATATTACAATCCATGTTATTATATTTATGAGTAGAGGTGGGCGAATCGATTCATCAGGAATCAGGTTTGACCCGACTATTCCAAGTTAAGTTTTTAATGAAACCAAATAAATTGCTATTCATCTTGGATGGACTAAAATGGCCGCCACCACATGTATTGAGCAGGAAATACAGAAGAGATGATATTTTAGTACCACCTGATATTAGTTGACAGCTACTCAACCAATAAAGTTAGATGGCCACCTTAGGGAAAGTTCACATGGGATTTTTGGTCAGGATTTCGAGGCCGTATTCACCTCAAAATCCTGACCAAATAGACAGCTCCCATTGAAATCAATGGGAGCCGGTCAGTTCTTTTTTTCCAGGAGCCGTTTGTTCCGGCTCCCAGAAAAAGAAGCGAGGTGCTCATTCTTTCTTTCAGGTGGATTCGCCTCGCGACATCAGCCTGCAGACCCTCCCTCCCGACTAGGCCCATTCATTTGGGCCTAATCTGGAGTGGAGTGCGCGACTGGATGCCGTTGCACTGCAAAAAAACCCAAAAAACCACAATATCAGAATTGTTGCTCGTCAGTATCACTGTAAGCAGTGTGCAGCAAAAAAATAAATAAAAAATCACAAACGTATATACTGGAAAATAAAGAGAGCAGAAGAAGAAAACACTCATGCAAGTACTTACAATAAGAATGTGGATGGCAACGTGGATTGTTGTACTTCCTCAGAAGGAAGACGAAGTTTTTGATTGCTTAGCTTGCCCTTCTTAGTCACAGGAGAATAGTGCATTTGAGAGTGATGGGATCTTGAGTCGGGCTTTTGTGCTTTCTTCCTCTGTGTACATAACTTGTAATTTACCACGGGGCCTTTCTGGACTGACAATTATGTCTCCTTCATACTCTTCACTGAAGCAGTGATGTTATATACGCTACATAGGTAAGCTTAGGTAAGACACTTAACAATTCCATTGTGTTTCACCAACTGATGGCATTCGCTCAGCCTCCTTGGAGGATACTTTGCCACTATTATGTCTCAAGGAAAGCTGACCCTGCTTTATATTGCCATGCGTCAGAGAATGTATACCTTTCTCTGGCCTTTCCCTTTCCCATTCTGGGGAAAGATTCAGGTCACCTTTGACACGTGGAGCAGCCATTATGGACAAAACCAATATATGGCTTGCTTTCACTGCCCACTAGGTTAACGTTTTGAGTGGAATCAACCACAGCCCAGAAATGCAACAAGATTAGATGCTATTTTAACCCCAATTGTAGAGCCAATCCTGCTCTCCGGTCTGTTTTCCACCACCATCTTTGCAAAAAAACACCATAATTGATTTGCAGCAGCAAAGTGATCTGCCTTTGCACCACATTATCTGCAATGTTCCAACTCAGTGGAACTCTACCTTAAAGAGATCCTATCATTCAGACTACATTTTTTCTAAGTACCACATTGGAATAGCCTTAAGAAAGACTATTCTTCTCCTACCTTTCGTTGTCTTCTACATGCCGACATTTGCCTACAATCCCGGTTCTTCTCAGTATGTAAATTAGCTCTCTCGTAGCACTGTGGGTGGGCCCCAGCGCTCAAACAGCATTGGGGGCGGCCCCAATGCTGCAAGAGAACTCTCAAGCGCCACCTCCATCTTCGTCAAGAACGTCCTCTTCATTCTCTTCTTCTGGCGGTGTCTTCTTACTTCTAGGCCTCGGGCAGAGCAGATTGCGCATGCCCACAGGCCCCAAGAAAATGGCCGCTTACAATACTATGCAAGCGGCCGTTTTCTCGTAGCCTATGGGCATGGGCAGTTTGCTCTGCCCAAGGCCAGAGGCCTTGAAAGTTACAAGCCACTGCCAGAAGAAGAGGCTGAAGATGACGCTACTGAAGAGGAGGAGGTGGCCCTGGAGAGAATTCTCTTGCAGCATTGGGGACACCCCCAGTGCTGTCTGAGTGCTGGGGCCCGTCCCCAGTGCTGTGAGAGAGCTAATTTACATACCAACAAGAACCGGGATTGTAGGCGAACGGCGGCACAGAGAAGACAACGAAAGGTAGAAGAAGAATAGCCTTTCTTAAGGCTATTCCGACGTGGTACTTAGAAAAAATGTCTGAATGATAGGATCCCTTTAAACAAGCTGAAGCGTCTGTATCAGGAGCAGAAGGCGGTGAACGATTACTGCATGTAATTTCAAGAAAAGTAATTGGTGGCTCTTGAAGGAACTGTACATATAGTATTTCCCAAAAAAAAAAAAAATCATTTGAAATAACTAAGAGCTTGAAAAGCGCAGGGGCACACCATTGTCTGTGAATGTGGTCATGGTAATTCCATTTACGTAACTTCAGCTAAGATGACTGTTTTGGTGGTTATGGCCTTTTGTGCCAGGTGTCAAATGTTATTTGTTCTCAGGAATGCCAGAACAGATGATGTGGGCATATAGTGCTTAGTAATGGGTAAATAGTTACAGTGTATTTGTGTGTTGTACTAGGCTTTGTTTATATACTGGCTCAGACCCAATTCAATTTTCAGGTTTGACCACGTCCTATGTGGAACTGCGTTGTGAATAAGGGTGCATTCCTGCAAAGTACATTTGTTACAGAAGTTTCTGCAACTGACAATCGGTTACAATAGATTTCTGCAAGCCCTGTCTCTATGTGTGACCATACACTAAAACTAACTATGGTTGTGTTCACATGGTGTCACATGACCCACAGGAAATATTATCAATAATCCCATAAAATAAACATCAATAATAAATCAAATATAAATAAATAAAGACACAACAACTTTTTAGTGGTATAAAAACTTGGCCGTGATGTTTTATTAAGGGGTTACATAAATTATTAAAATATTTTAATGAACCAATAAAATTAATTGATAGATAAATAAACAGATGAATAAATAATCAAATAAATACACAACCATAACAACAATAATTTGACTTGACCATCAAGTCCACCCAGCAGTAGCTGGGCGACTAACACCCCCTCTAATAAAACGTCACGACAATTCTGATTACCCGAACCAATAGGGTGGGCGGGTGGGCGCTGCCTTTCTTCCTCAGATGATTCTCCTCAGGAACTGGCACACAATTGCAGCTGAGCTGTCTTTTATGTACAAATCTGCCGCCACTGGAAACATCTGCCCAATCAGCTGTTGACCTGGTTGCTAGGCAGAACATCTGTAATCCAATCAACTGGTGACCCGTTACTGGGCAGAATAACTGGAAACTTCTAGAACCTGCTCGTGCTGGGCACAGCTGACCTTGCTTAACCCCATGGTAAGCACCATTCGTAGAATTTACCTCAGAAAATAGGGGAGGACATAATTAGAACAAACCAAATTATAAATTTATCAAAAACAGCACATATTACCACCAATTAATATTATTTAACCAAAATTGCTTCCTGGGGACAGTGACACCATGCGCCCCCACCGTTATGTCACTTTTGGGGGCATTTTCATGGTGTCACATGACCCACAGGAAATATTATCAATAATCCCATAAAATAAACATCAATAATAAATCAAATATAAATAAATAAATAAAGACACAACAACTTTTTAGTGGTATAAAAACTTGGCCGTGATGTTTTATTAAGGGGTTACATAAATTATTAAAATATTTTAATGAACCAATAAAATTAATTGATAGATAAATAAACAGATGAATAAATAATCAAATAAATACACAACCATAACAACAATAATTTGACTTGACCATCAAGTCCACCCAGCAGTAGCTGGGCGACTAACACCCCATCGGCCTTGACTAAATAGGCAAGGCCCCCCCCAAAAAAATGTTGGAAGAAAGTTATGACATGGTGGGGGTAAGTGAGACATGGCTGGACTCTAGCTATAACTGGGCTGTAACTATACAAGGGTACAGTATGTTTAGAAAGGAGCGTACAAATAAGAAAGGGGGAGGGGTTTGCTTATACGTAAAATCTGGCCTTAAGCCAGTCCTGCGTGAGGACATCTGGGAGGAAAATGATTATGTGGAGTCCTTATGGGTGGAAATTATGCGAGGAACAAAAAATAAAATACTGATAGGGGTTTGTTATAAATCTCCAAATATAACGGAAAAAGCTGAAAATATACTAATAAAACAAATAGATGAGGCCGCAAAGCATAATAAAGTCATTATTATGGGGGATTTCAACTACCCTGATATCAACTGGGAGGCAGAAACCTGCAGATCCAACAAAGGGAACAGGTTCTTGTCAGTAATAAAAGACAATTACCTATCGCAACTAGTGCAGGACCCAACAAGAGGCGAGGCACGACTAGACCTAATTTTAACAAATGAACCTGACACAAGTGGAGGTTGAGGGAAATCTGGGTAATAGTGACCATAACATAATAAGTTTTCTTGTACACATTAAGAAGATGTTCATTAGAGGGGGTACAAAAACACTAAACCTCAGGAAGGCCAATTTTAACCGGCTGAGAGAGGAGCTTAGCAGCATAAACTGGGACAATGTCCTGAACGTGACGGGAACACAAACTAAATGGGACATCTTCAAAAATATACTAAATAAGAACACTAGAAAACACATACCCTATGGGAATAAGCGGGCCAGAAATCATAGAAAACCAATATGGCTAACTAAAACAGTACAGAATGCAATGAGGGATAAAAAGGAAGCATTTAAAGTACTAAAACAAGAGAGTAGCGACACAGCATTAAAAAACTATAAGGAGAAAAATAAATTGTGCAAAAGACAAATAAAGGAGGCGAAGATTGAGGCTGAGTGAAAAATTGCCAAGGAAAGCAAAAGTAATGCAAAATTATTCTTCAATTACATAAATAATAAGAGAATAAAAACTGACAATGTGGGCACTCTCAAAAATAATCTGGGTGTAATGGTGGAGGAGGATGAGGAAAAAGCACAAGTATTAAATGCTTTCTTGTCTACAGTGTTTACACAACAAAAAATCCATTGGCCAGTAACATGATTAGGGGTAATGTTAACTCTTAATTGAATGTCACCTGCTTAACCCAGGAAGAAGTGCAGCGCCGCCTGCAAAACACTAAAATAGAGAAATAGCCCGGTCCAGATGGAATACACCCCCGAGTTCTGAGGGAATAATAATAATAATACATTTTATTTATATAGCGCCAACATATTCCGCAGCACTGTACAATTTATAGGGTTCAGATACAGACATACATAACAAAGAACGTCATTTCACACAATGGGACTGAGGGCCCTGCTCAAAAGAGCTTACAATCTATGAGGTAGAGGGGGTGACACAAGAGGTAGCAGGGGCGGCATTGCTTATACAGTGTTCAGACAATTTTGTGCATTAGGAATTGTGATAGGCTTGTCTGAAAAGATGCGTCTTTAGTTTGCGTTTGAAACTGTAGAAGTTGGGAGTTAATCTTATTGTCCGGGGTAGAGCATTCCAGAGAAGTGGTGCAGCTCGGGAGAAGTCTTGTATACGAGCGTGGGAGGTTCTGATAATAGAGGATGTAAGTGTTAGATCATTGAGTGAGCGGAGAACACGTGATTTTGCGGCTGCAAAATCATGCCCGCAAAATAACACGGCGTATACGATCCCGGCTTCCATTGAAATCAATGGGAGCGTATACGGCGCTCAAAGTCTCACACGCCGTATACGTGCCACATCACGCGGCACGTTACTCCGTGTGAACTCCCCCAAATGGTTGGTATGCAAAATGAGAATGTTGGGACTGGGGGAAAACATATGCATTTGGGGTAGCAACTGGCTCACTGATAGGAAACAGAAGGTACTTGTTAATGGTAAATATTCAGACTGGGCCACAGTCACCAGTGGGGTGCCGCAGGGGTCAGTATTAGGCCCTCTCTTGTTTAATATCTTTATTAATGACCTGGTAGAGGGTTTACAAAGCAGGATGTCCATATTACAAAGCAGGGTGTCTATATTTGCAGATGATACTAAACTTTGTAGGGTAATTAATAATGAGGAGGATAGTAGAATATTACAAGGGGATCTAAGGAAATTGGAAGCAACCAAAATGATTAGTGGGATGGGTGGACTGGAGTACAACGATAGATTAACAAACTTGGGGTTATTCAGTTTAGAGAAAAGACCTCTACGGGGAGATCTAATAACAATGTAGGAGAGAAAGTTTCACCAGAAACATAGAAGGGGATTCTTCACAGTAAGAACAGCGAGGCTATGGAAGTCTCTGCCCAGGAAGTGGTGATGGCGGATTCATTAAACAAGTTCAAAGAGGGCCTGGATGCCTTTCTAGAAGAGAAAGATATAACAGGTTATGGACTCTAGATTTTAAGGACACGTTGATCCAGGGTTTTTATTTTGACTGCCAGATTTGGAGTCGGGAAGGAATTTTTCCCCCTGAAACAGGGCAATTGGCATGAGCCTCATGGGTTTTTTTGCCTTCCCCTGGATCAACACTGTAGGGATTGTAGGGTTATAGGTTGGACTTGATGGACTAATGTCTTTATCCAACCTCATCTACTATGTAACTATGTAACTTTCCTGGGCCTCTGATTATTATATTCTGGGGTTTAAGGAGACCCCAGAGTATAATAATAGCACCGGAGCAGAGGGGGGCTGTGAGGAGCATATGATACTGGGGGGGGGCACCACTGGACATACAATACTGTGTGGGGGTCACTGTGGAGAATATAATACTGTGTGGGGGGCACCGCTGGGCATATATTACTGTGTGGGAGCCACTGTGCTGTGTATAATACTGTGTGGGGGCCACTCTGGAGCATATAATACTATGGGGGCCCCTCTCTATTCACATCACACGCCATCTGTTTTATAGCAGACATGCACTATTATTTCAGGCTGTAATAACATTGTTTGGTGATTATAAAACTGATGCTGTGCAATGTGAATAGGGAAGGAGTCATGGCACTCACAAAAGCACCACAGTAACTTCAAAGAATTGATCAGCAGGGGCCCCATGTGTTAGACTCCCACTGATCTTTATATCTCTTAGACTCTTAGGACCCTGCAGATCAGCCACTTCCCAAAGCACACAGCTCCCAGTATTGTTTTTATATGCCAGGCACTGCTCACTCAATATATTCTTGAAAACTGCAGTTGTGGATACTACAGCTGTATCCCTTTCAAGTATCTGAGATATCACTGCAGCACCCATAACCATCACTGTCAAAAAATTGCTGTAGGGACAGAGGGGAGTGGGGAGGGAGCCCCAGACAATACTTTGCACTTGGGCCCATAACACTTTTGTTACGCCCCTGACTATAGCTGCAGGGTATCTGCTGTTTTACAAAGCACGGGCCAGGCTACAGTGCCTGTGAAACCATAGTCAGATATGAACAGAGCATCTTAAAGTGTTATTTTATTGTCACTTTTTTCAGGGATGAGATTATGGCAGCTGTTTGGTACTCTGGCAGCCAAATGCCTTCTGAAGACTCTGAGGTCTGCCATAGCAATATTACTATTGAGTTCTGCCTGTGGCAGGGTTCAAGAATAATACAGTGATATCACCATAGACAAAATAGTAGTATTGCTGTCTGTGGTATTAGGTTCACATTGATACGGTGGTAAAAAGAAAAAAAAAGTTTACATTTTTTTTTTAGCTTTAAAGAAATATTAAACTTCAAAACATGTAATGGATGTGAGTGGACATGATGTCACTGGCCTGAGAAAGGGAAGTAGAACTTGGTATCACAGATCTAGACAACCCCTTCAAAGTATAGATGTCCGAACCTGACAATTTTAGCAAGATTGACTGACTGTATGGGGCTGCCCAACTCTCCCACAACAAATAATATAATGGTAAAAAAAAAAGTGTTGAATTTTATTTTTTGTTTTCTTTGTTCCCCTTTGTATCTTGCTTGCTAGTCCATTCTCTCCACTGAAAACACATGCACACTTGGCCGACAGAATGTGTATGTGTATAGAGGAGTCAGGAGGAATTGCTGCATTTGGCAGCTATATTTATAAGGTTTGTAGGTACTAGTAGACATAAGCCAGCTTTCTTTTCTATTATTATATATAAAGAATTTTAGATTTGAAGATAGTTATTAGAGATGAGCGAACAGTGTTCTATCGAACTCATGTTCGATCGGATATTAGGCTGTTCGGCATGTTCGAATCGAATCGAACACTGCGTGGTAAAGTGCGCCATTACTCGATTCCCCTCCCACCTTCCCTGGCGCCTTTTTTGCTCCAATAACAGCGCAGGGTAGGTGGGACAGGAACTACGACACTGGTGACGTTGAAAAAAGTAGGCAAAACCCATTGGCTGCCGAAAACATGTGACCTCTAATTTAAAAGAACAGCGCCGCCCAGGTTCGCGTCATTCTGAGCTTGCAATTCACCGGGGACGGAGGTTTCCGTCCAGTTAGCTAGGGGTTAGATTCTGGGTAGGCAGGGACAGGCTAGGATAGGAAGGAGAAGACAACCAACAGCTCTTATAAGAGCTAAATTCCAGGGAGAAGCTTGTCAGTGTAACGTGGCACTGACGGGCTCAATCGCCGCAACCCAGCTTTCCGCGGATCCTGAATGGAATACACTGACAGTGTATTCCCGTATACCCGATATATACCCCCGATACCCGTTCCAACGGTGTGCCCCCCCACCTTCACCCCAGAAATACCCTGCAAGTCCCCTAGCAATAGAATTGGGGCTATATACACCCACTATTTTTGCTACTGCCATATAGTGCCATTGTCTCACTGGGAATTCAAAGAATATATTGGGGTTACATATCACTTCAATTCCAGGGAGAAGCTTGTCAGTGTAACGTGGCACTGACGGGCTCAATCGCCGCAACCCAGCTTTCCCAGGATCCTGAATGGAACACACTGACAGTGTATTCCCGTATACCCCATATATACACCCCAAATCCCCGTTCCAACGGTGTGCCCCCCCACCTTCACCTCAGAAATACCCTGCAAGTCCCCTAGCAATAGAATTGGGGCTATATACACTATTTTTGCTACTGGTATATAGTGCCATTGTCTGACTGGGAATTCAAAGAATATATTGGGGTTACGTGCACCCACAATTTTTGCTACTGGTATATAGTGCCATTGTCTGACTGGGAATTCAAAGAATATATTGGGGTTACGTGCACCCACAATTTTTGCTACTGGTATATAGTGCCAGTTTCTGACTGGGAATTCAAAGAATATATTGGGGTTACGTGCACCCAAAATTTTTACTACTGCTATATAGTTCCAGTTTCTGACTGGTAATTCAAAGAATATATTGGGGTTACGTGCACCGACAATTTTGGCTACTGGTATATAGTGCCATTGTCTCACTGGGAATTCAAAGAATATATTGGGGTTACGTGCACCCACAATTTTTGCTACTGGTATATAGTGCCATTGTCTCACTGGGAATTCAAAGAATATATTGGGGTTACGTGCACCCACAATTTTTGCTACTGCTATATAGTGCCATTGTCTCACTAGGAATTCAAAGAATATATGGGGGTTACTTGCACCCAAAATTTTTGCTACTGCTATATAGTTCCATTGTCTCACTGGGAATTCAAAGAATATATGGGGGTTACGTGCATCCACAAATTTTGCTACTGCTATATAGTTCCAGTTTCTGACTGGTAATTCAAAGAATATATTGGGGTTACGTGCACCCACAATTTTTGCTACTGGTATATAGTGCCATTGTCTCACTGGGAATTCAAAGAATATATGGGGGTTATGTGCACCCACAATTTTTGCTACTGGTATATAGTGCCATTGTCTCACTGGGAATTCAAAGAATATATGGGGGTTACGTGCACCCACAATTTTTGCTACTGGTATATAGTGCCATTGTCTCACTGGGAATTCAAAGAATATATGGGGGTTACGTGCACCCACAATTTTTGCTACTGGTATATAGTGCCATTGTCTGACTGGGAATTCAAAGAATATATTGGGGTTACGTGCACCCACAATTTTTGCTACTGGTATATAGTGCCATTGTCTCACTGGGAATTCAAAGAATATATGGGGGTTATGTGCACCCACAATTTTTGCTACTGCTATATAGTTCCAGTTTCTGACTGGTAATTCAAAGAATATATTGGGGTTACGTGCACCCACAATTTTTGCTACTGGTATATAGTGCCATTGTCTCACTGGGAATTCAAAGAATATATGGGGGTTATGTGCACCCACAATTTTTGCTACTGGTATATAGTGCCAGTTTCTGACTGGGAATTCAAAGAATATATTGGGGTTACGTGCACCCAAAATTTTTGCTACTGCTATATAGTTCCTGTTTCTGACTGGTAATTCAAAGAATATATTGGGGTTACGTGCACCCACAATTTTTGCTACTGCTATATAGTGCCATTGTCTCACTAGGAATTCAAAGAATATATGGGGGTTACGTGCACCCAAAATTTTTGCTACTGCTATATAGTTCCATTGTCTCACTGGGAATTCAAAGAATATATAGGGGTTACGTGCATCCACAATTTTTGCTACTGCTATATAGTTCCAGTTTCTGACTGGTAATTCAAAGAATATATTGGGGTTACGTGCACCCACAATTTTTGCTACTGGTATATAGTGCCATTGTCTCACTGGGAATTCAAAGAATATATGGGGGTTATGTGCACCCACAATTTTTGCTACTGGTATATAGTGCCATTGTCTCACTGGGAATTCAAAGAATATATGGGGGTTACGTGCACCCACAATTTTTGCTACTGCTATATAGTGCCATTGTCTGACTGGGAATTCAAAGAATATATGGGGGTTACGTGCACCCACAATTTTTGCTACTGGTATATAGTGCCATTGTCTCACTGGGAATTCAAAGAATATATGGGGGTTATGTGCACCCACAATTTTTGCTACTGCTATATAGTTCCAGTTTCTGACTGGTAATTCAAAGAATATATTGGGGTTACGTGCACCCACAATTTTTGCTACTGGTATATAGTGCCATTGTCTCACTGGGAATTCAAAGAATATATGGGGGTTATGTGCACCCACAATTTTTGCTACTGGTATATAGTGCCAGTTTCTGACTGGGAATTCAAAGAATATATTGGGGTTACGTGCACACAAAATTTTTGCTACTGCTATATAGTTCCTGTTTCTGACTGGTAATTCAAAGAATATATTGGGGTTACGTGCGCCCACAATTTTTGCTACTGCTATATAGTGCCATTGTCTCACTAGGAATTCAAAGAATATATGGGGGTTACGTGCACCCAAAATTTTTGCTACTGCTATATAGTTCCATTGTCTCACTGGGAATTCAAAGAATATATGGGGGTTACGTGCATCCACAATTTTTGCTACTGCTATATAGTTCCAGTTTCTGACTGGTAATTCAAAGAATATATTGGGGTTACGTGCACCCACAATTTTTGCTACTGGTATATAGTGCCATTGTCTCACTGGGAATTCAAAGAATATATGGGGGTTATGTGCACCCACAATTTTTGCTACTGGTATATAGTGCCATTGTCTCACTGGGAATTCAAAGAATATATGGGGGTTACGTGCACCCACAATTTTTGCTACTGCTATATAGTGCCATTGTCTCACTGGGAATTCAAAGAATATATGGGGGTTACGTGCACCCACAATTTTTGCTACTGGTATATAGTGCCATTGTCTGACTGGGAATTCAAAGAATATATTGGGGTTACGTGCACCCACAATTTTTGCTACTGGTATATAGTGCCATTGTCTCACTGGGAATTCAAAGAATATATGGGGGTTATGTGCACCCACAATTTTTGCTACTGCTATATAGTTCCAGTTTCTGACTGGTAATTCAAAGAATATATTGGGGTTACGTGCACCCACAATTTTTGCTACTGGTATATAGTGCCATTGTCTGACTGGGAATTCAAAGAATATATGGGGGTTACGTGCACCCACAATTTTTGCTACTGGTATATAGTGCCATTGTCTGACTGGGAATTCAAAGAATATATTGGGGTTACGTGCACCCACAATTTTTGCTACTGGTATATAGTGCCATTGTCTCACTGGGAATTCAAAGAATATATGGGGGTTACGTGCACCCACAATTTTTGCTACTGCTATACAGTGCCATTGTCTCACTGGGAATTCAAAGAATATATTGGGGTTATGTGCACCCACAATTTTTGCTACTGGTTTATAGTGCCAGTTTCTGACTGGGAATTCAAAGAATATATGGAGGTTACGTGCACCCACAATTTTTGCTACTGCTATATAGTGCCATTGTCTCACTGGGAATTCAAAGAATATATTGGGGTTACGTCCACCCACAATTTTTGCTACTGGTATATAGTGCCATTGTCTCACTGGGAATTCAAAGAATATATGGGGGTTATGTGCACCCACAATTTTTGCTACTGGTATATAGTGCCATTGTCTGACTGGGAATTCAAAGAATATATTGGGGTTACGTGCACCCACAATTTTTGCTACTGGTATATAGTGCCATTGTCTCACTGGGAATTCAAAGAATATATTGGGGTTATGTGCACCCACAATTTTTGCTACTGCTATATAGTGCCAGTTTCTGACTGGTAATTCAAAGAATATATTGGGGTTACGTGCACCCACAATTTTTGCTACTGGTATATAGTGCCATTGTCTGACTGGGAATTCAAAGAATATATGGGGGTTATGTGCACCCACAATTTTTGCTACTGCTATACAGTGCCATTGTCTCACTGGGAATTCAAAGAATATATTGGGGTTATGTGCACCCACAATTTTTGCTACTGGTATATAGTGCCATTGTCTCACTGGGAATTCAAAGAATATATGGGGGTTATGTGCACCCAAAATTTTTGCTACTGCTATATAGTTCCAGTTTCTGACTGGTAATTCAAAGAATATATTGGGGTTACGTGCACCCACAATTTTTGCTACTGCTATATAGTGCCATTGTCTCACTAGGAATTCAAAGAATATATGGGGGTTATGTGCACCCACAATTTTTGCTACTGCTATATAGTTCCAGTTTCTGACTGGTAATTCAAAGAATATATTGGGGTTACGTGCACCCACAATTTTTGCTTCTGGTATACAGTGCCATTGTCTCACTGGGAATTCAAAGAATATATGGGGGTTATGTGCACCCACAATTTTTGCTACTGGTATATAGTGCCATTGTCTCACTGGGAATTCAAAGAATATATTGGGGTTACGTGCACCCACAATTTTTGCTACTGGTATATAGTGCCATTGTCTCACTTGGAATTCAAAGAATATATGGGGGTTACGTGCACCCACAATTTTTGCTACTGCTATATAGTGCCATTGTCTCACTGGGAATTCAAAGAATATATGGGGGTTACGTGCACCCACAATTTTTGCTACTGCTATACAGTGCCATTGTCTCACTGGGAATTCAAAGAATATATGGGGGTTACGTGCACCCAAAATTTTTGCTACTGCTATATAGTTCCAGTTTCTGACTGGTAATTCAAAGAATATATTGGGGTTACGTGCACCTACAATTTTTGCTACTGCTATATAGTGCCATTGTCTCACTAGGAATTCAAAGAATATATGGGGGTTATGTGCACCCACAATTTTTGCTACTGCTATATAGTTCCAGTTTCTGACTGGTAATTCAAAGAATATATTGGGGTTACGTGCACCCACAATTTTTGCTACTGGTATATAGTGCCATTGTCTCACTGGGAATTCAAAGAATATATGGGGGTTATGTGCACCCACAATTTTTGCTACTGGTATATAGTGCCATTGTCTCACTGGGAATTCAAAGAATATATTGGGGTTACGTGCACCCACAATTTTTGCTACTGGTATATAGTTCCAGTTTCTGACTGGTAATTCAAAGAATATATTGGGGTTACGTGCACCCACAATTTTTGCTACTGCTATATAGTGCCATTGTCTCACTAGGAATTCAAAGAATATATGGGGGTTATGTGCACCCACAATTTTTGCTACTGCTATATAGTTCCAGTTTCTGACTGGTAATTCAAAGAATATATTGGGGTTACGTGCACCCACAATTTTTGCTACTGGTATATAGTGCCATTGTCTCACTGGGAATTCAAAGAATATATGGGGGTTATGTGCACCCCCAATTTTTGCTACCGGTATATAGTGCCATTGTCTCACTGGGAATTCAAAGAATATATTGGGGTTACGTGCACCCACAATTTTTGCTACTGGTATATAGTGCCATTGTCTCACTGGGAATTCAAAGAATATATGGGGGTTACGTGCACCCACAATTTTTGCTACTGCTATATAGTGCCATTGTCTCACTGGGAATTCAAAGAATATATGGGGGTTACGTGCACCCACAATTTTTGCTACTGCTATACAGTGCCATTGTCTCACTGGGAATTCAAAGAATATATGGGGGTTACGTGCACCCACAATTTTTGCTACTGGTATATAGTGCCATTGTCTCACTGGGAATTCCACAAATAATTTGGGGATTCATTCACCCTACATCTCAGGCTCTTGCCATATTCACCTAGGTTGTCAGTGCTGCACCAGCTCGTTCCCAGACAGCTCGGCCCGAAAAACACGTTACCTATATAGAGGATTTGGACAATGAAGACAACATGTTCTAAATCTAATGTCTGCACCTTCTCCAGAATTAAAATAAAGGCAGCGTTTAACTTTCAAATAGCACTGCACAAAGGAAGAGCTTATCAGCTTGTCTCATGACATGCTACTGAAAAGTGTCATTTGTGTATCTTAATGTAAATATAGTTGTATAAGCTTTTTGGGTTTTAGGCACTGCCAAGTTATTTATTACCACCCGCTCCCTTATAATGATGATGACGCCAAAGTCACTGTGGGTGTTCAGAGCTCACAGCTTTGGTTGACATTTGTCTTGCTCTCTGTCGGTACCAGCTGTCTTTTTGGATACCGTAAAGTTATGTTGACTTTATTAACAGCTATAGAAGCTATAGCCAGGTTGTGACGGTGTGTAACCCTAACAACACTAAGTGGGATACACATTAATAGTCAGTCTATGTACGCTAAACGTATCACTGAACTAATTTTTTTTCCCTCTCCCCTAATATAAGAAAGGAACAGACATTAGACCTAGACCGGGGTTCGAGGCTTGTAAAAATCCAGTATTATTTGTTCTTCATGATGTGAAATATGTGTTGAAAAGCAACCCAAGATGAAGTCAGCCATGTGTGCCAGTGTGTTACTTGGCATGCCTTTGCTGGCCCCAACTGTAAGGGTCACTCTCCATTTCCTCCATTTTCCATTCCCCTTCACACCATTTGTGGTGAAGCAATGGGATGCACTGAAGTGCACCCTCTAGCCTCGTGTGGGACAGGGACATCAGATGCCACTCCAACCCCCTCGTCTTCCTCCGCCAGCCAACGGTGCGAAGATGAGAGGAGTGTGCTCTGAATGTTTTCTGCCTAGCAGAGGCTAGTTCTCACTTACGAAAATGGCCCCACTTTGACCTGTATATCAGGCACAATGGTGTAGGTTTCAAAGAAACATGGCACCAACAAGTTGGAAAATGTGGGCCATGCGTGGACCGTGTTTGAGTCTGGCAAGCTCCAGATCTGCTACCAGGTTCCAGCCATTATCACAGGCGCAAAAATGCCAGGCCCCAGGTGTAGCAGGGAAAAAAAAATGCCATCTCAGCCAGGATGGCATCTCTGACCTCAGAGGCACTGTGCTGTCTGTCCCCCAAGCTGATCAGTTTCAGCACGGCCTGCTGACATCTCCCCACGCCAGTGTTACAGTGTTTTCCGCTAGTAGCTGGGGTGGAGGTTGCAGCATCGTAGGGTTTCAGTCTACTCCTGCCATGAATTTTGGCCTGGGAGAGGAGATAGGCCACCCCAGTTTGCACCCGGGGACCAGACTCCACCACATTCACCCTGCCTGTCATTAAAGATAAGCACTGCAGCATCCCTGACCACAGGCGCTTGTCCATGTGTCGGTGGTCAAGTGGACCTTGCAGCAAAGCGCAGAGCTCTGGGCCCGACTGATGTTATGGGACACATGCAGGCGCAAGGCAGAGACAGCACACCAAGAGAAGTAGTAACGGCTAGGCCCAGCATAGGGAGGTGCCCCAGCTGCCATCTGCTGACGGAAGGCCTGGGTCTCCAGAAGCATAAACAAACACCAACATCTCCAGGGCCAGCAGTTTATCGATGAGGCTGTTAAAGGCTTGGGCATGGGGGTGGGTTGTGTTGTACTTCTGCCTGCAATGAAAAGCTTGGGAAATGTGGAGTGGCTGGGAAGAGGCGCATGATGGTGCAGGCCAAAAGGGCGCATGAGGGTGAACTCCCCAATGTGTCAGAGATAGGTGTGTAGGTGTCCTTGCATCATATACTTGCACCATATTTGGCTTTGGAAGTTAATTTTGTGCCAAAAAGTGGTTAAGACAGCGATCCCTCAGCTACTCCCGTTACACTGTCTAGTGAAATTACCATCTTTGGAAGTGGACCACCACTTGTAAGATCCCAAAGGAAGCAGGCAAGAGATGTGCAGTGCAGAAAAAAAGATGAGAAAATAAGTGTAGGCTGTAGAGCACAGAGGGATCGGAGAGGACAGAGCTGGTGTCGGCCAGGTATTCCCACAACATGCGCCTATACTTGTCCCTCCTGGTGACACTAGGCCCCTGAGTGGCAGTAATTTGTCCAGGGGGGCCATTAACGTGTTCCAGACCTAGGAATAAGTCTTCCAACAGGGTAGAGTTTTGCATGCCTTTGCTTCTACCCACTGTTTTTGCTGCTTAGCTTCCCTCCACATCTACACGGCTTTCACCCCTAAACATCACCCCAGTTTATGCCTTTGTTTCTACCCTGTTTTTTTTGTTGAATTAGCTTCCCTCCACATCTACACTGCTTTAGCCCCTAAACATCACCCCAGTTTATGCCTTTGCTTCTACCCTGTTCTTTTTGTTGAATTAGCTTCCCTCCACATCTACACTGCTTTAGCCCCTAAACATCACCCCAGTTTATGCCTTTGCTTCTGCCCTGTTTTTTTTTGTTGAATTAGCCCCTAGACATCACCCCTGTCCATGTGGGGTCGGTGGCCTCGTCATCCACCAACTCCTCTTCCAATTGCGCACTGGCCCCTTACTGCAAACCGCACATGACCACAGCTTGCCCTGATGGCAACTGTGTCTCATGATCCCCACTTAGGTCCAAACAAGTCGGTGGGGGGTCCAAAACCCCAAAATTGGAAGAAAATGGTGGATGCTGCAGTATTTCTAACACCTGTTCCTGGTGCTCGGGCCTGGTCTGTGTTGTACCCTGCACCCTGCTTAACGCAGCTGCCATATCCGAAGTTGTGCTGAGCGCATGCTAATGTTTCGTGTCCAGTGCAATGGATGGGATGGGATTTCACATAAGTCTGCCACCCATGGCCACTCATGGTTGAGCAACTGAGGGAGTTGACTTTGACGAACCCGAGGGTTTTGGAGTTGGTACTACATCAAAGGTCTGTGCTGCTCACACACTCTGCTCAACACATGATATGTTTAGTGCCAGCAGTGTGGAGACGTCGCACAACAGCCGTTGTTCCAGCAGGTACAGGCGTTGTAGGAGTGCATAGAGGCTAGCAGCGGCAACTATAGACTTTAAAAACTATCCTCACAAGCGCCACACTTTCACCAGTAGCTCAGGAACATTGGGGTACCTTTTTCTAAAGATTAGCAGCAATGAGTTAAAAACATGGCCCAGGCATGGAATATGTTGCAGGCTGCCAAGCTACAGAGCCGATCCCAGGTTACGGCCATTATCACACATGACAACATGCCTGGGCCCAGGTGCAGTGGCAAAAACCACATTGCCGTCTCATCGAGGATGGCATGACTCACTTTGTAGGCAGTGTGCTGTCTGGCCCCCAAGCTGATGAGCTTCAGCACGGCCCGCTGACGTCTCCCCACACCAGTATTGCAGCGTTTCCAGCTCGTAGCTGGGGTCAATTTAACAGCGGAGGAGGGTGGTGTTTCAGCCCTCCTCCCAGGAATGTTGTGTGGGGAGACAAGTCAGGCCACCACATTTTGCGACCCGGTCCACACCTCAACTACATTCAACCACTGTGCCCAAATTGAAAGGTAGCGTCCCTGTCCGCATGCACTTGTCCATTCGTAACTGGTCACGTGGAACTTTAGGGCTAAGCGCTGAATTTAGGGACCGCCTCATGTTTGGGGGAAAGTGCTGGTGTGGACGGCACAGTGCGGTGGCGCAGTAGACACTCTGCCCAAAAAGGGCAGAGTGTCCCCCAGCCGGGATTCCAACATCTCCTGGGCCAGATTTCTTGAGATGAGGCCGTTGAAGCCTTGGGCATGTGGGTGGGTTGCGCTGTACTTTAGCATGAAATGAAAGGCTTGGGAGATGGGGAGTTGCTGGGAAGAGGCGCATGATGGCGCGGGCAAAAGGAGAAATGGCAGGAAAAGGTGAGGATAAGGGTGAACTCCCCAAAGTGTCAGAGGCAGATGTGGAGGTGTCCTGGCTGCTGGTCTGGACTGCAGTGCCAGCCCTGTCAACAGTGGGAGAGGCAGTGGCCGCCAGGCCAAACGACGATTATCCTGCGCTTGCTCTCACCCACTGAGCCCAGGGCTTGCCTTCCAAATGATGGCACCCGCAAGAGGTGGTGAGATTCCTCTCCGCAGATCTCCAACCCATCTTGGACTTGCAAATTACACTAAATTTGTCATGTAACTGACATGTATATGATGAGTCTATCCATTGTCTGTTCATTTTGGTGAAAGTCAGCCTGTCAGCTGACAGACAGCTGTGCTTGTCAGTGATGATGTCACCGGCTGCTTGTACCCCCAGTTTTTGCTGCTTAGCTTGCCTCCACATCCACACTGCTTTTGCCCCTACACATCACCCCTATCCATGCCTGTGCCTCTAGCCATAAGTCTGCCACCCATGGAAACTCATGGAGCAGAAAGTGAGGGAGCTGACTCTGAGGAACCCTTGGGTTTTGTAGCTGGTACTCCATCAAAGGTCTCTGCTGCTCACACACCCTGCTGAACATACGGTATCTAGGGTTAGAGCGTGTGGTGACCTCGCACAACAGTAGGTGCTTCAGGCAGATGTAGGCCTTGCTGGAGTGTATTGCGGCTAGCTCCAGGTACTGTAGACTTGGGAAAGTGGGTGTCCAAGTGCCGCACTTTCACCCTTAGCTCAGCTAATTTGGGGTATGTTTTTAAAAATCATTGCACCACTACATTGAACACGTGGGCCAGGCATGGAACGTGTTGGAGGCTGGCAAGCTCCAGAGCCCTCCAACAAGACAAAAAAGCCTGGCCCCAGGGGCAGCGGGGATAAACAAATTGCCATCTCATCCAGGATGGCATCCCTGACCTCAGAGGCAGTGTGCTGTCCGTCTCCCAAGCTGATGAGCTTCAGCCCAGCCTGCTGACGTCTCCCCACACCAGTGTTGCAGCGTTTTCAGCTCGTAGCTGGGGTCAATCTAACAGCGGAGGAGGAGGAGGAGGGTGGTGTTTCAGCCCTCCTCCCAGGAATGTTTTGTGGGGAGACAAGTCAGGAAAATTCTTGAAACAGGGGAGAGTTTTCATCTTTGCCCTTGCTGCCTATGGACATCCCTTTGCCATTTTCCCTGCTTTGCTTGCCTCCACATCCACACTGCTTTTGCCCCTAGACATCACCCCAGTCCATGCCTTAGCTTGTACCCCCAGTTTTTCCTGCTTAGCTTGCCTCCACATCCACACTGCTTTTGCCCCTAGACATCACCCCAGTCCATGCCTTAGCTTGTACCCCAGTTTTTCCTGCTTAGCTTGCCTCCACATCCACACTGCTTTTGCCCCTAGACATCACCCCAGTCCATGCCTTAGCTTGTACCCCCAGTTTTTCCTGCTTAGCTTGCCTCCACATCCACACTGCTTTTGCCCCTAGACATCATCCCTATCCATGCCTCTGCCCCTAGCCATAACTCTGCCACCCCTGGAAACTCATGGTGCAGAAACTTTGGGAGCTGATTTTGAGGAACCCTTGGGTTTTGTAGATGGAACTCCATCAAAGGTCTGTGCAGCTCACACACCCTGCTAAAGATATGGTATTGTAGGGTTTCAGCGTGTGTGAATGACGGACAACAGCCTGTGTTTGGACAGATGTAGGCCTTGCTAGAGTGTTTTTAGGCTAGCAGCGACTCCTGTGCACTTGCAAAAGTGGGCGCACAAGCGCCGCATTTTCAACAGTAGCTTCGGTACATTTGGGTATGTTTTCAAAAAACTTTGCACCACTAGGTTAGACGTGGGCCAAACATGGAACGTGTTGGAGGCTGGCAAGCTCCAGAGCTGCTACCAGGTTCCAGCCATTATCACAGGCGTAAAAATGCCAGGCCCCAGGTGTAGCAGGGAAAAAAAAATGCCATCTCAGCCAGGATGGCATCCCTGACCTCGGAGGCACTGTGCTGTCTGTCCCCCAAGCTGATGAGCTTCAGCACCGCCTGCTGACGTCTCCCCACACCAGTGTTTTAGCGTTTGCCGCTAGTAGCTGTGGTGGAGGTTGCAGCGTCGTAGGGTTTCAGTCTACTCCTGCCATGAATTTTGGCCTGGGAGAGGAGATAGGGTACCTCAGTTTGCACCCCGGGACCAGACTCCACCACATTCACCCTGCCTGTCCTTAAAGATAAGCAGCATCCCTGACCACAGGCGCTTGTCCAAGTGTCGGTGGTCAAGTGGACCTTGCAGCAAAGCGCGGAACTAAGGGCCCACCTGATGTTGAGTGACACGTGCTGGTGCAAGGCGGGAACGCCACACCGAGAGAAGTTGTGACGGCTAGGGACGGCATAGTGAGGTGCCACAGTTGCCATCAGGTCCGGGAAGGCGGGAGTTTCAACAAGCCGGAACGCCAACCTCTCCTGGGCCAGCAGTTTAGCGATGTTGGCGTTCTAGGCTTGCGTGGGTGGGTGGTTAGCGGTGTATTTCTGCCGGCGCTCCAATGTCTGAGAGATGGTGGGTTGTTGTAAAGAAGCGCCTGATGGTGCCTTTGATGGTGCAGGAGAAGGAGATAAGACAGGGGAGGATGAGGGAGAAGTCAACAAAGTGGCGGAGGCAGATGAAGTGATGTCCTGGCTCGTCCTCTGGAGTGCATCGCCAGCACTGTGAGCAGAGGCAGTGGCATGAACGGCGGGCGACGTTTGTCCTGCCGTTGCTGCCTGCCACTGATTCCATTGCTTGGATTCCAAATGACGGTGCATTGAAGTGGTGGACAGGTTGCTCTTCTCAGGGCCCCTACTCGATTTCGAGAGGCAAATTGTGTAGACGACACTATATCTGTCCTCGGCGCATTCCTTGAAAAAACTCTACACCTTCAAGAAACGTGCCCTCGATGGGGGAGTTTTTCTGGGCTGGGTACAAAAGGGAACATCTTCGGACATTCCGGGTCTGGCCTGGCTTCGGCAAAGCAGCTGACCTCTGCCTCTGGACATGTCTCTGCCTCTAGCTACCCTTTTTGGTGCTGCACCTGCCTCAACATCCACACTACTTTCCCAGCTTGACATCCGCCTTGTCCAGGTGGGGTCGGTGTCCTCGTCGTCCACCACCTCCTCTTCCAACTCCTGTCTCGCCTCCTCCTCCTGCACAATGCGCATGTCAACTGGCTGCCCTGACAGCAACTGCGTCTCATCGTCGTCGATGAGGGTGGGTTGCTGGTCATCCGCCACCAAATCGACCGGAGATGGAATGGAGGAGACTCTAGTGTTTGAGCATCTGGACACAGATACTCGTCTGTTAGGTCCGTGGAATCGCGAAATGGAGGGGCAGGTTGCGGTACAGTCAAAGGAAGGGAGAACAGCTCTGGGGAGCAGGGACAGTTGGGGTTATTGTTCTGGGAAGATTGGGAATTTTGGGTGGAAGGAGGACAAGACTGTTGGGTAAGAGGAGGTAGAGGCTGACTGGCTGGTGGACAATGTGCTTTAAGCGTTATCCGACAGCCATTGCAAGACCTGTTCCTGGTTCTCGGGCCTACTAATCTTTGTACCATTCAGCCTAGTTAATGTGGAACTTTTGTGCAAAGCACAGAACTTAGGGCCCGCCTGATGTTAAGGGACACACGCTGGTACAAGGCTCAACTCACCCTAAGTGCCAAAAACACTGCTGGTGCAAGGCTCTACTCATGCCAAGGGCCTCAATCTCTGCTGGTAGCTCAGCTTAAGGTCCTGTAACTTTGTTTGGAAGGGCTCATGTTAAGGGCTAGAAAAGTGAATTTTGGAAGGTCTTACCACATCACACACACACACACACACACACACACACACACACACTCAAAATGACAGTTAAGGGTGAGGGCTTTTGGAATTCCCATTGCCTATTCCATTTGTGGTTGTCATGGGGAACGTGATTTAAAGGGGTGGTTGTTACTGTTTGTTGAGCTTAAATTGGGGTTTGTGTCCATCCATTTGGGGAGTAAAGAAGGTTTCCAGGTATTTTCCCACTTTGATAGAGGTTTTTTTGAATGTGGAAAGTGTGTAGTTGTTAGGCAGTGATGTTGGGGTAATAGAGGGTCTTTGGTGTGTTAGATGCCCCCAGACATGCTTCCCCTGCTGTCCCAGTGTCATTCCAGAGGTGTTGGCATCATTTCCTGGGGTGTCATAGTGGACTTGGTGACCCTCCAGACACAGATTTGGGTTTCCCCCTTAACGAGTATATGTTCCCCATAGACTATAATGGGGTTCGAAACCCATTCGAACACACGAACATTGAGCGGCTGTTCGAATCGAATTTCGAACCTCGAACATTTTAGTGTTCGCTCATCTCTAATAGTTATTACAAATGTAAAAGATCTTGACAGGGCAGAACATTTAGAACTTCATCAAAGGGACATGTCTGTGAGTTTACTCTTATCCACAGTTGCGAAGGTGATGGAACAGCAGAACTGATTTCTGGGCAGGTCTTCCAATCTAATTGATATTTACAGTGTGATGTTCCAGAGAAGCTTTCCAGATTTTCTCTGTGTTCACTTGAAGACATTGCATTATAATGCCAAGATACATAATCCTGTTCAGGAGATTGTTGATTGCAGATGTACAAATCCTAAAGTCAGTTCAAGATTGTAACAATGCCAAGAACATCATGGATATTCTAAAGTTCACAAACTTTCAGCATAATATAGGGTATAAGGTTGCAAAGGCTATATAAGGAAATAAATTAAGATAGATAGATAGATAGATAGATAGATAGATAGATAGATAGATAGATAGATAGATAGATAATGGATCACTTGGAGTGTGAATCCACCCTAGGGTAGAAAATCATAGTGTTAAGAGCATATGAAGAATGGCGCGAGGAAAAATATCTGAGGAAAGGATCACAGAAGGATGTCAAGAATTGTTCTGGTAAGCAGGATATGGACAGTCAAGCAAATGGCAGTCAAATCCAGGGCCGCCGATAGGCCAGTACTACTGGTACTGGCGTCAGGGGCCCGGCCAAATTGAAAAATGGGGGGGGCCCGGTTTTGGCCCGCCACCGTGTGTCGGCCCCATGGCGCCCGTAGCAGTCATTGTGTATGTCCTATTTCAACTCAGATCTGCATCGCAGCGAAGCGAGGTAAGCGAGCTGACACAGCCGCTGCGCACCTCTCTCCCTGACACACATGCGGCTGCAGCGAGGAGTTGACCTGTGTCAGCTCCTCGCTTCGCCGCCTCCGCTACTGGATTGTAGACGCGATGTGATGACGTCACATCGCGTCTATAACTGTGCGCCAGTGAGAGAGAGGCGCGCAGAGAGCTGCGAGGGAGCGAAGGAGAAGGTAAGTCAGTCAGTGTAATGTGGAACGTGAAACTGGGGGCAGAGAGAGGACGGCATGACACTGGGGGCAGAGATGGAGAGGATGGCATGACAATGGGGGCAGAGATGGAGGGGACATGAATATGGGGGCAGAGATGGAGGGACATGAATATGGGGGCAGAGATGGAGGGGACATGAATATGGGGGCAGAGATGGAGAGGACGGCATGACAATGGGGGCAGAGATGGAGGGACATGAATATGGGGGCAGAGATGGAGAGGACGGCATGACAATGGGGGCAGAGATGGAGGGACATGAATATGGGGGCAGAGATGGAGGGGACATGAATATGGGGGCAGAGATGGAGGGGACATGAATATGGGGGCAGAGATGGAGGGGACATGAATATGGGGGCAGAGATGGAGGGGACATGAATATGGGGGCAGAGATGGAGGGGACATGAAACTGGGGGCAGAGATAGGGGGACATGAATCTGGGGGCAGAGATAGAGGGGGGAACATGAAACTGGGGGCAGAAATGGATGGGCGGACATGAATCTGGGGGCAGAGATTGGGTGGGAGACATGAAACTGGGGGCAGATGAAGGGTGTATATGAAGCTGGGGGAGAGATAGAGGGGGGACATATAATGTACGGGTGACTGTAGGAGGATTATACTGTGTGCAGGCACATGAAAAATTAATGAGAATGGGTGGAGTCAACATAACGGTGGGTGGGGCTAAATTTGCCGCGGCGCGCAAAGCGCGCCGCACATTTTGTCCCTCTTTTGGTTCTTCAAAAGTTGGGAGGTATGGGTACAGGGGGCAGTGTAAAGATGTTAGAAGGTGGACGGGGGGGGAAGGGGGATTGTTGGGGCATCGGGTGTGCGGCACTGCGGAGAGGGAACTGGGGCCTGATTAAGCCTTGTAAAGCTGCTAAATAAAGGTAAATGTAATACAGAATTGGTATGTCGCAAAATAAAGTAGTTTTAAAATGGCGGGGGAGGGGGGGGGCAGACACTTAGGCTGTTTGGGGCCCCAAAATTCCTGATGGCAGCCCTGGTCAAATCCATTGCTAGTGCTAAAGACGTCATGATGCTAGTCATGCCCATGTAACCGCTGAGGCCCAATCACACTTCTCATCAGTGAACCCAGCGCATGACATCACAGAAGCGCACCGAGGAAGCAGAGACAGAATCGCACCAATGCTCCGAGGAAGCAGAGACAGAGCTCTGGACGCTGTGAGGAGTCCCAAAGGAGGTAAAGGAAAGTGAGTATGAATATTTTTTATTTTTTTTATACCTCCCCTGGGCCTCCACCTAATATACAGTGGCGTCATTTTAGCTTGTCTGAGACAAATCCCAGATTATTTGGTATTTTGTTAAAAACCAAACAATTTCAAATATTGGGTCAAATCCAGTTTGTTGCAAACCGATTCGTCCTTCTCTACCAGTGCTCCAATTGAATACACAATTTGGTCCTTAGTATGTAGTGGCGTAACAAGGAATGGTGGGGCCCCATAGTGGCCTCTGCACACAGTATTATTTCCCCTAGTGGCCCTTGCACACAGTATTACATCCCATAGTGGCCCCTGCACACAGTATTATGCCCCATTGTGGACACCCATGAACAATTATTATACTCGGAGACCCGGGGGAAGGTACAAACATAAAAAACACTGTTACTTACCTATCCCGGGATGTCACTTGACCCAGGCCTGCATTGCGACACAAAAGGACACAGGCTCCGGCCATATGACTTCAGGGACATCACACAAGTAGGCCTGAAGCCTGCCTGGATCCAGGAGAGGTAAGTAAACAGGGCCCATTACCAGCTGGAGTTACTCCAGCCAGTAATGGCCTATTTAAAAAAAAAAAAACGCACCGGTGGTGGCTGTCGCCAGTTCCCCTAATGCTCCAGGCCCTGTGGCAGCCACTACCGCTGCTACCCCGATAGTTATGCTTCTGTTTGTATGAATAGACTGTAACCACAGACGAATAGTTTGAGTGCCAATATTGTCTAAGAGAAATGGAAAGAACGTCAATGGACACAAAAGTGCAAAAATTGGATCACTAAGCAGTGGAAAAATATCACCTGGTCAGACAAATCCAGATTTCTGTTGTACCATGCTGATTTGTATACACTGGGTTGACTTGGTAGTACCAAAACTTATACACAAACCACAAAGGGTGCCCCTCCTTTCTAGAGATAGCTTTTATTTCTAAAGGGAAAAATAAGGCATTATGGTTCCCCCCCATTAAAAACAGATAGGACTCCACATGAACACCTAGTCCCTTTTCAAATGTCAATCAGTAGATAGAAGAAGGAGGCAGAGAGATCCCACTAGAATCTGGGCTGATATACCAAAGAGTAATGTGTAACACGGTTCAGCCTCAGATAACAAAGGGTCACCCGCTCCATTCCCCCATATTCAAAGCTCCAATATATAAGGTAGTGTAGTATTGCAGATATGTAGTGAGGACAGTATCAATCTATTCCTCAGCTGCTGTGGTCAGGATGACGAGGGAGTTTGCGCCTATAGCTGCTAATTGACCCAAGCAGCTCGAATCAACCAACCCTATTGTGAAGGTTATAAGGTGTAGTCTTTGGGGGCTGATCACTAGACTATGGGACAATGACCACCCATCTGCTATCACAGAAGCAAAGCTGAGCCCCAAGTGACTGAAGTTACTGGTTAAGATGTGCCTTATCCTGTGTGTACTTATAACTTGTCTTGTTAACTGCAATGGAGATTAGTAAAGCGTTGGTTCCAGTATTAAAGAGCTTCTGATGGTTTTTTCTTCTGACATGACAACACTAAACCACAAGGTCCACATGGGGGTTCCGGTAAGTGAAAATATAACTGAATGGGATATTACAGTAATGTGGTGGTGTTACTATACAACTGACCCAAGGGTCATGAAGAAGACCCTTCTTCTCTGGATGGCAAAAGCCAACCATAATGAGGACATTATTTCGTTCTTGCTCTGAAATTTCTACTCTCCTGTGCCACAAAACTATAGCCGGTAGTGTAAGCTTGTATACATAAGGGAGAAGTCATGAGACGGATCTGTCCTCAGAAGAAATCTTTAGCTGTTCTTCTTCCAACCAGCAGAAATAGACAGGTCAGGAGGCGATGCTTGGAGAAATAGCTGACAAATGATGTGAATATCGGTACTCATGGTAATTTGCTCCCTTTAACTCTAGGAGCCTGAACCCTCAGGGTTAGAAGCCTTATCAGTTTCCTATGCAGAATGTTTCACACTGTTGTACTCAGGCCCTGATAAACACCTCTCTATCTAACCAAAGTAGGATCTTATCTCCCTCTCACTGAGTTCTCAGTGCACTCTGCCCCCTCCCAAATAACACTTAAAGTTTATCTAGTACGTCTTGTGTAAGCTTTTAACAGTCTTTTCTCAAAAATAGTTAAGACAGACTCTCTGTGGCCTCATGTTAAAAATATTCTGTAAAACTAGGTTTTAGGCTTCAGATAGTCATGTACTTAATCTTTAAAGCATAACTAAAGCTTCCGACAACTTTTGATTTTCTGGCAGTATTTGTGTCATTCATACCTTTTGTAATGTACTTTATTAACAAATTTTGGCTCCTTTCTGTGAAATCCTGTATTTCTTTTTTCTTCCGCTTGTATTGAGAGCTGTTTCTGCCTCTCACTGAATGTTACTGTGTGTGGTGTACAGGAGTACGTGTAACATGTACAGAAAATTGGGGTAGGGGAGGGTCACTTCAAACAGTTCTATCTCCGGAATTATAAAACAGGAGCCAACATTTGTTGATAAAGTATATTACAAAATTTATTGATGATACAAATACTGCCAGAAAATCAAAAGTTGGCCCAAAGTTTAGTTACATTTTAAAATCTAAAACATTGATTTTTTTTAAAAAAAAACACATACTTTATCTGTTTCTTATATACATGACTGGCCTCTGTCTGCGACTTCGGCTGCATGTTGTTGGCGTCGATGATCCTCCTGTATTCAGAAATTGCTGCCGTCAATAGTTTGCCTGCTCTGGTGTTTCGGCAACTCTTAAGCTGTCCTGTTGCTGAATTTGTCTGAAAAGACACCAAAGTATAATAATTGTTCATGGGAGGTCCACAACGGGGCATAATACCATGTGCAGGGGCCACTATGTGGCATAATAGTGTGTGCAGGGGCCACTATGGGGCATAATAGTGTGTGCAGGGGCCACTATGGGGGATAATACTGTGTGTGGACCACTATGGGGCATAATACTGTGTGCAGGGGCCACTATGGGGCATAATAGTGTGTGCAGGAGTGCTGGCAGGGGTCGTTCAGTCGAGGTCTTCAGGGGAGGGGGCAGTGGGTCGTGGGAGGGGGAAGGTGGTCCATTTCAAATGTTCGACTTGGGGCCCCGCCATTCCTAGTTACGCCACTGGCTCACAATCTAGTGAACTAAAATTCATCCTCCATATGTAGCCTCCCTACGTGTTTACCTTTAAGAATAGTGTCTTCAGGGAGTATGGCTGTACAAAAATGGCATCTGATGTAAATGTAATCCTCCTTATACAGTATAACCTCCTTGCTTCCCTCTTAGATGTAACTCCGCTGCTCATTGGATGTAATGGCTGTCAATGATATCCTCTATTGTGGATTCTGTTTGAAAAATAACACTGTCAGCACAATCCAGCAATACTAGCGTAACTGTAACCCTGCAGCCATATAGCAATATAATACCTGCAGAGCAGCAATGCAATATTAATGGAGTTAGACGCTTATAGCTGTGACAACAACATTTAAGACCAATATAGTTAATACAAAATAGAGAGCAAAACTTCACTTATGGGCGAGACAGACTATAATTTATAGATATTTTTAGCAATAGGTCAGACAATGGAGGTATAATAAAAATGGCGCGTGATGTGAAACTGTTTTCTTTAGTACACTTTAATCAGATACATGAACAAAGACATCAGTAACATTTTTGGCATCCTTAGTAAGTGGGAACTATTCAATTGGACGTCATTGGTCTAAGTGTATACAGTGTTGGCCAAAAGTATTGGCACCCCTACAAATCTGTCAGATAATACTCGTTTTCTTCCAGAAAATGATTGCAAGCACAAACTCAAATTAAATCATTGATCATTTTACACAAAACTCCAAAAATGGGCCGGACAAAAGTATTGGCACCCTCAGTCTAATACTTGGTAGCACAACCTTTAGACAAAATAACTGCGAACAACCGCTTCCGGTAACCATCAAGGAGTTTCTTACAAGGCTCTGCTGGAATTTTAGACCATTCTTCTTTGGCAAACTGCTCCAGGTCCCTGAGATGTGAAGGGGGCCTTCTCCAAACTGCCATTCTGAGATCTCTCCACAGGTGTTCTATGGGATTCAGGTCTGGACTCATTGTTGGCCACTTTAGAAGTCTCCAGTGCTTTCTCTCAAACCATTTTCTAGTGCTTTTTGAAGTATGTTTTGGGTCCTGCTGGAAGACCCATGACCTCTGAGGGAGACCCAGCTTTCTTACACTGGGCCCTACATTATGCTGAAAAATTTGTTGGTAGTCTTCAGACTTCATAATGCCATGCAAACGGTCAAGCAGTCCAGTGCCAGAAGGCAGCAAAGCAACCCCAAAACATCAGGGAACCTCCGCCATGTTTGACTGTAGGGACCGTGTTCTTTTCTTTGAAGGCCTCTTTTTTTTCCTTGTAAACTCTATGTTGATGCCTTTTCCCAAAAAGCTCTACTTTTGACTCATCTGACCAGAGAACATTCTTCCAATACATTTTTGGCTTTCTCAGGTAAGTTTTGGCAAACTCCAGTCTGGCTTTTTTATGTCTCTGGGTAAGAAGTGGGGTCTTCCTGGGTATCCTACCATACAGTCCCTTTTTCATTCAGACGCCGATGGATAGTACGGGGTGACACTGTTGTACCCTCGGACTGCAGGGCAGCTTGAACTTGTTTGGATGTTAGTCGAGGTTCTTTATCCATCATCTACACAATCTTGTATTGAAATCTCTCGTCAATTTTTCTTTTCCGTCCACATCTAGGGAGGTTAGCCACAGTGCCATGAGCTTTAAACTTCTTGATGACACTGCGCATGGTAGACACAGGAACATTCAGGTCTTTGGAAATGTACTTGTAGCCTTGAGATTGCTCATGTTTCCTCACAATTTTGCTTCTCAAGTCCTCAGACAGTTCTTTGGTCTTCTTTCTTTTCTCCATGCTCAATGTGGTACACACAAGGACACAGGACAGAAGTTGAGTCAACTTTAATCCATTTCAACTGGCTGCAAGTGTGATTTAGTTATTGCCACCACCTGTTAGGTGCCTCAGGTAAGTAACAGGTGCTGTTAATTACACAAATTAGAGAAGCATCACATGATTTTTCAAACAGTGCCAATACTTTTGTCCACCCCCTTTTTTATGTTTGGTGTTGAATAATATCCAATTTGGCTTTTTGACAATTCTTTTTGTGGTTTTCCATTGAAGACAAATTAAATGAAGTTAATAATACCAAAGAATTTGTGATTGCAATCATTTTCTGGAAGAAAATGAGTATTATCTGACAGAATTGCAGGGGTGCCAATACTTTTGGCCAACACTGTATGTACAGTATATGAATACAGAAAGACTTTATGGCTGCAACAAATGTATGTGCCAGGATTAAATCTAAATCTAATATGGAGAAGGTGACTTGTTTTTCTCATTATTTATTGCAATTTAATAGAAATACATAGAAATTGTTGATTCAGCGAAATATTGTGTTGACATATTTACGAGTGCAGTGACCTAGGCATTATAAGCATTTTCCATAAGAAGCTCCCAATAAGACCCCTGGGCCTTATAATCATTATCTACAAAATCCAGTAATGAGAAGAAACAAGGAGCTAATACCTGCAAATATTTTCATAGGATGAAATAAGTGGGACATGTTTTTATTACAGGAGATCCGGTCAGGAAACCAAGTATAGAAATGACTTAATTCTTTTCATTTAGGGCAGTGTCCTACAACACATGGGTCATGGGAACCAGTATATGGCTGTCCAGCTGCAGATACTAAATACATCATACTTAGAGCATTGCAGAAATATAATAACAGGCTAAGAACTGGATTAATAGCACTTTAGACCTGTATCAGAATCAAGACCAAAGAATGACCCATCTCAGACTTCTGAACGAAACATCTATAAATAATATTGCTATACAGTGCACATAACAGTACCTTAATAATAGGAGTGTTAGTACCAAGATATAAGGTTAAGACATCTAGTGACTGAAGAAGTGTAAGGCTGAGGACATTGTGCAGTAAAAAAGCGCTGCAGGAAAAAACGTGGCGGCAACGCATCGCAGCTCTTCCCGCAGTGCTTTAGACAGAAAGTTTGCAGAGGTTTCCTCCTCGGACTTTCTGTTACAATTATACCTATGGGATAACCGCCGGTGTTTCTGTAGGTATAATTGACATGCTGCTATTTCCAAAACTGCCCCAATTTTGGAAATTGTGGCATGTCCACACCGTAGTTTTTACCATAAATTGGGCATGGGAGTCACTAGAATCCCATCCACTTTGCCCTGACTGTAAAATGCCGCAATTTTTCTCACGTCGTTTCCACCGTGGGCAAATTGTAATGTTTACATCCCGTGGGGCCCCAGCCTAAAACAGTAAGCCTTCCCGAGTAAGGTCATGGTAAGGACAGGGTGGAGATACGTGGCCAAATGCCTCTTTTCCCATGCCATAGCCAAATGTTGGTCTAACAGGGAAATCTGGGGAAGTATTATTACTATGGGTGTACTATGGGCACTGCTGAGGAGCACGCTGATGGAAAATTATTACTATGGATCCTTAAACATGTTGAGTCCTTAAAGAGAACCTTTTACCAGCTAAAGCAAATCAAGTTCTTAGCTTCTGTTAATAGGCACTGTTCCACTGATTCCCCCACCATTTTCCAACCAACAATGCAGTTAGTTTTGGTGCCTGATGGGCTATGTAAAGGGTTGTCTAGGATAATTTGGTAAAAGGAAAATGTTTGTTTTGGTACCGTGTTAGCCAGTGGTTATAAAATATAAAAAACAAAAAAACTTTGCAAGTCTTCAGTAGGTGATACCTTTTTTAATGGCTAACTCATAATGATGACAGAATATGACGTTTCGAAGCTTCCTCTGAGCTTCTTCTTCAGATATAACTGAAGTTATATTCTGTCATCATTATGAGTTAGCCATTAAAAAAGGTATCACCTACTGAAGACTTGCAAAGTTTTTTTGTTTTTTATATAGGATAATTTGCTAATTATATACAAAGAACACCCCTCTCCTTTCTACCTTCTGCACATGCCAGAAGAAGTGATATCCCGTGCCTAGGAGGTCCAGACTAGAAGACAGGTAAGTATGATGGTTGGGGGTGGAGGGGTTGAGTTAGTTTGGAAGGACTAGTAGTAAGCAAGCTAGCTAGGGAAACAAGGAGGGGTTGTGAGTGAGAAACTGAGAGGGTGAGAGAGGGAGGTGGTGTGGTTAAGCTCAGTGTGAAGCACAAGGCATCACGGTATTTGTAAGAAAACACAGAACAGGAAGATACCTTTGTAAACAAATGCCGAAGTTGCCACGAGCTCACAGAGAAACCCAAAAATCACTAAGAACCCCTTTTAGCTCTGTAATGTCAGAAGGGCAATGTCAGACGGGGGGTGTAATTCAGAGCTCCAACCAGAGGCAGCTAAAGTCAGAGATCAGAATCACACTCCTTGTCCGCTCCTGCCTGACTCTACACTATTGGTCGGGAATGGTGGGGGCTAGAAAAAAAATGAGAACTGTGGCAGAATCAGTGCATTGATGTAAAGAGCTGGACCTCTTGGAGGTGGTGAAAGGTCCTCTTTAAACATGTCCACCAGTTCTCTGCTGTTGTAAACAGCAGATCTGGCAGTAATGTCTAATATGAGAGATCTTTTATACGTGGCCTCTTCCCACCCAATGCCATTCCCCATTCTTCCAATTTTGCCAAATACTGCAATGAGCTCAGGTTTAAGCTCCTCCCCCCAAGTCATAAAATTATTTATTCCATACAGTGAAAGGAAAACATAATAATGTCCAAACCAATGCCTCTGGGTTTTGTTGGTATGTCCCATCCTCTATGTTCTATGCCACTGTTTTGCAGCTTTCCTATTGTTTTTTCCCCCCTTTCCCTTGGTTCAGCCCTGGCCAATCACAGGCCACTGGCAGGAATGTAGGACACTTTTAGCTCCATGATGACCGTTGAGGGCTCAGTTTCAGTTCTGTGCCAGTCTGAGACAGTTGAGTTCCTGTAGTCTGCAGAGGAGGGCACCAGCACTGAGACTGTCCCCCTAGGTGGAAAGAATAGCCCTAGGCTCACCTGAAGACAACCCTGGAAGGGAGTATTGGCTGTCAGGACTTCGGACTCTGTGCAGGAGGAGCAGCGGAGGATGCTGACAGGAGGAGTTGACTTGGGCCTTAACAAAAGGTAAGCAGATCTCTGTCAGGACTACCCTGCCTCACTATCCCCAGTATCCATAGCTGGGAGTGGTACGAGAGGAGTTGTAGTTGGAGGAGGAGTCTGCCTGAGAGCCTATATCATCCCTGGGCACCTTCCTAAGACTAAGGCTGGGGATTTGAACCCTGAGGTACTACTAACCCCAGTTGTGAATTAAAGTGTTATCCTGTTTCACTGCACATCTGGCTTCCTGGGTTGTTCCTGCTTTACCATCTTGGCCCTTCTAAACACCATTACTCCGGTTCAGAGATCCCCTCTCCAACTGGAAGCGTCCTGTGCAAAACTACTGCCACCACCATCAGGTATTGCTGCAGGACCCCCCTCAGCGGTGTTCAACCCAGGAGTGGGGCTGGGATGCGTGGTTGAGTGCGCTTGGCCTAGCAGGTGGCACATCATCGGCCACTACTACTACCATCCTCCAGTCTCATCCATCTGGGTTGCGGCATCAGAATATGGTCACTCAATATATATATACACTCACCGGCCACTTTATTAGGTACACCATGCTAGTAACGGGTTGGACCCCCTTTTGCCTTCAGAACTGCCTCAATTCTTCGTGGCATAGATTCAACAAGGTGCTGGAAGCATTCCTCAGAGATTTTGGTCCATATTGACATGATGGCATCACACAGTTGCCGCAGATTTGTCGGCTGCACATCCATGATGCGAATCTCCCGTTCCACCACATCCCAAAGATGCTCTATTGGATTGAGATCTGGTGACTGTGGAGGCCATTGGAGTACAGTGAACTCATTGTCATGTTCAAGAAACCAGTCTGAGATGATTCCAGCTTTATGACATGGCGCATTATCCTGCTGAAAGTAGCCATCAGATGTTGGGTACATTGTGGTCATAAAGGGATGGACATGGTCAGCAACAATACTCAGGTAGGCTTTGGTTGCAACGATGTTCAATTGGTACCAAGGGGCCCAAAGAGTGCCAAGAAAATATTCCCCACACCATGCCACCACCACCACCAGCCTGAACCGTTGATACAAGGCAGGATGGATCCATGCTTTCATGTTGTTGACGCCAAATTCTGACCCTACCATCCGAATGTCGCAGCAGAAATCGAGACTCATCAGATCAAGCAACGTTTTTCCAATCTTCAATTGTCCAATTTCGATGAGCTTGTGCAAATTGTAGCCTCAGTTTCCTGTTCTTAGCTGAAAGGAGTGGCACCCGGTGTGGTCTTCTGCTGCTGTAGCCCATCTGCCTCAAAGTTCGACGTACTGTGCGTTCAGAGATGCTCTTCTGGCTACCTTGGTTGTAACGGGTGGCTATTTGAGTCACTGTTGCCTTTCTATCAGCTCGAACCAGTCTGGCCATTCTCCTCTGACCTCTGGCATCAACAACGCATTTCCGCCCACAGAACTGCCGCTCACTGGATGTTTTTTCTTTTTCGGACCATTCTCTGTAAACCCTAGAGATGGTTGTGCGTGAAAATCCCAGTAGATCAGCAGTTTCTGAAATACTCAGACCAGCCCTTCTGGCACCAACAACCATGCCACGTTCAAAGGCACTCAAATCACCTTTCTTCCCCATACTGATGCTCGGTTTGAACTGCAGGAGATTGTCTTGACCATGTCTACATGCCTAAATGCACTGAGTTGCCGCCATGTGATTGGCTGATTAGAAATTAAGTGTTAACGAGCAGTTGGACAGGTGTACCTAATAAAGTGGCCGGTGAGTGTATATATATATTTATTTTAATATTTCTCTGTTTTGGATTTCTGTAAAAGTCTTCAGACATAACAAACAAACTTGAATCCCAGTGTAAAGGAAACTTATACTGTATGGTATACTTTCTTTGTACAGTTAACATAAAAAATCCAAACAAACAGGAAGAAATTGGATGCCAATGTATAAAGCCCGCATGACACTCTTTTGGCCTGTATATATGAGTGGAGCTGTACTAATACATCTGCCATGTAGACACTTCTTTTTATGGCTGCCCACTCTTTGACACTAAGTCAAGGTTTACGTGTTACTATTATCTAAACCCCTATCACCTAATGATCAGGTGCACAATGCCCTTGTAGACTGGAAGGCTGAAGTCAGAAAAATGGAGTGATTTTCCAGTCTGTGACTGCTTTATGCCCCTTCTTTCTGAAACTGATTCTTCTAACAATTGTCTTTGTTCGCCTGTGTTTAAGGAGCCATAAGGGAAATTCCCCCTGTGTTGTGTACAATGTGGATACTTCCTAGTTACATGTTACTTTATTTCCGCTCTAAACTATGGGTCTGAAATCTATAGAAACATTTCCGCAATCTTTAACTAGCAAATACACAGTTACACTATAAGAGGTGTCAGATTAAGGCTCCATAGGCCCACCAGATAGAATGAGTCTGGGGGCCCACCTTCCAATAACCACTAGCTTCCTTTCAATTGTGGGTGTTTTCTGATAGACCATTATTGTGTGCCTGGGCCCAACTTGGGATCCTTTGGTACGCTGGTGGGCCTGTCTAACATTGACTTGTGGGTTTCCATGGATAACCGTTTTTAAAGCGTATTTGTTTTCCGTTTTTTTTGGTCCCCAAGCGGACCTAAAGAAGGGAAACCCGAATGCGGGAGTAAACCTACAGTAACATAAACATAACAGTCTACTGCCTATTTCTTCCAGTTCCCTTCTGAGTTTTACATGGGTATACGTTGCCTCCTTGTGGACAAACCAGGACTCACGTTATTACAACAATTCTGAAAATGTCCATGGTTTAATCATACTGATTGTGTAAAAAATAACAATATAAAAAATGATCTATATTGCTGTAGTGAGAAAACTACTCTCAAGGCCCTTGGCAGGTGGATGTCAAGACTAAGACACACTATATTTCAGTGCTGGGGACAATTTAATATATGCCATGTTGGGGTGTCAGGAAAGGGGGCGGAATCTACCCATCATGTTGTGGGGTATCAAGATCTATCACTGTTAAGTCTGGTCCAGAAGCTGTCACCATTATCAGGGATCTTAAGGCCATCAATATTCTTGTAATATATCAGAACACTTACATGACTAGATTAATATATCTCAGTATTCTATTATAGATCAGATTAGCTTTCAAGTTCATGTCAATAGGACTGAGCTGTGAACAGGCTGTGTGACCGAATAATGTGATGTCACATGGCCTGTGAAGCTACGGCTTCAGACAACTGTTCTGCAGGGTACCAGTGAATCCCTGGGTGGGCCCTGTGCCTTTAGGGGGCACTCGCAGATGGAGCTCCACGGTTTGTTTTTTTAAAATAAGCAGTGGAGGTCCAGTAATGGCACCTATCAACTTACCTATCCCTGGCTCTTGCTTGCCGCAGTCTTCCTACTACTTACTGTATGGTCCATACTGTGGCCTTTTCACTATTCCTTCCTCATACATTGGCCACTTCATTGGTCCTGTATGGGGCAATAGAGGGTAATATTAAAGGGGTTGCCTGGGCTTAAATTTTTTATGGCCTATTCTAAGGATAGGCCATAAATACCTGATCGGTAGAGGACCGACATACGGACCCATCAGCAGAAATCTCTATCCATTATATAAATAGGGGCACATTCACTGCAGCTCAGCGCATATTGAGATCAGTGGGAGCATATCTGCAGTGACGGCGCCGGGCAACTATACAGGGGACGGAGCTTTCTGCTTCTGGCGCCATTTCGAGTACAGATCAGGCACCAGAAGCAGCTCTGTACAACTGCTGGGGCTAGGTGTCAGCCAATACCGATAAGGAATTTATAGCCTATCCAGATGGTAGACCATAAAAAAAATGTAGTCCCGACAACCCCTTTAATATTACCCTTAATGTCCCCCCCATCGCTGCCTCCACACAATATAATGGCCCCATCACTGTCTGGGCAGCCACTGTATGGGGGGGGGGGGACCAGTGAAGTGGCCGTAAGAAAAAATTAGACTGAAATAAGCACCCAGCACCCTGTTGTCCCCCGCCTGTGTCCATTTGGTCTCATTGCAGCACCTCATTCCTGGACATCTTGTACCGAATTGGATTGCCAGCAAGAACAAGAAGGTTCCAGCACAAGACTGAATGGACAATGGCGCTGGACAACAGAGGATAGGATAAAGTTAATGTTTCGGGTTTTTTTTTTTTATTTTACACCTACACAGGTACATGGGTTGCACCAATTCCTGGACAACCTCTCTAAAGGATTTTTCACTCTAATATTAATGGCATTTTCTTACGATAGGGCGTCAATATTACAGGTGCCCTGGCTGTCAGACAGTGCAACAAGCAATATTAACAATTTCAGGAGCCACGCTGCTCGCTTGCCATACAGAATGTAGCTGTGGGTTTAGGTAGTGCAGTGGTGCATATCGTATTGCATTGAGCAGCATGGTATTGTCATTACCTGTACCTGCGCTGTATCAGTACAGCTGATCTGCAAGGCTCTGGTGGTGGACCCTAGACATCCCAAGTTTGATACTGCACACCTCATACCATTACCCCCTCTACAAAAATGTCTTATCCTTAGTGCCAAAGAAGTCACCTTTTAAGTCCCACAGAGTAATAGTAACTCACCTTTTTTGGTTTTTAGCACACCTATTTTAAATCCTGTACAAGAAGTGTAAAGTTTGTGTCCCCTTTAGACTCCTCAGAGTAAGTGCCATCTCTAGTGACCTCTTACAGCAATAGTGCTCCGGAGCCTTAGTGACCACACAACGTACTAGCACCACTTTTTATGTCCACACTAATCCCATCATTTGTCTTAAAGGGGGTATGTCATGAAAAGTATTTATTCTCTATCAATACAAATACCTGATCGGTGGGGGACAGAACACCAAGACCCCTGCAGATGTTGAGACCGGCGTTGTTCTACCCCATTGCACATATTCAGCCTGATCACAGTCAAGTTGGATATAGGCGTGTCAGATGATGGATGGTGCTCTCATTTAAAGGACTATCTCCAGCACTGATACACTACACAGAATTGGCAAGTGTCAGTCTATTATTAAGCTTAGTGGCCAGACTAAAAATTGCTGGATTTAATGCTTCTTTTAAAATATTGATATGATATGAAAAATTTTATAAAAAAAAAATATAAGCATAGAAGAAGAAAAAGCCAGAAGACAAGAATACAATACAAACATGTGAAAAACTTCAATCACATTTTAATATACAAGAATGAAAAGTACAGCAGTTTACAATGTAGGAAAATTTAATACATACTATATAAACAAACTATTTACAACAGGGAACACAAAGAAGATGGCCTTTACACAAATATAAATTATAAATAACATAGCTTACTAGTCATGTCTGTAGAAAGAGAGTAGGTGATTCTGCGAGGGTAGATATGTTTCTATGGGGGTTGTGTATAAAAAAAAATGATACAGGAAGAGATTAGAGGGCTGGAAACCTTACACGGGGTCAGGAGGTGCAGTGGGACTCATTGGGATCCAGATCTTCTGTGTGGGCCATAACGTTACTCCTGAGACATGTTACATGATCTAATCTTTCCTGGACCCTAGTGTTTTAAGGCCTAGTTTACACTGCAGTAATATGGAAGTAATTTAGCACCTGTCCCTGGGCTGACTGCAGTTATACTGAACTGGACTTACTATAGGATTCTATGGTGATCAGCACTGACCACCAAGGCTTTTGCTCCCAAACCAGGACAGGGTACCACGGGATCTTCTGTGTCGATCCAGTCCTGGTTTTGGAAGTCCAATTTTTTTTTTTTTAATGTAGATTGTGAGCCCCATATAGGGCCCACAATGTACATTTTTTTCCCTATCAGTATGTCTTTGTAGAATGGGAGGAAATCCACGCAAACACGGGGAGAACATACAAACTCCTCGCGGATGTTGTTCCTGGTGGGATTCGAACCCAGGACTCCATCACTGCAAGGCTACAGTGCTAATCACTGAGCCACCGTGTTGCCCCTTTGGAAGTCCAATTTGATCCATGGTCCAGTGTAACTGCAGCCTAGAATGTTTGCTAATGGTTAAGGGGGCACTCCAGGTAAAACTGATAGACCTATGTGATGTCTACTGCGGGGCCTAGGGCTGTCGAACATGATCTTCAAAGAACACCACAGACATTAGCCATGCTGTAGGTGGATTGCCTGGAGGTCTGAAGAGATATTCATGAAAAACATTTTAGTATTATATGTCATGTCTTTGAAGACGGAAAGATGGGAGACTCAATTTCTGCCACTTCCATTCAGTGGCTATAGGGAATCTCCTGTCCACTATCCCACATTGTAACGTCACGTAAGCCAAATGTTTTGCAATAATCACTAAGTTACAAAATTAATTGAAGAAAATAATTTTAAAAAATCTTTATCGTAAATTCAGGCAAAAAGAACAGACCTATAGTTGTCCACAGCATCACTGTGTCCAGCTACAGTATAGGTAAGAGTGGCATTTCTTGTTTGCAGAGTTTCCACCAAGTCCTTTTTTGTTGAGAAGGCGACCGGAAATACTACTGGACACTGACACAATGGGATCGGTCTATGGGCGGCCATGTCCCTTTTATACAACAAAGCAAACATGCAGTGATCATATGGAAAGTTGTGTATTACTGGAAATACCTGATGTGAAGAAGCAAGAGAAGATTCTTTATCCTTATACAGATTACAGCACAAGAACATTACAACTTCCCATATAAATGACTCATGGCTTAAGCTATTGCAGAAGGTCACACAGACATATTTACTAAGGCACTTGTACAGTTACTGGGACCGTTTCTTTATCAGTACCGCACTACGGAGGAATACCTCAATAATACAAGCTACTTTTTTGTCATTTCCGCAGTTGCAAATACTAATGGGTGAATAGTAAGATTTTTTTTATGAATCATTTCAGCGTAATAATACTAGAGAGTAAAGTACTTATCGTTCATTTTTTCAGGGGTTCACTGTACATTGTAAGTTAATAGAAATTAATAGTTGATAGTAATTTCCCATTTTGGAATGGGACCGACCAATTAATATCTAGAGGGTCTAAGTAATGGAAACAGTTCAGGGTATGTCAGATGTTAAGGTTGGATGAGAAAAACAAAACCAAATGGTGCCACTCTTGTTCAAATGAATAGGGCTGCAATACCTGTCACAGCCTATAAACTAAAGTGGCGCTGTTCCTGGAAACAACCAAATCAAATGAAACCTCTTTATAAAGAGGCTCCAATGATCTCCCCAGTAACCTTCTACTTAAAGTTTGCTCACTCATTTCTGTTTCTGCAACTCATTAACGTATTAATGTGCAGAAATCCAAGAAATGCAGCCACTGATATTGCATATAAAATTTTTTCAAATATATTATACTTTTCAAGGTCTGCTAATGCTCATCCTCAATCAGGTGAAGCTGAAGTATACTCCACCTGCATTGCACAGATAATATGAGTCGGAGAGTGCGCTACGTGCAATATCCTACTGCCAATCACATATGGGAAATTCATTTTATAGTATTAATACCACCATGGGGACAGAGGGAGATTTTAGTTCTAATACAAAGTTGCACTAAATATAGTCGATGAGTAGAATTAGTGCAAAAGTGAACACTAGAAAAAAATTAACTCTGGAGTCAGCTCTCAATCTTCCTTTAGATAGTCTTCTATTAACATTTACAGGCCTATTCAGGTGCAATGGCTCAGTTCGTGCCTTACTGTAATGGATTAGATAATGTAATGAGCCTATAGATCAACTTCTCTGATACAGAGCTCCAAATCCACAGACAATTTTATTTTTGGTAGTTCAGTTTCAGAAGATAAGATGTTGGCTGCTTGAAGCCACCACTAGAGGGAGCAGTGTTACACTGAAGCGACACAGTATGCAGCTAGTTACTAAGCTCCCTCTGGTGGTGGATGTAAGTAGCCAGGCATTTACCACTGAACTCTGTAGGGTATATGGAACTCTGTATGAAAAGACATTCGGCTATGAAGATTTAATAAGAAATTCACTAGCAGAGTTTTTATAACAAAATGCATAATGGAGTTCAAGGGTGGACAAGTGTATTTTACCTTTATATTCCATACTGTAATGATTTTTACTAGGGTTGAGCCGATCTTGACTTTTCAGGATCGATTTTGAAATCCGATTTCCGATCATTTTTCATTTGAACCCGATCTCGATCCCAATTCCGATCCCAATGCAGGTCAATGGGATTTTTTTACTAATCGGAGATCAAATTTTAAAAGCAATCCTATTCACTATACAGCATGGAATCTAACAATTGAACGCTTTAATTGTTAGAATTCACGCTGTGTAGTGAATTTTTTTAATCACTAAGTAGCCAGAGGATTTTTTTTTTAATCCTCTGGCTACTTAGTCCCCCCCAGTGTCCACTTACCTGAAGAGATGGCTTGTCCGGTGCTTGGTGTTCTCGGTCTTCTTTGCCTCGCTGCCCCCGCCTCCCAGGTTAGTGTTTAAAGAGCTAGGAAGGCGGGGCTTGTAGCTTAGGAGAGTGTGGGCGGGAACAGAGCGGGGAGCGGTGGCGTCTGCCCGCCCAGTACCCGCCCACACTCTCCTAACCCGCTCACACTCTCCTAACCTGGGAGACAGGGGACAGCGAGGCGAAGAAGAACGAGAAGACCGGGCACCGGACCAGCCATCTTTTCAGGTAAGTAGCTACTAGAGATGTTAGCTAGTCTCCCATTAGAATGAATGGGAGACTAGCTAGCAAAGCATTGTGGGAAATCATCACCGATCTCGATCCCACCTAAAAAGATCGTGTTCGGGATTCCGATCGCGAATTTTTCTCGATCGCCGATCAGAATCCGATTTTTTCAGAACACGATCGCTCAACCCTAATTTTTACCAAAAACCCAGAAAATTTATTCCAGAAACAGAAAATGAATTCTATCTCCATCTGCTGAAAACTGTTCTGGCATTTGAGCAAAATGCAAATGATAAAGATACGCTTATCTAAATAAGCCAAACGTTTAACATGACTTGGAACTAAATATACAGCACCTGCTACTGCAGAATGGCCCCAGTCCCACAGCTACATGTATGAAGCACTGATATAGCCACATACATATAGTAGCCCAGAATAGGACTCTCAACACCATCACCCTAATACTGCAATTTCATTAAATATAGTTTTGGCATAGACAGTGCTTTGGGTGTTTGAGTACATCAATTACTAGAAATACAGGGTTGTAGGGTTGGCCACATCTTTTTAGGGTGTGGTTATAAATAGTTTGAGGCCGCCCATAAGAAGTGGACATGTAGGTATCATGTCTGGTAGCAAGGTAGAGAAGTAGAGAAGCCAAGCTCTATAAAGGCTACTATAATTTGGAGCTGGATTTTAGAAAATAACCTGACACAAATCCTAGAGGAGACAGCGAGAGTCCGTCTTACCCTGCCCTGAAGGAGATTGATGGTTCTTCCTTCATGAGTGTGTACACAGAAGGCTGTCAATCATTGTGTGACCAGCACAAGCAGGACTCTCAGTATCTCCCCTAACTCATATATATATATATATATATATATATATATATATATATATATATATATATACACACACACACATGGTCATGTTTTATTATGCACTGTTAGGTCTATGTGCATTCACCGCAACTGCACAGTATTATTAGGGTAATGCTTGTGCAGTATACAAATATCGACTGAGAATATAAATTAGTATGGCAACCTTGGGTAGTATTTTTGAAAACACTGAAGAGGTAAGTAGATCTTGTATATTATTAGAACATTAAGTGCAGAAGTTTTAGGTAGAGGGTGAAACAGTGCAAGGAGCCTTACAACACATGGCAGAGTCTAAGTGACCGCTATGTCTCCAATCTGTCCCTCTAGATGTAAGGGATCTAAATACGTTCATCTTTGCACTTTATCAGCTATTGACAAATGTTCCAAGACAGGCAAACTCTTGGGGATAAACTATGACATGTCAGATGGTTTAGGGATGTTTGCTTCTAGGTCCACAACATTTGTATTTCCCTTTCTGAACCAATACTAGAAAAAAGTCATTTTGTGTATAAACATCCACGGCCGCTCTTGGCTTTCTTCATTGAATCTGAGTCTGTTAGAAAATACGATGTGAGCACTTTGTGCACAGATATATTGACAGATAAGTTAAACACTTGTTATGTTCATAAAATGCATCAGACTTCGGTCATGGTCATGTCTTCATGGCCCTGAACTACACATCAACAGCAATTACATTCTGTTGACTATGTCGCCCATTCTTCAAGGGATATTTTATACTGGAGGAGTCCCAAACACCACCTATGAACTCGAAGGGAAACATAATTGAAATTATATAAAACTTAACATGGGAATAAGAAATGTATCTGTTCACTTCATAAGCTTGGCACATGTTGAACTCTCCTGAAAAGTGAGCCATATGCCTGATATTAGTTTGTCCAGGACTCCTATCTTTCCCATGAGCACAGTCTATAGCAGCGAGGTCCACTTTAAGCAAGTGGCCATTGTGGGCTTTTGTTACAACTTGAAATAAACACATATCCCCTATGTTTTCCGGGAATTCCAACTGTAGTCTGTACTCTTCTGTTCTATGGACCTGTCCATTGGGGATTTTGATTCATGAGGGGATCTTTGAGCTGGGGGAGAACGAGGGTCTGAAAGAGATGATGATTGCTGGGAAGAACCTTTATAATCCCCAGATTTTTCTGGGTGAAATGACCGATAGTGGTCAGAAGGTCCTTGACCATGGTATCCCATAGGTGGCCTGTGCTCAGACCCCATTCGTCTAAAGTCCTGCTGATGGTAACCCTGAGCACGAAAGTCATCTGGTCGCCTCCGCTTGTTGTCATGATGATGTCTGTGGAAATATAAAACCAATTAGTATAAATCTCCTTTTCCAATGTTTAATGCTAACACCAGCAAACAATAATCATTATTTCCGACAACTTGTAGTTACAGACTAAATAGCTCTAAATATTGTACTATGTGAATAGCCAGTACCTGTCATAATATTCCCTGTGACCTCGGTGATCCCGTTCATTGTTATACTGGTCATAGGGCCTCTTACGAGATGCAGTGTTTGGCCTGTAGTTTGCAGAATTCCTCCGAGGATCACCATGAGGACGTCGATCAGCATAGTGATGATCTTTGTATCGATGCTGGTCATATTGGTGATGACGCTCTCCACTCCACTGCTGGTTGTTGCCCCCATAGTTAAATTTGCGATCTCTCCACTCACCTCGATCTGAGCAATACAAAATGGTTACTAATAATGCCTATGCACATTTTACAAATGATATTAGTGAACTCTAGATCCAAAGGTTGTCACCTGCATTATTGAATGGTCTTTTGTTAGGACTGGTATAGTTCTCTCTTTGGTGCCCATGCATCTGCTGGGGTGGTGGTGCAATAACATGAGGCTTTTGTTGCATATGGAGTCCATGTTGCTGGGAGGTATTGGAGTCACGACTGGATCCAGAGGGCTCTTGGCGAAAAAGTTTCTTGCTTGGTGGTGCATCTTTTTTCTTCTGTTCCTTGGAAACAAAATGTAAAAATAGTGTAAGAAAGTGTAAAATTACAACAACAACAACACATCTCTGGTTAAATGGAGTCTGATCAGATCTGATAACAATGACAGTGCTATACAGGTGACCTACAGTGCACTTGAAACCATACGTGCATGGTCTTACAGGCTGCAAATCCAAGTTCTAATACCACCGGCGCTGCAATGTGCAATGTCTTGGCTCTCTACAGTAGACACCCCCTAGGCCCGTCTCCTTGGTGCTTGACTGAAAGCTACTGTTTGAAAACTTTCCCCAACACCTAGCAACAAAAGCTCCTGACAGAAAACCCTTAAACTACCAAAAAAAAAACCCACAAAATTTCTATGTATGGAGCCATCGCACAGGAAACCCAATGTCTCAACAGGCCCTGTCGGCAGGAACCATTTCATTTGTGTGGCAGACTGAAGTCACATTAAACTGGTAATTAATGCAACGAAGACCAGTCTGCCACAGTAAGTGCCAAGGGGGAATCGAACCCAGGACCTTGTACACTCTAGGCCAAACACTTGACACTAACCCACAACTGCTACTGGTAGTATAACCTACCAAATAGACTTTCAGCTAAAAAATGTAGATTCTGTATTGAAGGAAGGGCCATTCATTTGAATAACAATAGCTAGAGACAATGGACTCAATTGCTTAAAAACCTCACCTGCTAGTTCTATTGTTTAGGGGAATTTAATGTTAATTTTGCTAAACAAAACTCAGTGTATCTGGCAGAAAACCTTGCAACTTGGAAAACAACACAGAATACAAATCCCACACAGTTCACACCTGAAAGCTACTTCTGCAAGTTCAACATGCAGAGGTTTTATTCTGGAGCAGAAGTTGATATATATCATACATATATAACATACCTCCTCTTCCTGGGACCTCTTTTTATGAGCCATCTTGTACAACTTGTGCAACTTCCTGGCGCCAAATTCAGTGAATTTTGAGACAAAAATCCAGAGATTTCTAAATAAAAATAAGAAAGGTTGGTGAATCAATAAACAAATGTCAAATTTCATTGAGAAAACCAACTATGGAAGTTATTTATTTTTTAAAGTTATTCAATATTGTGTCACATACAACCCCAAATATGTGCTCTCTCTCACTTTAGTATTACTATTTCTCACTAAGGGCTGTATTACATAGACCAATACTGACCAGGGCAAGCACTGAGAAGCAAATCGACTGACACAAAATGCATTATTCTAATGATATAACCAATGCAACGTCAATGGGGGAAGAACAACTGCTACTACAATCTCCCATTCAACTGCATTTAATATCAGCAGCACTGGCCAGATTACATAGGACAATGTACTTCCAAAAATGTGCATCTTTTATCATGCATAAAAGATGAAATTGGCCAACCAACAGGGCAATGATCAGGAATACGTGAGCTTAGGGGCCCTTGCTTCCAATAATTGTACTGAATATCGGGCAGTGTAATAGGGGTAAAATATGGTCTGAGTACAAAGGTTATGACTGCTATTAAAATATTACAATAAAGATAACAATTGGAGTCCCTATTACACAGCTGAAATTTCGGGGTAGTAATGGGTACATGGGTTCCTAGGAATGCTTGCTGCCTAACAGCGCTGTCAGTCAGCTGACCTATGAGCATGCAGAATAAAAGCTACAGACTAGAAGTACATCGCCTTCTGTAACCAGGGATGTTCTGCCAATAATCAATGCAGCTGAATGTTGGAGGGACGATCGAAATAGCAACTTAAATACATTTCCACCAATCTTCAAATCCCTCCAAAGTCTATGGAACTTGAGTGCCCAGTCGTGCAAAAAGTGGATAACAATAGTGTCCTAAAAGGAACAACTGACAAGGGAAAAAGTTCACTGAGATCTCGCTATGAAATTATACATCATGTAGTAATGGTCCAAGTCAGTCCACTAGACATAACTGTATTCATCAAAAGTTTTCATCTGTTGATAGAATTATATTACACACTATGGATAGAATATATGATAAATTAATGCAGAGAACCATTAGACATGGCCTATGGTTTCAGTTTATAAAAAAATCTGAGCAAAAAACCCCTAAAGGACAGTTTGCAGTAAGCAGTAGAAGGGACACTTACCTCCTCCATAGCTTAATCTGCTCCTGATCGGAGTATGATTTAAGGCACTCCGAGATACGATCCCCAATTTTCAGTAAGCAGGTCCTTGTGTGTTCTAGCTGTTCTTGAACAGTAAGACCTTTGTCAGGCTTATCCAGTTGTTTTAGGGCTTTTTTCACAGGCCTCATTCTCTCCTTGCACTAAGAATAAACAAAGGTTTAATAGAAAAACTTAAAGGTGTTATCTAAACATCTAAATCCAACATAATAAAGAGACTTGCTCAATATTCTGTCACGGATCTAAGACAAACTTCATGCAGACAAGTACCGTGCCACCTGGAACAGTACAGTCCTCCATTCACCCAAAAAGCAAATAAACAGACACTTAGGAGAAAACAGCACTTCATAGAGTTGTCTTGCTGCTTTCTCTGGGTTGGAAGTGAAACAGGGTGTAGGGATATGTGTCGGCAGAACAGTGATGAAAATGATAAAGAATTATAAAATGCCTTAGGGTGCATTCACATGGAGTAACAAGCCGCGTGATGTGGCACGTATTCGCCGTGTGAGACTTTGAGCGCTGTAAAAGCTCCCAGTGATTTCAATCGGGTGCCTGGATCGTATACGCCGCGTTATTTTGAGGCCGTGATTTTGCAAAATAACGCGGTGTATACGATCCAGGCTTCCATTGAAATCAATGGGAGATTTTACGGCGCTCAAAGTCTCACACGCCATATACGTGCCACATCACGCAGCACGTTACTCCGTGTGAATGGACCCTACAGTGCAGAAAGTCTTGTCATAGCAATGAATATGACCTTTCTTAATAGTCAATAACTAACAGAAACACACAAACAACAATATTACAACTATAAGTCTTCAAATGAAAGAAAAATCCTTACAATGCTGAACGTTTCCTGATCAAGATCGTCTTCCTCCTCTTCCCCAATAGGGACAGGTTCATTTCCAGCAGTAATGTGGACAGGTCCCTGGTTCTTTCTACTTCTGCCAGCACCCTTGGTTTCACCCCGCTTCAACTAAAGAGAAATGCTTGTTAGTAACCAGCCATCAAATTAGTAGTAAAAAAAAAAAAAATCATATGCCCAACTCTATTGAGATAGGCAGTGGGTCAACAGGAATTAGTCTTTAAAGGGAACCTGTCACATGGGTAAAGCTGTCCAATCTGTAAACAGCATGTTATGGAGGAGGAGCTGAAGAGATTGATGCAGAGGGTTGTATTCATTTAGACCTCTGGTAAGTGGGCCTAGCAGCAATTGGCAGCCTGCCCTCAATGATGGAACATACTGAGATAGCTGTCAACCACTGACATGACCCGGACTTCATAACGTAGAAAGAACAGACATTATATTGGATAAATGACAAGTTATGCTGAATCTTGCCACACAAAATAATATATCAATCTGCTCAGCTCCTTCTGCTCTATAACATGCTGCCTGAACAGCATTTTTCAAGTCTCTAGCTTATCTCTTTCCATAACTTCCATATAATTCATAGCCTTGTAACTCATCTGTGAAGGACACTTACTGGACGGCGAACAGTAATAGTGTCCATAGAATTTTCCACAATGTATACCTTTTCCTTTGGCTTCCGCTTCTCTTTGGGGCCATCCTTTTTTTGGTTCTGTTTGTCCTTATTTTCTTTGTTGTCTTTTTTCTTTTGTTTTTTCTTGTTGGGACTCTTCAGAGAACCATCCTCCTGGAGTACATGAAGAGAGTTCAATAGTCTGATAACAATGACTACATAGTACAGGGCACAACTATAAGCTCCATTATACAAATACATACAGTAGATGTTGTACCATATATCCTGCATATGTCCCCCACCTCTGCAAAAAAACGTTTCTGCCTGTTATATCTACATGCTGTGACCCCCTCCTCATGTCCTACAACCGCAGTAGGCTGTATTATTAACATTACTTCACATAGAGAACTAAATGATCCTGCAGTGTGTCTTTGTTTCTTTCTTTTTTAGTTGCTCTGATTCCTAGGATTTCTCTATCTGCTATGATCTTGTATGTGTTTCTCTCTTGTTATATACTACTGTACCATCTATGAAACTGTATCACTGAAATTTCCCCATTGTGGGACTATTAAAGGATTATCTTATCTCCAAGTGTTAGCACCTGTTCCTTTTAAGGAGTTTGGCCCATCCTTACTGGGAGGTGATATTGTACAGGAGAAAACATATCAAGAATATGGAAGATACAGTTGTATGGAGAGCACTGAAAGGTTATGTAATTTGGGGCATAAAAGAGACATGCCCTTTCTTACCAGTATGTATCACTATAGGGTTAAATTTGGGTTTAACTATGTATACAAGGTATAATTATAACATGCCGTCCCATACCTAGGAAAGGCATGGGTGGATATACCATATGTCCAGCCTCTACAGCTACACAGAAGTCAGGGCCCCACTGTCACTATAAAAATAATTTTCTGCTGTGTACTATAGTGCATGGAAAGGACTGAGCTCATGAATTTTAGGACTCGGAGCTGCTAGTGAATTGTTAGAGACACAAAGGCTGTCCCTTTATATGTGCTCATAAGCACATACACATTAGACAAATGACTTTTCCATTAACAGAAGTTGGGAAGGTGAGGGGAGTAAAATCAGGCATGTTGGATTTTGACATGTCTGATCCTTGGTTATCAAAGGAAGTTAAGCCACCACGGTGGGTGTCAAGCAGCTATCCTCCTTTCTTCTAAGAACATGTGCGCACTTTGCACCTTAAAGGGGTTTTACTTCTGTGATTTCCAGTGATCAGGAGAATGGTGCCCCCACTAGTTCCACCGAGTAATAGTGGAGCACTTGCGCTGTGCTGTATTTCTATGGAACTTCCAAGTAATCTGATAGAAGTGAATGGAGAAGTGGTTCAGCATGAGTTAAATGTCTTAAGTGTCCCCTTTAAGGACACTTTTGCATGAGCTACTGCAGTGCGCAGGAGCATATAGTGTTTTTGTATAGGCATCCCATGCGATCAGCATATGATCCTTGAGAAAACACATGGCTTCTACATTAAAAAGTATTATTTTATTCCTTTATAAGACATTGGTATGGCCAAATATTAAAAAGGTATCAAACCAAAAGAAGGTTCAAACAAAGGCAGCTGATAACCTCTTAGAAACCAATGCCATAAAGAATTTGGTAATGTCCAATAATGTGGGTAGATATAGAAAGGGTGAGATATCCTGGTTGAAAAACACAACATACTGGGTTACTGTGTTTAATGTAGAGTTCCTGTAGGAATAAGGAAGGAATTATTTCCAAACTGGTTTGCACTATTCATTGTTTGCTTTTGCCAATTAACTTGCTTAGTCCTGTTTTCAATCCACTATGTGTCTATGGGGGTGCATAAAATCAAGCAATGAAATCGCTATAAACAAAAATGAACAATGCAATGGGTCATACTGACCACTTCATGGACTTGTCGATGTGGCACTATAATAGGATGGTGCCCACTCAATAATTCATATTGGCCTCATCAACTTTCAGTGCGAACAATGTTTTACACAGGCTCAATGGAACATAACCCTGATATTACGATCCTGGACTACAACACCTATTGTTCTGAATGAAACGTAAGCACTGGATGTTTACTCCTGTTACCTGCAGAGATTGTTGGAGGAGGATTAATGGTCTGAAATTTCTGTTCTTGGTTTGGACTATTTATGAAAAAAATATACCTTGCTGCAGCATAAATGATACAGATTCTAGAGACTTGTGTCTCATGTTATGTCAACAGTGTGGGGAACTAGTCTTTGTGTGGCAAAAATTCACTGACATTCATCATAACGATAAATCTCATCATGACTGAATAAGGCTGGTCTTACACGACCGTAGTTTTGCACCGCAAATGGTCCGCAATTGCGGCTTCAAAATTGCGGACCATTTACGGTCCCATAATTTTCTATGAGGCCTCTTACACGATCGTAGATTTTGTCAGTGGTGTGGCGTGCCGCAACCGTGGTCCGGACAGTATACCGCATGTCCGTAATGGCCGTGCTTTTACGGCACGGAAGGTCTAATAGAAGTCTATGGGCGCATGCATTTTTGCGGATATACACTGAACATACATCAGTGTATATCCGCAATTGCGGATATCAACATGTGTGTCTTGTGGTGTATTTTGTTTTTTGCAGATCCGCATAATACTGATACACACGGAACGTTGCGGATGCACTTTGCGGATGTCTGCGGAATTAATTTTTAAAGTGAAATTTGTGTTGCGGATCCGCAAATTGCAGACCGCAAAAACCACTACGGTCGTACACGACCGTAGTTTAAGTCCGCAATTGAGGGTTTTCAATTGCGGACCATTTGCGGACACATTATAGTCAATGCAGCCTCGTACACCACCGGATATTTTACCGAGGTCCGCACTTTTTGGAACATGTCCGCAATTCACGGCACTGCACAGAGTGCGGCAGCTCACGGACATCTGCGGAGTGTAAGTTGATGATCAGCAACTAGCGGACCGCAAATGCATTATGGTCGTGTAAGACCAGCCTTAGAAGAAAGCTCTCCTTCACAGAGAACGCTATATCAGCGAAGAGGGAGGAAGGTTACTCCATGTTAAAAAGGACCTTTCATGAGTTGGGGCACATATGGTTTTATATACCGCTAGAAAGCTGACAGTGCGCTGAATTCACGATCTGTGCCCCAGGTGAAGAGTTATCGGTGCCGGTACCGTAGCTCTTCACCGTCAGAAGGGCGTATCTGACAGTCAGTTAGGAACGCCCTTCCTCACAGCAGTGCCTATAGTGCTGTACAGAGAGACCGGTGAGGAAAAACCCCTCCCTCTCCTCACAGTACTTGTATATGGAAGAGCACTATCAGGAGGGGAGGGGTCGTTCCTCACCACTCTCACAGTACAGCGCTATAGGTGCTGCTGTGAGGAAGGGCGTTCCGGACTGACTGTCAGATACGCCCTTCTGACGGTGAAGAGCTACAGTACCAGCACCGATAGCTCTTCACCTGGGGCACAGATCGTGAAGAGCACACTGTTGGCCTTTCAGCAGTACATAAAACCGCGTGTGCCCCAACTCACGAAAAGTCCTCTTTAATGCCTATGGTTTAGAAATGAAGCTTTCCATAAACATGTGTATTCATTGGGAGTCCATATATCTTGTTCACGTATTGTAGGGTATTGCCTATTGTGGTCTGTACTAAAACTGACTTGTTTTTGGAAAATAAAATGTGCTGAACTCAGTTTAGGCACATGAGTGTCTTTGACAGCGCACACACCTTGGTTTCTGCATCTTCTGATGGGTTGTCAGAAAGCCTAGGTGAGGAGATCTCATTGCCGTGCTCATCCTTCCCTTTGCCTGCACTGTCTTTCTTTGCACGTGGCCTTCTTCTCTTTTTTGTCTATAAACAGACGGATAAATATGCCCAAACTTCTAAAAATAAATAAATTAACAAAACATCAAGGTACGCTAAAGTAAAATGACTGCAAAGGCTCTCTTACCTCTTCGGGCTGGCCACCTTCTTTTTTCTCCATTTCCTTCTTAAGGATTTTCAGGAGATAGTCTGCTCGGGTCTGTAAGTGTTTTGCTTGAGGTTTTTTCTCTGTTTCCACAGGCAAGATCTAGAAACAAAAATTATCTTTTATATATGCATCAAAGTTTTCGTTTTTTCTTATTATGTTTAGCATCTGGCTTTAAGATGAATGGCCATGCAGGTAATAAGACACACAGGACTGGACATGGGTTGCCTTCATGATTCCACCAACATAAGGCTCCATTCACATCGCATTTTTCATATTCATTTAGCAGATCCATTTAATGACTGCAAAAATCGCATGAAAATGCATGGCCACCTGTTCACATAGTTCACTTTGAAAAAGAAAAACTGATCCGTTTGAGTTAAGTTTTTTTTGGGATCAGCTTATTTTTTCTTTACATTAAATCGCTATGTAAATAAAGGGCCACCTGTTTGCATTTGTTTGTGTCCATTTTTTTGCATCCATTAAATGGATCTATAAAATGCGATGTGATTAGACCCTTAGGTGCCTAAAGCAGTTGCAAAACCGTACAAATAAAGTCCCAACCAGTGCAAAATCGAGATCAAGATTTCTAGTGAAATCCACCATGAGATTACGGGTTATTATTGACGTGCATATTGTATGTTCTCAATATGCTAGTTGTAAAAATGGTTATCAATTGTTACCTTATCTGTTAACTTCAATTCTGGGTCACTTTTAATGAGCTCCCAGTTTCCATAGCCATGTTCAACAATCCCCACAAGCAAATGGGAGTCGTCTTCTACACTCCAATCTACATCGAAATGAGACGCTTTAACCCGAGTAGATAACTGAAACCTAAAAGGAGAGAAGACATGGAAACAGCATTACAAGTTTGAAAGACTTTACAAACAGAAGAAAAAAACAGATTAAAAGGGGTTTTACACATATGGATCACCTATCCTAGAATAGGTATCAATATCAGATCAGTGGGGGTCCAACACCTGGCACTCCCACTGATCAGTTGATTCGGGAGTTGCCAATAACTGGAATTATATATTCAGTTCCCATTCAAGTGAATAGGAGGTAAGTTGCAGTAACCCAGATCATTGATAGTTCTGGTGCTGGATGTTGGAGACGCCTACCAATCTGACACTGACAACCTGTTCTAAGGATAGGTCATCCATATCAAATGCCCAGAAAACAACCTTTAATTGTGAATGCCATATTTATGTTTACATCTAATCTTTTATATTTAGTAGCATGTTCTATTCACCCAGCCTATATATGCAGGGGTATCAGACTACTAGTACACTGAACACGTCATACAGCCAGCTGTACAATAAATGTTACTCACTTTTTCTTCTCTTCTGCATCTTTAGGAATGGCTTTACTTAAAATTTCAAAGTCTTCCTCATGTTGAATAATAGCTTTTACATTCACCTGGACACCAGAAATTTTAATAGTTGGGCCTCTTCTTTTCCCAGGACCTTTACCTAATACATAACACAACAGTTAATATTGAATTTTATTCTTAACTATTCATGAGATTCTTTGATCCGCCGTTTCTAAAAACGTGGCTCTTAGGATAGGTACACATGAAATGGTCACAGAGTGGCCAAGAAGTCAATGGAAACCATGCTGGTGTGTGGTTTTACCCCAAATTGACAAAGTTTTCAAAATTCAAAGCCAATGGTATTGAGGTTTAAGTTTAGCACAATTACATGTCATCCAGCTGTCAGCTATGCTGGGGTTGCTATGTGAGTCTGTACCTTAGTAGCTGAATATGCATATGGAGTTCGACTGGGTTCCCGTATGTGTTTTGATAACAATTCTGCATGGCAGAGATTTATTATACCTTGTATGCCAGTTTTCTGACATGCAAAGCATAAAAAGTTTCACATTTAAACATGCGTTTATTGTGCAAAAAATTTGCAACTTTTTTCTGGTTCTTGCTGCCCTCTCCACTACCGTGGAAGGGGATGTGGCATTGATAGGGCCACCAGCCCCATCAGATTGATTATCAGTTTACTGGTGTCATTGAACCCTGAAATCTACATCAGCTACGAGCAGGCATAAACGGCCTCATGGAGGGTGCATCTGATTTATGAGACACATGTTCTCACTGATGCAGATGAATGTATATTTCTAAATGTGTATTTATGCACATAACAGGCTCATTGTATGTCGATAGTAACGGGAATGTTGCTATGTCAGGTAACATACCATCAGTAGGATTCTCTTTCAATTGTTCTTCAAACTCTTGCATGGCTGAGGCACAGCTTGAGTGCAAAAGGTCTCCCAATCTCTTAAGATCCGCCACGGATTTCTCCACAAGTTCTGCATCGCGTGCAATGCACTCAAGCCTTAAACAGGAAGGGAAATAAAAATAAGTTAAGAGCTATGGTAAATTAGAATTCCAATTTTGAAAATGCAAGATGCAGCAATAAGTAACATACCTTTCAAGTGGAGTTGGGAACTTTTTGTATGCCTTTATAAACCTGATTTACAATAAAAGACAAGTAAGTAAAATCAAAGATCATATTTTAGGACAGTTAAGTTCAACCTGATGAACTGCTATCAGTAACAACAAAGATACCTTCTAATCTCTGCATCAGTGAAGCCCTCCACGGTGTCCTTCCTGACACTGCGGGGACGTCCTCTACGTTTGGGTTTTCGGTCATCATCTGAGTCGTCAGAATCGCTCTCTGAGCCAGAGGATCGCTGAGCCTTCTGCTTGGATTCCAGATCAGACTCACTGTCATTTGCTTGTGCCTATAAATAAGATGAAGTCAACTGGGTTATGTAACGTGTGTTAATAATATATAAGTCATTTATAATAAATCAAAAAAATCAGATACATATTTTGCAGTATAATTAACGCAGAAAACCTGAATTAGAGGTCGTTTAGGTCATATTGTTAATATTGAATACTGAGGCTACTGGGGACATAAACAATCAACTAGTACTCACTTCTGGCCTGTGTTTCCAGCACTGGCAGTTTCGCTGCTCTGTATACAAGTCTCCTGGCTGACATCAAAAGTGATGTCCAGTTTATGCTAGGAGACCACTGAGGTCTGTGACTGGCTGCAGCAGTCACCTGGCAGTACCAGCCGGGGGGTCTGTATATAGACCAACAGACTGGTCGCTGCTGAGATGGGAGGCCCACAGACAGATGAGTACTTGTTTATTATGTTTATTGCTCCTGTATGAGCACTATTAAATAACAAAAAAATAAATAAAAACTGATGTTGGGCCCTCTCAAAAATAATCTGTGTGTAATCTATTAAATGCCTTCTTCTCTACTGTATTTACACACACGCACAAATCTGATGTCAGACTAATCTGGTCAACTTCTATGAAGAGGTCAGTTCTAGACTGGACATGGGTTATATGGTGGATATGGTGTAACTGGATTTTTCAAAGGCTTTTGATAGTGTATCACATAAAAAGTTGGTATACAAAAGGAGAATATTGGGACTGGGGTAAAACATATGCCTAGAGGAGAGAACATTTCACCATCAAGATAAGTGATTCTTTACTGTAAGAGCAATGAGGTTATGGAACTCACTGTCCCAGGATGTGTTGAGGGGGAATTTATTGTGCAAGTGGAAAAGGGGCCTTTATACAATGGAAAAATATTAAGGGTTATGGGTTTTACATTTTAGTAAAGACAAGTTGATCCAAAGTTTTATACTGATTGCCGAAGTTGGAGTGGGGAGAAAATTTTTTTCTCTAACTATGTATAGGTAAAATGTGGCATTACATGGCACCCTTACAAATGCACGGCAGAATATATAATGCATGGCTGCTGTAAGCCTGCTCATTGCAACAGCACTTGTCTTGTCTATAATGGTCACATGCCCTAACAGATCAAGTACATGCAGAGTTCCAATAAGATTATACATCAATAGAGATGCTGAATTGTGTTTAGGTCCTTTAGTCCTGGTTATACCTTTTTGTTTAAGCTTCGAATCCTAGGAAGCATGTAGATTTCTTCTAGTTCTTTCTGCCGGGCTTCCTCTTCTACTTTCTTCCTCTGATCTTCAGGAATTATATCGTCCCAGTCCTTTTGTCCTTGGTGTTCAAGATCAGGTTCTGCTTCTTCCATAGTTGCAAAGTTAGCCACCTGAAACAAGATGCAGAATGGCCTTATTTATTACAAGCCTTTTGCACTATGTAGTTTTTGGCGTTTTCAGGAGGAAAAGGATAGCGGGAGCAATGGAGTCACAACTTACCTTGAACTGAGACAGCAGCTCATCTGTTGCACTAGAGCTCGGCTCGTTCTCTCTGGTCTCTGCCAGACGTAAAATTTCATCAATATCCATTTCCTATTAGAACATGTAAAAAAAAGAAAAGTAGTTTAGGTAAAAGAAATGATTTGCTGAAGAGATAACAGACATGATGACGTTAGCCAACTCATAACGGCCTAGGATCACACAAAGTCCATTGTTTGGGTCCTTCACAGGATCAGAACAACAAGGATCAAAATTTTCCTTATTAATGAGAATTTCCATTTGTATCCACAATAATTCACTTATATATTAAAGTTAAAAACAATGGTGCCTTCTGTTTGTTTTTTGATTTTATTTTTTGCAGATGCAAAAAATAATTCAGTTATCTGTGGTTTCAAAGCTGAAAGCAGCAGATGAAAAAGTCGATTTCAGGTGGACACTGCAACGGAGCGCCAATGGAGACTCTGGTGCAAATGTGAACATAGCCTTACTCCACTTTTGAAAATTGGGTAGGGTTACCCTGTCTAACTGTCTGTACTCTGGATTTATCATGTACGACTTCTCACACTCTCTCCAGTGAGTGCCATAAAAACTGGAGTAACATCACTGGAAAAAGTGTTACTTATAATCATACTAATGCACCCTCCAGCAAAACTGCCTTTAACAATCCGCCTTATAATAATTTTACCCCATCAGCACTAACTTCATACACAAACACCATGTAACTCTAACCTGGGGTTCGGATTCTTCGCCTTCGGGTTCCTTGAAAAGGTCTGCTGCTCCAAACTTAAGAATAGCAGCTAACTCCTCTTTGTTAAAGGGGTTGGAGCTAGAACAAAAAAAATAAAATAAATTTATTAACTGCTAATATATCAGCAACTACCAGACATGCAAACATAATACAGAACTATGAGCAGATTTCATGACGTTGTTCTGAACTTACTTTGAACTTCCAGAATTATTTTCCAGCACAGTCCGACCTGTAGTGTCCATACGCTGGATTACAAGGTGGTCAAGAACCATCTTTTTCTTTGCCCTTTCTATGATTTCTTCTTCTACTGTTCCCTTTGTCACAAGGCGGTAAATATTAACCTATATGGTAAAAAGTATTCCTTATTATTCATCCTATGGATTCAGCAAATATGTAAAATCACCAAAGTTACCAAACTTGCAAAAATGTTCACACTTTGATTCCAGGACTTTGATACTAATGAGCCTGTGGTCATATGTGGTCATTTTTAGATTGGCCATGGTCTTACACCCCACTGATCAGCTGATGGAAGGGAATTCAATACTCCTGCCAGCACCTTGGCCCCCTCTGTCAGCTGACTGATGATGGGAGTTGATACTCTCACTGGTGTTATAAAGACCAAGGACAGGCAATCATTACCAAAGTCTTAGAAGCTGCTCACAAAAATTACAATCACAAAAACCCTTTAATGAATCAATGGGGGAATCCAGCAGCCCTACAATATTTGCAGTCAAGTGAACATCCAATCAGGCACATTGGATACCAAGATCCCCAACCCTTGCTTTAGTGAGTGTGAAAACAGAAGCCTGGAGAATGGAGGAGTCCTCTGAAACAAGTTGTAAGTTCAAGTTAATCTTACTTTATTTTCACTAAATTTATTGTTCCTGGAATAAATGTGCGTGCGTCTATATGTGCTCTTATTTCTGTTCATTAAAGCCACTGTCTGAAGGGGGAGATGTACATGCTTTATTCAGTGTTGAGCCTGGGTTTATACAACCTGAAAAACGTAAGACCTGACCTAATGCACTGATAGTGTGTACTGTTTTTCTTGTACTAGAGAGCGCCCTTAAAGTTTGTGGCAACAAAAATAAGATAGGAAACCGAAATATCTGGTTGTGGCCTATATCTCCTTGTTCACATACACATAGGATTTGCCTTAACTACCTAAGAAGTATGGGCAGCTTTACATTAGTTCAGGACAAGCAAGTTACTTATATTTGGCATTGTGATGTGCACTTCCCCATTCACTCACTGTAATTACAAGGTGAAAATCATATACCTCTCACTATTCATTACCCAGGCCCCAGTAATCCTTGCTGTACATTGATATCACAAGCTTGAATCAACCACTGGACATTGTAAAGCTTTTGAGACTGTGTTACTGACAGAACTGTGCATTGTGGACAGAATTGTTCACAGTAGTGAATGTCTAATCATGTGCACTGCTGCTTTGTGGCTATAGGGCTAACTTGGTTGGAGGCTTGTCAATATTTTTTTTTAGCTCCTATCAGCACTAGAAATAGATGGTGCGATATAGTGTTGTGCTTAGTTATCATAGCACTAAAAAGTGTCCAGAATACTAATCTCAAATACTGTCAAACCTGAAAAAAACTTTTTTCCATAAACTTTCCATATTACTATTATAGATTTTCTCATGTCCAAGCAGTCTGACCAATGCCATCTAGTGGACAAATCCTTCACAACAGTAATATCATTTTCTTTCCCTGATTCTTTGAAATTGAAATTCTATTTTTTAGGCTGTCTATTCCAGTATCGCTTTTACTTCTATTTATATGAAACGTCAAGAAATTGCATATTATCATTGCTGCCTCTGCAAAATCCTGCAGATTGCTACCTGTTTCTTCTGGCCAATCCTGTGGGCTCTGGCCTGGGCCTGTAAGTCATTTTGAGGATTCCAGTCTGAGTCGAAGATAACCACAGTGTCAGCAGAAGCCAAATTTATTCCCAGCCCACCAGCACGCGTAGACAGCAGAAAACAAAAATCCTAAATAATAAAGAAAGATATTGTAAGGGTATTGTGGGATACTTGCAGCGATACTTGACTTATTGCTGCAAAATACAGGCAAGACACCTAGCAAAGAATTACATAGTAAATTCATGTATTCAGCACAGAAATCTTTAAACGGTTATTCTAGTTCATTTCTGTTATATTACGTATCTTCAGGATATGTAATTAAAAAAAAATCAGGGGGCTCTGACATCTGGGACCCCGCTGATCAGTTTTTTTTTCGAGGCGTTCACAGTGCTCAATTGAGTGCTGTGAGCTCTTCTCAGTTCAAAGTGCACACTGTCAGATTGACAGCAGAAATGCAATGTAATTACAGGTTCTCCCATAGAAGTGAATAAGGGAGGCTGTACTTACACTGCATGATTGCTATGAATCAGGAGACGAGCAATGTAAACAAGGAAGGGATATAGCAGGGCTTGCACAAGTGCAGCAGCCCCTTCAAGACAGCAGGGTTCAAGGTATGGAACACCCTATGATCTTTTATTGATGACCTACTCAGAAGAAAGGTCATCAATAAATATACAGCGGAATAACCCTTTAAAATCAGAGACAACAAAATGCACTCTCTAACCTCTGAGCCTTCGGCATTAAAGTGGTCCAGTGCTTGCTTACGAATCTCTCCCTTTATTGAGCCATCCAGTCTCTGCAAATAAACAAAAATCCAGTTCAGAGGATGAGAGCAGCACTGCAATAGGAACACATCATAGCCATAATACTCAGGATTAAAAATAACCTTAGTGCTGTGTACAGCTCATGAACATAGCCGGGAGATAGACACCCTGTGACTACAGATCATTTTACAGTGTTGGACAACTAGCCCTGTTAACTCCATTGCTGCCCAGTTCAGCCTCACATTTACATTTCAACATGGGACATTTATTCTGAACTCAATAAAATTTAACATTTTTCAATCATCAGTTTAAAGGGGTTTTCCTGACCCAAATAATTTTTTCATCCAACCAATCCACAAGATAAGTCATCAGTATGTGATCTGTGAGGGTTCGACACCTGAACCCAGCACAGATCAGCTGTTACAGCAGCCTCCGGGTGCCAGAAGTTGCTTGTAGATGGTGAGCACGTGCAGCAAGACTAATGGGAGTGGCGCACTGCATAGTGGTGCTTCCAAGCAATCGCAGCACCACTACTATTACTTGAACACGTGACACTTGGGTGTCAATGTAATGTTTAATGTCTTTGTATATGGAACCGGCATTTGAAAATGGGACCTAGACTACAGTATGTATACTATACTTACATAAAAAGTATTTAAAAGGATTTTGAAATAGAAAGATCTTCAGGCTCTTTGGGGTATTGACTTGTGCCACAACTCTTATGGTTGGACTATAAATATTACACCCCTCATAAACATAAAATATATTTGAAACTGTTCTCCCCCCTGTAGTACCTGAAATGGGTAGTGTTTAATGGTGAGATATTCAGCCAGGATGTCCAACATTCGCACCATCTGAGAGAAGATGAGCACTCTGTTACCTCTTTCGCGCAGTCGGGTCAGCAATTTGTCTAAAAGTATAAGTTTCCCACTGCTTCTTATCAATGACTGCAAGAAAAAAAACATTATCAGAAGTTTTAACCAGAAGACTTATAGAAAGTAACTTGGCGGTTTCACCGATCCAGATAGTTTACTGCGGCCTGATCAAACTGTATCAACTGAATTCTTGAATTTTTGACGGTGTCTCTTTTGACAAACAATTCTGTACTGAACTACACAAACAAGAATGTCCCTTAGATTACTGTATTGTCTTGAAATGGTTTTCCAATTATTTTACATGATTGCTGTTGACCACAGAACACAAAATACACATAATGTTCTAGTGATTGTTATAATGAGACTGATAAACAGGTTAAGCTAACCTGACTGGAATAAAAACGATAAATAATGAAAAAATGAAATGAACAATAAATAAAGTAAATATATAAATGTGAATAAATATTATTATAAGTAGCAAAAATCTAATTAGAAAAATAAAATAAAAAAATGTTAGCGGTCAGGTGACTCACTGAAGCATCCACATGTATTATGGTACAGAAAAGTCAGTCTGTATAAATGGTAAGTATAATCAGTATATAAATAGTATATACATGATAAAGTGTTTTGTGCTTAATGGTCAATATATTTGCATCAAATAAATAACAGAAAAAGCGTCTAGTGCAATATACATCTATTATTGTCAGTAAATGATTAATAAATGACAGGAGAAATTCATAAATGAATAGATCAATAACAAGATGTTGATGATATATAATATATATATATATATACAAACACTGCAGTCTTAGAAACACATCAGGGTAATGGGTAACACACGTTACGTCTAATCCCTACTAGACCAGATCAAAAAAACTGGCTATCATACCCATAATAAAATATTACCCCCATTGCATCCACAATCCTCTCCTTCTGTCTCTACCCCCTTCCCCCATAGATTGTAAGCCCTCGCGGGCAGGGCCCTCTACCCCACTGTGCCAGTCGGTCACTGTTAGTATTATATCTACCTGTATATTTTGTGTATTGTATGTAAACCACCATATGTAAAGTACCATGGAATTAATGGTGCTATATAAATAAACAATAATAATACAATATAGACCTTGTAAGCTAGTGTTAATATCCATTCAAGCAGAGGAAAAATACCATACAAACGACAGTCATGAAAAGCAGAATTGATGAATAACTACTAAGATTTCCCACGACCCAAGGCACGTTCACCCCTGCTTTGTTAGGGGGCTGAGAGGTGGAGGACTTGGCGCATCTTGGTAGTTATTATTCTTTAGATTGAATTTTTTTGTTATTTAGCGGTTTTGTTCTAGCTAAGTTAGTGTGAGACATGCGAGGATTGAAATGCCTCGATTTATACTAGTATATAGAGAATTGTAGGTTATCAATACAGGTTAAGGTTTAGATCTGTGAACACTAGAAGATACCTGCACAACATATCATGATTTACTGACCTGTAGACCTTCAAGCCTGGTTTCCTTTTCTGTATCTTCAGGGGCTTTGATAAGGAAGCAGTGATTGCAGCATTTTTTTAGTTCCATTACAATGTTAAGGAAGCCGGATGTGCTACCTCTTGTTCCCTTGGACAAAGCCTTGTAATTTCTAGTCAAGATCCACCTTTACAAACACATGGAAAGCAAGAGCTGCTGTGAGCAGGGGACAGCTGGTGCAATGCCATTTATGATCTAAAGTGAAATTGCATCAGGCAGAAGACTTACTTGTAATACTGTTTTTGCAGAACACACATCTCTATCCGGAGAATCTGTTCTACTTTAGCTGGAAGAGACTTCTCTACATCTTTTTTAACTCTTCTCAGCAAGAAGGGTTCAAGAACTTTGTGGAGACTTTGATAACCATTCTCTCTTCCTTTTCCGTGTTCATCTTCAAAGTCCTCCCAATATTCAAACCTGACAATGAAGGGGAATAATTTCATGTAGCGTGACAGCATTAGAGATATACAACCTTAGAGACTGCAAAAGGCAAATGGATTGCTGAACTAAATGTTACAAGGAGTGCATGAAGAACGAAGAATTGTTAAGAGGATATCAATAAAAGCTGAAGTTGTAAGAGTAAGTACACATAGGGCTACAGGGGAAAATCTGCACCAAATGAAGCAGTTTTTGCTGCAACAAAAACCAATGCGTTTTTGCAACATGGCCTCAACCTAAAGAAGCTTTCCAGCCCCAAATGGATTTTTCAATATGTAATCTGTGGAATCAACCATCAATCTGCAACAATGGTCAAGGAGCAGTATACAAGAACACCCCTGTTCCCCTCCATTCACTGCATTAAGCTTCTGGAACAATCTGTGCAGGGTCTGAGTGTTACACTTCCACAGATCACATACTGATGAACTATCCTGTAAACAGATCAAGTATGAAAAATACATTTGAAGCCAGAATACCTCTTTAAGCAAAAGGTGAAATCTGTAGTGAGAGACACAAGTTGTCATTTTGAGGCTTTTAAATCCACATTGCAGTTGAAATTTCACAGCAGGTTTTTTATGCAGCAAGAGAATGAGTCTTTGCTGTGGCATGAACCACTTGTTGCTAGAGTAAAATTTGCAAGTTAGATATGCTCATAAACATCAGATTCTCTGTGACAAAAAAAATAACTCCATTGATTTTAATGGAGCTAGCAGCAATATGCATGTTGGCCTCCAAACAAACCTACAGTACTCGGATGAATGGAAAAAAAATTTCAGTCTCAAAAGTTTCTGAAAAAAATCTGCTGTATGTAACTGCATTTTTAGGGTGCAGGAGGGAAGGGTTAATTTACAGGGAGTTCTTACTTTTCTGGCATAATAAAGTGCAGGAGTGACCAGAGTTCTTTCAAAGAATTTTGGAGAGGAGTTCCAGTAATCAGCAATCTATGGTTGGACTTGAACTCAATAAGGGTCTTGTATAATAAAGAGTCATCATTCTTCAACCGATGTGCTTCGTCAACTCCAAGAAATGCCCAATTAATACTGCTCAGAACAGCCTTCAGAGAAAAAAAAATACATTACAGTTAACAATACGGATAACATTGGGTTCTCTATACACATCTGCTAGTATTTCTCTATTGCTCTTTGACAGCTGAAATACCATGGCATGCGGAAACAAAAACAAAAAAAATCAAACTGATCAAAATGGATCCAGGTTGCCACAGATCTAGTAAAAACAGAAGTCATAACACCAGTGTTCACACATACGCATAGCTGTCATAATGCCAATACTGCTTACCTTATCCTTCAGTAAAATTTCATATGTCGTTAGTAGTGCATTAAATTTCATCTTCTTGCTCTGCTGATGTACCCATTCATACTCCCTTATCTGGAAGTGGAAAAATAAAGTCAGACTGGTTTACAAAATGATCTAGCAATTTTCATGGTTCAAATATGACAGATTTCTTCTTATGGTGTCATTCATTACTTACTGTATTTCTACTCCCAACATCTCCTATGTAAACCACCACATTTATATCAGGCGCCCATGCCTCAAATTCTCTTTGCCAAGATGTCAGAGTAGATAAAGGCACCACTAGGAGAAATGGGCCATAAAGCAAGTGCTGGTGAAACAGGTAGGAGAGGAAGGAAATTGTCTGAATAGTTTTTCCTAGGCCCATCTCATCTGCCAGGATTACACTGTTATTCCTGTGGCCAAAAGAAAGGGGGACAATGAATTTACTTACAGGAGATGAATATAATAATGTGGTATGTACAATTTATAGGTGTTTAAATAAGCAAAAAGAGACAAAGAAGACAAAGGGAGGAGGTGGCTCTTTAGTTCCCTTAGATATGACCAGAGGACTGTCCAGGTGCTAATGCTCCACAGTGAGGAGCTTGGCATGACCCTATTGTTGGAAAGAAAAGGTTGGTAAGGAAAAGCCTATTATCCCTAAAAAGGGACAGGAGGCCAGTGTTCATGAGAGGGGGAGTCCCCTACAGTCTGACATGACACCAGTCAGCTTAGCAGTTCACTCAAATCCAGAGCCTGAGTACGTGGACTAGACCAGGAATAGCCTTGCTATTAGAGGAATAGCCTTGGTGTGGAGAGAGTCTTGTACACAGGAGTCGAGAAAAGTTGCCCGCAGGTTGGGAGGGCCTAGTCAAGTGAAAAGGGAGCAAGTTATAGCTAGCGGCGACCCAAAGAGAGCTAGTCATAGCAAGGAGGTGACTGGAGTAAGGGTTAGGCTGGGTGCTGTGAATATAGGGAAGAACCTTAAGTTTGATGCATGGGGGTGCACTCAGTACTCATAATTAGAATATGCCTGCCTGAAATCTTCAGGTGTCTGCAGGGTCACCCCTCTGGTAAACTCACACAATAGTGGGGTGAGCAGCAGTTCTGCTGCAGCATCAGATAAGTAGGATTGGGTGACACTAGGCTGCTGGGTGGAGCAGACACTTACCTACAATATACCTAGTGTTAATTCCCTAGTGGCAAGGCCTATACCCATGTATTCCCCACATTGTATTTTCATTAAAAAAAATACAAATTTAGAGAAGAGAAGACTAATACGTACTTGCACCAAGAATGTGCTAGCCAGTTGAGGCCCTCCAGTTGGTAGTCACGGAGTTCAAGACCCTCTGCACCAAGATAAGAAGGCTGCTTCTTCAATGTCACAAACCGGGGTCTCTGTCTCAGGACCTGTTTACAGAACATAGTATTACACTGAGCTATCATTCATACAACCAAATTTGTGTATCAAAGCCATTAGCAAATGAAAGGAGGGTACAAATGGAAAGTCATCTAAATGTTCTCACTAAGTATCTGGGAACAGAAGAAAATATTTTACACTGATTTCATACAGAAGTCAATGTAATCTGTACAAAATATGCTACACACCTTGCAATCTTTCACAGGGGTAGTTTTCGAGTTATTACGGCTGTGGAAGCTGTCAATGCAGTGCTGAAATTTCTTCCCTATAAGTGCTCCATCCTCCCAGCTGCACTCAGCATAAGGGAGTCCCATCCACTTGCAAAGGTACTCTGGCTCATTGGAGGAGGAGTTCCTCCTGCTGTGAACTGGAACAGAATTGACCATAGTGTTTAGTCTGCAACCTGTACTAGACTCTTAACCTGTTAATATGAGACTCTAAACCACAAACAGATGTGTAGGGCCTGGGGTTTAGTGCCCCATGTAAACTTATAGCAATGCCATCAGTACCTTAAAAAACTTTAATACCTAGAGATAAGTCCAATAAATCACAATGGACTCATCTCCGATACCACCGGTGCCTACTAAGTTCTTCAGTAAAATTGGGACATACACTGGCTTCACTGCGCATATGCCCAAGGTCCTGCACAGGTGCACTGAAGCGGAGGTATTCTCCACTGGATATGATGAAGAACTGTGCCAGGAATACAGAAGCTGCATAAGTATAAATGGGTTTTATTTTTATTGCAGGCACAGATGGAATTAAAAGGGGGCTACTTGGTTCACTAAACCCTCAGACCATAAGGACCTGAGGTAGGGGGGGGTGTCCCAAATAACCCTGACAAGTTCTCTTTAAAAAAGCATGCGTTTTTGGCCTATACATTGCAGAATGTGTTATTGGTAAGAAAAAAAAAAAAAAGTAAAGGCTTCTGAATATATGTTGATGTGCGTATATACCCGCGCATATAGTTAATGTGAGGAAGGTGAGTTATGCTAATTATTGTAAAGACTCATTTCCTACAAGTATATCCTCACAAGCAGATAGATCTTCTAAAACCAGTACCAGGTGTATAGTACACATTATTTTGCATAATACATTACCTGGAAATTCAGAGTGTCCAGAGCTAGATTTGCCAGTCTTCATAGCTGTAAACCAGGAGACACATCATTATTTATAAACACAAGCATTCATAGTCTGCAGATATGATAGTTTATGATTTACAGAAGAAAATTTTTCAAGTTACTTTACGTTATGATGGCTGCCCACAGCCAGCTATATACTGCTGCTAGGTCCAATCATGTACTGATAATGGGATCGTACATAGCATGTATAATGTGCAATACAGTATTCAGTACAAAACCACTTACCTATGACCCTCTCTACTATCTGGTACTGCTTGTTCAGTTCTAGCGCCAGTTCCTGCTGGCAATTGTAATACTCGAGATCTTCAGGAGAAATTTTTGAAAGCCTAACAATAAAAGAAATATACAAACGTTACACATCAGCACTGGTGGTTTAACCCCTTGAGGACCAGCACAATAGTCTGTACAGTAGTTTTCATTTGTTAATTTATTTGGTATACAAAAATCATTATAGGCAACACTGGACATTTAGTACACAGGCTTTTACAGCGGTGACCATACCAAATATATGTATGTTATATGTATGTTAAATTTTCTTCTCTTTAAAGGGGATTTAAAAACATTTTATTTATTAAAACGTAATAGTGAAATATATCGCTTTTTCTAATCGGTTTTTATTTCCAATTTTTTTTGTACATGATTATGGGGACTGTCATCTTCACTGATCTTCTCTGCTTTGTTAATAGCAATTTAGTGATATGCTTTACAGCAATCTCACAGCCACAGGCAGCAACACCATGAGAATTGATTGTGGCACCAAAAGGTTAAATGGCAGAACTAGATTAGGTGTGCTGTCCGAGAAGGACTCAGTTGTGTATTACAATTCATGTGAATGAAGTCATACAGTTCTTTGCACAGGTGGTTAGTGGGAAAAGCTCAGTACAGTGCTCAAAATCCTTTGCTATAAAACAGACATTTAACAAAAACTTTGTCTGCCTGCAATTAATACTAGGGGGAGAGGGGTTTTCTGGGACCAAATGCACTTTGGGTATGACCTGCCAACAGTTCCCCAACACCACCAATGTACAGTTAAGGTCGGCCATCCACTGTATAGCGGTGGCGACAGGGAACTGCAGCTCTTTGGGGTTCAGCGGATCTCTTTGGGGTCCAGGTACTGCACCCATAGAGTTCAGATACTGATGTAATATCGTATGATAGGCTATCAGTATCAAAGATTCATTTGGGGCTGAAAAATCCCTTAAACAGTTTAGTGTGTACACACAATAATAAAGAAGTGTGCAGTAGCCTAGTAGACGCTATCTAGTGGTGCTTGGTATGTTGTGGTTTATGTCTACATCTATGCAGAGCTGTGACTGTTTTAAAGATACAGTATATTAATAAACACAGAATTTGGATCTGAAAATGGCATATTAACAGGTGGGCATTTAAGCCACAACCCCAAGTAATTCAACCCAAAATTTATTTTTGAATTTATCATATAAAATAAAAAGTTTCTTAATTCGGTTTAGTGAGGGACACAGAAACATGATATGGGTTTTAACACAGTCCACTGTCTGTCCGTCTCCTGTGAAGGAAGGGGAAATAGAATCTTGGCAGAATATTACCATTGCCTGAGTTTCTTAAAGGTAGTTTACAAGCACTAAAATTGCTTGGGAAACACTGCTTTTGAAAGGGCTTGCAGTGACAGAGTGAACAAAACTTGCTTTGTGTTAAACTGCGATCTTGCGGCTGAGAAAATCTAATTGTAATCCATATGCAAATGAGATGTTCGGTGCACTTGGGGTGAAGCTGGCTCAGCTGGAGAAGTCCATTTAAACTATGGTGACCACCCAGTGCATTCCCTAAAGATTAAGATTCACTGTTCCCAACATGCAAGACATCCACAGACGAAAATGGGTGTTCCAGCACACACCATCATACTGTTGGGACACAATACAGCTTAAAAGTTTTCATGGTCGCAAGATTGCACTTTTAAGACAATAAATATATTCACTGTGTCACTAAGAGCCCCTACAACAGTGTATATGTGGTTTAGAAGAGATTCTCATGCTGGAGACTCACTATCATTAACAGGTTGTCATCATTAACATAGGAAAGAAGTTTAGTCCAAGATGGAAGAATAAATAAACGGTTACCATTGTTTGATTTCATCCTCTTTCTTCTTGAAATTCTCCAGTTTTTTCAGGCCTTTAACCTTTTGTTGCAGTAAGGATTCCTCACTCTCCCAAGTGCTATGGATGTACGACCAGCCTTTCCATTTTATTAGAAACTGGTGCTCTGCTTCATCGGTTTCAGGATTAAAGTCAGCGCAGGGATCGCCATTTGCTTCGACAGCATACACAGTTGTAGGAGCTCCAGAAGCTGCAAACAGATGTGGGATGGTAAATGAAGAGCACAACTAAATGCAGCAGTGCTCTTCTAAGGTGCGGCGTTCATTTGCTAAAGCATACCTCCTTTCTTCCCAGTCCTAGACTCCAACACTTTCTCAATAGTCTCATGGCTTTCTTCTTGTTCCTCTGCTTCTTCTCCTGCCATTTCGATCAGATCATCAGAATCTGTTTCAAAATCGTCATCTTCTTTGTAGCTGCAATAATGGAATTATAACATTAGTAGATGAATGGAGTATATGGAATATATAACCCCTAAGCCATTTTAAATGGAAATAAAACACACTTTAACTTTGTTTCATTAGTATTAGATAAACATTTGCACTGCATTAGGTGTCCGGTGTTCATCTATACAATGTTCAAGTCAACGTAATCAATGTAGTTTTCACAGCAATCCACCATCCATATAAAGTCTATAGGAATTGAATGTTACACCCAACAACATCCACTTTTGAAAGAAACCTAGATTAAAAATGTTGCATTTTAAAGGGAGTGTATCAGGTCCAAAATGGCCCACAAACCAATACTGGTGCTGTGTAGGACCCTTTAACAGGAGCAGGCACATAGCTCTAGGGCCACAAATGAATGGTTATGCAATTCAGCCTGCAAGTGTACTGGAGCATGCTAGATTTGCCTACAGGTAGCCATGATGGATGCACAGGCTGAAAATGTCATTCACATCTAAACGTGTGGCACTGGGTGGCAACTCCAGAAATCTGCAGCTGGCTGTAGGTAAATATGGCAAAACTGGTCCATCCCTGAAGCACTTGCGAGCTGATCAGCATATCCATGATGGCTATCTCTGAGTTACTTTATCAGCCTGTGGCCACACCAGTACATTTCTGTGCCTTTTAAAGACACCTCCATGAAACTATCATTGGTTTAGGAGGTGTTTTCGCTCTGACAGACTCCTTTGAAGTTATGCAGTCTTACAGTGTGTTGCAGAGGTGTCTGCCTCCCACTATAGGTAGCTGGGGTCGATGCTCTCAGGCAAATAATCGCTCAACCCTAAGCCATCCTAAATCCATGGCCACCTTCAGCTCTATTAGTTCTTGCTCACAAATACTGACAACACTCACCTAACATTTTTAGCTGCCCTCCGTCGTGTTTGTCTCTTGGGAGCATCGTCGTCATCATCATCATCGTCATCATCATCATCACTGGAATCGGCCTTTCTCCTTTTTCCACGCTGTGGTTTCTTTTGGCTTCTTGTCAGAGCTCTGGAAGACAATCTAAAAAATTAAATAAAAGATCCAACTAAAAGATATACTAATGTCATTTTAATCACAAAAGCTCAGGATATTTTTCTGTATAAAATGCACTTGTGTGACATTCAGCTGAAGTGGTTCAGCATTAGAAAAACATGGGTGCTGTCTTTCACAAACAGTGGTGAACCCATTCAGGGGTTCTTTCTAATACTGCAGCTTAGCGCTACTGAAGTATATAGGGTTAAGCTGCAATACCTTATGCATCCTGTTGACAAAACCATACGGTCATTCAGCACCGTGGAATATTCCTTTATTTCTACACCGCAACATTTCAGCTCATCAACAGCCTTTCTCAAGCCATAAGGCCCTCAATGACTGGAAAGACTGCAATGTAAAGGTTCATTACACAGAGTACTGTCTGATTGTACGTTTTGATACTAGACAGACCTATTGGATCAAGACTGTGAAGTGGGATGTTCAAAGCCACTGTTTTTTTTGAGCACGAGTGTTCAGTGCTACCTGAGGAAAGATGTGGACAGGTGTGGCAGTGTATTTCATATTAACGACAAGCATCATTTCAACAACAAACCAATAAAAATGACACCCCAATAGAGTTTTGTATATCATCTCACACTTCTGTACAGCACCCCATGTGACTCAGAACCAGAAAAGAATTTCTGCATCCCAATAGTAGGACTAATATCTGCCCTAGTGACAAGTTTGCTTTGACTCCTCCTTGGAGACAAACTCAGCAGAAATAATAAAATATTCACACATACTTTTTAGACGCTAGTTGTCTTGATCTCAATTTTGGCCGTTCTAAGTCACTTTCACCACTGCTACCATCGTCATCATCAGCTTCGTCGTCATCTGAAACTTTTTTCTTCTCTCTGTGAAAATAACACAAGCATTGACTTAGCTTTCATATTCAAGACAAAGAAGAATGAAAAGAAATAAGTGATGCCTATGTTATTGTGTTATTGGCTGCAAAGCATGCCATGTTGCTAGTGTCCATAAGTACTCACTTTTTGTGTGCATTTCTTGTACTTCTTCTTCTTGGGCTTTCGCTTTCAGAATCTGTGGTCTAACAAATACAAATAATAAATACACACACATATATATATATATATATATATATATATATATATATATTTATATATATTATATAATATATATATATGCATTAAAAATATATTTTTATTATTTTTGCTGTTCACTGTGCAGTGAAAATAACTACTTAATTTTATATATATATATATATATATATATATATATATATATATATATATATATATATATATATATATATATATAGTGCAAAGAGGTGTAATGCATTTTGTTCTGTTGCAATAGTAATAGTTGATAGAATAAAATTAAGTAGTTATTTTCACTGAACAGTGAACAGCAAAAATAATAAAAATATATTTTTAATGCATTCCCCCCAAAAAATGATTAAAGGCAATCAATAAATTATACAAACCCCCAAACAGTACCAATAAAAATACAACTTATTGCACAAAAAAAACAAACAAAAGAATGGATTAAACAATGATGATGTGAACTCAACCTAAGCAGCGTATAAGGTAAAGAGTAAACGGGGCTGCAGGTCCACTCCTATTACTTGCATAGAAGCAGACTGCTTCCTCTCCCCATCCACTGAACAGACGGATGGATTACACAGATCCGTCAAATCACAGCAGATCCTGTTTGATATATGGGGTCCATCAGGTGTCTGTTATTTTCGCCAGATGATAAAGTCCTGCATGTTAGACTTTTTCGTTCACTATTATTTATGGAATTTATACCAGAGGCCTCGAACGCAGCCTCCAACGCAGATCTGAACATAGCCTTCCTGGATAGCTACTTGATCTCCCTACTTGTTCAGTTTTAATGGAGATGTTGGTTCTTACCTCTGGTTTGATGTTGAACCTTGAAGGCTCTTGTCTGCTTCTGTTTGACCTTCTTACACCATAAACATCAGGGTATTCTTCCCACATCTAAAAAATAAAAACACAACACTAGAGACAGCCTGCTCCGTACCCAGTGTACATATCTGTATAATAGAAAATTGCTATTTTACCACCTGATAAAAAAAAAAAAATGACAAAATAAAGATGAGACTTAGGGCCCCTTCACACGGCGTAAGCACGCTGCTCATTTAGACACGTGTACACGTGTCCGAGCGTGGCGCTTCAAAACAGAGTCCATTGATTTCAATGTGAAGCGCGCGTATATTGGCATATACACGCACTTCCCATTGAAATCAATGGGCTCTGTTTTGAAGCGCCACACTCGGACACGTGTATATGTGTCTAAATGAGCGGCATGTATTTGTCTTGTATTTACAGTCCAGCGTTCCTAGATCTCTTATATTATATTCACTTGGGCTTTTCTTAGCTATTTGTTTGCAATTGTATATTTACTTTTGGAAGAATGGTAGAATATTATCAGTAAGGGCTCGTTCACATCTGCGTTCAAGGGGTCCGTTCTGCAGGTTTCTGTTTCCTGCATAAAACAGAGTAGGAGACGGAAACCTGCAGGAGTCTCTCTCACCCATTCATTTGAATGGGTGAGAAAGATGTCCGGTCGTGAGCGGCGGTGAGCGTTTTATGCTCTCTGCCGCGAATCGGGTTTTATAATCCGGACACAGAGTTGGACATGCAGTACTCTGTGTCCGGATAAAAAAATCCGGTTTCGCGGCGGAGAGCATAAAACGCTCACCGCCGCTCACGGCCGGACCCGGTCTGTGCTTTGCGTCTTCTGGCATGCAGAAGACGGAAAGCACAGAACGGAAGGCTGAACGCAGGTGTGAACCTAGCGTCAGGGGAGAGGCAACTGTTTATTGTAAGCCCCTTGACTGATAGACAAATGTAAACTGTGTTTCAGCCATAATCTGATTAGCAGCAGTAGAAAAACTCAGAGGACACCATGTATGACAATAGTTCAACTTTTCATAAAAACTTAGCCACCTTTTGAATGTCTCTACTATTACAATACAAACTAAACAAAATGTCCAATAAGGCAGAAGATTTGATAAAGTTCTAATAATTTTATACTAAAGATCTTACTGAAATGTAAAAAGTATGGTAACAACATGCATTAATTACATTACGTTCACATCTGCGTTGGGAATTCTGTTCTTTTGGTTCATCAGTGGACCAGAAGAATAGAAAAGTGGTCCGAATGATGACAAAAATAATGACAGACAATGATGGACTTTACTGACTGTAATGGAATCCATCAGGTGCTCATTTTGCTGTTTTAGGGGTCTTTTAGTAACTAAAATCACCATTGAAAAAGTCAGACTGTCCAGCAATTGCTACCCGTGTCAGTGACAAGATGGAACAGGACACTTTTTTTTTTTTTAGTGTCCTGCTGTGATCTCAGAATCAGGATGGTATTCCGCCGTAATAACGGGGCCTATCTGTAAAATTGACAGCAGCTTATTCACACGTGTGAACACACTGTACTTTTTTTTTACCTTTTTCACATCAGCCAACCTCTCCTTTTTGGGAACAGCCTTCTCTTTTGCATCGGATTGTGTTTCCTGCGTTTTGGATCCATTTGATTCACATTCTGATTCAGATTGGCTCTCTGAGGACTCAGAGCTGCTATTCGATCCGCTAGCCTGCTCACTTGCCTGCTCGCTTTCTGATTGGCTACCTGACTCCGAGGCAGAGTGATTGGACTCTTCTGTTGCTGAATGGCTAGATGGGAGACAATAAAAAAATACATAAAACAAGCTGCAAAATGAATAAAACTTTCCACATGCAAATCTTTAAAATGCTCAGAAAAATAAAAAAAAAAATCCTGAACTTATATCAACTATTTTACAGGGCTGTTATTCATTCCAGAGAGGCATTAATAGGAATAATATGGCACACTTCTCCAGAAATTTCTCTCTCCAGTCAAATTCCAAAATCCTGATGGCAAGTGGATTGGCTTTTTGTTAGACTGGACCTTGTATGTGTCTGTGTGGGCACTGGGACTGAATGGTGCCAACGTCAGACTACGCAGTGTAACAGGAAATAACGGAATAATACAGAATAATACACACAACTAGGAGCTGAGCAACACTCCAATGCAAATGAAATGCCAATATCTAACATATATTTCCATAAAATTTTGATAATATTATGCTATTTAGAATAGGACTTTCTCACCTTGTAAGATGATGACATATCAATAGGGATCCTGTGCAATACTCATATATATACCCTTCATATATACCCTTCACAGCAGCACTATGCAAGAAAACAGGGAAGGGAACACAGCACTAAAGCAGCATTGTGTCCCCTTAACTGTGAAGTCAGACCCCCAAGAGTCATAAAGTGACAGGATATCCCAAATGTATCTGTGCCTTAGTTATAGCCATTTAGATAAGGCTTCATTCACATCTATGATAGAGTATTCACGCTGTTCTGTTACAGGAGCAGAACAACAAAATACTTAAAGCACCAGATCTGTTTTATAATGGGCGTGAATGGTGCCCAATGGACCCCACTGACTATAATGGGGCCCATCAGGTTTTTATTAGGGAGCTCGCCATTCAACAGAAAAAAATAGCACAGAATTTCTGACACCTTATGCGACGGAGACTCCTAAAACAGAAGTGATGTAGAACATAGATTCATTCCTCTTATATGTTCAAGTAGAAGTGGCAAAGGCTGAAAACATGTAATAGCCTGGAGCAGACGGCAGTTCTCCTTATATTACAAAGATCAACATTTGCAAAATGGAGGACTGGTGTGAGAAAACACGTTTACATATATATATATGCCCAGATTGTCCTAAAAGGTACCCTATAGGCAGGAAATCGCTATCTCCATATTTACAGGCACACACGTTCAACACTGTGCTGCACAGACTTAACACAGAAAGCTTGTGATCTGCTGGACAGCTCTCTGACAGTAGGTGGCAGTAGAAACACACCAGAGACGTAAAAAGGAAGATTTGGAAAGCTGATACTTGGAGGCCATTTTGTGATCCACAACCCTATTCTGTTCCAGCAGCTGCTGCACGTTCTCAAAATGGAGAATTCCAAAACATTAAGTCTCCTTCACTGAATACTAAATATCTTAGGATTTCGCTTAGAAATAGTTACACATATAAAAGCTAAAAGAACAGCCCGACTTCATCTAACATAAAGGCATATTGTTATATCTAGATAGTGAAGTGAATATAATAAAAACAAAGAATATGATGAAGTTGTTCTTAGGTGTCTTTACGTGCATTGATAATATCTCGCTGTATTCATTTATTAAAAAAATAAAAAAATAAAAAAACACTTGGGCAATTTCTCACTTTTGTGATGAAGTTTAGCCGTAGTCTTGTGGTACAGAGGTAGACAGCGAAGTCTAAATGGGCGATGTAGTTGGCTCGCCACTAAGCGACTGCATCTACGCAAAGCAATTTACGGATTTTTACAACACATAAGTTTATGTTGGCGTTACAGAGAAATAAATAATTCTGCATACCTATCTGGCTATTAAAATGGGTTGTCTACAAGTATCTAGGATCTTATGCATTACTGAAGTATCCAAATGGCAACAATAGTATACTGTGTCCAGTATCAGACTGAAGCGTCTAGAGCCCACCAGTAAAATTCATTCTGGGCCCACTATACAACTACATGCAAATATTATCTTACTCTTATTTATAAAATCCCAAAACTGTTTGCCATGTATTTTTGTCAGTAGTAACCTGTCGCCTAGTCCTTGCTTTGGGCTGTCAGTCAGTAGTGGACTGGCTCTTGAACTATAGGGCCTTCTTTGCATTGTGAGCTAGAACTATGTGCCCAAGATGACTGGTGATTGGGGCTATGCCGCAACGTTGAGATGGTGGGGCCTTGTTGGGGTTCAATACTGTCTGGCCTGCCTATTCACTGAGATAGAAAAAAATACCAATGTGTCAGCTCTTTCACTCACGTGTCCCCGATGTGTGGTCAAATACAAAGTCCACTGAAAATTATCCCACGTTGTGATCCTCTAGGCTGTTATGTGTTTGCACGGAAGTCAGCCTCTCAGCTCGAGGTAAATGCAAAAAGCTCAACGATGAATCCAGCAACACCTTCTTAGTATAAAACTTAGCCTTTAATGTATAACATCCAAAATAAAAACAAACATCGGTACCGGTATATTAGGGTTTGTCCATGATGGCGGATGGAAAAATAAGCGTCTGGCTGACGCGTTTCGAAGCCCTACACTGGCTTCTTACTCATAGCCTGGCCAGGCTATGAGTAAGAAGCCAGTGTAGGGCTTCGAAACGCGTCAGCCAGACGCTTATTTTTCCAGCCGCCATCATGGACAAACCCTAATATACCGGTACCGATGTTTGTTTTTATTTTGGATGTTATACATTAAAGGCTAAGTTTTATACTAAGAAGGTGTTGCTGGATTCATCGTTGAGCTTTTTGTATTCACTGAGATGTCATCTCATGCACCCAATGTGTCTATGTAGTTATTATTGGGATACTTAAAATAATCTTACTAGTTTACTGTATACCACATAGGCTCGTTGAGATGTTGTTGTAGTGCAGTAAGTGTAATGTCGCTAAAACTGTGAGCCCAATGGCATATTAAAGGGAGTCTGTCAGCAAGAAAGTCAGTATCAGACTAATGACAATACCTTGTCGGGGGCTTCTACACAAAGGTGCCTTTCTTATTCTGCATTGCAATTTCATTTTCATGAAAGTCAGGGCACTTTCATCTTGTACAAATTAGCTGAAAAGGAGATTTGGGGGCATAACCACCCCTAACTACAAAGTAAGAGATGTCACTCAAGCTATGGGGTAAGGGGGGGGGGGGGGGGGAGTTAGAGATGGCAGGGCAGCAAGTCAAGGTGTTAGAGAGGCTCAATCACTGGGAAAAGTCATTTTTAACTATCACATCCTTGCATAGCCTTTAGAAAGTCTATTCCACACCTACCTTTACTATATAGATTGCCTCAGTGGTTTCTGAAAAAGTCAGTTTTTATTCATATGCTAATTAGACTGGTGCACGATACATCGTGCATTCCTCTCCTATTGTTTCCTATGGGAGGCTGCTGCTGCTGCTGATGACTCAGCTTCCTGTTTGCCTCACACACATAGGAGATAATAGGAGAGAGGAGGCTGCTGGGAACTTCTTGTGCTGGCTGGAAGCTCATTAGCATATCAATAAAAACGGACTTATTCAGAGACCACTGAGGCAATCTACATACTAAAGGTAGGTGTGGAATAGACTTTCTAAAGCCAATGCAAGCATGTGAATAGTTAAAAATGACCTTTCTCAGTGATAGAGCCCCTTTAATCTAGAGAAGAGAGTGAAGCCCCAGCAGGAGAAGAAATGGCCCTAAACCCTGTTTCAGATAATTTGTATAAGAATGAAATCCAGATGTAAATGAATGGAGCTGCAATGTAAAGTAAGAAAGGCATCATTGGAAAGTACAGAAGAAGTCCTGCAGGGCACCGTCATCATTTTTTTTTTTTTGTAGATTGTGAGCCCCATATAGGGATCACAATGTACACTTTTTTTTTCCTATCAGTATGTCTTTTGTAGAAGGGGAGGAAATCCAAACAAACACAGGGAGAACATACAAGCTTCTTATAGATGTTGTTCCTGGCGGGATTCGAACCCAGGACCCCAGCGCTGCAAGGCTACAGTGCTAACCACTGAGCCTCCGTGTTGCCCCCTACCGTCATAAGTTTGACACCAAATTTCCTTTAAGCAGACTCCCTTTAAATATACCATGAAAAATTAATTTGAGGTGGCATACAGCCCAAGACAGAGCCATTTGACATGCTCACATCCTCCAGTCTTAGGCTATGTTCACACTAGAGGGGGAGCGGACAGACTGCAGGGATAGGAGGAGAGAGCTGGCACCAAGGGAGGGGTTATGTGAATGTTATCCACTTCCATCAATCACAGAGCACGCCTGCTGTGACGGCCTTTTTTATGCTCCTCTGTGCCAAAATAGATCATTTATTGCTGCATCTGACTGCAGCATGAACCACTTATATACACACACAAGCATCAATATAGGGTTACAATTTACACTGCCCCTAACCTGTCCACATCTAAACTTAAATGTGTAAAGTATGCCGGCCACTTCTTCAGACATACCTGTTACATGATACAGTAATATACTGAATGATTACATCTAGTAAGCTATATACATTAGAAAGGATTTCACATAGCAATGAGAATTTTGTGACTGTGAGACAGGCATAACAAGAGTGCCTTTCCCACCACCATTACACAAAGAGCCCTCGCACCTGCTGTGGTTTATCTAACCAGAGTTATGGCGCTCTAATCGCAGTTTTCATGAACCAAAAGAGGTTCAATCTTTGGCCCCAAATTCAGGAGCTGCTGCAAAACCTTAGGGTAAGTTCACATGCGTTTTTTTTTGGTCCGGAATCTGAGGCAGAGGCCGCCTCAGGTTCCAGACCAAAATACGGGTAGCTTGGACTGGATGCCGGTGCAGTGCACCGGCATCCAGTCGTGTACTCCGCTCTGGATTAGGCCTAAATGGGCCTAGTCAGGAGGGAGTGTCTTTAGGTGGATGTCACGAGGCGAATCCGCCTGAAAGAATGTCGCTTCTTTTTACGGGAGCCGGAACAAACAGCTCTCGGAAAAAAAGAACTGACCGGCTCTCATTGAATTCAATGGGAACCATCTTTTTGGTCAGGATTTTGAGACGGATACGGCCTCAAAATCCTGACCAAAAAACCCAGTGTGAACTTACCCTTAGGAAGGTGACACCCAAGGCCATATGTGTGAAAGTGGCAATGAGTATCACATGAGCTACAGGCTTGCAATAAGGCTGCATATAAGATCCCAGTTTAATACGCACGTAAACTGGTGCATTCTTGTGGTTTCAGGTTTGACACACATGAATGTCTTAAATTCTCACGTCTCATTTATTTTGGAAAGTACATTTAGTTTGTGTAAGGCCTCATTCACATCTGCGCCCGGGTTTCCGTTCAGAGAGTCCACTTGGGGAACCCCCGAACGGAAACCTATACGCATAAAAAAGCATTTCCTCACTGCATGTTTCGTACGGAAACCAAGCGAAAACCACACGGACCTCATTATAGTCAATGGGGTTCATGTGGTTTCCTTAGGTAGTCGTTTTTTAATGCATATAGGTTTCTGTTTGGGGGTATTACCAAGCAGACCACCTGAACGGAAACCGGAACGTAGATGTGAATAGGGCCTTTGGAGTCTGCCCGAGTGTGGATTTTAGTTACATTTTTATTTATATTCACTGTTAGCTGCAGAGATGGATGAAGGCGGTTCTTTATATTAATTATGAGCTATGACAGCATTGTAAATTCTTGCAGTGTGCAGGATATATTTTTAACACATTCGTGGATCACAGCTAAATATTGCATGCATTGTTTTAGCTTTTTACTGTCCTTATTAAACAGGGTGATGTATTGCCCATAATACCACATAAAGGATGAAATAAGCTGGTTGGATGATCGCTATTAGACAGGGCAATTATGGGAGAGCAAAATTTCCTCAATAATTGACCTGATTACAGGGCTGTGTAATGGGCCCTTAAACCTGCCTAAACAATAATCACAGACAAATAGCCTGTAAATTCAACAACAGGCCATCAGGTAGGTTTACTAATGGATATGAAGTACACACGTCAGTAGCAAAATTTCATTCCTTTGGCTGGTCTTACACCACCGTAATGTAAGTCCGCAAATGGTCCGCAATTGAGGGTTTTCAATTGCGGACACATTATATTCAATGTAGCCTCTTACACCACCGGATATTTTATCTGTGATGTGGCCGGGACGCAACCGTGGTCAGTAGAGATGAGCGAGTAGTGTTCGGATCAGCCGATCCGAACAGCACGCTCGCATAGAAATGAATGGACGTAGCCGGCACGCGGGGGTTAAGCAGCCGGCCGGCGTCAAAGCGGAAGTACCAGGTGCATCCATTCATTTCTATGGAGCGTGCTGTTCGGATCGGCTGATCCGAACAGTATTCGCTCATTTCTAGTGGTCAGCAATTTATAGGACATGTCCGTAATGGCCGTGAATGGCAGCACTGCACGGACTCGCCCATAGAACTCTATGGGTGAGTGCAGCAGGACACGGACATCTGCGGAGCCTATGTTGCCGATCAGCAACTTGCGGACCGTACATTCAATACGGTCGTGTAAGACCAGCCTTTAACTTAAAGTGCATTGTCCGGACTTTCCTTCTAGAGTATTTTTCCACCCGTACTTTAGGTAAGCTCTACTTTCTGTATAGTCTCTCTCCGTCAGAGTTCTCCTAGGATCAACGGTGAGCCCCTTTTTGTTCGTTCTTTATATCAAGTCAGTTGGGCAGATCATAAATAGGTTTGATTGCCAGTGCTATATTTATGCTCAGACACCATCTATCTATATACAGTACCTCCTTCTAGGACATGTCAGACAGGTGTCTCTACTGTTATGTCCTAAATTGTAAATCTTTCCACGGCCTCATGATATAATTGTATTTTTCTTTACTGTGTTTTTTTCTTTGCCTTTTTTTTTTATGTCTCAATGCACAAGACTGGATTTTTCATGGGTTCATGTGGGGACCGAGAACTGCAAAACTCGGTGTACGTCATGATACAGTCTGTTTTGCAAGGCTCATTTATTCAAATACATGGGTCTATGGAACATGCAAATGGGACAATAATGCCATCCATTCCATTTCTCACAGATCTCTACACGCGACAATAGTCAGGAGCACCCTCTGTTTCCACATTATCGTTCTTAACCTAATGCTAGGTTCATACATGGGGACCCAAAAATCAGATAGCTTGTCCACTTAAAAAGCAGTTATCGTAGACCTCAAACCTCAAATGGGTTTCCAGTTTTATACTGAAACCAGTGGAGAGAAAAGTCCTCCTTGCGGGACTTTTTGCTCCGCCGATTTTAGGCAGGACCTGTGGCGGAGTCTCTAGCCTAACCAACACCATTATCCTCCCTAGGCCTCTGCCCTGATGTCATGAAGGTACGACTGACTCAGATCTAATCCCTAATGGATTTTTATTGAATTTACTACTTATAAAACGTGGGATTACTGGTTAAATAAATCTCCCATATCCATGCCCAATTCATCTCTGCTAAAAAATAAACCAGACCCCGATCACTTCTCATCTTTTTCAATCCATTTTGAATGCAGCCGCCAGGTTGGTCATTCTGACGTCCATTACTTCCATCACCTACTAGTCTACAAAGTCCTGGAAACCTTCAACTTTCTTTAAAAAAAAATAGCCCGGGCGCATGCGCAGTAGCCGTAGTAGAAGCCGCATGCTACTGCGCATGCGCCTGGGCTATTTTTTTTTTTATCAGTGTCCGCGAGCAAGCGCCGGAGGAGGACGGGACCCGAAGACGTCAGAGGAAGAAGAGGCGGGGAAGAAGAAGACGGCGCACCCTGAATGCCCGCCCAGGGTGCACATTCCGTAAGTAGAGAACATTCTTTTTTAAGTTATTATTTTAAAACGGGGGGGTAGTTTAATTTAACTTTTACAGTGCCTGAATAGCCTTTTTAAAGGCTATGCACGCATATGTGGGGCTCTATCTGCAGGATTTTGCTGATAGAGCCCCTTTAAGGACGTGCTACAGCCTGTCCCACACCATGTTCTGTCAGGGGGAAACAAGAATTGCGAATCCCAGCAGTACCTCACTTTACAGTAGTGAAGACTGAACAAAACCTGCATAAAAACATACACTGAAAGACCAGAGCAGAAAATCTGGAGTAAATCTGGCTCCGGTGGAGGACACCAATATGTACAGAGAAATTAGTCCAATGTTCTGGTGTGTGGCCTAATTTTATTGGAAAGACGCAGTATATTTGAGGTTTTTTTTTAATTTAAATGCAACTTGTGCATGGAGAGGGTTAATGTGCCGTAGGTAGGTTTGATATACTAAACCAACACTTCATCACCTCCTGAAAGGTTCCCTTTAACTCTAAGGCTGCAGGAAAAACTGTGGCTAAAATGCTTGCATTTTTTCCGTCAGCACAATTCAGAGAAAGTCTACAGAAGTTTCCTCTGCAGACCTGCTGCTTCCATTATACCTATAGGGAAACCACCAGAGTTTCCATAGGTATAATTGACATGCTGCAATTTCTAAAACCGTGACAGTTTTGGAAATCGTAGCATTTCCGCTGTATTTTTCCACAATGTGTGAATTGGATTCGCCACTTTGCAGTGACTGTACACCATAATTTTTGCCAGAGTGTTTCCTTTTACGCTAAGTCACGCCCCAGCCAAAAGGGTTATTTCTAGCTCAAGAATCATATTCAGACTCGTAACTGAAGTGAACTGAAGTGTTTTACCCAATACATTACTTTATCTATCTTGCTCTGTTTGCCAGATAAATTTATGGAGGCGGCCATCTTGCTTGAGCTTCTTCCCTGCTCTGTTAACAGCATTTAGTAATATGTTTTACATTATAGCCATGGCCATAGGTATAAATAGTCTGCAGCTGACTCACTTATGTCTATGGGAGAGTTTTCTAGATTTGTTAAGTGAAGAGAAGGGGAGTAGATAAGCGGTGACATCATCTATTGTCAGTAAGGGTAAGTTCACACTGCCTATTTTTATGGAAGATTATTAAAGTTTGGTGAATTTTACTACTGGCTGGTGAGTGCCCTGATTTTTTTCTATTTTTTTGCACTATATTGGACTATTTGTTTAACAGTGAGCACCACCTGAATGCCAGATCATCTAGTTTGAGATCCAGTGATTTGGTGTATGTTCACACTCACAGAACGGTGCCGCTGCTTTTGAACTTTTTTGCATTTTAAGTTCACACTGAGTTTTTTGGTCAGCGTTTTGAGGCCGTATACGCCTCAAAATCTTGACCAAAAAGACGGCTCCCATTGAAATCAATGGGAGCTGCTCAGGAGCATTTTCTGGGAGGTGGCTTGTGCCGGCTCCTGGAAAAAGAAGCAAGATGCTCATTCTTAAGACCGTTTCGCCTCGCGATGTGGCCTGAAGACACACCCTCAGGACTAGGCCCATTCATTGGGCCTAATCCGGAACGAAGTGTGCGACTGGATGCTGGTGCAGTGCACCAGCTTTCAGTCTCGGCTCCCCGCTTTTGGATCGGAACCTGAAGCGGCCTCCGCCTCAGGTTCCGATCCAAAAAACCCTGTGTGAACTTACCCTAATAGATGCAATGAAGTGTGACTGTGGATGTTATCTGTAGTGTTCTATTATAATCCTGTCTGTGATGTAAAAGGGGTGACTGTTGCAATGAAAATCCCTACAGATTTGGCATGTACCAGTCTATTATTCGGGTTAGTAGTCAGAGTGAAAAAATGCAGGGTACTGAATAAAAAAAAAAAAAATTGAAGACAGTGAAATGGACGATAAAAAATAAACTAATCAAAAATTCTTTAAAAAAATAATTTAAAAATTCCCTTTAGGGGCAAAATGCCAAAAAAAACTACTTTTTGCTGTATCATCATTTTTGTTCCACGTTTTCTGAGTGTGTGAGATAATTATTGTATTGTTTAATAATGTGGTTACCAGAATGACATACGGTATGTAAAACCTGCCCTACTTGTAGCAATACTGGCTCCACAACCTACTCATGAAACAGGATAGAGGCAGGGCCACCTCTAGGTGACTGTCTTACAGAAGGCTGAGCTGGGGGAGGGGAGTGTCTAGAAACCAGGAAGGAAGAGAAACTTTGTAGCATTTAAAAAAACAGAATACAAAAACTAAAGGAAATGATACTTTGAAAGTAAATGACAATGGCTGGCATCAGATCACTGAAGATGTATATGTAGTATGGCTTTCATAGAATCACAGTCCAATAAAAAAAAACTCACATCTAATTGTTGTATTATGTCTTGATGAAGAGATTCTGCCATATTCCACGATTATTTCATTTTTTGTGTGTTTTTCTCTTGCGTCTCAGAAGGGGGAGGGAGGAATTGGGGGACGTTTCTATGCGCTCAGGTGACATTCATGTGCCTTCCATCAACTATAGATTTCAAAGAGGGGGGTCCCTTACAATGTCGCAGAGCAAGATAAGACCTGCTCTATAGTTATTAGAAATGAACGGAGCATCAGAGGCCCCCTCAGAAGAACCTCAGCCTGCACACTTGTCATGTGCATGAGGACTCAGGCTGGTCTTACACGACCGTAATATAAGTCTGCAATTGCGGGTTTTCAATTGCGGACACACTTATATTCAGTGCGGCCTCTTACACCACCGGATATTTAATCCGTGGTGTGCCGGGCCGTGACTGAGGTCCACACTGAATACAGCAGGTCCGCAAAGGCCGTGAATTTACAGCAATGCACGGACTCTCCCATAGAACTCTATGGGCGAGTGCGGCAGGACACAGGTGAGTTTTACACTTACACCATGTCAATTATTACTGCGGGTTGCGGGTTGCAATGGAGAAGTTGAAAGTTGAAGTGACCCTCAAGGAAACCTGAAGGTGAGCTGTATCAGCATGTCTACTATGTGTGGCCGCAGGCTCAAAGCTTCATACAAAGTAAGGCTCCATTCACATCATGTATTTTATATCAGGTCTGTTTAAATGGATGGACAAAAAAAAAGTCTCCCGGCTCTTCTTCAGGGGTGAACCTGCCCTTTTCGCCGCCCCCCCCCCCCCCCGGAGGAGGGGGCGGAGCGGAGGGGGTGTGGTGGAGCGGAGGGGGTGTGGTGGAGCGAAGGGGGCGGGGTGGAGCAAAAGGGGCAGGGCTTAGCGGCGTTCGCAGGCAGAGAGAGGACCTGCTCTTTGCTTGAGCGTGAGGGGAGGCCGCTGGAACAGCTTGTCCTGTACTGGCTTAGGTAAGCAAAAATGCCGCCCTCCCTGGGGCCTTGGCATAGCGCCGCCTGAAGCGGTCGCTTCAGGTCGCCTCATGGGAGGTGCGGCACTGCTCTTCTTCACCATTTTCCTTGGACGTACTTATTCTCATGTTGCAGTTAAAGGGATCCTATCATTAAAATGTTTTTTTCTGACTAACATGTAGGCACAGCCTTAAGAAAGGCTATTTCTTCTCCTACCTCTAGATGTCTTCTCTGCGCCGCTGTTCGGTAGAAATCCCGATTTTCTTCGGTATGCAAATGAGTTCTCTTGCAGCACTGGGGGTGGTCCTCAGCGCTCAAACAGCATCAAGGGCGTCCCCAATGCTGCGAGAGAAATCTCCAGCGATACCTCTATCTTCTTCTGGAACGGCCTCTCCCTGCATCATCTTCTGGCACTGGGGGTCAAACTTCTACGCAAGTGCAGTCGGTTCTGCCATCTATTGTGGAGACATTATGCTATGTGGAGGACTGTTATGGAATATTATACTGTACGAAGTCCTGCTATGGGATATTATTCTGCATGAAGGTCTCTATGGAGACGCCATTATAGGATACTAGCTGCTGTCCGTGACTTCATCTGCGTGTTGCGCATGCTCGCTTAAGCAGTCACAAAAAAATGGCCACGTGCATGTGTAGTTGGCTCTGCCCGAGGCTAGAGCTGACTGCACATGCGTAGAAGTTTGACCCCCAGCGCCGGAAGAAGACGTGGGGAGAGGCCATTCCAGAAAAAGATGGAGACGGCGCTGGAGAGTTCTCTCGCAGCATTGGGGACGCCCCCAGTGCGGTTTGAGTGCTGGGGACCACCCCCAGTGCTGCGAGAGAACTCATTTGCATACCAAAGAAAACTGGTATCTCTACCAAACGGCGGCGCAGAGAAGACATCGAAAGGTAGGAGAAGAATAGCTTTTCTTAAGGCTACTCCTACATGTCAGTCAGAGAGAAAAAAAACAAACATTTTAATGACAGGATCCCTTTAAAACAGCTAAATCTATTAAGAAATCTGTGTATGCCCCCCTTCCTCCTCAGTCATGTGACATGCTGTATGTAATACAAGTGTCTTCTACAGGAGCCTTCATGCTTTGCCCTGTCCACAATAGGACAAAAGGTTCATTAAGCCCCGCCCCATCTGCTAATCTGTGCCCTGCAGGAGATTAACACTTTGTTCTCTGCATGATTTCTACAAGGCTGTCAGGATCATGAAGAACTTTCTTAAACCTGCTATTTATTATGTACTTTCAGCTTTTATTTGATTATAATGTGAGAAAGGAACATTCAACGTATAGAACTATATCATATAACAATTTATGTGTACGGGGGAAAAAAAAAAAAAAAGAAGTGATCCCAGATTGTGGGGAGCTCCCTCCATTGGAGCTAGGAAGGAGGAGTCTCATAGGAAGGCAAAGACTACAGCAAATTGTATATTGGGGTCTTATGTTGGAAGAAAAGGGGGAGAGAAGGAGGGTGGGCAGGTGGATGGGGTTAGCTATGTTGAAGGGTATTCTGTGGTTATATGGAATGTATAAGTCTATCTAAAGCAGACGGGATAGTATAATCTACCCACAAGGACCAAACCCTAAGGAATGTTTCCACGTCTGATAGTATAAAAGAGCGTTTCTTAGTCATGTGACAGTTTAGCCTTCACTTCAGAGAAGTCCAAAGTGTGTTTTTTCCACACAGAGGCTATGGTGTGCTTTGTTTTTGGAAGAAAAAAAAAAAGATGAAACAGACTGGAATGTATTTTTTTTTTTTTCGGGGGTGAGGGGCACTGAATGAAGGACACTGTGACATTTGTATCCAGAGTCTCCAAGCTTTAGAACAGGGCCACCACATGTGGAGCACATTCCCTGCCGAAGAGCATCCTCTGTAGTAACTGACTGGTACAGTTTAGTCAGAGCGAAACCTTACGGCAAAGGTCCCACGTTTGTGGATAAGCATTTTTTTGCTGAGGTTTTTTGATCTGAAGCCAAGAGTGTCCACAAAAGGAATGGGAAATATAAAGGAAGTTCTTATACTTCTACCTTCTGCTCAAGCCATTCTTGGTTTTGGCTCAAGAAAACGAAGCAAAATCCTGCAGTGCTTTTTTGCAGCAGCCTTGTTACGTGGGGCCTTAGCCTAAAGGAAGCTTCAGGCATGAGTGTGTTAGGTGCTCTTGAAGGTGGCCTCCTAGATTTGGGACCACCGCTCATCAGAAAGGGTGAATCCTAAATGTTTCCCATTTGAAGATTCATTTCTAGATCTAGCATTCCTTTAATAGAAGCAGAAAAAGGCGTAAAAAGGATACATGTGCTGTCTTGACACTTCTTTACAACTAGTTTCACACATGGACTTTACATAGGCTGTAGCATAAGGATAAGTTCACAGGGTTTTTGGACCGGAACCTGAGGCGGCGTTGCAGTCCAAAAACTGTGTAGCCGTGACTGAAAGCCGGTGCACTGCACTCCGGATTAGGTCTAGTCCGGAGGAGGGTGTGTCTAAAGGGCGAATTGCGAGGCGAAATGGCCTGAAGAATGAGCACCTCGCTTCTTTTTTCTTGGAGCCGGAAGAAATGGCTCACGGAAAAAACTCCTGAGCCGTCTTTTTGGTCAGATACGGCCTCAAAATCCTGACCAAAAATCTCTGTGTGAACTTACCCTAAGAATGAACAAAGCAGTGTGACGATAAACCTATTCAGGTAATGCCATTGTTACCAACTGGGTATGTGATTATATTGAGCTATTGTTGTGTTTTATGCATAAATGCAAGTATTAGTCATAAAACAAAACTCTCTGCCATGTGCATAAAAACGCAACCGCACCATCTGAATATAACCTAAAGCCTTATTCACAGGCCAATATTTTAGAACAGTTTTATCAAAACCGGGAACGGGTTGAAAACCCAAAACTGCGCAAACATATCCAATATACTTTTCCTGTATGTAGTCCCCACTCCTGGTTTAGGGCTTATAAACACTGATAAAAACATAATGTGTGAGTAAGGCTTTAAAGGGGCTCTATCACTGGGAAAAGTCATTTTTATCTAAACACATGCTTGCATAGGCTTTAGAAAGTCTATTCCACACCTACCTATAGTATGTAGATTGCTTCAGTGGTGTCTGAATAAGTCCGTTTTTATTCATATGCTAATGAGCCTCCAGCCAGTACAGGAAGTTCCCAGCAGCCTCCTCTCTCCCATTATCTTCTATGTGTGTGAAGCAAACAGGAAGCGAGTCATCAGCAGCAGCCTCCCATAGAAAACAGCAGAGAGAGGTGTGCACGATCTATCGTGCACTAGTCTAATTAGCATATGAATATAAACGGACTTATTCAGAAACCACTGAGGCAATCTACATACAATAGGTAGGTGTGAAATAGACTTTCTAAGGGCTATGCAAAGGTGTGATTAGTTAAAAATGACTTTTCCTAGTGATAGAGCCCCTTTAAGCAGCACATTCCTGCAAGACCTGCCGATGGCAAAGAAAAAAAAACTGTTGAAAACTGACATTGTTTTTGCAATGACCCCACTGAGATTCCACCTTTTCATTGTGTTGCAAAGGTTATAAGCGGAGGCCCAAACATGAAGCAATAAAAGCTATTTTTTTCCTTTAATGTGCAGATAAATGTGTTTAAATACCATCCCCTACACCGCTAAGGGAATCATTTCTAATCCTCCCTTCTGCCAAAGCCACTCATTTGGCTCAAAGAAAAAAAAAAATTAGCTTTTCCTCAACATGTGGCTCAGCCTTAAGTAGTTTTGAGCATTAGTAAAAGTAAAAAAAAAAAAAATAAATAAATAAATAAAATAAAATAATAATGTCGTAAATTACTAATAGTAGTAAAACGTTTACCTGCATTCCTGTGACTTCTGCCAATGTAAGCACTGACAGGCAAGTTATCACATACAATGAGCTCTTCATGCCAGATGCAAGTGACTTTTTTTTTTTTTTTTAAAAAAAACCTCCAAAACCTTAACTAAACTCATAAATGGATCACATACAAAGTTATGTATTAAAAGCTTATGTACATGACGATATCACGCTTTTCTATAATCATTTTTTGAGACACTTGAAACATGATCATTGACAAGCCGTGCAGAATCAGTTTGTGCTTTCTCAGGATTTTTATTATAATTTAAAAAAAAAAATGGCAAAAATTCCAGTATAAATAGACCTTGTGGTACAGTTAAAACTGCAACGGAAAAAAAATTGCACGCAGTATTGATGAGATTCTTGATTTTACACGCGGAATATGTTAAATAAATGTGTCCCACAAGTAAAATTAAGAAACTGCACCAAAAATTCATCAAAACACAAACAAGAAAGTGAGGCCTTATTCACACTTCAGTGATTTGCATCAGTGCTTGTAAGCAAAAAAACAGGAGCAGGTTAAAAACACAAGCGGAAATGTCTCCCATTATACCTTACCTCTGTGTAGTCTGCACTCCTGGTTTTAAAGCTGAAAACCACTTATGCAAATCACCATGTGTACATGTGTAAATAAGGCCTGAGTAGATGTGTGATTTCAAGGGTTAAAGTGAGTCAACGGGCAAAGGTCATTGGGTTAATTTGCTGCTAAACCCTATTTTGATGTAGAACATGTTCTAGGAACAGGAAGCGGTGATGAATGAAACAATTCAGGCAGCCAATAAATGAGCAAAGATGTGAGTCCTGGAAAGGGTTAACAGGAACCACCTGGGCTTGAGAAAACCTCTCGGGAGGGAAGTCAATGAGGTCGTTGATAGTAAAAACATGAGGGGGAAAAAGTGCCATATACAGTATATATATAGTATGTGCATGTAATAAATCTATACAGTATATTATAGGTGTGCAATAATTGCGCTGGAGACATTAGTCTTTCCCTTTCATGTACACAGCACAGTCTGCCTCCAGCTGGCTGACTAAGCTGAGGCTTTCTTGCCAAAAAGGGAGTGGTATGCACAGCTGACATCACATGAAGGCAGGCCCGGCCCACACTGCTGACGCCCCAGTTACCAGGAGGCTGGCCCACCAATCGCAGCAGCAGCAGACACAAGATGGCCTTTGAACTCCTAGAAAGCAACTTCCTCCTCCTGCTTGTGGAGAGCACACAGTGCATCACAGAATGTCAGCCCAGTGCTGCAGCACAAAGGAAAAGCCATTTTGTGACCGAAATAGAAAAGCAGAAAACACTGAAAATACTTGTTTTCCTGCTCAGATCTTCATGGCATCCTCACACATGTCCCCTGATAACAATGTCCCCTCACAAACATCTGTTTTCCTTCTCATAGATCACAGAAAACACAAGATTTTCAATAAAAAAACAGCTCCAGCTTTATCTGAGGCATTTCTCTAAAATGGCTGCCAGTCACAAAATGTACTCCAAGGACAGAGCACTGCAAGGGCTGCTAGTACAGAAAAGCCAGCCATTTTATATCTACGCTATGTAACAGCAGACTACAAGCTGTATATACCTAGAGTACCATCATAGCAATACTACTGAGAATATACAATACATATAGATCACTATTTCAGTGTGCAATGTAATATTACATGTTCTATATCATCTAGACACAGTTCTTTGTGCTCCATATATTATATCTGCCATACTATAACATTATTAACAGCTCATTTACGTCTGAGCTATATACATTTAGGGTTTGCAGGAAATGAGCTTTATGTTCACATAATATGATTCTTTGAAAGAAAAAGGAAACTGCATATTGGAAAATATAAAACTGTGCCACAAGAACCATGCAGCATCTCCTTTTTAACCCCACAATTAAAAAACAGACAATAAACAGTTAAAAGAACCACTCATTTAACCACATCAGTGCCAGGAGGGGGAAAAAAAAACAAAAAAGTGCAACAAATATAAATATAGCTGTAATATTTCCTACATACTCAGGCAAAACTGAAATACAGATAAATATACGTTTACTAGAATGTAGCAAAAAAGACACTACTAATATTAAGAAAAAATAACATTGAAGTGGTCAATAAAGGTAAAAGGACACATGAAAAAATTTTATATATATATATATATATATATGTATAAGAAAAGATGAACACTGTGTGTACAAAATCAGACTGGCCAAAGTATTATCACAGTGGACATGTCATTTAAAGGTCTGCAAAATTAGAAAAGTTCTCATGTAAACCATGGCAACCAATGTAAATATTAACACATGGGGTATGTATATGTGTATATTATATATATATGACACATATTTGTATGACGTGTGTGTATATGTGTATATAAATATACACACACGTCATACAAATGTGTCATTAAAAGAAAATATCTACAATAACAAATATATATATGTATAAGAATGTGTGCATATTGTATATCTCTGCACATATAAACAGGCCAGGATACACTGCAGTAATACAGTAAAAGGCATGGGGATAACATGGTGACAAGGAAATATATGTAAACATTATCTCCCCAGAGACATTACTGGGCTGGATGAGGATCTACTTTACTCCCAGGCTTTACCTGTGGCCTTGTGTAAAATAACATGTATGAAATTGTAACTCCAAGAAAAAAAATGGTGCAATGCAGCAGACACTACTAAAATGACAAGGTCATGTAACAAACAGCATGAGAATACACTCCAAAACATAAATATATAGGTAAAACCCTGGCAGGGGTGAGAGCAGGGTGACAGGGGGCACAGGCTGGAGGTGTCTCCGGGCCTCTCCTAAGTTTCTGAAAATACCCAGGAAAATTAGGGTGTGGCAATGAGAGTCAAGGTCAGGGCTGGGGGGATAAAAACACAAAATACAAGGTGGTCTGCAACTTTAGTGAGGCTGTAAGACTACAATTCCCAGCATGCCCTAGTGGTTGTTGTCAGGGCATGCTGGGAGTTGTAGTTTCAAAACAGCAAGGTTGCATATCAGTGAGAGGGAGACTGTAAGTGGTACCTGGTGTGTGGGCAGGGGTACAGGACAGGTGGGCTATGGATGGGCATGTATGGTGACAGGAGACATTAGCCTCCACCATCCTCCTCCTACCTGGATGCATTGCTCCGTGCTGAGCCGTCCTCCTCCTCCGTGCTCTTCTCCTTACTCTTCATCATCTTGTACCCGGGGCAGGGGGCCTGTGTAGTATGAGGATGCCCAGGTATTTACTGTCAAAAGTTGAAAGAAAGGTAAGGTCCGGCGGCTAGAAGCCTGGCATCCCCGCCGGGCACATGCTGGGGCAGGTCGGCAGCAATGGCCGCCTTGTCACAGGTATACACATCTATATACACACACTCGCTACAAGCACCATACAATCCAGCCGGGGATCGGACCCGGCCGACAAGTTTGCTTGGGTCGCCTCGCCCGGAGAGAATATTTGTGATTACGTCATCAGATAGAAAAGTGAGCAAAAAGCAAGAAAATAGCCCAAATCGTGCAGAAAAATCCCCCATAAGCAGCAGTAGTAGTGATCGGAAGCTCACCTGTCTATTCCATGGACTGATCCTACACCGGGGGCAGCGGACTCCGGAGATCGGCAAAACGCAAAAAATAGTAAAAATCGAAAAAGAGGTGAAAAATGAGTAAAAATAAAGCCGTGGGGGTCGGTAGCAGGAGAAAAGCGAGCCCGGGGGTTGGCAGGAAGACGGGAGGAAGGGCAGCCGATCAGAGCGCACAAATATGGAGGTGCGCCATGAGCTGGGAAAACAACGAGCTGACTCCTCGGCTCCGGCGCCGCTCGGAAAAAGACAAAAAAGGCACGAAATTCGGGGGTTTAGATCCTTGCAGGGGGCCCCAGGGGTGCAGCAGGTGAGGGGGGTGCCCAGGAGGGGGCCACAAGTTCTACAAAGTTGCCCTGAAGTGAAAGGGAAAGCGGTGAGCGGAGTGCGCTCTCTAAGGCACAGCCGCCATCTGTAGCTCCTTCCCAGCTCTGAGCTCTGCCTGTGATTGACACTCTGTACATTTACCCCACAACTCAGGTGATGTACTAAGGACCCACCCCCTTCATCTCCACCATCAGCACACAGGGCTCAGGAAGGGGCACCCCAGCATGGCACCCTCATACACCGGCCAGGGGCTTCTCCTTCACTACAACAGGGGTGCTACACCCTTTACTAGCCAGACACTGCAGCTAACAAGTCTCCTTTGTCTCCATTGCCTCAGTAAACGTTGCAGTCCTTGGGATAAATCACTTCCTTTGTGGACAGGAAGTCAGCCATTTTGTGAGGAAAGTGTTCTAAAATGTCTCCTTCAAGGGGTGGTGAAGCTAAACCAAGTAATGTGGGGAGTGTGAGGGGCACATGTGGGAGGAGTCATAGCCACCCCAATAAGCTTCACATTATACCAGGATTGTATGTTGCCATGATGGTGGAGTGCCACTTAAAACCCAACACCATTGAATAGCATGAAACCTTAGCAGCGTAACAGCGCCGACCTAGTGGAAGACTCCAAGTACAAATAATGTATGTACTGTATTTCAGCACAAAAAAAACCTCCTTCCCCCCAGTGTTTGAGAAGACTTTGGAGAAGCTTTAAATGGCTTTCAATCCATAGAGAGTAGACCAACAAGTGGAGCTTGGTTTGGATGATGCGCCATATGTACACACTACCAATCCAATAGTGGGCACTGGGTGGGTATTTTAATCGTTGAGACCATGTCTTGATAAAACCCATTTGGTAGAAGCTCTACATGGACCAATGGATACATAAAGCTGTGGTGTGAAAGATCTAGAGGAACTTTCAGGTCCAGATTAGGACCATTCATGGTCACCACTTTCTTCTTGCTTTTCATCGTACAGCAATAATACCTCATATCATAGGGTCCACCACTTGTCAACACCTTTGTGATGGCTTCTGCCAACCAGTAATGCCCAGTCCTACCTAAAGTAGCACCCCATTAAGCCAAGACCAAAATAGTAGTACAGTAATGGCCTACATTGCCAACCCACCACAAGCACTGACAACCAAGGACAAGACAGGCCGTTATAGGGTGAATTAAGTTTCTCTTTATTGAAAAGACTTAACAGTCGTCATTGACAGACAATTTAGTACCAAAGATGAAGTGCAAGGAAATATTTAAGAAACATTCACAATACAAGGTCATGGTAAGCAGCATTGGTCAGATCTTGGTGGTCTTGGTGCTTCAGCAATGAAGTTGACATTCACAGTCTGTTCTTGGGTTTAGTGGACTCCATTAAGCTCCATGCAGTGGACACTAGATTGACCATCCTTGGCTTCTCCTTAGTAGACTCCACGCCAACTGCACAAGGACTTGGGACGTCTTTGAAAAATCAAACAGAGAAAGGCCATTGGAATGTGGGAATTACGAGGACAAGTCACTTACCATTACAGTTTCATACATTTCCAGTCATTAGATTGATGGCATCAAACCCAAGCCCCTAAAGTAACACCCCTACCTTAGGAGCCTGCAGAGGGGTGTATTGGTTTAAGGTGCACTTAGGCCCTGGTGCCAGAACAAGACCTTAGATAGCAGTTTTATCATTTGTGCAGAGTAGGTGGGAACTGGTTTCAGATTTTGCCTTGTGGACCAGTAGTGTCAAAATCTACACCTCCAGTATTGTAATGTGGCAGGGCGGAGAGGGCGCCCACTTCAGTCAGGAGAAAAAACTATTCCCAAGTTTGTCTCCATTAACAACCTTCACTTTTACAGCCCGATCCAAGCTGCATGAAGTTTACTGCTTGACAGATCACAAATCTTAACTCTACATAGCAAGTACAGTACAATGCCAGAACCAACGCAATCTCCAGGCGATCCTACCGCTGTGCCAAAATATTCAATATAGAATACCAACAGACTATATACAGTATACAGCCATGACGAGAAATGACAAATCAAGAATTTAGCAGTTAGATCCAAGAATAACTTGCAACACGGTACAACAACGAACACTTTCCTTGCAGCAACCTGTCATTGGTGGACAAGAAGCTGTGTGAACAGTCAGCAAGTTTCAAGAATGCAGAAAGATTTCACCAGTTTTATCAGAGACATCCAATAAGCTTAATGGTGTTCAACATGCATGCATCAGCTCCTGAAGTGGGCGCTGTAACCTCTTCCAGCCACATAGTACAGAGTGGAGCCATTTTCTACTACAATGGACACATAAGCATACACAGCCATCAGTATACACAGCCATCAGTATACACAGCCATCAGTATACACAGCCATCAGTATACACAGCCATCAGTATACACAGCCATCAGTATACACAGCCATCAGTATACACAGCCATCAGTATAGCATTACACAGAGATATTCCAAGTAACCATACACTACATTAGATAGTGGTAAATGCTAGATCAATGGAGATCTCTCCTAAACATAAAGGCCTGACGTCCCCCAGCCACAAGGCCACATCTACTACATTGATGCCCATCCAAGCATGTCCCGTCTCTTCATTCAAGCTCTATGGCACTGACAAACGGCCAATATTCTCCCCATAATGCCATAGACTTTGCATGGAGAGGCAGAGTGTAGGCCTAAGCACTTCAGACAACTTACTATGGCCTCATTCTAGAGTCCTGGGCCACACAGTCCACCACAAACCTGCAGCCATCTATAGTAGCGGCATGGTGGACAAGATTAAATAAAATCCCATCCACATGCTGCGACCAAAACCTGCAGCACTGGCAATTATTGCTGTATGGTTTACAATGAAAGAAAAGGTAGAAGCTGTGGCTGGAATTGGTGGGAAACCTGTAGTTGAGCTGCAACAAAACAAAAATCCAGCTTCTGGGTGGCTTTTGCTGTAGAACTTCCCTATGGGAATTTTATACAGTGTATTGACACCACATGGCTCTAACCATGCACATGTAAAATCCATATTCACTATTACTAAAGGGTCAGCGAAGAGAGGAGAAAAAACAAAAAAACAAAGCTTTTCCATTTCAATTGGCAGGGAATGGCAGTGTTGGGGTGTACATTACAAGTGGTCCTTTTTGGATACGAGTCAGGCCACCACATCAATATACCCTTGTACTAAAATTCTGCATCCCTAACTGTGTAATGCAGGGCAGTCTTTCAGACAATCCACTGATTTCATTTTGCACTGTGTAATACTTCATTTCTCCTGTGGAGGTGCTGTGGGCAAGTTAAATACTTCCCGACAGATTTTTTTTTCCCCCCCACACAATTTGCAGCAGATTTTTGGAGGTTCCAGTAGCAGAGGGGTGGGGGTGTACAGAAGGTCAGAGGTGCCAGATAGCAGGTCACAATAGAAGCCCAATGAGATGGACATCTAATTGTGGACTAGATTCTCCCCTACTCTATGGGAAACATTACTGCAACTTCTCTCCTACCAAGCATTAGAGATGGGAGACTGCAGAAACTAAGTCTAATCAAAACATAATGACCAGATATAGTGTTACTCATGTACATACTATGCAAAGTGAGTTGAAGTCCGCCATGCTTTTAACAAGATGTAAAGCTAGCTGTCCAATCAGAATTACACAAATTCGCACAATTGTCCATCAACCCCTTCAGCATGCAATTATTTCATGATTTTTTTTCTAAACATCTCTGAATTTCCAATATTATAAGTGTACAAATAAATTGCTGCAAGGTCTCTCCCCCCCCCCCCCCCCCAAATAGGTCAAGCTATATTGGTATATTATGAAGTATTACTTTTGAGCACTTATTCTAACAAAAAGGTGACCATATTTATCTTCTTTTTAAACTCCATTCAATATGCAGGCTATATTCTATTTCAGCAGTTCAGAATTGCTAATTCAGCAATACCAATTCTGTTTCTCTTTATTTTATTAATATTGTTAAGTTACCTTAGAACGGGTTTTCTTTTGTCAGTCTCACATGGGGACTATCACTATTTCAATACTGCAGCCCATCATACATTTCTGCAGATGCCCATTACTTATTGGGCCTAGTAGCCATTGCTAAATGCCAGCCTGGAGTTCAATGCTAGGCTTCTTGCCACATATTAGCCACTTGAAGCCTTCACTATTGCATAGTTGGGGGTCTGAGGAAGAGAAGGAGTTCCCCCACTAAACACTTAAATCCTAGGTCAGTGTTGATCACGAAGAGCTTAATCTGACAGACTGAAGGCTCTGGGATCAGCAGTGAATGCTGGGATAATACAGCTGGCACCTGGTAGTAATGATACAGACACATCTTTTGTGCTCGCTCAATCAAAAAGCCATATTATTAAGGCAATGAGCTTTAACTGTTCAGTAATAAAGCATTGGGCTGGAAGGGGTTAAAAGTCTCCTTACACCAAAGTATGAACGGGGCCAAGTTGCAATGCCACACACTTCTCATAAATGGAGGGGCAAAGGGTACTCATTGGGGACAAAACACAAAAACCTAACCTTAGACAACCCCTTTTAACCCAAACAAACCCTTTGTACTTCAAGGGTCTCTTACCCCCCCCCCCCCCCCAACATTGGAAATATACTGCTGCCTTAATCCAAAAATAGTGGCACATGTATCAATAGGTTGCATGCGGCATTTGCCAGACAACCTATAGATACATGGGGTACAGTTTGTGGTGAGTTTTCTAACCTGTACAAGCCCCTTTAACCTGCATCTCCTGTGACTACATGGACCCCAAATAGTTGAGAGGTGAGTGCAGGTACACAAGCTACAATAAAAATGCCCATGAACTAAAGAGGCCAATCTCCAGTGTAGTGTAGACAAGTCCCGATGAATTACTACGATGAGTTACTATGGGCATTAAGGAAACTTTTACTCCAGTAATACACACCAGGCCTAAAAGCCCAAGGTCCCATGGAAATAAGAAAGGACTGGACCTTTAAGAGGTTTCACTCTAAACAACAAAGTGCACACTATACTTTCTGCAAGACACAAAGTTTCATTCCATTCCTACAAGAAGTGAAGCGATGCGTACATTTTGCACATACACCTTTGTATTAGGAAGAGGAAAAACAAGACAATGTAAACATTTTGCTTGCTTGTGGGTTGGCATGGAAACAGGTACATATGTGTACACAGACTTCCTGTCACATGACCTCCTCTCTATGTTGTATGTGATAACCATTCCAAGTAGAGATTACATGACCGGATGCTTGTAGAACAGCGGCCATGACTGTGGAAACCAGATCAGTTTTCGAGCAGTTATTTGTGAAGACTGATGGCCCCAATGACTATTACGGTCTACCAAGCTAAGAATACGGAGAACTGGAAATAACATCCTGCGCCTACTGAAAGGTAATGTATATGGGCCTAGGAGACAAGTGTGTGGCCTCTTGGGGGTGCACTAGTAGCTTACAGTCTGCAGGATTAGCCATGTATACAATGCCACAGCTATAGCTCAGCACTGCAACTGCTCATTACTACAGACTAAATCTAAAGAGTTTGCCATCTTGGAAACGCACATGCAATGGCTAGATGCAGAAAGTTACATTACAGAGACCAAGTCCATTGTATTATAAGCCCTACAATACAACATGTTCTATTCAATTCTAACAATTCTAGCTCTATGGGTCAAGGGGAAGTGAAGAGACGTCAGTATAAGACACACGGCCTCTCACATTGGGCCACATGTATAAAAACTGCACTCGAGTAGTAGGTTGGGCACTGAAAGCTTTACCATGCAGAGGGTTTATAAAGTGTGCATGAATGGAGTACAGGAGTCAGTACAGAAAGCTTGTCTTCTGGTATACAGAATATAGGGGCAGAATACAGTGCCTGGCATTCATCTGAATATGACATTTGGGTGAAGTATTGCAAGGCATGACAGCTGCTCGAACCAAGCACCAGCTGCCACTGAATAGCAGCTCCTCTGAAGCCGGCCATACACATTTCTCCCCGCCTCAATATGAGTGATAGGAGTGGTGCAATCCAAGATGGCCAACTCCCAGCCCAGCACACAACCTGGAGAGTCCAACAGGAGGGAACAACCTTTACTAGCAATATGACAGTTCTGCATTAAGGCTACACACCATGGAAAAGCCGCTTTATTTTGTTGCAGTTTTTTGAGCAGAATGGAGAAGTATTTCCTATATAATTCCCATTCCTTTGGCTCAAAAAAAGGGCAAAGTCTGCAAAAAAAAAAAAAAAAAAAAAAAAAAAAAGTGGCTTTTTCACAAAATAGGGCCTTAGCTGAAAAGAGATTCTGGAATTTTAATATTGATTACCTAAAATCAGACATCCTGCAGCCCTGTGAAACACCAAGTGACATATCCAACAGATACACATCAAAGCATTAGCAATAGTCAGATACCGGACCGCCACAATGTGACACCAAGGACCTACTCTAAGGAAAAGTCAACAATCCCACCATCCAAATACCACAGTCCAATAATATCCAAGTGCACAGCAGGTGACTCTGGTTAGCTGTTTGTTTAGTAGGTATTCCAAGTAATGGTAGGCACTTTCCAGCAACACATTACAAGGTCTTGTGTATGACTACATGTACATAACCATAGCAGTTTTTACAGTCAGATCATACACTACATATATAAATATATTTTTATTTATTATTTTTATTTATTTTTAAATGCCCACATTGCTTTTAGCATTGAATCTGCAATCAAATCCACAGAAGACTTGATCCCAAATAACTTGAATAGGATCAGATTCCCATTTTCTAGATTGTGTTCATGGCCTGGACACCAGTCTATAAAATATTACAAACTTATATGGAGCCATAGAAATAAGTGGGTCTGTATACTATCAACAACTGAGGACTATAAACTAAAAAACACAGACACATGATTGTGTGAGGCCCAGTTCACATCTGTGCATGGGTTTCCACTCGGGAAACACCAAATGGAAACCTAATCCGCATAAAAAAAGAAGCGGTTACCTTAAGAAACTCGTGGACACCATAGACTATAAAACGATCCATGTGGTTTCTGCACAAACAATGAGGAGAGAGGCGTGCTGCTTGCAGGGGGAACTGAATGGTCCAAACGCAGATGTGAACTGGGCCTAAAAGGGGGGGGGGGGGGGGCATTAAGGGAGCCTTGGGATAGCTACATTAATTTAGGTATCATTTCCATTTACTTTGCTTTAAGTTAGCAAAATTGAAGTTACATTCAGGACTCCATAAGTATTGCAAGTCTGATTTGCAGAAGAAATTAATACACAAAAGAGCACGACCACCCAAAACTGACAAAGCAAATAACTTTAGGATCACCCATCTATACAACAAACAAAATTTTAACAGGAAATACAGTACAAGCTGAGACATAGCCAAAAGTATATGTAAAGTGCTGCATCAGGTTTGCAGATATATGGCAAGACTAAAATCCATGAAGACATTACACAAAGTAAACGGATACTAAAGCTCAAGTTGATTTGGTTTCCTTCATCTCACTATACCAGTGAAACAGTCTGCTGTTCACTACACACAGTCATATCAGACTAGAGACATGCAAGGAATTATAGAAATAGCTAAAGGTGTTCTATAAACTAAACCAAGGCTGTATAGTCAGTAGGCCAGACCACTAACAGCCTGCCATGGTCACTCAGGAGCCAGTGACTGAACCTGTAGGACATTCTGCAACAGACTACACAATACAATACTAGTCACGGTTCATTAAAAGTCATTTTATTTTTAAGCAGTCAGCAACTTTTTCCTCTTGACTCCATAGCCGTAAACTAAACCACCCTCTAGTGATGATTTCAGAAGCCGACATCTGAAAGTCTTCTTGTACAAGTCTGTTTATAGTCCTGCGAAGACTCCATTTTGGACTAGTAGACTGCTCTACTCTATTTCAGGCACTGTAAAGTGCTGCTTTGGCTACAGACAGGTCATATTTGAGGTTTGTCAAAAATTGAAGAGGAATCTTCAGGGATATAAACAGTTTAGCATGCGATAATGAAAGGGATGAGGCATAACTGCTGGGACCGTTTTATAGTCCTTGTTTCCATTTAAGGGGTGTCTAGAATACAAGATACAACTCATGACAAAACGTCATAAGGATTTCTGGAGAGAAAGGGAACCAAATTTCAGACAGTCGTGCTTATGGCCGTATTTATCTCTCCAGTTCTCAACCCCACAAAGTTCTTATTTTTAATATTTTACAGGTTATTTGCAAAAGCATATTATTGGCGATTTTTAAGCTACGGCTACCTGTACCCCATCCATATTCTATATGCCTAGCAGACTGCACCATTATACAATAAAATATATGGATAAGTGACCACTCCCCAATACTAACTCCTAATAGTTCTATAAATGAACTAGACTTCCAATAACTTGTCTCATGTGAACAGTTATTTAGGCCCAAACTGGACAGAGCCCCGCTAACACCATACCTTGCTGCTGCTAGAACTGCATGTTTCAATGTTATATCCATTACCATGTGACCAGAAGAATTATTAGATGCGTACGGTGTTCAAAGAAAAACTCCAGTCATAACATATCAGAAGACACCCCCCCCCCAAATAAGGGGCAAATGCTTTATGCAATCTTAAAAACAAGAATTTAGCTCCAACTACATGTTTATAAAGTCGCTCATACTTGTGAAAGCTCTGTAACCACAAGACTGCACCATGTCAGCAAGAGATGTCACATTATATTCTATGACTATTGCAGAAGCTGTACTGTCAGTACTGTAATAAGCACAAAGCCACTATTTGTGCCTGAGGACCTCATGTCTGACTGGAGCTGTTCTTTAAATCTGCCCACATTTTCAAGTTATTGGTTAAAAGTGAAATACTTCACAACCAATAGCTTTTGAAGACTTAAAGGCTACAAACAAGAACAGACAACACATTGATAAAATTTAGGTAAATTAAGACAAACTTACCGAAACGCACATATCCATGTTGGTCTGAGGGGGAAACAAAATGGTGTATACACAGTTAGAAAGCAGACTACCAGAACACAGCACCACACAAGAAAATAGCTCATGGCAAAAACCAGACAGAGTGAAAACTGACAATATCTGTTTGAAAGAGGAGCTGCACACACAAAGGGGAAACCTTTCGACGGAGGCCCCGTGTTGCAGAAACAACTTTTGTGTCGCAGATTCTGCTGCGCTTTTTTTTTTTTTTTTTTTGAGCCAAAGCCAGTCGTGGATTGAGCAGAAGGGAGAAGTACAAGAGCTTCCATTATATTTATATTTCCTATTCCTTTTGAAGCCATTCTTGGCTTTGGCTCAAAGAGAAAAAAAAAAAAAAAGTCAAGCTACATTTCCACAATGTGGAGCCTTAGCCTTATTTAGGTTATTCTGCAATGTTCTGGGCACTCATAAGTATACCTCTACAGAGACAACCAATGTAATAAGCCCTAGACAGCATATACGTATCTAAAAATGTGAAGAAACACCAGCCTAGAAGTTATTATACAATAAACTACTGTATAACCAGCTTACATCCATGGGTAACCCATAAGCTTGCAAAATGTATACATCTGAAGATTAAAGACAGGACATTGTGTTCCTCTAGTCACAACTCCTCCCACATTAAGATATGGTCCTAGATTTACTATTCTAGTTATGACTAGATACTGGAGTAAGTGTGGCACGCCTAGTTTGATCTAAGTTCTGACTTGCTTGACACATGGGCATGTTTTTTGTTTTTTTTTTTCAAGGAAGAGAAGTTTAAAAATTGCGTTAGAAAATACCTGCACAAAGCAAGCCAACTACGAGGTCATGTAAACAGACCAGACCAGCTAAAATTTGCCAGATTAATCACAAATTTACCACAATAAATCTGGGCCAGTATTTCTCCTTTCAATGATTTGCCTGAAGAGCACAGTTTCCTCACAACTTTTGGGGGTGGGGGGGGATGTGTAGCACACAACTATTTTATGGGCTCACCAATTTGCTTTTTGAGAGTGAAAACAGGCGTGGTTTATATGTAGTAACATGTTATGATGTACGTTTTTGTTTTTTTAAAGTCTCAAAAAAGGGAAGGGGGTGGGGATGCACTTCAGTACATGGGCAGCAGAAAACATATGATATATAACCTGACAATGATGGGATTGTGACTTCCTTGAGGTGACTGTGCATATATTACGCATCTAGCAACAAATACATATACCATGGTGTACGGCCGCTAAAAAACAATTCAAAGTTTTACCTAAATTCTGTTAAATTAGTATAGCTTTGGTTACTCAATTATCAGTAATCCTGATTGGATAGCATTCAGTGTGAGACAGATGACATGGATGTAAATGAATTGATATAGTCCGTGTGAGCAACTTTGACATTGAGCTTTCATTTCCAATTGCTGACATCTGTGTTGGAGTCTGTCGCATTGAGCATCAGGAGTCCTGCAAATTCGACTTTTTTCGTTCAGCGAATTCAGTTAAAAAGGACGGACACCTATTATAGTTAATGGGGTCTGTTGTACTTTGTATGTGTCTGCTGTTGTAGCCGTCCACCTATCCGTTCTGGAACAGATTGACCCACAATAGTGTGAACCTAGTGCAAGTGTTACCATGTTGCAAAGGACTCCAACTCCCCTATCAAGAATACACAAGATCTAATCGATCCACCTCTATTTTCGTTAATAGTACAGTTAAAAACTGTCCTGTGCCACCCATTATTCTTCTTAGAAATGTATAAGTTGCCAGCTAAGTGTTAGCAGTTGGAGGTGTTTACCTACATAAACATGCTGACCAATGATGCTAGTGCCAGACTGTAGGGACAAATACCCTCCTCTGCAGGGTATCATGGTGGCTCAATGGTTAGCACTGTTGCCTTGGCATAGTTTTGTTTTTTTTACCACCAGCCAAGTACAAGATCCACACAGGGCTTGTATCTTCTTCCTGAGTTTGAGAAAGTATCTGCCCATATCTCAAAATAGGAAATTTACATTGCGACCCCTACTTGGGACAGTCAGTGATGACAATTATTGCAAAGCAAAGAAGATACAAGGAAAACTAACGCTCAGTTCTTCATTTATTAAAACATTTTCTGGAGGAACCGCAGACAAAGGTTGTTGCAGAATTTAATGAGAACCCAGTGGTCTGCAGTGAAACGTTCGACAAAATAACGAAGCAGAAAGTTTAGTGAAACCCAGTCTGGAAAAGTGTGATCCTACCTGGTTCCTACGTGAAAACAGCCCAAAGTCAGTGGGCCTAATGCCTTAAGAGGTTTTAGAGACAAAATTGCAGATTTGCACATTCTACCAGAACATATTTTGAACGTTTAAGAGGTCATGCCACATTTAGAACTCATTGCAACCTTAGAACTCAACTTCATAAGACAAGTTACTACTTGTAAAATTGTTAGGTTTCATCTTGCTCCTGTGACTTCACAGCCATATTTTAGTTTGGAGTGTATGACAAAGTAAGAAGGTTTGCAGGCGCTTTGTGGAAAATAAAAGCCTCATTTTCTGCTGCGACACTAATCCAGGTTTCGCAATAAAAAAAACAAACAAACAAACACTGCTGTGTACTCGCCTTATGGGAGGGGCAAATCTATACACAAGGATTACAGGCCTTGTTTGGCTACTTTGGCCTTTCCAAAATAACTTATTTGATAAAGGTCTATGTAAATACTATCATGAGTATTATCCACTGTTTTGTGCTATAAAGCAGGATTTAGAGTTGATGACATTAAATGTGGATGAGAAAACACACTTTTGCACCAATGAGACGACTGCAAGAGATTATACCTCAATAGATGATAAAATGAAGGTCCCTGCTGTGAAGAAGTTAATAGCGAAATTGCAAATAACTTCACTCCCAGAACCTTGTACACAAACACTAAAAACAACATTTCAATATGCAGCTCCACGGAAACGCATAGAGAAAAAAAAAAAAAGTTTCCAATTGCATTAGTTTTAATGGGCTTTTTAGGCTTAAAAAAAAAAAAAAAATTATATATATTATATATATTATATATATATATATATAATTTTTTATTTATTTTTAAACTTGTCCTAACATTATACTGGTGGGGTCCGACATCCAGCACCCTCACTGATCAGATGTTCACAGAAGTATCAGCTAAGTAGAGCTTCTCTCTAATTGTATTATCTGAATAGGAGTGGAGCTGGTGAAACTACTACAAAGTGAACATAGACATTGTGTAGTAATGGCAACATGGATCCAGACATCAGCTGATTAGCAGGGGTGTCAGACCAACCATATCCTAAAGATAGGCCATCAAAATATTATTTTGTACACACAAATTACTTGTATTTTCCCCCCACATTAAGTTTAGGAGTCCAATTATTCTGCTATTGGAATTTTACATAATTCTGAAAGTGTCTAGACTAAATATAAACTGCAGAAAAGAAAAAAAAAAAAAAAGTACATCTAACTTACAATTAAACCTTAACTGTAATGGGTAAAGAAATACATTCCTATACGATAATCATATGGAGATTAAATAAAAGCACATACATTGTAGTCTATCAAATAAAATAGTACTGAATAGGACAAGATTTAATAAGGATATAGTACATAAATACTTCTACAAAAACCTTACTAAGCTAATAAAAGGTTACGGGAGAAAACATACAGATATGCATGTATTTTATAATTGAGACACACACACCTGGTAAGGAGTCACTGTGCTGTATCAAGTGACAGAAGGATCTTTTCCTCATTTACCTGCGAATAAAGAAGCAGCTATTAATATGAAGCTTAATCCCTTAAAACAATACATCTCTGTACCGCAGTTACTAAGGGACTTTGGGCTAGGCTGCTGCCCTTTTACAGCTGCCTAGTCCAAATGTTATATTAACCTCATTAACCTCCCATGCCATGAAGAGTAACTGCTGGATATTAGCTCTATCCAGGGCACAAATTGCAGAAAGGTCCAATCCAGACTGTTAGTTGCTGTTGACAACATCTAAGGGCATTCAAGTGGTTTTATAAAGATGCCCCTCACACTCCATCACCCAACACAACCATCAGCTGCCAATGATTGGTAGGACAAGGGTCTGATAATGGCCTCTAAGTCTGCCATGTACGGAGGCCCATGAGGTCAAAAGTCCCAGTGGGTTGCTGGTCAGTATATAATACAGGGCAATCCCAGGTTTTGCATTAACACAGTTAGCGATAAGTTTGACATAATATTTATGCAAAAATGGTTTAGTTCACTTGCCTCCCGAAAAGGAATAAAAATAACACAAAATCCTATGTACCAAAAAATGGTACCTGGCTTTGTCTTTGAAGGTGACAGCAATATTTTAGTTTCATTATGCAAACGCTAGAAAAAAAAAAAATGTATGCAAACGATTTTTATTTCAAAAATACAAAAATTGTAAAGAATAAAATTACGGTATTTTGTGCCTGGGATGAACAGCATAAAAAAAAAAATGTGAGTTTTTTTGTTCATCATGCCTTACAAAAAAAAATAATTAAAATAAAACTACAGATCTTCCTGCACAATATGGCCTCAAAATAAGGGGAGGGAAAAAAAAAAAAAAAAAAAAGGATTTTTGTTCATTTGTGCTTTTTTTTTTTTTTTTAAATCATGTTTTAACTTTATTCTCTGCATCAACATAAGTATGTTATTTATTGTAAACCTTGAACATCGCAAAGATGTAAAGAAAAAAAACAAAAAAACCAAAGAGGCATAAATTATTTAGTACACTCTCCAAACGTTATAAAAAGTTAAGTTATTTGTGCCCCATCATAAACTACAAAAACAACCCTCATGCAGGTAAACTGATGGAGAGAGAGGAAAAAAAAAAGATAGAATAAAATAAATAAATATTGAAGTAGTTATGGCTCTTGGGAATGTTAAAAAAAAATAAAAAAAATGCTTGGTCATTAAGGCCCAAAACAGATCGATCTATAAAGGGGTTAACAGGATGTTTTTTCCAATTCCATTCAATAAAATTTGTTCCCCAGCCAACAAAAGTAACAAGATACTAAAAAGTATCGAATAAATAGTTATTTTAGCAAGACTTCATTTTCATTAATAATTTCAGATAACCTGTACATACATATATAAAAACATTTTTTTAAAAAAAATACTTACTTCTAAAAATTAATCGTGAAAACATGGCTGCACCTGAAAACAGATAAATATCTTGATTAATATAAACACCGAGTCCATCCTAAGAAATACGGCATCAAACAGGATCTAAAAGCACCAGGAGAATAGCCTTTCAATATACAGATTATAATATGTGCTATTATAAACCACATATCCTCCATCTCTAAGAAGGCTATATATGAGAGCCGTCACATAAAACAAATATGGAATATAACAAAATTAAGAAACAGATACATTGCCTGAAATCCATTGTACCGATAGTACAACAGATAATAGGAGGCATAAACTACACGCTAAATGTATATGTAATCAACACGTAGCTGACATTAAAGAATTATTATCTGAAATGTTATTACCCAGCACTGACTTATTTGTGAAAGGGTAAAATAGTCTAAGAAATTCACCCTGGGAAGAAAGTCTATTGCAGGGCGATAAAAAGGTTTTAGAATAATTTATGGGGTACTGACAAAGTTGGGGATCACTCATTATAATCAAACATATTAAGGGGGCTACAAATCATATACTATTAAAAATTAGACCTGGCGTCTAAAGAGTTAAAAGCAACCCCCTTCATATACAGACATTTATCTATACATATATATATAGCATGTCGTCTATAGCCAGATCTGTACAAAGGGAGGGAGAATAGCCTCAGTCATCCATTATGTATAAAACACTAAGAAATAACAGCAAGAACGTAGCAGAATCCTTCTAAAAGGGATAAAATGTAGTAAATGGCCGCAGAGCTGTGGGCACAGGAGCTGGCACAAGGCATGGAGGGCACAGATGCCAGGACTGTACACAACAGGCAGCCATGGAGCGTCACCAGGCAGAAAAATGGAGAAAATGGCTAAAATAGCAGGATAAAGAGTCCAATGTGGCCGTGCTGACAGCTGTGCAGCCCGGGAGAAGCTGACAGGACGGGGCTGGCCAGTATACACCGAGCCCCGGGAGCTGCAGCAGTCCGCCAGTCGCTTCTCAAGGACATTTGCTTATTTTTCTCTTCCCCACCCAAGGACAAAGAGGGAAGAAGAAGCAGCCGCCATACTCACCCTCTCCAGCCGCCATTACAGGGAGGATCTGTCACTCGGTTCTCAGGGCCACACAGGAGCCTAGGGGCCCCCAACACCTCAGCCCCTGGATCTGGGGGTTATTAGCTATCACCCCTGTTATACAGGAGCCCCAGTGTCGTCCATGGTCGGAGCAGAGCTACGAACAAAGGCAGCTGCCTTCCATCTGCCACCGCCATTTTGTGGTGCCGTTCTCTTTCTGCCTGACACACAAGCACTCAGCCCCGTCCCCCTATAACCTGCACTAGCAGTATCCCCCGAGCCCTCACCCCAGTACTCCCCCTTGGATACTGAAAACTCGGGGCTCCCTGCCTCTGTTTACTGCCCGTCTCTCCTCCCGCCATCTTGCTGCAGCTTCGTCTCTCTCCTCAGCACTTCTGCTCTCTCCGAACCGCGCTGCCTCCTTATCAACGTAGAGCGGCAACATGCTAGTCACTGTGCACCTCCCTGACGTCAGCGTCACGTGACCCGTAGGGCGGAGCTTACTAAGGAGCTCCTAGCTGAGAAGGCAGGGAGAGCAGTGAGCACATGCTGCAGGACGGGGAGCGGAGCTGGACCGTCCTGTGTGCTGGGTCCTTATGCGGACAGTCTAGGGGAGTACGAGCCATGACCTCCGGCCACCCTAGCTAAACTCAGCTGCAGACAATGGCCTCGGCATGGACAGAAGGAGCGCTCTCCTTCTTCCTTAAAGAAACGCGCTGATTGGTTCATGCTGTGATACAGTCATTGGCTGAAAGTGTGTGACAGGCGCCACGGAACAACCAATCAGCACTCTCCCTAACTACAGAAGACAGCGCTGATTGGTTGTTATGGGTGCCTATCACACAGTTACTGGCTATGTCTATGTACTCAGGAGCCTGAAGTAACCAATGAGCTCTTTACCTTGTTGGAAGGGAAAGTGCTGTTTGGTTTCAAAATGGCAGAACTGGCCTCAGAGCAGCAATGAGGAGTCTGGAGTGTCACTTGAGTGGAAGCTCTGAAGCTGCTTCAGTCCTATGTCAACTACTATACTCCTTCCTGACACAGCCCTTGTAGATCCCCTCACCATCCAGAGCTCCTGCCATCTTGTATCTCCTCTCTAAGCTCGTGATCCTTTGTACCTCTCCTTCCCAGAACCTGTTACCTTATGGTTCCTCAGAGGCTTAGCTTCAAGCGTCTCTAAAATTCGCCCGTTTCTCACAGTGGAAACATCAGAAACCCTCAATGTTGCTCTGATTCTGTCTCGTCTTCACTATTAAAATTCTCTTCTAATTGGACTTCCTCTTACTAAATTCTCCCCACTACAACCTGTCCTGACTGCAGCTCCAGACTCATCTTTCTGTCAAACTGGTACACAGATGCCTACCTTGTGTCAGTCGATGTGTTGGTTGTCCATCCATCACAGAATACAATCTGAAATTATCACTCTGACCCACAAATCCATCCATAGCGCTGCACCCCCTATATCTCCTCTCTTGTCACTGTCTACCCCCCTAATCGTCCTCTCCGGTCTGCCATTGACCTTAGACTTGCATCCTCTGTTATTTGAGCATCCCACTCCTGTCTCCAAGAGTTTTCTCAAGCTGCTCCAGTGCTCTGGAACGCTTTACCCTGGACAACCTGATTAATTCCCAACTACAGCAGCTTCAAAGCTGCCCTAAAATCACTTCTGTTTGGTCATACTTATCACAAGACCTGACCAAATAATGTGCGGAGCTGTAGAACAATTACACTTTTTATCCTTCTTCCTCTGTTCTTCAGATCCCGTCCTCTCTAACTAGAAGTTACCCTGCCCTCCTTGTACTTAGTATCTGTTTATTCATACATACTGGCTGGTGACGGGTTCATACAGCTTCAGTTACACAACCTTTTCTATTAAAAGATGGCTGGACCATTGTACCAAACAAGCCCTCTGACCTCTTGTGCCCCCTTACCTCCTCATAGATTGTAAGCTCTTGTGAGCAGGGCCCTCACTCCTATTGTTTGATATGTTTATTTCTTTGTCACATTACAATGTCTCATTTTGTGTCCTCTGGTTTGTAAAGTGCTAAGGAATATGTTGGCACTATATAAATAAAGTTGTTATTATTATTATTATGCTCCTGGTCCCAGATGCAAAATCTGTAACAAGGCCCCTCTCTACTCTGTGCTGTTTAGAATAGTGCTATATTTTATGTCTTATGAGGTCCAATTGCATCTGTTATCCCTGCAACCCCTATACCTATGCTCCTGGGTTGCCCTGTGATCCAAAGGAACAACCTATAATCTTGGCTTTTGAGTCCCACCAAAGAATCCCAGTCACTTCTTATCCTCAGTCCCGTTAAGTTAGGTTCACACCTGCACTGGTCTCGACAGAGAGCCAGACCCTCAAAACAGCAGTCACGCGCGGACCCCATAGACTGGCGGGTTTCTGCCATTTTTATACTAAAACTGGCAGAGAAAAAATCCCTCCATGCAGGACTTTTCTCTCCACCGATTTTTGGTGGTTTCTGTGGTGAAGTCTCTGACGTGGATGTGAACCTAGCCTCACATGGTGGAAAGTGAAGAGGAATTTAAGGTGGTCCACTGCATCAGATTCCTCTCCACTTTTTGGCCCTAAGCAGAGATTCAGCTTTCCACCAAGGGTACTGAAATAAAGTAACGCCCTTCATTGCCTCTCAATGAAAACAATAGGGGAAAGACTGAGGCTGGAATTTGAGGCTGATTTTTAGGAGGAATCCACCTCAAAATCAGCTCAAAATTCCTCCATGTGAGCATACCTTAAGGCTAAGGACCAATCCTTAAAAGGGTACTCCCACGTCGCATACTCACCAGTCTTCTTTTCTTTGAAATCTTCTGTCTTCCGGCTTTGTTTCGTCATTGGTGGGCGGGGTCACATATGCAAAGCCAAGCGGCGAGATGCCGCCGGCCCTGCGTGCGCACTCATAGACCAGTCTATCCTTCACAATGCAAATACAGACCCGACAGGTCTGTATTCGCTGCACTGTGAGATGTCATAACAGTGTACCACATCGCTATTTTAGTAACCTTTACCTTAATTTTTATCTTTCTTTCAATCTTCATGTGGTGCATTTAATTTGGGAGCACTATAATGGGCACAATTACTAATATATCACACTGAGAAAGTACTTCTGGGGCACTATGAGGGGAACTGTTAGTAATAGGGCACCGTGAATGATGAACTCTGGGCAAGCATTATTACTATTGGAGGCACACAGAATGAGCATTATTACAGTGGGATCACTTTACTAATAAAGCACACTGAGGGACCACTATCACTATTTGGGGAAGTATAGCAGGCACTATTAGTTATGAGGGAGTATTATTACTATGGCAGGCGGTATCACTGTTACAGGTACAATTCACTGTGCACAATTATTTTTGGGACGAGTGAAGAAAATGAGGAAATAGAGCGACTACAGTCAGAGGTAATGTCGCCTGTCATTGGTTTCCTAAGGAATGCATCTGTTCAGTACTGTAGTATTTTGGCAATGGATTAGACTCTCACACGCCCATTGGCTCTGTACAACTGGAACCGTGATTCGTCAGACCATGCCACATGCTGCCATTGTTCCATGGTCCAATGACAATGGTCGCGGGCCCATGCCAGTCTTTGAGCTCTGAGTTGCACAGTCAGCAAAGGGACACGGGTCGAGCATCAACTGTTGAAGGCTATGCGGTGCAGTTCTCGGTGTACAGTCCTGATGGAAATGGGGTCCTGGCTTCCCACATTCAAATCGGCAGCAGTTTGACCCACAGGAGCCCTGAGAGCCCTGTACGACTCTGCAGAGGTGACATGACGTTCGTTCATCAAACATTCATGGTCGACTGGTGCGCCGGTTTACGTGGCTGCCAACATTGTCTCTGCAATATTGCAGGTCCACCCAAGACACTGTTCACCTCGGAAGCCCAAATTCCTGGGTAATCTCCAAAATGCTATGCCCCATGCGTCTTGCACCAATTTCCATCCCACGTTCAAAGCCACTGAACTCGCGACATGCTGCCATGTTCACGAGACACCTGTCTGCATCTCGTCACACTGTTTGTACGTCATATCCGACACAACTGGCTCTGGGACACACCTTCCCGTGACTTTTGGCCACTGAGTGTAGATAAAACACATTCAGGATTATGGCCTATATGATTATTGACAACTACTGATATTCCAGCTGTATGATCTGCTGTTGTCACTAAATGTGATCATACACATAAAATAACCGTTGGTTAATCTCTCAGCCTCAGTTATTTCTGCTGACTCCCCTTATCAATTTAGAAAACTTAAGATTCAGCCGAAGGGGTAGCTAAGAACCAGTGGCGTAACTAGGAATGGCGGGGCACCCTGGCGAAATTTTGTCAGGCCCCCCCCCCTCCCCCAACCAATGTCGAAGACCCCAACGACTGACCCCCCCCCACATTACTGCTCACTCTATTAGCCCCCATAGTGGCCCCTGCACACAGTATTATGCCCAATAGTGGCCCCTGCACACAGTATTATGCCCACTGTGGACACCCATGAACAATTATTATACTCTGGGGTCTTTTCAGACCCAAGAGTATAATAATCGAAGACCCAAGGGGGGGATACAAACATAAAAAACCACTGTCACTTACCTATCCGCGGCTCCTCTGCAGTCCTCTGTGGTATCAGCCATCTTCCTTGACGTTCGAACATCACATGCAGGCCCCGATCATGTGACATCAGGGACCTCACAGTAGTAGGCCAAAAGCCTGCCAGGAGCATGGAAAGGTAAGTAACACAGTATTTTATGTTTGCTTACCCCTACCGGGCAGGGCCGGCGTCAGCGCACGGCATAGTCGGGCAAGTGCCGGGGCCCACAGAGCCTCTGGGGGCCCCCCGGCACTTGACTGTCAAGATTTCAGCTCATCGGCGTCCGTCCGCCGATGAGCTGGAATACATACGCGATTAAAGCAGGAGCTGTGAGTTCAGCTCCTACTTTAAAGCTCCGGCCCGGCTTGCGTGTGTAGGCGCGATGACGTCATCACGCATACACACGCAAGCCGGGCCGCAGCTAAGCAGATGCTGAACTCACAGCTCCTGCTTAGCTCCGGCCCGGCTTGCGTGTGTAGGCGCGATGACGTCATCACGCCTACACACGCAAGCCGGGCCGCAGCTAAGCAGGAGCTGAACTCACAGCTCCTGCTTTAATCGCGTATGTGACTGGAGAGAGGAGCGTCAGGGGATCGATGGAAGGTGAGTGATGGAAGGTGAGTATAAGTGTTTGTTTTGTATTAAATATAAAGGTGGAACATAATGAAGGGGGCCCATGAAACTGGGGGGCAAATGAAGGGGAGGGGGGGAACGGCATGACACTGGGGAACATGAAGGTGGTGGGGAGAGAACGGCATGAAACTGGGGACAAAGATGGAGGGGGCCCAATGAAACTGGGGGGCAAATGAAGGGGAGGGGGGGAACGGCATGACACTGGGGAACATGAAGGTGGTGGGGAGAGAACGGCATGAAACTGGGGACAAAGATGGAGGGGGCCCAATGAAACTGGGGGGCAAATGAAGGGGAGGGGGGAACAGCATGACACTGGGGCAGATGGGGGGGTGGAACAGCATGACACTGGGGCAGAGACGGGGGACATGAAACTGTTGGCAGATGAAGAGGGAGAACGTGATGAAACTGGGGACAGAGATGGAGGGGGGACATGAAACTGGGGGCAGAGGAAGGGTGTATATGAAACTGGGGGAGAGATGGAGGGGGGCATATAATTTACGGGTGACTGTAGGAGGATTGTACTGTGTGGGAGCACATGATAAATGAATGAGAATGGGTGGAATCAACAAAAGTGGGTGGAGCCAAATTTGCCGCGGCACGCAAAGCGCGCCGCACATTTTGCTCCCCTTTCTTCTCTTTAAAAATTGGGAGGTATGGCGTTGGTGACGCCACACTCCTGCATGACGTCACTTGCTTCATCTACGACGCACAGTGTCTCGACTCCCCCCGCCTCCTTTACAAGGGGGCCCACTGAGGCTCTGTCGCCCAAGGGCCCATAAAAACCTGGAGCCGGTCCTGCTCCCGGGCCTTCAATAATTATACTCGTGGGTCTGAAAAGGCCCCCGAGTATAATGATAGTGTTTGTGGGGTCTCTGGTGTCACTTACCGATCCCAGTTCCTGCCAGGATCGGTAAGTAAATAGGGCCCGTTACCGGCTGAAGTAACTCCAGCCGGTAATGGCCTATTAAGAAAAAAAGAAAATGCAGTGGTAGCGGCTGTCACCGGGCTCCTAATGTCCCAGGCCCTGTGGCAGCTGCCACTGCTAAGAGCTTCTCAGTGATCATTGAAAGGTTCACCACATAGACTCCCATCAATGAAATCTTCTGAGATGTTACTATGAAGTATCAGATACTTTCTTACATGATAGGTGCACTCATTGTTGGACTGGGGTGCCTAAGAGCCACTAGTTAAATTCATTCATGAGACACAGTCTAGCATACCTCCCAACTTTTGAAGAATCGAAAGAGGGACAAAATGTGCGGCACGCGTAGCGCGCTGCGGCAAATTTAGCCCCGCCCACTTTTGTGTTGACTCCGCCCACTCATTAATTTTTCATGTGCCCGCACACAGTATAATCCTCCTACAGTCACCCGTAAATTATATGTCCCCCCCTTTATCTCTCCCCCAGTTTCATATACACCCTTCATCTGCCCCCAGATTCATGTCCCCCTTCCATCTCTGCCCCCAGATTCATGTCCCCCATCTCTGTCCCCAGATTCATGTCCCCCTTCCATCTCTGCCCCCAGATTCATGTCTCCACATCTCTGCCCCCAGATTCATGTCCCCACATCTCTGCCCCAAGTGTCATGCCGACCTCTCCATCTCTGTCCCTAGTGTCATGCCGTCCTCTCCTTCATCTGGCCCCAGTTTCACATTCCACCTCCACATTAAACTTACCTTCTCCTCCGCTCCCTCGCCGCTCTCTGCGCGCCTCTCTCGCTGACACATATGCGGCTGAAGCGAGGAGCTGACCTGTGTCAGCTCCTTGCTTTGCCGCTGCCGCCGGTTACTGGCTTGTAGACGCGATGTGTCACATGACACATCACATCTACAAGCCAGGAGCCGGCGGCAGCGGCGAAGCGAGGAGCTGACACAGGTCAGCTCCTCGCTTCAGCCGCATATGTGTCAGCGAGAGAGGCGCACAGCGGCGAAGCGAGGAGCTGACCTGTGTCAGCTCCTTGCTTCAGCCGCATGTGTGTTCAACTCAGATCTGCGTCCTCTGGACGCAGATCTGAGTTGAAATCGGGACATACCTCCCTCCAACCGGGACCGCGGGACATGTCACCCAAATCGTGACTGTCCCGCGGAAATCGGGACGGTTGGGAGGTATGGTCTAGCGCTACATGACACTTGTTTGCGAATTCCTGAAACTGCACCAACACTCATTAACCTTTTCATGACCAGGTCAATTTTCATTTATGTGTAGAGCCATAACATTTATATTTTCCACTTGGAATGGGGACTTATTTTTGGCAGGACAATTTATACTTCATAATGACACCATTTAATACTCTGTACAATGTACTGTGAAGCTGGAAAAGAAAAAAAATCAAAATTAGGGGTAATTGGAAAAAAAAACAAAAAAAAAAACGTCACCAGGTTTTATGGGTTTTGCTTTTACTGTGTTCACTGTGCAGCATGATTGACATTTTAAGTATATTCTGCAGGTTATTACGATCCCAGTGACACCAAATTTATATACCGTAGTTTTTTTTATGTTTTAATCCCTTGGGGGAAAAAAGTAAAACTTTGGAAAAAAAATCTTTGCATCGTCATATCTTTTTCTATGTAAAGGGTCTTTTTTGTTGACACTGCAGTTCTTATTGATACTATGTTGGGGAATGTATGATGTTTTTGATTTTATACATATACAGTTAGGCAAGGAGTGTTTTTCATTTAATTTTTTTTATTTTGTATATTGCAATTATTTTTTTTACTTTTAATGTTAGATCCCAATATATTGCAATACTACTGTATTGCAGTATATTGTAAAACTGGCTGCATTTAATAGACATATACTGTTAACAGGCCTAGCAGCCTTCAGTAGGCTTCCGGGTGTCATAGCAGCAGATCACTGCCATAACGCTTTGGGGTGTGGGCGGGGGGGCTTGAGGGCATCTGATCTGATTTAAGCTTTAAATAATACCGTCGCAATTGTCCACTGCATCTAAATGGTTAACAGCTGGAATCAGTGCAGGCGCAGCACCCATCAGAATTGTTGCATATATACATCATTCTTCTGAAAAGGGTAATACGTGCCTAGTCCTTGCCTCATACCATTTCTGTACTAGGGAACCTGTCAGTAGCCTGCTGACTCGCATACGTCACCGGTGATGTTCTGTGTTCTTTCCTGTGACCACTGAAGCCACTGATTGGCTGCAGGGTTCACATGCAGTGAGATACAAGTTCCCGGGTACCAGTGGCGTAACTAGGAATGGCGGGGCCCCGTGGCGAACTTTTGACATGGGGCCCCCCCGACACCGAAGATCTCGACCGAGTCCCTCCTACGCATTCCTGCGCGCTCTATTATGTCCCATAGTGGCCCCTGCACACAGTATTATGTCCCTTAGTGGCCCTTGCACACAGTATTATACCCAATAGTGGCCCCTGCACACAGTATTATGTCCCTTAGTGGCCCCTGCACACAGTATTATGTCCCTTAGTGGCCCCTACAGGACTAAATACTGTCACCGCTGACCACTATACCAGGACAAATTGTGGATAAAAAAAAATCTGGTCATGTGCATTACAATTTAGTAACTCCATGTGCCTCATATTAATAGAAGTTAACCCCATCATCTCCCTCACATTAACCCCTGTCTGCCTCACCATAAGAGTTACTGATATGTGAGAGACATGGAGGTAATAATAAAGTATCTTCATTATTATTACCCCCAAATGTCTCACATATCAGTAACTCTTATGGTGAGGCAAACAGGGGTTAATGTGAGGGAGATGATGGGGTTAACTGCTATTACTATGAGGCACATGGAGTTACTAAAACACAAGTAATCCCCCAAATGCCTGATAGTAATAAGTAACCCCAGTACGTACCTGTGTAGCTTCAGTTTCATTTTCCTGGAGCAGCTTCTTCCTCTTCTCTTCTGTGCAGGACGGAAGGGATAAGCCCCGCCTCCTCCTCTCATTGGTGGGCAGAGGACAGCAGAGAAAGGGAGGGGGGAGAGAGGGGGGGAACGTCCTGCAGCGCTGACAGGAGCCAGACCTGCAGCTCCTGTGTCTCAGCCGTTGCTGCAGCTTCGGGGCCCCCTGTTGGTGGAAAGTATTCCACCAACAGGGGGCCCCGATCATTATACTCGGGGGTCCGAAAAGACCTCCGAGCATAATGATAGCAGCAGTAGCAGCTGTCACCGGGCCCCTAATGTCCCGGGCCCTGTGGCAGCTGCTACCGCTGCGATGGTGGTAGTTACGCCACTGCCGGGTACCACTAGACCGGACAGCGGCATGGGACACCAGAGTACCGGGGACAGGTGAGTATGATCTTTTTTTTATTTTCCTCTAAAAGGTGAATCCCAGAGAGGAAAATAAGTGATTGACTTGCCTCTGTGCCGATATATTATCTTCAACTGATGCTTCCATATAATAATAAACTGCATACTTTATTACTTCATCTACCCAGTTTATTATATTGATGTGTAGGCTGGTTGAGATTTTGTCTATATGCATGTTGTACAGTGAAAGTACTGTGCCGTACGCTATTCGTGCAGGGGGTGGAAGGGCTGATGGGCCCAGAGGGGGATTTGAATTACAGGACTTTGCTATCTCCTGAGCTCTCATTGAAGTAAATGGGAGTGTAGCTGCCTACGTTCAACTTGATTGCATTTACAATGAGGGTAAAGTACCCCTGTTCTCAGGAACGGCAGGGGTCTTAGAGGTCAGAGGATGGATCGAGGATAACTATTCTTTATGTGCTAAAATCATAGTATACTATAAATAATTATTGCTTATATACGTGTGTACTGTCCGTGTTGTCCACAGACAGCACACATTCCTATCAGTTGATGAATATGTTCTGTCCATGGTAGATCCATTTTTCACATTTTTTTTATTTTTTTTTTTAACTAGATTGCTTTATTTTCAACAGTTTTGGATCCGTGAAAATCAGACTGAAAATTGATGGCATCCGTGTGGTATCCTTAATTTTAGAGAAAAAAATAGATTATACTAGAAAAACTACTTTTAGGCTAAAACCTCACATAGCACATTTTATTTTGTTTTTTTTTCTCCACTTTTCTCTGTGTGTTTTCCTTCCATTATTAAATCTATAGAGAAAAATGCAAACATGCATAGATTACTAGAGCTAGTGCTACACTGTAAGATAAAGAGCTCAACAATAGTCAGCAAGTAACAAGCAAACTGTGCAAACGTTGTTGGTTGCATGATTTGTCTGAGACTTGGTTTTGCACAACACGTTGCTACAGTATGTAGCCCTATCTTGAGATGGCCATTCACACTCTTTCATTACAAACCTATTGTGGCTATTAAAAAAAACTGAACATTAGAACACAGGATAGGTCATCAGTATATTTGTTATCTGTAGGGTTCAGACACCTGGGCCCCACACAGATCAGCTGGTACAGTAACACCTAGGCACTGTAAGATGGACAGGGAGCACGTGCTGTAACGAGAAAAGTCCTGCAGTCTTGTCCACTGCTCTGTGGTTCTCCTACTACTTGAATAGGAAAGCCTTCATATGTCCAGTAAGTGCTGACAGTATCAGATTGTGTATGCGCTCCTTTGACAAGGGAATTATATAATCCAGTACATTCATGAATGTCTAGGAGGAATAATAGAGGAACAGCATAACAGATCATTTTAAGAAAAGATGCTCCAGAGTTGTTATTTCATGATGACTACAAGTATTTACAGTACAAGGGCAGATATGTCAGGAGCTGAAAGATGTTTTTGAAATAAATAGTTCTTAAAGGCTAAGATGCAATTCTACACTTTACTCCAGTGAGGGTAAGGGTATGTTCATACAACGGAAATAGGAATCTAAGGCAGAGTTCCCTCTTAAATTCCTTTTCATTGTTCACCCCTCTGTCTTTCTGCCATGACTTTCACCCACAGGTTCGGTTCAGATGAATGGGTGTAATGAGAGGAGTGGCTTGTGTCATGGGCTTCACAGCTGAATCAACTGTAGGCAGGGGCGTAACTTTAGGGGGTGTAGTCTCACCGGGGCCCAGGAGCCTTAGGGAGCCCATAAACACTGTCATCAGTATTGAGATTGCAGCTTCCATCTGGCCCATAAACCAAGGAGACCCAAAGGTTCGGGGGCGTTCACACTACCGTCAGTGTCCGACAGGTAGTGTCCGCTCCTAGTGTCCGTTCAAAATCTTGCACGGACATTAGGAGCGTACGCTAGCTGTGTCCGTGACACTTTTCATTCATTTAAATGGCGATCGGGTGCGTTCTTTTGCACTCCGTGCCTGTCCTTAAGTGTCCGTTGGTATAGATGTCCGACTTTTCAAGCGGACAGAAAAACCCGGCATGTAGGTTTTTTCTGTGCGCTTGAAAAGTCGGACATCTTTACAAACGGACAGTGAAGGACAGGCACGGAGTGCAAAAGAACGCACCCGATCGCCATTTAAATGAATGAAAAGTGTCACGGACACAGTTAGTGTCCGCTCCTAATGTCCGTGTGAGATTTTGAATGGACACTAGGAGTGGACACTACCTGTCGGACACTGACGGTAGTGTGAACGCCCCCTTACCCTAACCACACTAAGGATGATTAAACTCCTTAGCACCCGTAACCGTCACTATCAAGAATTTTCTGTAGGGATGAGGTAGGGTCCCCCAAACAAAAGATTTCACTGGGGCCCACAAGACTTTAGTTATGCCACTGGCTGTGAGAGCCTAGGCAAGACTGAGCAGGGCGCCTATTTTTCCAGTGTCCTGAATTGATCTCTGCCCCCGATTGAATATAATGGGAGGCAGAATCAGGGCATAATCCTCCCCAAAATCATCACCAAAATCTTTCATGCGATCAGAGCTTAGGATACATTTTCAGGTTTTGTTGATACAGTTTCTGAAGCTGAAATCAGGAGTTGATCATTAAGGATTGGACTCTATAAAGTGCAGATGATACTTCTTTATTTTATTCAATGAACTCTTCAAAAGCATGTGTCTTCTACGTTTGATCAGCAATTATTCTATTAATAATCAATTAATAAGCGTCCAAACTAAGCATCCAGCCCCACAACCATCACCCAGCCCGAAGCCCTGCCCAACGACGGCGACCAGTGGATGAGCAATGTGGTGAGTATTTCTATTGTTTACATGAATATATGCTGTCATACATATATATCATATATGTGCAAAATTATTTGGTTAAATGCATCCTTCACCTTTTGTGGCACATAGACCCCATCATTATTAACTGACTGGTTAAGGTCATACACATAATTTGGACATTGTTCAAACATCTCGAGAACATTGTGCCATTTATATGATGGGGTCCCAGCTTGCATATGTTGGGGGAAAAAGACTGGAGTACAACAGGGGACACCTCTGGCAGCAGTTTTCTGCACCCTCCTAATTCAGAATACATGCACAATTGACTAAGGACCGGTTCACATCTGCACATGGGTTTCCGTTCTGTTCCCCTGAATAGAAACCTAATCCGCATAAAAAAGCAGTTACCTAAGGAAACCTACAGACCCCATAGACTATAATGTGGTCTGTGTGGTTTCCACACGAAAAATGTGGAGAGAAAAGTGCTGATTGCAGGACTTTTCTCTCCGTATTTTTCATGCGGAGAGGGGAACGGAATGCCCCGAACGCAGATGTGAACCGGGCCTGAGCTAAGTGTGCATATGTACAGCGGTCGGCCAAATGATCATTGTGCAGGCCCACAAACCGCAATGGCAGTATTTCTTTTCTTTCTTCTTTTCGCTTGAGGTGAGATCATTTCTTTCTGTGAAATCATTTTCATTACATCCAAATATCTCAGCAGAGAGAAGTATTTTCATCTGGTTGTGGTGCACATTATTATATGACAGCTGAGCTACTGTATGTCACTTCTGTAGAAAGTACATTCTGGGTGTTGTACGTGTTGTGAATTACAAGTTGTCTCCTTAAAAAGAGCTCTGTAGGCAGATATGTTATCACTTGCTGAGGGGAGGCATCTGTAATAATGGTGTCGTTAACCATGAAGTGGTGTGGTGATTTCTTGCTACAGTAAAATCCTCGGTATATCTTTGCTACCGCGAACGCAGTCGCTTTAATTCTTTTCATATGGACTAAATTGCTAGATCTGAGAGAAGTTGAATTTGATGCGCCTATGTTTTCCTCCATGTCTACTAAGTACTAAGTATCTATGACAACCACGATGTTCACCAGAAGATATGCGCAGACATTTTGCTTCTCGACTTCGAAAAATGACAAGAGAATCTCTATTAGGAATAATTTGAGTTGTTAGAAGGTGAATATAACCATGGAACTCTCCAATAGCTGCAATTCAGTGACGTGAAAACTCTGAGGGGCCATTCACATGGAGTTTTCGGCAAGGATTTTGGTACTGAATCCGTGTCAGAATCCACGTGGAAAAAGCGCCTCCCCATAGAACAACAGACCATGCGTTCCGCTATCTTCCTAATGCCTCCTTCATGCAGATTCTGCCTGCAAAAACCAACGCAGTCAATGGGAGGCAGAAAATCCACGTGGAATTGGCAAAAACCATGTGGAAAAACCACTAGCAGTTTTTTCAAGGTCCATACACTGTCCTGCAGGAAAAAAAATATTTCCTAATTCCTGAAGCTGATTTTTTCCTCACCAAAAAACTACATGTGCACGGAACCTGAAAGGCAGAGTACCTCATTGGGGCACATTTATTAAGCCACGTGGATGATTGTTTTGGCATAATTTGCCACTTTTTTTTTGGGCAACTATTTTCCTTGACGTTTCCTGCTGTGCTTTATTTATGACGCATTTGCACCTTTTTTTCCATGTTATGCTGCCCTCGCCACTTTTGAATTTTGTTGGGGTATGGGGGCAAAGTGGGTTTTTATTACTTCTGCCTTAAAAAAAATGCAAAAAATGCAAATTGTTTCAATTTTTGGACTCCATGCTGTGTAGTGATTAAAAAAAAATCCCCCGGCTACTTAGGCCCCCTGGTGTTCGCTTACCTGCAAAGATCTGCTACTGCTCCCCCTTCTTCTTGGTCCGTTCCTCTCTCATTGACATGCTTTCAGAGCTCTGTGCGCGCCCCCACCTCCCTAGGCTAGTGTTAGAGATGATGGGAGTAGGCGGGGCTTGTTGTGGCTTAGGAGAGTGTGGGCAGGGAGAAGTGAGTGCATCACTCACATCTCCCCTCCCAGTACCCGCCCACACTTTCCTAAGCCACAAGCCCCGCTTTCTCCCAGCATCTCTAACACTAGTCTAGGGAGGCGGGGGTGCGCAGGGTGCTCTTAATCATATCAATGAGAGAGAAGAGGAGCGAGAAGAACAGGGAGCGGCAGCGGATCTGTGCAGGTAAGTTGAGCGAAGTTTGCGAGTAGATAGATACTATCTACTCTTCTGTTTCCTCCCTGCTGTGCCATATACTGGACTTTGCTACATCTCCAAGTCAATGTACAGTAGTATCTATCTATTCGCAAACTTCAGTCATGGCTTATTATATGGCGAGTGCCTCATCATCCTCACAGCAGCGCAGCACAGAATGATTTACCGCAGCCTGCCACTCTTCTGCTTCGTCCCTGTTTTACCATATACTCAGCTTTGCTACATCCGAGATGTAGCAGAGCCAAGTATAGGGCACAGCAGGGAAGAAACAGAAGAGTAGTCTTAAGGGAGTTTCGAAGAGTACTCGCTCATCTGATACTATAGCTTTTCTCACAATGATTGGCCAGTAGCCAAGCATTGTGGGAAATAACCTCCGACCTTGATCCCGTCGGAAAAGAAGGGGGTTTGGAATTACGATTACGATCGTGAAATTTACTCGATCACCGATCGGAATCCGAACATTTCCCATCCCGATCTCTCAACCCTAGACAGCACTCTAAAAGATTTGATCTTGCTTTTACTTTACAACATCAAATATTCATAATGACAATGACATGACAATGAGAGTATTTTACTGTACATGAAGTTAATTTCTATTGGGAAAGACTGTACAAGTGACAATACAATGGACATGCAACAGTTTTATGTTTTGCAATACCAAGCACAGCCACTATACAATTTATGACGCTGTGCTTGGTAACCAATGTAGAGGCTGCAGTGGTCATCCGAATGGTGACGCTTCTTCAAACAGCTGATGGGTGGGGGGGTGATGGAAGTTAGACTGATCTTATATAGATGATCTGTTTTATGGCTAGTTCATCAGTATTATACACCATGATCTAAATTCCCAGTCATAATTTTCTTTTTCTTTTTTTTACAAATTAAAAAATAAAAATCCACTATTGCAAATTTTTCTGCACAACGGAGTTTCTAAACATTTTATAGTTTGTAAAGAAGTGAATAAAGTCATTTGTTGAATGTGTATCAGCAAAAGTTACATTTACTGACATCAATAGCTATTTCAATCAAAAACATTTTAACAAGGCAAGTTGCATGTTAACACAGGACCCCTTTTTTTATATCACCTTCACAATTCTTGCATACATTGAACTTGTGAGTTTATGGATATTTTCTGATTGAATTTCTTTGTAGGATATCAGAATAGCCTTCCAGAGCTGCTGTTTTGATATGAACTGCCTCCCACCCTCATAGATCTTTTGCTTCAGGATACTCCACACGTTCTCAATAGGGTTGAGGTCAGGGGAGGATGGTGACCTCAGCATCAGTTGTACTTCTTTTATTCCCATACCAGCTAAAGACTCAAAGCTATTATTTTCTGCATGAGATGATACTTTGTCATACGTGAAGATGATTTTGCTACGGAAGGCAAAGTTCTTCTTTTTGGAAGAAAGTGGTTAGTCAGAAACTCTATATACTTTTTTAGAAAGTTGTACCAGCTGTTTCCACATGGTTCCGGGCCAAAACATAACTCTGCCACTTTTTTGAGACATGGTGGCCATCCACCAACCATTGACTGTTTCATCCATGGTTTCACAGCACTCATCGGTAAACAAGATTGTTTAAAAATTAGTCTTCATGCATGTGTGGGACCACTGCAACCGTTTCTGCTTATGAGCACTGTTTAGGGGTGGCTGAATAGTAGGTTTATTAACAACTGCAAGCCTCTGAAGGATCCTACAACTTGAGGTTCATGGGACTCAAGAGGCACAAAGCAGCTTCAAATACCTGTTTGATGCTTTGTAATGGTATTTTAGCAGCTGCTCTGTTAATCCGATTCATTTGTCTGGCATAAACCTTCCTCATTTTGCCTTTATCTGCACAAACCCGTCTGTGCTCTGAATTAGCCACAGATCTCTTCACAGTACAATGATAATGCTTAATTTTTTGGGAAATATCGAATGTTTTCACACCATGCCCAAAGCATTGCACTAAAAAGACTCTTGTTTAGAGGTGAGCGAACACTATTCGAAACAGCTGTTTCAAATAGCACGCTCCCATAGAAATGAATGGAAGCGGCTGGCACGTAGACTTTGCCGGCGGCCGGCCGCTTAACCCCCCCATGCCGGCTACGTCCATTCATTTCTATGGGAGCGTGCTATTCAAAACAGCTGTTTCGAATAGTGTTCGCTCATCTCCATTCTTGTTCTTTCCCATATTGCTTGAAACCTGTGACCTTCTAAAGAGAATCTTTCAGGTCCTCGGGCACATGCCGTGTAATACACCACTAGAAAGCCGACAGTGCACTGAATTCAGCACGCTATCGGCTTTCCCGTTATTTGCCCCTGCTGAAGAGCTATCGGTGACATTACAGTATTTCTTCAGTTTCAGAAGGGTATTTCTGACAGTCTGTGAGGAACACCCCTCCTGACAGTAGAGTCCATAGCGCTGTACTGTGAGGAGGCATTCCTTACCAACCAGCCATGATGCTGAATGGTGAGGAACACCCCGCCCAGTACTAGTCTATGGGTGAGTACTGTCAGGAGGGGTAGGGGGTTTTCCTCACCACTCAGCATCATGGCTAGCCGGTAAGCAACACCCCCTCACAGTACAGAGCTATGGACAGTACTGTTAGGAGGGGCATTCCTCACAGACTGTCAGAAACACCCTTCTGACACTGAAAAGCTATGGTACCAGCACCCATAGCTTTTCAGCGGCGGCACAGAACAGGAAAGCCGATAGAGCACTGAATTCAGCGCACCGTCAGCTTTCTAGCGGTATACAGTCCTATGAAAAAGTTTGGGCACCCCTATTAATCTTAATCATTTTTAGTTCTAAATATTTTGGTATTTGCAACAGCCATTTCAGTTTGATATATCTAATAACTGATGGACACAGTAATATTTCAGGATTGAAATGAGGTTTATTGTACTAACAGAAAATGTGCAATATGCATTAAACCAAAATTTGACCGGTGCAAAAGTATGGGCACCTCAACAGAAAAGTGACATTAATATTTAGTACATCCTCCTTTTTCAAAGATAACAGCCTCTAGTCGCTTCCTGTAGCTTTTAATCAGTTCCTGGATCCTGGATAAAGGTATTTTGGACAAACAATTCAAGTTCAGTTAAGTTAGATGGTCGCCGAGCATGGACAGCCCGCTTCAAATCATCCCACAGATGTTCAATGATATTCAGGTCTGGGGACTGGGATGGCCATTCCAGAACATTGTAATTGTTCCTCTGCATGAATGCCTGAGGATTTGGAGCGGTGTTTTGGATCATTGTCTTGCTGAAATATCCATCCCTGGCGTAACTTCAACTTCGTCACTGATTCTTGAACATTATTCTCAAGAATCTGCTGATACTGAGTGGAATCCATGCGACTCTCAACTTTAACAAGATTCCCGATGCCGGCATTGGCCACACAGCCCCAAAGCATGATGGAACCTCCACCAAATTTTACAGTGGGTAGCATGTGTTTTTCTTGGAATGCTGTTTCTTTTTGGACGCCATGCATAACGCCTTTTTTTATAACCAAACAACTCAATTTTTGTTTCCAAAATGAAGCTGCCTTGTCCAAATGTGCTTTTTCATACCTCAGGCAACTCTATTTGTGGCGTACGTGCAGAAACGGCTTCTTTCTCATCACTCTCCCATACAGCTTCTATTTGTGCAAAGTGCGCTGTATAGTTGACCGATGCACAGTGATACCATCTGCAGCAAGATGATGCTGCAGCTCTTTGGAGGTGGTCTGTGGATTGTCCTTGACTGTTCTCACCATTCTTCTTCTCTGCCTTTCTGATATTTTTCTTGGCCTGCCACTTCTGGGCTTAACAAGAACTGTCCCTGTGGTCTTCCATTTCCTTACTATGTTCCTCACAGTGGAAACTGACAGGTTAAATCTCTGAGACAACGTTTTGTATCCTTCCCCTGAACAACTATGTTGAACAATCTTTGTTTTCAGATCATTTGAGAGCGGGCTGTCCATGTTCGGCGACCATCAAACTTAACTGAACTTGAATTGTTTTGTAGAAAGAAATGGTCCAAAATACCTTCATCCAGGATCCAGGAACTGATTAAAAGCTACAGGAAGCGACTAGAGGCTGTTATCTTTGCAAAAGGAGGATGTACTAAATATTAATGTCACTTTTCTGTTGAGGTGCCCATATTTTTGCACCGGTCAAATTTTGGTTTAATGCATATTGCGCATTTTCTGTTAGTACAATAAACCTCATTTCAATCCTGAAATATTACTGTGTCCATCAGTTATTAGATATATCAAACTGAAATGGCTGTTGCAAACACCAAAATATTTAGAACTAAAAATGATTAAGATTAATAGGGGTGCCCAAACTTTTTCATAGGACTGTATTACACCACATGTGCCTGAGGACATGAAAGGTCCTCTTTAATAATGTGGAACATCCTTCTTAAGTAGGTTTCCTTTAATCAGACTCACTTAGCAAACTAATACTCACAGGTTTTTGAGATTGATTTCAGTGATCCAAAGAGCCCTGAGACACAAGACCATCCAGGAGTTTATTTGAAAAGCAAACAATTACATCTTTATGACACTGAAATCCTATCTGCATAATAATATGGTGCAATCAAAGCCCCTTCAACTGTGGTGCAGTTGTCTGACAATCATGGTGATATAACAAACAACACTTAGCATAAAACATAACTTTTAATGTCAAATATGGTCAGCTAAAATCTTTCAACGGTATAGCTAGGGCTAAAATTAGAATACATAACTCCATAAGAAAAGTAGGGAACACTATAGAGATATAGCTTTTTTTGCAATGTTCCTAGATACTGCAGGGTAGTTCAGCTTAGGGGAGTGATAATCACAACTTGACAGGTGACGGTTAGCACTAAATAGGTGCCTAGATGATGATAATCTCACTGATACTGTAGCTGATAACAATGTTGTATAGAGTAAATACCTTCTTCCCCCCTACTGTTTTGATGCTGTTCACACTGCCCTAAAGCATCCACTCAATAGCAAAGTTAACCTGACACCTAAACATATAACTAGTGTCCCTGTCCACTTGATAAATATGCCATTCTATAGGGTTCACACTAGATATGCTGTAAATAATTAATCTCTCTACGCGTTTCGATTACATATTCTCATCAGGAGAGGATAAGGAAAAATAATAAAGAAGAAAAACCGCATTTCCCGGTTCCCCGATGGTGGGAGCCAGTACTCAGTGTCAGGCTCCCACCATCGGGGAACCGGGAAATGCGGTTTTTACTGCAACATCTTCTTTATTATTTTTCCTTATCCTCTCCTGATGAGAATATGTAATCGAAACGCGTAGAGAGATTAATTATTTACAGCATATCTAGTGTGAACCCTATAGAATGGCATATTTATCAAGTGGACAGGGACACTAGTTATATGTTTAGGTGTCAGGTTAACTTTGCTATTGAGTGGACGCTTTAGGGCAGTGTGAACAGCATCAAAACAGTAGGGGGGAAGAAGGTATTTACTCTATACAACATTGTTATCAGCTACAGTATCAGTGAGATTATCATCATCTAGGCACCTATTTAGTGCTAACCGTCACCTGTTAAGTTGTGATTATCACTCCCCTAAGCTGAACTACCCTGCAGTATCTAGGAACATTGCAAAAAAGCTATATCTCTATAGTGTTCCCTACTTTTCTTATTGAGTTATGTATTCTAATTTTAGCCCTAGCTATACCGTTGAAAGATTTTAGCTGACCATATTTGACATTAAAAGTTATGTTTTATGCTAAGTGTTGTTTGTTATAAGAGAAAGTGAATCATGGTGATATACAAGATCAGCTATTATACGGCCATGTTCAGATTTAATTCACAGTTGAAAGAATATAAAGGGGACCTATTGTTTATAGGATATGAGGCACTACAATTGCTGGAAGGGAGGTGCAGAAGCTCTCACTGAATGTTGTATCATTTAGGTTGTCATGGTCTCTGAGAGTCCAGCACAGCAACGTAAGGGCTCATAAAGTGAGCTGTGATATTATGCACACAGATGGAAGTAAATATTTAAGACACAGACCCGCTAACAACTGGTGTAGATTCCCAGTATAAGGGGCCTTCACATGGAGTAAAGTGGCGCTGATTCTGCAATGATAACTCGTGGCAGAATCAGCGCTGATAAAAAGACTCGGAACTCAAACTCGTTAAACGGAACCCATTGAAGTCAAACAGAGTCTTTTTATCAGCGCTGATTCTGCCGCGAGTTATCATGGCAGAATCAGCACCACTTTACTCCATGTGAATGCTGGGAATCTACACCAGTTGTTAGCGGGTCTGTGCCTTATTTATGATGAGTGCAAAACCTCCTCATAAATCAGGGTAACCTTGCACCTGTTTGCTCGTTTTTTAAGTCTGGCGTATGAAATGCCAGTATTAATAAATTCACCCCATCAATTAAGGCAAAGGCCACAAGGTTCAGGTCTGCTGTGGGATCACAGAAGACATCCCTTAGCAGACAACTACACTGGCTGGTGGGCAGCTGGCGGTCAACTTTTACATTGCAAAGGCAGCAAACCATGGCCAAGCACAAAGCAATAATTGACATTTTATAGAGGGAATTGAATTCCTATGAATGTAAATATACAAGTTCTATATTAAATTGATTGTATAATATTAATAATTGTATAATATAATAAAAAATTATTATAGGGAGTTCGAGTGAGGTAATAACGGCCGCCGCCCGAGGGAGGGACGGACACCCAGACCGCCACCCGGAGAGCAGCCCGCCGCGTCCCGGAGCCCTTCACAGCAGCGAATAGCGGCCCAGCACGGCCAGGAGAGAGTGATGGCAGCCATCCGTAAGAAGCTGGTGATTGTTGGCGATGGAGCGTGTGGTAAGACGTGTCTCCTCATCGTCTTCAGTAAGGACCAGTTCCCCGAGGTCTACGTGCCCACCGTGTTTGAGAACTACGTGGCGGATATCGAGGTGGATGGAAAGCAGGTGGAGCTCGCCCTCTGGGACACCTCCAGCCAGGAGGACTATGACCGATTGCGGCCTCTGTCCTACCCAGACACAGACGTTATATTAATGTGCTTCTCCATTGATAGCCCCGATAGTTTAGAAAATATCCCTGAAAAATGGACGCCTGAGGTAAAACATTTCTGCCCCAACGTGCCCATCATCCTGGTCGGCAACAAGAAGGATCTGCGTAACGACGAGCACACCCGCCGGGAGCTGACCAAGATGAAGCAGGAACCGGTGAAACCTGAAGAAGGCCGAGACATGGCCAACCGGATCTCGGCCTACGGCTACATGGAGTGCTCGGCCAAGACGAAGGACGGCATCAGGGAAGTCTTTGAGTTGGCCACACGGGGCCACCCTGCAAGCCAGACGCGGCAAGAAGAAAACGACGTGCCTTCTGATCTAAGGGATGGCGCCCGCTCCCTCCCTGCAGCGGCCGGCCCCGCCCCCTCCCTCCCCGCAGCGGCCGGACCCACCCCCTCCCTCCCCGCCGCGGCCGGCCCCGCCCCCTGAAGTGATGTTTCTTATCTAGAGTGTTCTCCGGCCTCTGTCTCTTTTCCATTTATTCTGTATGAGATTTTATAAGACGTCGTTTCGCTCGCTCGCAGTATTTATATCTCTTCTCTTTAACGTCACTGTTAGCGGCAGACTAACGCCTACATTCCATGTCACCAGGGCGCCGCCTAGTTGTCAGAGTCCCGCCCCCATCGGTCCAGGAGCAGCGCTGCTACCTTACGTTCTTCACTTAGTTGCCTTCCCCTCCCCCGCTACGTTTTTGTCTTTGGATACCGCACCCTTCCCAGGCGCTCACGCTGATGGGCGGTGTAGCACTACAGATGTTGCGTTACCTATTGCGTTGCTGCGTCATGCAGCTGTTGGATCTAAAGTGAGTACTGTGGTTTACCTGCAATAAAGGAGCCCCCCCCCCGGCATGGAGAGGTTTGATGGGCGTGGCTTGTCGTCCGCTCGGGGTTAATGGGCGGGGCTCGTCCTTGGTTATCCTATAATAAGTTTTTTATGTGGCATTGGTAAATAAAATCATTTCTGTAAAAAAAAAAAAATTATAATATTTTTTTTCTCTTCATTTTTCACCCTTTTCGAGCAGATACCGAACGGAAACCACAAGAAACTGTTTATAGTCTATGGGGTCTGCGGGTTTCCTAAGGTAACCACTTTTTCATACGGATTAGGTTTCGTTCGTGGGTCCTCAAGCGATGGGAACTGCAGATGGGAACCAAGCCGGAGTATAGTATAAAAAGAAAAATTCCAACAACTCACCACTATGTAGCAATGGATAAATGCAGGTGCATGGAGACTAAGCCGCAGACCAAGGCTCAAAGGTAGCAGACATGAAGAATACGATGGTTCCAGCACCAAATCGAGATGAAAATCTTCTTGTAAATTAAAACATAGCTTTTATTAGAGACTTAAAAACACATCATGTGTCCAAGAAAAAAAGCAGCCTACATGTTTCGGGAGTAACCCTCCCTTACTCATGGCAAGCCTGAGTATAGCCACATCCAGTTACTGGGTTGCCAAATCTATATTTATCTGTTAAGGCTGGATATACATAGTGCAATTTATTTATTTATTTATTTTTTTGCTGAAGAACTGAATGCAGTTTTTAATTGCAGAACTGAGTCATTTATGCAAGTCACTTGTCTGCTAACAGCCAGTAAACCAGAGGTTTTCAATATACTGATTATTACCATACAGGTGAAATGCATATTAACATGCTACTCATTACTGCAATTAAAAATTGCACACAGTTCAGCAAAAAAAAGTGCCATGTAAACCCAGGCTAAGCAAAACACCAGTTGGGGTGGGTTCACACCAGTGCCATATTTCCGATATGCAGGTTTCCGTTTCCTGCCCAAGAAACTGGACAGGAGATGGAAACCGGCAGGCAGTTTTCAAACCCATTCATTTGAATGGGTTTGAAAAGTGTCAGCCTGTAAAAGTCTTCTGCCTCTCCGTGGCAAAACTGTTTTTGTTTTTTTTAGTTGGACATACAGGATTTTGTGTCCAGTTAAAAAAAAAAAAAACACAGTTTCACCGCAGAGAGCAGAAGACGCTTACAGGCGGACACTGAATGCGTCTTCTGCTGACAAAAAAATGGAAACCTGCATAACGGAGATCGGGCGCTGGTGTGAACCTGCCCTTAATTTTAGTTGTAATTTAATTATTGGATGTGCAGTTATGCTGTAAGGGACACACTGTGTTCCTCTATGTGACTATAACCACATCTGGTCTCCAGTCGCTGATGCTTTCAATTTGGTGTAAGGCTGGGTTTGCACGGTGCTTTTTTTTAGTAAAGGACATTTGAATTGCAGTAACGAGTAGCACACATTAGTATTCATTAGAGATGAGCGAGTACTGTTCCGATCAGCCGATCCGAACAGCACGCTCGCATAGAAATGAATGGACGTAGCCGGCACGCGGGGGGTTAAGCGGCCGGCCGCTGTCAAAGCGGAAGCACCAGGTGCATCCATTCATTTCTATGGAGCGTGCTGTTCGGATCGGCTGATCCGAACAGTACTCGCTCATCTCTACTATTCATATCACCTGTATGCAAACAAGCATTAAACTGCACACTTCTGGTGTACTGGCCATTGGCATACCGGTGGTGATACATTGTCCTAGGCATTACTGGAATTAAAAATCATGCACAGTTCTTCAGTAAAAAAAGCGCTGTGTGAATCCAGCCTAAGTGAAACACTGATTAATTTCAGCTTCATTTAATTACTGGTCTTGCGGTTTTGCTGTTACCGCACGGCCAAAGACTAAATGCAATGGAAATAAATTAGGATTTCACTTACAGGGATAATGTGTGTCATCACCCTTAGGCTGAGGCCCCACATTGCGGAAATGCAGCTTTTTTTGTTGCAGTTTTTTAAGCCAAAGCCAAGAATGGCTACAAAAGGAATGAAAATAGTTCTAATACTTCTACCTTCTGCTCAATCCGTTCCTGGCTTTGGCTCAAAAAACCGCAACAAAAAAAGCTGCGTTTCCGAAATATGGGGCTTTAGCCTTAGGTTGGGTTTGCATGACACTTTTTAATCGCAGTAATGAGTAGCACAAGCTACCATGCGTATCACCTGTCTACTAACAGCCATTAAACTGAAAACATGTGCTAGGCATTATGGTAAGTTATAAACTGCATTCAGCTCTTCAGGAGAAATGCGCTGTGTAAACCCCAACCTCAGCATGCAGCCAGTAATTAAATACAGTGGGAATTAAAGGGGCTGTCCATTATATACAGTTTTCCAGTGTTTCCCACCATGCTCTGCTCCTGTTGCTCCCAGAGTCTTGTTCATCAGCCTAAGGAAAGGACACAGGACTCAGCGGCCACATGAAGAAAGGACTTCAGAAGAAGGACCAGGCACTGGTTGACTGGACAGCGGCCTGGGACACCGGACCACCAGGAAGAGCTTTTTTTTTTTTTAAACTCATTTTATTGAAGGAGATGCAACAAAATAAACAGGGTAATCAAGAAAAACATGCACAGAACAGCAAAAAGAATAAAACAGAGAAAAAAACCCCACAAATAAACAATCAAAGAACTGCCACACCACCATGCTACCCCAGCCCTTCCACCACGAGCAGAGAAAAATGCAAAAACAGAAGGGCACTAATACACAATTTCACCTATAGACAAGGGGCAACGGATCCACCCGGCAGACGTCTCTCCTCAGGGTACATAAGCACCTAATGCTGAACGCATGGAGGGAGCAGAATATTGGGTGGCGGGGGAAGCGCACCACGCCCCCCAGGAACAGCTATTTAAAAAAAAAAAAAAAAAAATTTTAAACCCTTCCCTGGTGTGGAAAGATCTATATCCTGGACAACCACTTTAATTTTTCTTTTACTTACTGAGTCCCCACGCACACTATGTTTATGGGGCAGTGAAAACAGAAGGGATGTCTCATGTATTAGTATCCGTGTGCCATCCGTCATTTTCATTGCCCCATACACTTGAATGAATGGGCAGAGCTGCAAACATGGACAGATATAAGATCTATTCTATAGTTTGCGCCTCTCCTCTATGCAGACACACAGCCATAAAAACTATGAATATGTGCATGGGCCAGCAGAAAAGAATGAATCCACAATTGCAATATACTACATTCATGTGCAGGAGGCCTGAGAGGTGGCACCATTGGTGGCCAGGGACTGGATCCTGTACCTGTTGTGGCTCAAACTTAAACCACATCAATAAACTGCACACACGTTTCACCTGTAACATCAAAGACAAAAAGTGGTAGAGTTTTTTTGTGCCTGCAGTCTACCTACAGATTTCTGTGCAGTCACCTGTGGCCTTCAATATCTGCAGCAATAACTGACATGTTATGAGTCTAATTCCCGCAGTGCAAGTCACTTAGGGCTGCAGGTTATTTACACAGCAGGGGATGTGATGAACTCGTATCCTATAATGCAACTGTAAGTCACTGTGGGTTAGCTGGCGGCAAACTCATGGCGGGTTTTCCAGGGTGTCCCTTGTCTTAAACTGCTTTCAGACAATCACATCCACATTTAGGTGTCTATGTTACAGCTGTAAAACACTGACTTCCCATGGTTCTGCTAAATCAAACTGAAATCACTGCAGAATTTTTTTCCTCCTTGTATATACTGTATCTGAATAACAAATCGGGAGAATTTTGGTGGTACACTACAAGTATCATGCACCACTATTGCAGTCCTAAAGTGCTATATGTATCAGAACCAAATATGGCCATGTTCATTAAAGCTGGTTTTAGAGATAGGGTTTCATAGTGTTTTCAGAGAGGAGTTGTTATAGCTGCAATATGAAGCCTAAAATGCAATCCTGTGTGCTGCAGCTGCCATTAAATAGTTAAAATCAATGATTAGTTCTACAAAAAAACAGGTTTCAGCCATACTCAGGTCCTTTGTTGACCAAATCTACTGGCCTGCACCTTATGGCGAGAGAAGAACGCCTAGTAGTAATACAGGTATTTATGCTGCTAGGAGTCCCTGCCAACTAGTGACATACTGTTTCAGATTGTAACCAATTGTGTGAATACGCCCTAACCCTGGCCTAAATTATAGCTTTGTGAAAGTGGTGTACACCTGTCCATACTCCTTAGAAAATCAATCATAAAAACACTCTGAGGCCGAGGCCCCACAGCACGTAAACACTGCGATTTGCCTGCAGCGGAGACATTGCGGCTTTGAAAATCGCAGCATGTCAATTATATCTACGGAAATGCCGGTGGCTTTCCCGTAGATATAATGGGAAGAGAAAGTCAGTGGAGGAAAACTCAGTGAACTTTCTCTTAAAAGGGCTGCGGAAAGAACCACAATGCATTCATGCAGCAGTTCTTTCCACAGCGCTTTAGCGCTGCGATTACGGCCCGTGAGGCCTTATCCTGAATGAACGTTCACAACCAGCCAAAAAAAGATCATCCATGTCGGATATTGTCATCCTGTGGTCAGACGACAGTGTCAGTGCTGGCCACAATCTGCCACTTCTGACTGCACTACCATAGACATATCATTAGGACAGACACCATGATAGGACTGAAGGGTTAAAGGGAGTCTATCACCTTTCTTAACTCCTTCAAGCTGCCACTATAGCGCTGTGACACGCTTCCATATCATACTTTCATTGTGTGTCACAGTCCTTTGGATGCCAAGAAAAAAAACAGGTTTTTTCATTATGCAAATTAAGTGCTCAGAGCACAGGAGGTGGAACAAAGTATACAGGTGCATGTTTTCAACGGAGAGAGCGGTGCTCGGAGATCTCTGGGAACACCAGCTGTGTTCTGAGCACTTAGGCCGAGTTCACACAGGGCTTATAGTCAGGACTTTGACGCGGACTCCGCATCAAAATCCTGACCAAAAATAAATGGGAGCCGCTCGCAGAAAAAAGCAGCGACAGGTCCTTTCTTCAGGTGTATTCTGCGGCTTATTCAGCTGCGGACATCTGCCTGGCGACAGCTCCCTCCCGACTAGGCCGATTCCTTTGGGCCTAATCCGGAGCGGAATGCAGTGACTGGATGCCGGTACACTGCATCGGCATTCAGGTGCAGCTAGCCGTTTTTTTGGTTCGGAATCTGAGGTGGCCTCCGCGTCAAATTCTGGACCAAAAAGCCCCATCTGAACTCAGCCTTAGGATCGGTTCACATGGCGGAAAATAAAGAGGAAATTTCTCTTCATTTTCTGCCGCCAGCTTTTTTGCGTGGCTAGCCGCAATGGGATGCCAATGCAGTGCATCAGCATTCCATCGCGGCATCCCGCTCCGGATGAATGGGCCTCATCAGGAGGGAGTCTCAAGCTGCGGACTCCATGGCAAGATCGAGCAGGACGCTTCTTTTTTCCACATCTTGCTGCAATCTCTGCCTCCCTTTGAAAACAATTGGAGATGGATTCAGGAGGAGTCTGTTCCAGATTCGGTGGAATCCACCCCCAAATCCACAGCAAATTTCTCGTGTGAACTGACCCTTAATTTGCATAATAAAGAAAACTTCTTTTTCTGTGACACCTAATAAAGGTATTATATGGAAGCATGTTACAGCACCTACATTGTTATGGTGGAAGCTTGAAGGTGTTAAAGAGGACCTTGCACCATCTGGGGAACATGCAGTTTTATATACCGCTAGAAAGCCAACAGTGCGCTGAATTCAGTGTACTATCGGCTTTCACGTTCTGTGCCCCCTGTGAAGAGCCGGTACTAGAGATGAGCAAGTACTGTTTGGATTAGCCGATCCGAACAGCACGCTCGCATAGAAATGAATGGACGTAGCCGGCACGCGGGGGGTTAAGTGGCTGGCCGCCGTCAAAGTGGAAGTACCAGGTGCATCCATTCATTTCTATGGAGCGTGCTGTTCGGATCGGCTGATCCGAACAGTACTCGCTCATCTCTAGCCGGTACCATAGTTCTTCACTGTCAGAAGGGCGTTTCTGACAGTCGGTGCATGTGCCCCAGGAGGAGAAAGGTCCTCTTTAAGGAATGTGATAGACTCCCTTTAATACACTTTTTTGTTTATTTAAAACTAATCTGCCCCCGACTGGTAAGTTTAATTGTTAATGTTTCTGATGGGATCGCCATCATCAGTTGGATGGTTGCACCACAGCTACCCAAAATCGAATGTGTATGGCCAAAAGTCAACATATTGTTCAGGTAAGGTTTTCCATCGAGCCATACTTATATCCTAGTTCAGTAGGAAAAGCCTACATTACGCTAGGTTCACACCTGCGTTCTGGTCTTCGTTCTATGATTTCCGTCTTCTGCATGCCAGAAGACGGAAACCATAGACCGGGTCCGGCCGTGCGCGACGGTGAGCGTTTTAGGCTCTCCGCCGCGAAACCGGATTTTTTTATCCAGACACAGAGTACTGCATGTCCGACTCTGTGTCCGGATTATAAAACCCAGTTTTGCGGCGGAGAGTGCAAAACGCTCACTGCCGCACACGGCCGGACAGCTTTCTCACTCATTCAAATGAATGGGTGAGAAAGTCTCCTGCAGGCTTCCGTCTCCTGCATCTGTTTTAGGCAGGAAACGGAAACCTCAAGTACGGAGACCGGGCGCAGATGTGAACGAGCCCTTACCCGCTTCTTACCTGTAAAACCCTGCACACAACCTTTGTCAACAACTATGAAATCATTACAAGTAAAAAAGCTGGCCGAACGCCCTCTAAAGGCAAGGACACACATTAAGGTTTTTCTATGCAGTTTGTGAAGACAAAACCAGGAGTGGACAGAAGAAAAAAAGTAATATCTCTCCTTTTTAGGTTCTTTCCTTTATGGTCTAATCCTCTTTTTGGCTTCAAAAACTGCATGAAAATACCTGAATGTGCGTCCTTACAATAAGACTATATATAGCCGAATTCTTTTGACTACGTGGTCAAAAACTGAGTCAAAAACTGCAGATGATTTTACAGTGAACTGCAGTGGTTATGGAAGTTGTACGTGTTGTACGTGTGTGATCATAATGTACATTATTCTAAATATTTCTAAAAACCTTAGTGTAAACTGGATACACCATGTGTAAGAGTGTCTTTGATATTTTCACTGCGCTGGTATTACATGTTACAGTATTAGAGCCCTGCGCTATTTTCAGCTGCCCCAGCAGTTCAGGGGTTAATGTGAACAAGCAGAAGTTGCCGTCTAAAAAGAACACAAGTGTCTGCACAGGCTGCATACCAACAGCCGTTGGCTAGCAACTGCAAGTCCTAGCAGAGGCCTAGCCCATCTCCCATGATACACCAGTAACACAATACTAATTCCTGCCACGTTGCCGAGGCGGCCGATTGGTCGAAATTTACTGCAGGGCGTCTCCTAAAAAAGGGAGGTGTAGAAGCCTAGTGTGTACGTGCTATGGCAGATGTAACCTTTGCAGAGCCAGAAGTTTTTTTTTTTTTCTTGACACTTTTAATAAATGTAAAACAGATTTTATTTGTGACAATTTTACCTCCTGTCAGTGCGACATTCTCATCCCATCAAAGACCAAACAAATTAGTTATCCATAACACTATACTTTGTTTGCACCATTTACAGGTCCTACAAAATTTTTTAGATTTTGCCCAATTGTTATGTCCGTGTACACACGTCTATTTTTGCTCATTTTGGGTAGCAATTGTTAAAAGCCACTTCTATCTCTGACATATCAGATTATCTACTTATGCAGGGTGGGTGAGCAGTACTGAAAAATCCAGCCATTTTTGTGAAGGACAACAAGATATTTCTCGTGGGATTAATTCAGATCACGTTTTTTACCAAAGAAAAATGGACAGCGATAGAGGTCTGTGTAAGCGGATGACCTCCGTTAAATGGATGTAAAAAAACCATGATCTGAATATAGCCTTAGCCCCCTTGCACACAATTGTAGAAATAGTCAGTGTTTTATCCAGTTTTTTTCCGGATAGCATACTGACCCATTCATTTCTTTGTGCTCGTACACATGACCGTGAATTACATGGTTCCGTGTGTGAGCCAACAGTCCGGGCCACAAGATTTGGAACAGGTCCTATTCCTGTCCGATTTTGCAGGACTGTTTCTGTGGCTTCTATTCATTGAAGGAAAGGGACCACGGAAGCACAGCCGGTGCACAGGCAGCACACAGATGACATCCATGTGTTCCCTGTGCGCCACCTATGCTGTTCATTCACAGTATCCGGTTAGTACATGGTCGTGTGCAATCGGCTTTAGTTGTATAGCGCAGCACTTTACAGATGTTGTTAATCATTGTCCCATATAGGGCTCATAATCTGTTGTATTATTTAAATAAGTAATAGTAGAATATGAATACGGGTTGTTTGTACATTATGTTATGTGTGTACAAATCCCTATCAGAGACCAAGGGATAGACATATCTGCAATATCAAAACTTATGTCGCTATCTAATATCATGCCTGATTTTAGTAACGTGTCTTACAACTTATATTACATGTCAGTCAAGGCTTAGGCCCCATTCACATCTGTGTTCGAGTTTCCGTTTGGGTAGTCCGTTTAGGGACCCATAGACTATAGCGGCCCATTTCTCTCCGCATGTTTCATGTGGAAACTGAGGGGAAACCACACGGACCCCATTATAGATTATGGAGCCTGTGTGGTTTTCTAAGTTAACCACTTTTTTTCCCCTATCAGTATGTCTTTGGAGTATGGGAGGAAATCCACGCAAACACGGGGAGAACATACAAACTCCTTGCAGATGTTTTGTCCTTGGCAGGATTCAAACCCAGGACTCCAGTGCTGCAGTGCTAGCCACTGAGCCACCATGTTGCCCCTCTAACCACTTTTTAATGTGTATAGGTTTCCATTCACTGAGTCCCCAAGCGGACTCCCCAAATGGAAACCCAAATGCAGATGTGAATGAGGCCTTATTCAGTTATCCGTACTCCAACCTTGATAATTCTACCCAGGCTAATTCTGATTTAGCGGTAAATATGATGCTGCTAGCTCAGGTCATCAGACCTGTGGTCAGGACTAGATTTGTGGTCATAATATGGTCCATAAAACACAGACACTATCACTATCATGTGATCAATCCATTATTGAATTGCAAGCTGTAACATAGTTGCAAGCTGCGACCTGCACTCCATTTTTATAGGGTCATTGTATGGTTTTATCTTGTTCTGGCTGCAGTGGAAACAATATGGCAACAAATGTTGCATTTTACAGTACCTGCAGAATCACTAAGGGAGCTTTCACACTACCGTCAGTGTCCGACAGCTAGTGTCTGCTGCTAATGTTCCTTCAAAATGTTGTGCGGACATTAGCATCAGACACTAGCTGTCTCCGTGACATTCTGCATTGATTTAAATGGACATCGGGTGCGTTCTTTTACAGTCCGTGTCTGTCCTTAACTCAGTGGCGGATCCAGGGTTTGCGGGGCCCTGGGCAATTGACTTTGGTGGGGCCCTACTTACTGGGGGTCTCGCACTTCTAACCTGTACTTCCCAACTGTTGAAGACTAGAAAGAGGGAACAAAATGTGCGGCGCGCTGCAGCAAATTAGGCCCCTCCCACTTTTATGTTGACTCCACCCATTCTCATTCAATTTTCATGTGATTCCACACAGTATAATCCTCCTACAGTCACCCGTAAATTATATCTCCCCCCCCATTTTCATATACACCCTTCATCTACCCCTAGTTTCATGTCCCCCCCTCTATCTCTGTCCCCAGTTTCATGCCATTCTCCCCCTTTATCTGCCCACAGTTTCATTTCCCCCCCGTCTCTGCCCCAGTGTCATGCCGTTCTCCCCCCTTCATCTGCCCCAGTGTCATGCCGTTCTCCCCCCTTCATCTGCCCCAGTGTCATGCTGTTCTCCCCCTCCATCTGCCCCAGTGTCATGCTGTTCTCCCCCCTTCATCTGCCCCAGTGTCATGCTGTTCTCCCCCTCCATCTGCCCCAGTGTCATGCTGTTCTCCCCCCCTTCATCTGCCCCAGTATCATGCCGTTCTCCCCCCTTCATCTGCCCCAGTGTCATGCCATTCCACCCCCTTCATCTGCCCTAGTGTCATGCCGTTCTCCCCCTCCATCTGCCCCAGTGTCATGCTGTTCTCCCCCCCTTCATCTGCCCCAGTGCCATGCTGTTCTCCCCCCTCCATCTGCCCCAGTGTCATGCTGTTCTCCCCCCCTCCATCTGCCCCAGTGTCATGCCGTTCTCCCCCCTCCATCTACCCCAGTGTCATGCCGTTCTCCCCCCTCCATCTGCCCCAGTGTCATGCCGTTCTCCCCCCTCCATCTGCCCCAGTGTCATGCTGTTCTCCCCCCCTTCATCTGCCCCAGTGTCATGCCGTTCTCCCCCTCCATCTGCCCTAGTGCCATGCCGTTCTCCCTCCTCCATCTGCCCCAGTGTCATGCTGTTCTCCCCCTTCATCTGCCCCAGTGTCATGCTGTTCTCCCCCCCTTCATCTGCCCCAGTGTCATGCTGTTCTCCCCCCCTTCATCTGCCCCAGTGTCATGCTGTTCTCCCCCCCTTCATCTGCCCCAGTGTCATGCCGTTCTCCCCCTCCATCTGCCCTAGTGTCATGCCGTTCTCCCCCTCCATCTGCCCCAGTGTCATGCTGTTCTCCCCCCTTCATCTGCCCCAGTGTCATGCTGTTCTCCCCCTCCATCTGCCCCAGTGTCATGCTGTTCTCCCCCCCCTTCATCTGCCCCAGTGTCATGCCGTTCTCCCCCTCCATCTGCCCCAGTGCCATGCCATTCTCCCTCCTCCATCTGCCCCAGTGTCATGCCGTTCTCCCCCTCCATCTGCCCCAGTGCCATGCCATTCTCCCCCCCTCCATCTGCCCCAGTGTCATGCCGTTCTCCCCCTCCATCTGCCCCAGTGCCATGCCGTTCTCCCTCCTCCATCTGCCCCAGTGTCATGCCGTTCTCCCCCTCCATCTGCCCCAGTGCCATGCCATTCTCCCCCCCTCCATCTGCCCCAGTGTCATGCCGTTCTCCCCCTCCATCTGCCCCAGTGCCATGCCGTTCTCCCTCCTCCATCTGCCCCAGTGTCGTGCCGTTCTCCCCCTCCATCTGCCCCAGTGCCATGCCATTCTCCCCCCTCCATCTGCCCCAGTGTCATGCCGTTCTCACTCACACACACTCACACACTCACTCACCTTCCCTCGTTCCCCCGCAGCTCTCTCCCTCATACACATATTGTAGCCGCGATGTGATGACGTCATCACATCGCGGCTACAAATGCCGGAGGCCCGGAGCTCAGCGTTAAAGCAGGAGCTGAGCTGTGACAGCTCCGGCTTTAAACGCCTATGCATTCAGCTCATCGGCGTCCTACCGCCGATGAGCTGAAATACATAGGCGTTTAAAGCAGGAGCTGTGAGCTCAGCTCCTGCTTTAACGCTGAGCTCAGTTGGAGTCGGGACATGCCGACCGGGACCATTTTGTTAGGTCCCGGCCGCGCCGCGGGGCCCCGCTAAGCGCGGGGCCCCGGGCGGTTGCCCGGCTCGCCCGGCCCTGGATCCGCCCCTGCCTTAACTGTCCGTTCCCAAAGATGTCCGACTTTTCAAGCGGACGGCAAAACCCGACATGTAGGTTTTTGCTGTCCGCTTGAAAAGTCGGACATCTTTGGGAACGGACACTTAAGGACACCGACGGACTGTAAAAGAACGTACCCGATGTCCATTTAAATATATGAAAATGTCACGGACACAGCTAGTGTCCGCTGCTAATGTCCGCACAACATTTTGAATGGACATTAGCAGCGGACACTAGCTGTCGGACACCGACGGTAGTGTGAACACCCCCTAAGATACTGGCTATTCTCAGCCACACAGAAAAAAAAGTTGCAGCGGAAAAGCGGCAATTTAAAAAACGCTCACATTTTGGAAAATCGCAAGATTTCAACATTTTCCGTATAGGTGTAATAGGAGCAGAAAGTCCGCAGAGGAAAACTCAGTGCAGTGCAAAAAAAAACATGATGTGTGTCCGCCATAGTCTTTTCTGCAGCTTTTTTTTTTTTTTTTTTTGGTGCAGCTCACTACGTGGGGCCTTAGCCTAAATTGGATTTCTGGACCCAAATTAAATTTTTGATACTGATAACCTATCCGAAGGATAGGGGTCTGACACTGGATCCTGCACAGATCTGCTGACTGCCTCCAAGAACCAGAAACTATAGCAATGGATGGGGAATGGAAGCAGCTCTGCTCCTATTCATGTAATAGGAGTAGATCAGCAGTACCCTGCCGCCACTGCTATACAATAGACAGCTGGATCTATTGCATAGTGGTGGTGATGTGGAATTGCAGCCTACCTTCTATTACCTGAGTAGGAGCAGGGCTGCTTCCAATCCCCATTCATTGGTACAGCTTTGGGTGACATGAGGCAACCAGCAGATCTTTGCAGGATCTGGGTTTTGGACCCCCAAACATCAGGTACTGATGACCTATCCTGACTAAAAATCGCCATGTTGCCCTGCAACTCATTCACCAATGTAATTGAATGGAGTCACTCTGCTACTCTGAGGGTGCCGCTTATAGTCAAAAAAAAATCCAAACATTATCAGGGTCACAGTCCAACTCCATGAATTTCCTTTAGTCAAGAGGTTTCAGTAAGACAGGATGACTTTTGGTGGCCCCTGCCTTATTCACATATTTCATGTCTACACAGGCCTCATATTTGGAAGGTCTTCAATACGTGTCCTTGGTCATTATTTTTCTATTATCATTCAATAGAACTACATGCATTTACATGAATGGGTGTTCATATCAGTCAATAGGTCTATGCGCATGTACATTCACGTTTAAACAATATTTATGACTAACACATAGGAGTAAATAAGGCTAAAGATAGATTAAAGGTATTTTAAAGGGAAGTTAAGCATTGATGGTATATCCATTAGGTATTGGAATTCCAACTCTTTGGGCAAAGGACCCTTGTAATGTTTTTTACAATATTCATTAGATCTGTGTTGGAATTGCAGCATGGCCTTAGTTACTTACTTACTTGATATGAATGGCCTCTACCCCCCCCCCCCCCTCCTCCTAGAATTCTATCCCTATGTGTCCTTTTGTACATAAATATGCATCCTTCAGAAATGGTTTTTAAATTTACTTGAGAAAGGAGCCGAGAGTTCCGAAACGTTGCAATCTGTTATCATTATTAGTTAGCCATTTAAAAGGTATCAACTACTGAAGACTATCAAGTTTTTTCTTTATACATCCTTACGACTCTTCATCAATATTAGATTGGTGGGGGTTCCACCTGGGTATCCTGCACCCCCCCACCACCACCAACAGCTGAATAAAAGGTCTTTGGTGCTCGGGTGTGTTCTTATCCTTTTCTCAGTAACTGTTATATTGTGTCATGTGGTCAATGTGAAACTCAGCCCAGTTCAAGTGAATGGGACTGATCTACAATATCAGTCACAGCCCCTACACCATTGATTCCAAATAGTGCTGCAGCACCCAAGGGTTGGCATTGAAACCCACCAGGAGGGTGTAAAAGTATGTGTAAGGGAATTGCTAGTTGTCCGATTCCCTAGTGCTACTGCTGCAACAATGGAAGAAGGGAAAAACAGAGACAGTGAACCCTATACTTGACCCAGCCCCTGTCCCTACCTAATTGCCACAAGTGTCCTAATGACAGGAACAACTGGTCGACAGTCCTTTCTCTGAATAAGTGAACACAGAACAAGACAAACAACACAAAAGCAGAGTCAGCAATCCAAAGAGTCGGTAACAGTCAAGCAATGCAGTACAGAATCAAAATCCGAGAGAATAGTCAAAGGGTAGCAGAGGTCAGAAGTAAGAATGCAATAATAACAGAAAGAGGAGCTTAGCAGGGACAAAGTTCCTACAACGTTATTTGTCTATTATTTATTAGGGGTGCCCCAAGTAAATTTATTTTTTCCAGTGTCTGAAAAGGTTGGAAACACTGCCCTACACTATGCTTGCCACTGTACCTGGTATGCAATGAAGAGGCTACAGCACTTGTCTGAGCACCACAAGACCTTCAAACAGCAAACCAATGGGGGTGCTGGGAATTGGAACTCCACAAATCTTAAATTACTTATCAATACCTAAATCTTGTAAAAACACAATTTAAGCTAAGGCCTCATATACTTAAATACCTTACCCGCATCACAATTTCGTTTTCACCCTGGGGTTTTACTCCTGCAGTTTAGCCAGTTTTCAGCCTTTACATTGTAAAGATTGAAAACCATGATGAACCTGAAAGAAGTAGATGACCTGTTGTGGGTCCCCAACCCGCAGCACAAAACACTGTGCTGTATTTTTTTCCCAACAGTTTGTGGGATAAATCCCATCCATTACACTGGTACTGTATATCGCAGAGGGTTATGTACATGCTGATTCTGCCTTAGGCTGGTCTTACACGACAGTAAGTTTAGTCTGCAAATGGTCCGCAATTGTGGGTTCTCAATTGCGGACCATTTGCGGACACATTATATTCAGTGCGGCCTCTTACACCACCGGATATTTTATCCATGGTGTGTCATGCCGTGACCAGGGTCCGCACTGAATACCGCAGGTTCACAAAGTCACAGTCATCATGGCACGGCACAGACTGTCCCATAGAACTCTATGGACGCGTGCCGATGGACATGGACGTCTGCGGAATGACTTTTTGGAGTGAAATTAATATTGCTGATCAGCAAATTGTGGACTGCAAAAACTACTACGGTCGTGTAAGACCAGCTTTAATGATCACTAATCACTAATGGGGCTGTTTTCAAAATAAAAAAACTGAGGGAAATAAGGGGGTGGTAGGGGACAAATGTCCTACAAATATTTACTTGGAATAGGTTTGACATGATACTGTACATGCTGTTTTTTCTGTCCATATCAAATTTTTATAAATGGTTCAGATTATTTTATAAATTTGATGCATGACAGACCAAATGAGCAATGTTTTTAAGGACAAAAAAAAGCATCCGATCCCCAAATTATTTTTTTTTTAGTAAAGTGCCTGGTTGTTTAAAATGAAATGGAGAAATTGTTTTCTAACATGTCCTAAGAATTGACACTCTGTCTGTGCTGGAACCAATATGCCCCCTACTGTATGCTGTAATGAGTTACATCTAAAATGTCTGAGACTACTTCTATGCAAATATGAAACAAAACAACACAGCTAAAACTTTATATTGAAAGGGTTTTCTGGGTTCAGGTGACTCTAGTTTTTGGGCTTTATAGCTGGGAGCTTTTAGTAGTTATATTGATTTACTCTATCTCACTATCTGTTTGGCCATCTGGGTAATCCTGTTATAGATACAATATCTACTGAATACAACGTGTGTAGGAGAGACCATTGTATCATGACCTAGATCTAGAAGACATCTTTCACAAAGTCAAAAAAACAGGCCTTCTAAAAAGAAAATCATCTTTAAAGAGATATCAACTTTATAGAGTCTTGTTTAGTTAAGCCCCTATGAGCTTCATTTCAATGATGATGTTTCTGATCTCAGCTCCTGTCAGTCAGCTTAGTTATATGGGATATTGTTCAGAATCACAATCTAGAGCTTTAATATGATAGACAGTGGGATTGGTAGGTTCTTAAAAGATCAGAGACACTAGTTTCAAGATATATGTTTTGTACCCCATCTCTCAAAAAATATATTTGTTATAGAATATCTATTGAGCTCTAAGCACACGACCATATGCTTTATCAGTCTACCAGCCACATTTTGTTACCAGACTCACTAGATTAACTGAATGAGTCCATGGATGCGCTGGTGTTATACAGATGTCATCCATTTGCTGTCTATACTGTTTTATGACAGACTGAACACACGCACATGGGTGTGTTCATATAACCTTAGAAAATATGTGTAACACAGCAGGTTTAAGTACATCAGCTCTGCTCCGTGTATGAACACCTCAAAATAAGGAAGTCACCAAATCAGGGGCGTAAATAGAAAAGACTGGGCACCTTAGCATAACACCACCTCTTTTGGCCCCCAGATAATATAACACCCCATTTACACACACTATAATGTCCAAAAGTTGCTTCCAGACAGTAAAATGTTACATAGTGCCCCTCCACACAGTATAATGTCCCATAGCGGCCCCTCCACATAGTATAATGTCCCATAGTGGCCCCTCCACATAGTATAATGTTCCATAGCGGCCCCTCCACATAGTATAATGTTCCATAGTGGACTCTCCACACAGTATTATATCCCACAGTGACCCCTTCACACAGTCTTATGTACCATAGTGGACCACCTACAAACTATTATTATACTCTGGGGTCTGGAAGCGGCACAGATGCGGGTTTCACTAGAGCAGAGGTTCTCAAACTTATTTTGTCTACCGCCCACTTCGAGAATTAATTATTTTCTAGCGCCCCCCCAATTTTTTTTTACTTTACTACATCTTAAGAATCACAATCGCAGTCATTATGTTAATAATTAAATTATGTGTGTCATGTGAAAATAAGACTTGGATTTACCTTGTACGGAGTTTCCTAAAGGACCTGGCTCCTCTGCCCACTAGCAGCCTGCTCTATATAATAAAGCTTTATCCTAGTGAACAGAGAGACCAGGTCCTTTAGCCCAGTGGGATTTAGAATGCTTTATATAAGAAAGCAGCACTTATTCCACCCCCCCCCCCCCCCTCTATCTCACAGCAGGGAGCTAGGTGATGTGTATGTGATATGTATGTGTGGTGCAGACACAGGCTGGCTCCGTACACTCAGCCCCCCCCCCCCCCACACACACACACACACACACACACACAGCAGGGAGCTACGTCATGTGGCTCCCTCAGCAATGAGCAGGGGGCCAGGTGCTAGTGTCCATAATGAAGTGAATAAAGTAAGATAGTGGACAAACAAAGCAGTTTTGCTGAAGCAGTGTATTTAGGAAAAGTCTTAAATCCACATTAGCAAGCAGTATAGATAGAATCATTGTTATGATACTACCCCTTTAAATTAGCCATCGCCCCCCTAAACCGCTTCAACGCCCCCCAATCTTCTCTGTGCCCTTTACTGCCCCCCTATAGGCCTCCAGCGCCCACAAGGGGACGTTATCGCCCACTTTGAGAAAGACTGCACTAGAGTCTGTGACGTCACTACAGAGTGCCGAAGTTGACAGGGAGAGCGCCAGAGCCCAGGAGAGGCAAGTAACACTGGTTTTTATGTTTGCTCATCTCCGCTGGGCCTTCAATCATTACACTCTGGGGTCTGAAGAAACCCTAGAGTATAATAATTACAGTATTTGTTTGGGTTTGCCCAACAGATACTCTTGTCACGAGCCTTACTTCTCCTTCCCGCTCACAGTCGCTTCCTCTTCCCAGCGATGTGATATGGGACGTGGAAGGGGAGATAGGCTTGAGCAGGAGCGGGGATTGGTAAAAAAAAAAGCATAAGGTCCCGGGCCCTTTGGCAGTCACTACAGTGGTACTTATACCACTGCCCTAAATATTGGTCCAATACCAGTTCTACACAGTGAAAAGTGTATATAATACAATTAAATCAAGTGACTTGCAGGTGACTTCTCTGATTGTAGTTGTCCACTTTTTCTTTTCTATCTGAATACAGATCACCATGAAGCTTTCTTTAAGCCCCAAATTGATATGACTGACCACAGCCTTTCCAGTTTTCTGCTACCCCAATGCTTCTATCAGTACTGCCTACACACTAGCAGTGCCCCCTTTGTGTACCACAGATCACTAATACTCTCCTTTGTGCCCCACATAATGATAACCCATTTGTGCCCCTATTGGCAACCAATAAGTAATGAAGAAAAAGAAAAAGTCCAGCTCACCTGACAGTCTAAACGCCTACTGAAGATAAGAACAAATAAATTCCAGAATTCAAGGTGCCAACAAAGCTTTACACTTATTAGTTATTCCATATAGTAACACCACTGCTGTTGTATTTTGGGTCTGCGCGACATTGCATGGGGGTGGGGTACAAAGTATGTATAAAAAAAGCAACTTTCCAATCAGTTGAAAAATATAAATTATGTGATTGAAAAATTAAACAAATGAATAATAAGATATTACATAGTAGAGGGGCAGAATTAAATCCTCCCTATGGTTAGGATGAGATGGGTCATAAATGTTAGTTTGCATATTGTCAATATAGTTCGGAGGGTGCTGCCGCGAGGCGGACACCGAGGCTAAAACAACCGCGGAATCCTCCTGAAGAAAGGGCAGCTCACTTAGACCGCTATTGTGAGGGGATTATGACATAGATTCAGCACCAAAATCCGCCCCCTCTTGCCTCATGTGAATGAGCCCTTATTACTTTGCTCCATGGGTAACCAATACCGTGTCCTAATAAGCTTAACCTTCAACTAGTCACATTGGGAAGAGACCACAGTTTTTGGAGAAGAACCTATACTTGATGTGGAGAAAGTGGAGCTATGGGTTCTGTAGATCAACAGTGTCCTGGTCCCCTGGAGAAGATGGGGGGAGAGAGGTTTGCAGTAAATACTATGAGCTTGATGACATTGCTGTTTCTGGATACAGGGGTATTAGAAATTAAGTCATATATGTCTGTATATACACATTGGGTTAGGGACTTGAGCGAGAGGTAGGGAGTCCATGACTATCCCAATGATCCGTTAAAAAAGTGCTAGAAGGAAGCAGTAGGGAGGGAAACTCACCTAGAAATATAAAAGGAACTCCCAAAACTATCAGAATCATGGTAACTTCTGACTATATGGGGCAAAAAAGCCCACGGAATCATTATAAATAACAAATAAAGGAGGCACGGGGAAAGTACCAACAAAGCACATTCAGATGGAGATCATCTTTATGTAGTATACTGAAGCACAGTCACTTCTTCACACCCAGTAATACAGATTGGTAAGATCTTCGGCAGGTAAGGTAACAGGGTCTAGCTACACAACACAAAGTTGCATTAACTGTAAGAGCTGTGGAGCAATCTATAAAACCTGTATATGCTATCTGGAATATGTGGGTAAGACGAGTCATGAATTCAGGCAGAAGGTGGGAGATCATGTGGGGGATATAATAGAGATACCCGAATTGCAAGACACACGATGCTCGTCCAGCAGTTTGAAATATCGATTTGGGGCTGCAAAATCCCTTTAGGCTAAGGCCCCACGTGGCGTCCTGCAGCAAAAAAGCGCTGCAGGAAGAACTGTGGCAGAAATGCATCGTTGTTCTTCCCACAGCTCTTTAGTCAGAAAGATCGTAGAGGTTTCCTCTGCGGACTTTCTGTTTCAATTATACCTATGGGGAAACCGCTGGCGTTTCCATAGGTATAATTGACATGCTGCAATTTCCAAAATTGCGCCAGTTTTGGAAATTGTGGCATTTCCGCAGTGTGTTTTTTACTGCAAAGTGGGCATGGGATTTGCTAGAATCCCATCCACTTTGCTCTGTCTATAAAACACCATGTGGGGCCCGGCCTTAGGCTAAGGATCCTGTGGATATTTTTTCCGCAGTGTATGGATGGGATTAGCCAGAATGCCAGCCACTTTGCAGGTACTGTAAATCTCAGCATTTTCGCATTGTGGGGTTTCAGTCTACAGGAGGTTTGACCCCTATAGTAAAAGGTATGAAAGGCAGTGTATGCATAATAGAAACCTTTATTTCCCCTTCTGCATGCAATTTCACTTTTCCTGCTGTGATCTACTTGGAAGGGTTAAGGAGGAGTAAGAAAGGGCATTTGGATGGGTTTGATCTGTTAGATGAATTGCCAAATGAGGAGACGTGATACCCAGCAATATGTCTACTAGGGCCATGGTATACAGGGAGGAAGCCATGCCATGCTTAACTGGAAAAGCCAATGAAATATAACGTTTATAAGCGCTGCACTAGTGGTGAATCACAGCGGCCAGCCCCCAAAAGACATGCTGAGAAATGCTGTGATGCCGCTACATGCTATGTGGTGTCTTCCCCCAAAGAAGTTCATTATGCTTTCTTTTCACTGTGTTATTTTTAGTGAGATTCAGTAACCCCCCCCCCCCCCACAGTGAATAATTACATTTCTGTAGTGTTACCACGTGTCATCTGGGCGGTGTTCATGAATATGTTTTCATCAGTGTGTAGTTATAGACAATGCTACTGAGCAGCTGCAGTTCATGCACAACACTGGGGAAAACTGAGCTACCCGAGACATCTGAAACAAAAAGTTTGTCTCCTGTTAGGGAGCGTTCACACTACCGTCGGTGTCCGACAGCTAGTGTCTGCTGCTAATGTCCGTTCAAAAGCTTGTGCGGACATTCGCAGCGGACACTAGCTGTCGGACACACTCCCTTAAAATTTGTGAGGTGTAGGTGATGCAGATCTAGAAATAGTACTGCAGTAGATAAAACAGGAGCGCCCTCTACTGTATATTTTGTGTAATAATCAGAGTCTGCATGTTAAAAACCTGTTTTGTAATGAAAAAATTTAGAACAATGAAGACCACACTCACATTACCTTAGAGTGGATTAATACCTGTAGTTAGAGATGAGCAAACACTAAAATGTTCGAGGTTCGAAATTCGATTCGAACAGCCGCTCACTGTTCGAGTGTTCGAACGGGTTTCGAACCCCATTATAGTCTATGGGGAACATATACTCGTTAAGGGGGAAACCCAAATCCGTGTCTGGAGGGTCACCAAGTCCACTATGACACCCCAGGAAATGATACCAACACCCTGGAATGACACTGGGACAGCAGGGGAAGCATGTCTGGGGGCATAAAAGTCACTTTATTTCATGGAAATCCCTGTCAGTTTGCGATTTTCGCAAGCTAACTTTTCCCCATAGAAATGCATTGGCCAGTGCTGATTGGCCAGAGTACGGAACTCGACCAATCAGCGCTGGCTCTGCTGGAGGAGGCGGAGTCTAAGATCGCTCCACACCAGTCTCCATTCAGGTCCGACCTTAGACTCCGCCTCCTCCAGCAGAGCCAGCGCTGATTGGCCGAAGGCTGGCCAATGCATTCCTATGCGAATGCAGAGACTTAGCAGTGCTGAGCCAGTTCTGCTCAACTACACATCTGATGCACACTCGGCACTGCTACATCAGATGTAGCAATTCTACTAGCTTGATGAAGCAGAGTGTGCACAAGGGTTCAAGCGCACCCTCAGCTCTGATGTAGCAGAGCCGAGGGTGCACTTGAACCCTTGTGCACCCTCGGCTCTGCTACATCAGAGCCGAGGGTGCGCTTGAACCCTTGTGCACCCTCGGCTCTGCTACATCAGAGCCGAGGGTGCGCTTTAACCCATGTGCACCCTCGGCTCTGCTACATCAGAGCCGAGGGTGCGCTTGAACCCTTGTGCACACTCTGCTTCATCAAGCTAATAGAATGCATTGGCCAGCGCTGATTGAAGCAGAGCTGAATCTGTGTGCTTAGCTCAACTACTCCACCGGTGTAGTTGAGCTAAACACACACATTCAGCACTGCTTCATCACGCCAATAGAATGCATTGGCCAGCACTGATTGGCCAGAGTACAGAATTCGGCCAATCGGCGCTGGCTCTGCTGGAGGAGGCGGAGTCTAAGGTCGGACCAGAATGGAGACTGGTGTGGAGCGATCTTAGACTCCGCCTCCTCCAGCAGAGCCAGCGCTGATTGGCCAAAGTACGGAATTCGGCCAATCAGCGCTGGCCAATGCATCCCTATGGGAAAAAGTTTATCTCACAAAAATCACAATTACACACCCGATAGAGCCCCAAAAAGTTATTTTTAATAACATTCCCCCCTAAATAAAGGTTATCCCTAGCTATCCCTGCCTGTACAGCTATCCCTGTCTCATAGTCACAAAGTTCACATTCACATATGACCCAGATTTGCAATCCACTATTCGTCTAAAATGGAGGTCACCTGATTTCGGCAGCCAATGACTTTTTCCAATTTTTTTCAATGCCCCCGGTGTCGTAGTTCCTGTCCCACCTCCCCTGCGCTGTTATTGGTGCAAAAAAGGCGCCAGGGAAGGTGGGAGGGGAATCGAATTTTGGCGCACTTTACCACGCGGTGTTCGATTCGATTCGAACATGGCGAACACCCTGATATCCGATCGAACATGTGTTCGATAGAACACTGTTCGCTCATCTCTACCTGTAGTACCATGGGACCCAAACTGTTCAGAAAGTGTGGATGTACCTATTATATCCAGTTGTATTTCCTTGGGTGGTAGACATTTTCTTACCCCATTTTCTCCATTGACTGCAGACAACCATAACATTTCTTCCAGCCACAAGTTGCAGACTTTGCCACACAGTCTAGGTTCACATTCAGTGGCGTAACTAGGAATGGCGAACTTTTGACATGGCCCGCCCCCCGACCAACACCAATGCCGAAGACCTCGACCGACCCCCTCCTACGCATTCCTGAGCGCTCCATTATGCCCCATAGTGGCCCCTCCACACAGTATTATCCCCCATAGTGGCCCCTGCACACAGTATTATCCCCCATAGTGGCCCCTGCACACAGTATTATCCCTCATAGTGGCCCCTGCACACAGTATTATGTCCCACTACGGACACCCATAAACAATTAATATACTCTGGGGTCTTTTCAGACCCAAGAGTATAATAATCGGAGACCCAGGGGGAGAAAAACATAAAAAAGACTGTTACTCACCTATCTCCCGTCTCCTATGCTGTCTGCCTCCGAAGTAGTCCATCTTCAAGGACGTCAGACGTCACATGACCCGGGACGCAGGCCAGGGTCATGAGATGTCAGACGACTAAGTCTAAGTCTGCACGGAACGTGGAGAGGTAAGTAACAGTGTTTTTTATGTTTCTTACCTCTCCCGGGCCGCCGATCATTATACTCAGGGGTCCGAAAAGATCCCTGAGTATAATGATAGCAGCGGTAGCGGCTATCACCGGGCCCCTAATGTCCTGGGCCCTGTGGCAGCTGCCTCTGCTGCTATGGCGGTAGTTACGCCACTGCCTCCAACCACTGTAATAGATCTATTGGGTCTCTAATATCGGAGGGAAGTGATGTGGTATAAGGAGAGATACCAGGATCCAAATGAAGAAAGCCATAGAAACTATGGAAGCAGCTCATCTCCCATCCGCACATCACTAGAGACCTACCAGAATGGACCTGATCCTGATAGAATGACAAGAACGCTACCACACTAAAGCCGGCGTCCTGATCCTCAGCAGTGGATGACTATCTCACCATACATGGGCTCCAACCAGATAAAAGACTCTCACATTTCCGTCATGTATAGGTCTACACTATCAGCTGACAAATTTTGTAGATTTTTGGTACTTTTGCACCTGACTTGACAACACTTTAAAGCAACTTAATTGGTGGTTAAAATAGTTGTCATGGGTTCAAAGGGAACTTGTCGCCTGTATTAAGCGTTGTATACACCCTCCTCTCAATAGGATGTGTCTCATCAAAAGAAACCCTTTGTCATGCATGTACATTAGTGTTTATTAATTTTAGCACTTTAAGATTTTGCAGATTTTAGAATATATTAAAAATGGTAAAATAATTCTTTGTTTTCCACCAGAGGGAGAATCATACTGTGTTAAAGGGGTTGTTTCAGACCCCTTGTATATTGGATACTAATAACCTGTCTATAGGATATCATTCAGTTGATCCAGCTGCCTCAGAAGCTGTGCACATGGTATACAGTAGGACGCAGTTCAGCTCCTTTACTAGTGAATGGGAGCAGAACTACAGTCCACAGCGGCACTACGACAGTGTGCAGTTTGGTAGCAGTGGTGCCAGGGAATTGCAACTCTTCTCCTATTCACTTGTAAAGGTGCCCAGTTGTGGGGGGTCCACATGTCAGATCTCCAGCTACCAGATACTGATGATTTATCCTGTAGCAGAGGCTTGTATATGTGCTGTACATGTAGCAGAGCTGTGTATGTATTGTGCATATAGCTGAGCTATGTGTGCAGCTTTCATACATGCACACACAGCTCAATGTGCTACACAGGGATCCTTGCTCCACCCAAATCATAATGTCATTAGGGGTCCAACACCAACTAGAAATCATTTGCGTAATACTGTATGTGCTGTGTTGACACACTACTCACAATGCTTCCCTCTAGTGGCCAATTATGGGAAATGTTGAAAATTATTTTATAGCTTTTAATATTTTCTGAAATGTGCACAAATAAAAATATTAAACCCCTAAAACTAATAATCTGTACATTTCATTAGTAGTATTTATATTTTGTTCATGACACGTTGCCTTTACCATCTCCTTAGTTATGTTATTTTGAAAATCAATGAATAATTTTACTATTTATTTGGTCTAAAATGAAATCTTCCACGCAAACCGGTCAACTCTCCACAAAGCTAAACTGATGAGAATCACTGATCTCTAGTTCTGATGCCATAACTGGTTAATGCTATGGCCCCATCCCAGTGGGGTATTTAGCATATTGAATAAAAGTATTTTCTACACTAATCCTTTATCACTTGGTTCAGACAATAGTATGATTAGGAAGCTACAAAGAGTAGTCTACAAGGGTGGTGAGGGTTTACATTGTAGAATACAGGTGACAGCTTCTCTTTAAGGGACATGGTGGTTATCAGTTTTACTAATGCCAATAGCAGTGTGCAGCCATGTAGCTTTCATCTATAACTGAAAGACCTATTTCCATTAATATTACTGGAGGAAGTTTATACTGCCCAAGAGTCATAGTCATACGTAAGTGATATAATGCCCCTGAAACCATGAAGGACTGAACGAATGGAAATTAATTGACTCTTCAACTTTTATTTTTTTCAGATTTCAGAAAATATTCCAAATCATAAAATAGTTTTTAACCCCTTAGAGACACAGCCCAAAAGTGACTTAAGGACCAGGCCTCTTTTTTCAAATCTGACATGTGTCACTTTAAATGGCGATAACTTTGAGACGCTTTAACTTACACAAGTGATTCTGAGATTGTTTTTTCGTAACACATTGTACTTCATGTCAGTAGTAAATTTTCGTTGATATGTTTTGTCTTTAATTATGAAAAAATAGGAAATTTGGTGAAAATTTTGAAAAAAATGCAGTTTTCAAACTTTGAAATTGCAAGCCTTTCAAATAGAAAGTCATACTACCCGAATTTTTTCATAAATATAATTAACCATGTCTCTGATTTATGTAGCAATCAAATTTTAAGCACCCTTTCATTTTTTTCAGATATTATAAGGCTTACAAGTCAAGCAGTAATTTTCCAAATTTTCAAGAAAATTTCCAAAACACATTTTTCAAGGGACCAGTTCAGTTCTGAAGGGAACTTGAAAGGCCTCTCTAATAAAACCCCCCAAAAGTCACCCCATTCTAAAAACTGCACTCCTGAAAGAATCTAAAACAGCAGTTAGAAAGTTTCTTAACCCTTTCAGCATTTCACAACAATTAAAACAAAATGAAGGTCAAATTTACATTTTTCAATTTCTGTCACTAATATATTCATTTAGCCCTAGAATTTACACATTTACTAAGGTTTAAAGGAGAAACTGCACCCCACATTTTGTTACACAATTTCTCCCGAACACGACAATACCCCATATGTGCTGGTACCCTAATGTACGGGCACACGGTCGCTCTCAGAGCGGATGGAGCACTAATTGGATTTTGTAGGCCAGATTTTGCTAGAATATTTTTCAGGCGCCATGCCCCGATTGCAAAGCCCCCAAGGTGCCAAAACAGTGGAAAACCCCAAAATGTCACCCCATTTTGGAAACTAGACCCCTCAAGGAATTTATCAAGGGGTATAGTGAGCACTTGGACCCTACAGGTGTTTCACAGATTTTTTTACCATTGAGATGTGAAAATGAAAAATTACTTTTTTTATAATAAAATGTCACTGTAGCCCCAAATTTTTCATCTTCACAAAGGGTTAAAGGAGAAACTGCACCCCACATTTTGTTACACAATTTCTCCTGAACACGACAATACCCCGTATGTGCTGGTACCCTAATGTACGGGCACACGGTCGCTCTCAGAACGGATGGAGCGCTAATTGGATTTTGTAGGCCAGATTTTACTAGAATACTTTTCAGGCACCATGTCCCTTTTGCAGAGCCCCCAATGTGCCAAAACAGTGGAAACCCCCAAAATGTCACCCCATTTTGGAAACTATACCCCTCAAGGAATTTACCAAGGGGTTTAGTGAGCCCTTTGACCCTACAGGAGTGTAACAGAATTGGCCCAACAAAAGGAAAAGTGACATTTTTTGCTATAAAATGTAGCTTTAACCCCAAATTATGCATTTCCACAAGGGGTTAAAAAAGAAAATGCACCCCACAAATTGTCAAGCACTTTTCCCCAACTACAGAAATGCCCCACATGTGGATGTCAAGTGATGTATGGGCACACTGTAAAGTCCAGAGCTGAAGGATCGCTATTGGGATTTTGGAGGGCAAATTTAGCTGAAATCTGTTTCAGGCACCATGTTGCATTTGGAGAGCCCCTAAAGTGCTAGAACAGTGGAACACCCCCCCCCCCCCCCCCAAAACGACCCAATTTTGAAAACTAGACCCCTCAAGGAATTTATCAAGGGGTTTAGTGAGCACTTGGACCCTACAGGTGTTTCACAGATTTTTTTACCATTGAGATGTGAAAATGAAAAATTACTTTTTTTCCAATAAATCGTCCATTTAGCGCCATATTTTTAATTTTTGCAAGTAGTTAGAGAATTAAGAGCCCCCCACAGTTTGTTACACAATTTCCCCTGAACACGGCAATACCCCATATGGGATCATAATCTGCTGTATGGGTACATGTTGGGGCTCAGAATGGAAAGAGCGCTATTTGGATTTTGGAGGGCAGATATTGCTGGAATAGTTTTGAGGTGCCATGTCGCATTTGCTGAGCCCCTAAAGTATCAATACAATAGAAACCCCTCAAAAGTGACCCCATTTTAGAAACTACACCCGTCAAGGAATGTATCAAGTGGTATTATGATTTTGAGACTAAAAATGCTTCCCAAAAATTGAAATTTTTAAAGAAATATGCCATTTTGGTATCCAATGCATTGCACCCACTTTGTGTTGTCAGAGACCTGCACTCCTAAAACTATTAAGTGGGCGATCCCGAGGGGCAAAAAAATTATATATGTGGGTATAAACTGCTGCTTGGGCGCACAGCAGGGCTCAGAAGGGAAGGAGCACTGCGCTTTTTAGCTTTTGGGGTACAGATTTAGAGGGACTTCCTGGGCGCCATGTTGTTTTTGCAGAGCCCTGGAGGTGCCAGTAAACTGGAATTCCCCAAGAAGTGACCCCATTTTGTAGGGGAAATTTTAGAGTCTCTGCAAAAGTGCCATGGCATCCAAAAACCAAACCGTCTAAGTCTGTGCTCCAAAAACCAAATAACCTTCTTCCCTTCTGCGTCTGGCTGGGCCCTAATATCAGTTTATACCCACATATGACATTACGTATGTTATCCGGGGTACACCAGTGTCATATATGTGCCCTAATATCAGTTTATACTCACATATGACATTACCCCGGTTACACCAGTGTCATACATGTGTCATACATGTGGCATAAACTGCAGTTTGGGCACACAGCAGGGGGCAGAAGGGAAGGAGCGCGATGCGGCTTTTGGAGTACAGATTCAGATGTTTGGTATCTAGACGCCATGTCATGTTTGTAGAGCCTGTAAGGTACCAGAAAAGTGGATTCCCCAAAGGAGTGACCGCAGTTTGAAAACTGCACCCCTAAAAGAATTTATCAGGGGGTGTAGTGTAGTATTAGTATCCCGGACGTGACTGCACAGCGGATGGCGAAGAGGGAATATATAAGCGGTGCGGAGGACATTGCAGACACTAAATTCCCTACTGTACCCCCAGTAGCTCCTATGATTGGGGGAGTCACACTGGGGTCACTTTGGGGGTCACTTCTGGTATATTTTCCCTCATAAGCTGTAAATATAGGGTGTCCCCTGATATTCGCTTGCACAGCTTATACATTCCCTGCCTGCCGCACCCAGTTGTGTTCTAATGATTTGGCGATTTTGCGTGATTTTGTCTTCACATTGGTAGAGGCTATATTTTCTTTATTTTTCTGCTGACGTGGCCATATAAGGGCTTGTTGTTTGCGGGATGCGATGTATTTTGTAATGACACCATCTTGGGGTGCCTAAAACTTACTGATTACATTTTATTAACTCTTTTTTTGCTGGATTTAAAAGAGAAAAAATCAATTCTGGTATTGAGTTTTACCTTTTACATTTTGCGCCATGCAGCGTACAGTATAAGTAACATGTGACCTTTATTCTGCGGGTCGGTACGGTTACGGCGATACCTCATTTATGTTATTTTTTTATGCGATACTAAGTCTGCAGAACAAAAACACATTTGGGGACATAAATCAGTGATTTTTGCATCGCCATCTTCTGAGAGGCGTAACATTTTTATTTTTCGCTTGACAGTGTTGGTTGAGGGCTTATTTTTTGCGGGACAACCTGTGCATTTTATTGGTACTATTTTGGGGTGCATATGACTTTCTGATCACTTTTTATAGCACATTTTGTAAGGTGAGATGGCGAAAAATCACTACTTCCGGCGGGTTTTTTCCGTTATTTTTTACCGCCGTTCACTGTGTACATTAAATATTGTTTCAGTTTTGTTGTACAGGTTGTTACGGACGCGACAATACCAAATATGTATTGTTTTTATTAATTTTTTGTGGTTTTTTTACATAATTCATTTTTTATAGAAAAAAGGGATTTTTGGGACTTTATAACTTTATTAATTGTTTTCAAATACTTTATTATTTTTTTTACACTTTTTTTTTTTACTTGTTCTTGTGTCTATGGGACACATGGATCAGTGAAGATTGCATCACTGATTCTCTACTCTAGACTGAGACACAGGCTGCAGTGACAGCCTGCACGTGTCTCACTCTAGACACAGGAAGTGAGCTGTGCGGACGGGACAGCTCACTTCCAGAAGACGCCGGGAGCACCAGGTAAGTAAGTGAATGCTCAGGGCTGTCTGGGGTCACTAACCAGACCCCAGACTACGTATTACAGATACCGGCACCCCCCGATCTCGGTCCGGGGGGTGCCGGCGGGGGGGGGGGAGAGATCGCTGCACCCTTTGTTTGCGGTGGTCATGTTTGACCATCGCAATCAAAGGGTTAAAACCTCCGATCGGTAAAAGTACCGACCGGAGGTTATGGAAAAGGGTGATAGCTGTCAGTAACAGCTATCACTCAGTTCCGATTCCGCCCGCTCAGCTAGTGAGCGGGCGGAATCACCATGACGTAATATTACTTCATGGTGCGGAAGTACCTCGCGTCCATGACGTAATAGTACGTCAAAGGTCGCTAAGGGGTTAAAAATGATGAAGACAAACGTCTGAGGCTTCAGCTTAGCCCACCCTTTCTTTGAGCGACCCCTCAATGTTTTGAAAACAGTTGGAGGAAATTGTCTTCATTAGAATGGGCCCCCTGAGGTACTGATGCAGTTTGGACTCTGCCATGACTTGAAGGTCTAGAGCAGGGGTGCTCACACTTTTTCAGCATGTGAGCTACTTTATAAACTGACCAAGGCAAAAGCTCTACTACCCACTTCTTGTGGGCGGGGCTGGGGCGGGGCCGGACATGTGGGCAGGGCTGGGCGGAGCGTGAGAGCAGGAGACAGCGGCGTTCTGTGGCCGCCCAGGGATCCCCGGTGTCTGCTTGTTCACAGCGCAGGCTGAGAATTATCTCTGGACACTGGCAGGCTGGGGCTGCCTATCTATCTATCTATCTATCTATCTATCTATCTATCTATCTATCTATCTATCTATCTATCTAGTCATATGATACAAGTATAGATAGATAGTGATACTTGCTGTATATACCGGTAACTATATGATGCCACATAGCATAATTATGGGAGTTGTGGTAAAGTGTACGGTAAGGTGGTGGACGGGGTGTATATCTCGCCTGGTTTCCTTAACCAGGTGAGATAAAGGAAACCCAGAGAGATAATTTTTGCTCTGGCAGAACGTAGTCTGCTACAGCTCTTTTGTTTTCCATACCATGGGCTGGTTTTTCTGGACTGGAGGGCAGGTTGGTAGTGGGAGCCTTCCAGTCCACACCTCTGGTCCACCACGGGTTTTTCCCTTCGTCCCAGGGGCACACAGGTGAGGCTTCCTCATGGCCAGTACTAAGGAAGGAAGCCTGGTACATGGAGGGCTGACGGTGTTTTGCAGCCAGAGTGAGACAAAGCACTACTGGGACGGTATGTACTGTTTGGTCATGGCATTGGATATTATGTGTGACCTGCTCTAGCATAGAAAGGCATGCTGATGTTCAGTTAGAGCCGGACAGGCTTAGGTTCTGTTTATTTTGTTTTGCTGACAGTGTTTTATTCTGAAGATACTAAAATAAAATACTTTGGATTTTAAACCTACTGCCTGCGTGACCCATATCATTGTCATACCCCAACCATGTGAGCTGGACCCCCTTATATATATGACAGCAGTACATAAAATAATGACCATTTGTGACAATGCTGCACCTCATTACCCCCTCACCCCAAAAGTGTCAATCGAAATATTGACAACTATAAGAAGATGGATATGTACTGAAATTACTTGCTCCTCTATCATAAACTTCATTCAAGATGTCAGCCATTACCAATACTCAATCAGACAAGAAGATGAAGCTCCTCCAACATCTCTAATCCCAGGGTTTAAGGGACTCACTCAAAACACCAGTATTCACTCTTGTACCCTAAACTAATTGAAATTAGATACTAAAACAGAACTTTTAATAGGACAATTAAAAACAACAATTCAGTGTTCCAGGCCCAGATATGTGATATTCTTTCTAACTGGCAATTCCAGATATCACCACACATACCAGATTAGACCACAGTATATACGCCCTTTGCAGACAAGACCACTCTCAACATTTGAAGATGTGTATCTGGAGTGATAGATGATTAATACTAGGCGCTCATTCCCTTCCTTTTGGTCTATACTGGCAGTTTGGTATGTGATATAGCCACAAATATATCTATATGTCACAATGGCAGCTAGTGTGCATTTTAGCACTAGCAAAGGCAGGGATTCGGGTATTGCAGACAATTGTCAGGTGTTAGGGTATGTGTGCTTCTAGCTGTTTAGCTCGGTCAGCCCCTCTCTTAATCACTTGATAGTGTCCTTTCAGCTGAAGCCCACTCTAATAACCCGCTTATGCCCTGCGCAGGATCGCTACAATAGTAGTATTCCCTAGTCAGTAATAAACATATTCCTCAACGCGTTTCTCCAGTTGGATCATCAGGAGGCAGATGCACTAGATGCAGAATAGATGTGCGACAAGAACAGTCGACTATTGAGCGGCTACTCGAATTGAACATCGAACTTCAAACATTTCACTGTTTGCTCATCTCTAATAAACATGTTTTTCATAATTTTAGGTTTTTAAATTCAGTTATCAGCTGTACTAGGATGTCACTGGTCGGGAGAGCAAGGTTTTGGTGGTCACTGTGTAATTCAGAATCTGGTTCTGTTCATCGTTGTTGTCTGGTGGTTTAGATACTATTTTGTGGTCAATGACAAAGCCAATATCCAGTACCGGGTGGTCAATGATACAGCTACAGTACAGTCGGTGTCACCCTAGGAATCCAGCATGTGTGCCCTCACTGTAGGAGTAAGGAATAGCTGTGCCATCTGCTTTCCTTAACACGTATCTATTCACCTGAACCTTGTTCTGCTTCTTCCATCTGAAATCAGCAGCGATAGCAGAGATCTGCCTGGCTGAAGAGATGTATTACTTATTATTACTGATCATCACAACTGCTGGGGCAAAAGCATGGCATCCTTGCCTCAAACACTGTCCCAGGGAGTCAACTTACAGCTTAGTGCCAGGCTACAAGATCTCTCCGAGTCATTGCAGTAATATGTAGTTGAGCATCTGCTATCCTGGAAGACTTTATACTAGTGATGTGCTGGGCTAGTGGAATCTATGGACTACTAAACATTGCTGGATTTTATATTTTCCAGGGTTGCCATCCTCCTATAAGTCCAATATGTATGTTCTGTCTATAGTGACTGTTATTAGTTGTCTGTAAAATGCAGTTATTACCACTTTAAGAAAATATTAGCGATGATACTGACAGTTATCACCAGAGAATATGATGTGATAATAAAGATGGTTGTTAGCTGAGTATCTGCAGTAATGTATAGAAAAGCATTCACATCTAGTAATACAATGTAGGATATACAGGACCAGGTAATAGACCAGAATGACCACTGTGAGCAGCGCCATCTTCTTATCAGGTAAGGAACTAGTGATCATATCACATATAGTCTGATGATGTCACAATGTATGGGCAGCAGAGGATGGTAGCCATGACTCTATTATTATGCCACACTGTATGAGGAATCTAAGGTTCCAATTCTGTGTTGCACACCACTTGCGAACGAGTAGCGATTATAGTTAGCAACTCTATAGCAGACTCTTAATCAAAAACTTTGATTTTTGATTGCTTTTTGATACTTTGGTGTCCATACATCCACAATTACTTGTGGCTACTAGCGACAGCATGCTGAGGCAGCAGAGACCTGGTCGCAGAGATAGAAGTGTCCCGGAAGATCCAGCATGGCATCGTACACAAACATCTGATAACGATTCGCCCATCGCCCATAGGACACGGAGTCGCTTGTCCCAACCAAGGAGAAGGATAACTCCTATACAAGAGCGCCAGATGAGGAGGAGAAGACAAGCGGAATATAGGAGCCGTTCCCCAATAACAACTCAGCTCAGGAACCAATCACCTGTCTCCGAGATTTCAGAAGACGTCGTTCCCTCCTCTAGAGATAATGGACTCTTTACTGATTTGGCCCTCTTACTTACGAGTCAGGACTCTGAGAAGCTTGGCTCATGCTGCATCTGCCTAATGGAATATGGACCTGAGGAGGAGATCTCATATTTAGGCTGCAACCATAATTTCCATCAACATTGCATCTCCACATGGATGCAGGAGAGAACCAGCTGCCCATTGTGCAGAAGACCCACAGAGATCCTGGTCCAAGCCTACCTGGAAGATGTAGGGGTCATAAATATCACCAGCCTTTCTGACATACTGTAGACCATCAGGCCCTTATTCTGGTGCATGCAGGTAATGAGTGGAGAAACCTCACCTTCCTGTAATAACACCAGCCGCTTACTTTCCCCATTCAGCTCACCCCTCACTTACCCCTCCTTTTCTTAGTCGCCAATATTTCTCTGTCTCATATCCCCCCTCTCTCTTCCTATCTATCTATCTATCTATCTATCTATCTATCTATCTATCTATCTATCTATCTATCTATCTATCTTTCCATCTATCTATCCATCTATCTATCCATCTATCTATCTAGTCATATGATACAAGTATAGATAGATTGTGATACTTGCTGTATATACCGGTAACTATATGATGCCGTATAGCTTTATTATGGGAGTTGTGGTAAAGTGTAAGGTAAAGTGGTGGACGGGGTGTATATCTCGCCTGGTTTCCTCAACCAGGTGAGATAAAGGAAACCCAGAGAGATCATTTTTGCTCTGGCAGAACGTAGTCTGCTACAGCTCTTTTGTTTTCCATACCATGGGCTGGTTTTTCTGGACTGGAGGGCAGGTTGGTAGTGGGAGCCTTCCAGTCCACACCTCTGGTCCACCATGGGATTTTCCCTTCGTCCCATTTGTGACAATGCTGCACCTCATTACCCCCTCACCCCAAAAGTGTCAATTGAAATATTGACAACTATAAGAAGATGGATATGCACTGAAATTACTTGCTCCTCTATCATAAACTTCATTCAAGATGTCACCTATTACCAATACTCAATCAGACAAGAAGATTCTCCAACATCTCCTCAGCAACTAATGAAGTATGCAGCTCAATGATATGATCAGACATCTATCTAATGTGGAAGGAACCATTCCACTAGGAGTTGCAGGCTGGCACTGGGCCCATCTTTAACCCCTTCCCGCCGATGGCACTTTTTGACTTCCTGACCAAGCTCGATTTTTCAAAACTGACATGTGTCACTTTATGTGGCAATAACTTTGGAACGCTTTAACTTACCAAAGTGATTTTAAGATTGTTTTTTCGTAACACATTGTACTTCATGTTAGTGGTAAATTTTGGTTGATATGTTTTGTGTTTAATTATAAAAAAATTGGAAATTTGGTGGAAATTTTGAAAAATATGCATTTTATAAAGTTTGAAATGATGTACATTACATACAGATAGTCAGACCGCCAAAATTATATCATAAATCTCATGTCCCAGATCTCTGCTTTATGTCGGCATCAAACTTTAGGCGCCCTTTTAATTTTTACGGACATTATAAGATTTACAAGTGAAACAACAATATTCAAAATTTTCAAGAAATTTCCAAAACCCATTTTTTAAAGGGCCTAATCCAGTTATGAAGGGGTTTTGAAAGACCCTTGTATTAAAGCCCCCCATAAATCACCCCATTTTCAAAACTGCACCCCTTAAATAAGCCAAAACAACATATACCTAGTAATTTAACCCTATAAGTGCTTAACAGGAATTAATACAAAATGGAGGTGAAATTTTCAAATTTGAATTTATTTTACTAATATTTTCGTTTAGCCCTAGAATTTGCACATTCACAAGGGGTTAAAGGAGAAAACGCATCCCACAATTTGTTAGGCAAGTTCTCCCGACTACCATAGTACCCCACTTGTGGGTGTAAACGAATATATGGACGCACAGCGAGACGCAGGAGGGAAGGCGCGCCAAAGAGCTTTTAGAGGGCAGATCTGGCTGTGATCAGTTTCAGGAACCATGTCGCATTTATAAAGCCCTTGAGGAGTCAAAACAGTGGAAACCTCTAGAAAGTGACCCCATTTTGAAAATCGCACCCCTCAAAGTATTTATCAAGTGATGTAGTAGCATTAGTAACCCCGAAGTGAATGTGTAAGCTGTGTGGAGTAAATTGGGTACACCAAATCCCATTCTATATTCCCACCAGCTCCTATGACGCGGACGGGGAAGAGGGGCATTCTGGGGGATCAGCGCTGGTGTATGCTCTCTCATAAGCTCTAAATATGGGGTGTCCCCTGAAAACGCTCGCACCGCTTACACATTTCCTTCTAGTCGCAGCCACTTATGTCCTAATGATTTGGCGACTTTTGGGGTTTTTGTCTTCACATTGTACAAGGTAGATTTTTATTTTTATTTTCTGGCAATGTGGCCATATGAGGGCTTGGTGTTTGCGGTATTAGATGTACTTTTCAATGCCACCATTTTGGGGCCTGTAACTTATTGACTACATTTTATTAACTCTTTCTGGGTGGGATGTAAAAGGAAACATCAATTCTGGCATTGCTTTTTAGCATTTTTTTTTCCCCGTGCAGCGTACAGCATAAGTAACATGTTACTTTTATTCTGCGGGTCGGTACGGTTACAGCGATACCTCATTTATATGATTTTTTTAATGCGTTGCTATTTGTGCAGAATAGAATTCAATTCAGGGAAAAAAATCTATTGTTTTTGCATCGCCATCTTCTGAAAGGCATAACGTTTTTATTTTTCGCTAGACAGAGCTGGTTGAGGGCTTATTTTTTGCGGGAAGACCTCTTCTTTTTATTGGTACCATTTTGGTTTTCATCTGACCATTTGATTACTTTTTATTGAACATTTTGTAAGGGAAAGGTGGTGAATAATCATTATTTTGTGCGGTTTTCTAAGTTTTTTTTTACGACATTCGCCGTTCGGGTTAAATAATGTTTTAATTTTATTGTTCAGGTTATTACGGACGCGGCGATACCAAATATGTAATGTTTTTTTCTATTTTTCTTTATTTTACATAATAAAACATTTTATATGGGGAAAAAGGGATTTTGGGGGCTTTATTTATTTATAATTTATTTTAAACTTATTTAAACTTTTTTATTTTGACTTTTTCACTTTTTTTTTTCTGTCCCCAAGGGGGATTGAAGCAGTGATCGGCTGATCACTGCTTCAATAGAGATACGCTGCAATACACGTGTTACACGTGTATTGCAGAGTATAGGAAGCTGTCAGCCTGTGTAGACGCACAGGCTGACAGCTTCATTTACGGCAGGATCAGCCAGGCGCGAGGACGGGGTAAGTGAAGGGGCAGACCTGGGGTCACTGATCAGACCCCGGGCTGCCCCCTACGAACACCGGCACCCCCCGAAACCGGCGCGGGGGGTGCCGATCGGCACCATATGACGTTGTAACCCCGGAGGTGCCGGTGGTCATGTTGATCACCGGCATCTCAGGGGTTAACACCCGCGATCGGACCCGATTCCGACCGCGGGTGTTACAGGGCATTGTCAGCCGTGTATTACGGCTGTCACCCGCTGTGCATGGTGCGCACACAGTTTCTGTGTGCGCACCATGCATCCGCAGTAATAGTACGGCGGTTTGCGGGAAGCCCTTCCCTGCAGCGCCGTACTATTACGGCGAATGTCGGGAAGGGGTTAAGCCAACACTATGATGTAGCAACAAGTGAAGATCAGTCTTCAGAAAATCTTCTGGAAACCATATACAGTTATCTGCTTGTGGACATTGATCATCACATAATAGTCTTATCATTTCTGTCTGATATTTAAAGAATTCTATACAATAAAATTCTATTTCCTGCCCATGATTCTGTAGTCACCATTATTTCTCTATGTGAATTCTAGGGATTGTGTAATCATTTTTTATTAAATCTTTTTTGATGGCCAAAAGGCAAAAGAACATTGCACATCAAACATACATGAGCCAGAAAATGGGGGTGATTTCAATTTGATATTTTTATGTGTTTTTTAATATCTTATTTAAATTTTTAAATTAGTTTATTTTTAACTTCTAAAAATATGCTTCGCCTACAGAAGGCCTAAGCTGAGTGGAACATAGGCAGCAGCAGGGCATGGTAAGTGAAAATAGGATGTCACCGCTGGAGTAATCCAGCGGGTAATGACTTGTCGGGGACCTTATATGGTGTGGGGGCATGTAACAGTGGCCCTTACTGTATTGGACCTAAAACAGGGGTCCTCATTGTGTGGGGGCCTGTGAATCATGGGCCTTTGCAGTAAGGGCCCATGTTTCAGGCCTCCATACAGTAAGGCCTCCTGTTATAGGCTACCATACAGTAAGGACCCCCTGTGGAAGGCTCCCATGCAGTAAGGACCCATGTTACAGGCCCCTATGCACTAAGAGCCCATATTGCAGGCCCCCATGCAGTAAGGATGCTTGTTAAAGGCTTACATACAGGAAAGGCACCTGTTAAAGAACCCCATAACAGGGGCCCATACTGTAGGGTGTCTTTATTCAGGGGCACTTACTGTATGAGAATCTGTAACAGGAAACTTATGAGTGTAATAAGAGGTAATACATTCTATGGGCCTATAAAGGGGGAATATAATGACAAGGGACCCCCAAAGCAGACTTGCTTGGGGGACACATGGCACCATGGTACCTCAAAATGTTGAGGTAAATTAATAAAATATATTTTTTCTCCTCAGGCTAATATAATATATGCAGTATAATTCAAATTTCCCACCTTTTTTACTTACCTCAGTGATGTGTAGCACAAGGTCAAGGGTCATCACTAGACAGATTTTGGTTGGTGCTTCTGGACGCTTCTAATGCTATCAGCTAATTGGTTGAAAGCGTGTTCTTGGCGGGAATTTTGAATACAAATAACGGCCACATCAGCTGTTCATGGCCAGTCTGTGAAGAGACCTTCATGCCAGACACAGCAATGGAAGAGCTTCTTCAACAGCTCATCAGGAAGGCGGAGAGCTCCGGTGGGGGAGACTGGCTGAGGCGCTGCCTCAGTGAAGCGCCAGCAGCAGCAGTCGGAGCGGAGCCAGCAGCAGCGGAGGGAGAAGAAGACTGCATCTCAGTCGGCATCCCGGAAGAGGAAAAAGCGGAGCTTCTGGGAGTCGCCTGCAGTGATGCGGAGGTGGGAGGGGATGAGGAGGCGTGTCGCTCAGCCTGCAAAAGAGCGCGAAAGAGCATACACGCCTCCGCCTCCTCCGAAAAGAAGACACGGCCGCAGCAGCGGGGGCCAGACGGAGCACGGAGGGAGACGTCGGCAGCCCGAAGTGGGAGTACACCGGCAGCAGGAAGTCAATGGGTGTAAGCAGCCCGAGGCAGGAGGAGCAGAGCTGTGGACAGAAATGCTGCTTCCATCAGCAGGCCGCAGCACTGCTGTGATGTCCCTTACAGCGGGACCAGCTATGCCGGCGCAGCCATCTCATCACACCCTGGGCCAGCGGGAGCTGGCAAGAAGTGAAGTCAACGCTCCAGGACCTTCATCGGCAACATGGAGTGAACAGCGTTCAATGGCAGCAGCTCCAGAGGAGACGACAGCTTCGTCCAGAAACAGGATGGAATACAGCAGCACTACAGCACTACATCTATGTCGTCTGTCTTTAATAATGATATTTTTACACAATTTATGTCACTTATGTCGCAATGTGTAAACATGAGTAAACCTGTACACCCGTTAGCACAGGCTTGGTGTCCTGGCACATCGGTGTCGGTTACTCCTACGCCCACTTTATGTAATCTCCCAGTATTGGAGAAGGGTAGTGGAGTGGCTGAGACATGTGCCAAGGAGGGCCATAGCCTGCGAAGTCACACCTTTAGGTTTTCATTTGTCTAATGTTATAAAGGAAAAAATTTGGAAGAATGAGTTTGTTGATTTGCTGTCTTTGCTGCCTTCCGCAAAAGAGTCTATTTTGCGGGGGGATAGGAAAGACGACAAAGAAGATGAACGGAAACTCAATGTTCCCCGTTCATTTAATAATTGGCTCTAATCATTTTGCATTTATGCTGCAGTATTGGGGGAAAAATTCCCCAATAAATGCAGCGGGCTATTCCAACACGTTGACATAGTGTTGGAGGCTTATAAGAACTTTGGAGGCACAGCATGGTTTATATATGACGAGATGTTCCGTCAAAAATTACAAGAGTAATGCCAATGGGCAGAGTTTTTTGTAAGAGCCTTTTTCATTCCACTAGAGGTTTAAAGGCGCCTAGAAGTCACATTAGATTAACTCGCCCTTTAACCACATGAGGACCGCCGTACGTAAATTTACGGCCTCATGTGCTGGTACCTAAAGACCGGACTATTGCCGAAATACGTCCGGCCTTTAGGTACCTTTCTGGCGGGGGGAGGGGTGCGGGGGGGACAGGGGTTAGGTGTTACTAACACCTAACCCCTTCCTCCATAACGTCCAGTCGGAACTGAGTCCGACTGGAAGTTTTAACCCTTTCGATCGCGCCGTGAAACATCACGGCGCGATCGAAAGGCATCCGCCGACAATTGAAGCTGATCGGCACCCCCCGCGGCGAGATCGGAGGGTGCCGATAGCAGTAAAAGGTAGTCTGGGGTCTGGCCAGTGACCCCAGACTGCCTGGAGCCCCCACATACCTGGTGATCCTGCCAGGACCTTCTGATGTCAGGCTGTGCGTCTACACAGCCTGACATCCTGCTACGGAATGCCATGTGGGACACCTGCAGGCTGTGTCTCACATGGCATTCTATATCAGCAAAGTATTGCTGATTGAAGTGTCCTAAATGGACACATGAAAAAGTAAAAAAAAATGTAAAAAAAATAAAATGAAGTGTATGAAAAAAATTAATAAAGTTATAAAGCCCAAAAATCCCTTTTTCTCAATAGAAAATGAATTATATAAAAAAAGAACTCAAAAGTAATAAAAACAATGCATATTTGGTATTGTCGCGTCCGTAACAATCTGTACAATAAAACTGAAATAATATTTAATGTACACGGCGAACGCCGGAAAAAAAAAACGGAAAAAACTCGCCGGAAGTAATGATTTTTCGCCATCTCACCATACAAAATATGCTATAAAAAGTGATCAAAAAGTCATATGCATCCGACAACAGTACCAATAAAAAGCGCAGGTTGTCCCGCAAAAAATAAGCCCTCAACCAACTCTGTCAACCGAAAAATAAAAATGTTACGCCTCTTAGAAGATGCGATGCAAAAAACATTGATTTATGTCCCCAAATGTGTTTTTCCTCTGCAGAACTAGTAACACATAAAAAAATACTATAAATGAGGTATCGCCGTAACCGTACCGACCCGCAGAATAAAGGGAACATGTTACTTATACTGTACGCTGCATGGCGCAAAATTAAAAAAGTAAAACTCAATGCCAGGATTGATTTTTTTTTTTTTAAATCCAGCAAAAAAGGGTTAATAAAATGTATTCAATAAGATGTAGACACCCAAAAATGGTGTCATTTCGAAATGCATCTCATCCCGCAAAGAATAAGCCCTTATATGGCCGCGTCACCAGAAACATAAAGAAAATATAGCATCTCACAATGTGAAGACAAAAACCCTCAAAAATCGCCAAATTATTAGAACACAACTGGGTGCGTCATGTAGGGAATATATAAGCTGTGCGAGCGAATATCAGGGGACACCCCAGATTTACAGCTTATGAGGGAACAGACACCAGAAGTGACCCCTAAAGTGACCCCCAGAGTGACTCCCCCAATCATAGGAGCTACGGGGACATAGTAGGGAATTTGGTGTTTGCAATGTCCTCCGCACAGCTTATACATTCCCTCTTCGCCATCCGCTGTGCAGTCACGTCCGGGATACTAATACTCACTACACCCCCTGATAAATTCTTTGAGGGGTGCAGTTTTCAAAATGGGGTCACTCCTGGTACCCCATGGAATCCACTTTTCTGGTACCTTACAGGCTCTACAAACATGACATGGCGTCCAGATACCAAACATCTGAATCTGTACTCCAAAAGCCGCATAGCGCTCCTTCCCTTCTGCACCCTGCTGTACGTCCAAACTGCAGTTTATGACACATGTATGACACATGTATGACACTGGTGTACCCCCGGATAACGGACATAATGTCATATGTGGGTATAAACTGATACTAGGGCACAGCCGGACACAGAAGGGAAGAAGGGTCATTTGGTTTTTGGAGCACAGACGGTTTGGTTTTTGGATGCCATGACACTTTTGTAGAGCTGAAACGCCAGTAATTTGGAATCCCCTGATAAATTACCTTATTTTGGAAACTACACCCCTGAAGGATTTATCCAGGGGTACAGAGAGCATTTTTAACCCCCAAGTGTTGCTATAACTTTATATATATAACTATAACTGTAGTGGATTGTGAGAGGTGAAAATGACCATTTTTCCAGGAATACGTCCTTTCAGTGCGTAATATGTTGTGCCCACCTTGTATCAGAGATGAACGCTCTAAAAGCTGTTGTGCCTGGGATACCCGTTTAACAGTTTTTGGAGTGTCTCTGCTGACATAAGTCGGGCACAACATGTTGCACACTGAAATGGCAAATCTGTAAAATTTTCATTTTTAACTTCTCTATCAGTTGCGATTTCATTTCTGGAAACTAAATAAATGCAACACTTAAGGGTTAAAAATTCTCGCTACACCACTTGATAAATCCCATCAGTGGGGTAGTGTCCAAAATAGGGTGACATGTCTGCGGATTCCACTTTATTGGCAATTCAGGGGCTTTGCAAAAGTGGCAAAAAAAACCAAACTGTGCTCCAAAAACCAAAATAGCGCTCCTTCCCTTCTGTCCCCGGTTGTGCCCAAACAGCCGATTCTACCCACATATGGCATTAAGTACGTTATCCGGGGTACACCAGTGTCATACATGTGGGCATACACTGCTATTTGGGTACCCAGCAGGGTGCAGATGTGAAGGAGCAATATGTGCTTTTGGAGTGCAGATTTAGATTCTTCGTTTTTGGACACCACGTCACATTTGCAGAGACCCTAAAATTGCCCCTACAAAATGGGGTCACTTCTTGGTGAATTCCAGTTTACTGGAACCTCCAGGGCTCTGCAAAAACATCATGGCGCCCAGAGGGTCCCTCTAAATCTGTATCCCAAAAGCTAAAACGCACAGTGGTCCTTCCCTTCTGAGCCCTGCTGTGTGCCCAAGCAGCAGTTTACACCCACATATATAATTTTTTGACCCCCGGGATGGCCCACTTAATAGTTTTAGGAGTGCAGGTCTCTGACAACACAAAGTGGGTGCAACGTATTGGGCACCGAAATGGCATATTTTTAAAAATTTCAATTTTCATTTTGTACATTAATTTTTGGGAAGCATTTTAGGCTCAAAATGATAATACCCCTTGATACATTCCTTGACAGGTGTAGTTTCTAAAATGGGGTCACTTTTGAGGGGTTTCCATTGTATTGATACTTTAGGGGCTCTGCAAATGCGACATGGCACCTCAAAACTATTCCAGCAATATATGCCCTCCAAAATCCAAATAGCGCTCTTTCCATTCTGAGCCCCAGCATGTACCCATACAGCAGATTTTGGCCACATATGGGGTATTGCCGTGTTCAGAAGAAATTGTGTAACAAACTGTGGGGGGCTTTTAATTCTTAAACTATTTGCAAAATTAAAACTATGGCGCTAAATGGACGATTTATTGGGAAAAAAAGTAATTTTTCATTTTCACGTCCCAATGTTAATAAAATCTGTGAAACACCTGTGAGGCCAAAATACTCACTCTACCCCTAGACAAATTCTATGAGGGGTGTAGTTTCCAAAATGGGGTCACTTATAGGGGGTTTCCACTGTATTGGTACTTTAGGGGCTCTGCAAATGCGACATGGGACCTGAAAAATATTCCAGCAAAATCTGCCCTCCAAAAGCCAAATAGCCCTCTTTCCATTCTGAGCCCCGCCATGTTCCCATACAGCAGATTATGACCACATATGGGGCATTTCTGTGTTCAGCAGAATTTGTGTAACGAACTTTATGGAGCTTTTTCTCCTTTATCCTCTTGTGAAAATTAAAAATTTGGGGCTAAATTGACAGTTTGTTGGAAAAAAAGTAATTTTTCATTTTCATGGCCCAATGTTAATAAAATCTGTGAAACAGCTGTAGGGTCAAAATGCTCACTCTACCCTTTAATATGTTCTGTGGGGGGTATAGTTTCCCAAATGGGGTCACTTTTAGGGGGTTTCCACTGTATTGGTACTCTAGGGGCTCTGCTAATGCGACATGGCACCTAAAATTATTCCAGCAAAATCTGCCATCCAAAAGCCAAATAGCGCTCCTTCCATTCTGAGCCCCGCCATGTTCCCATACAGCAGATTATAGCCACATATGGGGTATTGCCGTGTTCAGGAGAAATTGTTTAACAAACTGTGGGGGGCTTTTACTCCTTTAACCCCTTGTGAAAATGAAAACTTTGGAGATAAAGTGACATTTTAGTAATTTTTCATTTACACATCCCAATGTTAGTAAAATCTGTGAAACAACTGTAGGGTCTAAATGCTGACTATACCCCTTGATGAATTCTGTGAGGGGTGTGGATTCTAAAATGGGGTCACTTTTGGGGGGTTTCCATTGTTTTGGTACTCTAGGGTCTCTGCAAATAAGGCATGGCGCTGAAAATTATTCCAGCAAAATCTGCTGTTCAAACACCCAGTGTCGCTCCTTCCCTTCCATGCACTGCCGTGTACCCAAAAATCAGTTTACACCCACATGTGGGGTATTTCTGTGCACGGGAGAAATTGCACAATAAACTGTCAGATGCATTTTCTCCTTCAACCCTTTGTGAATGTGTTAATTTTGGGTCTAAATGAATGTATTAGTGAAAAAAAATGAAATGTCTAAATTTCACTGCCATATTATTTTTATTCTTATGAAATGCTTAAAGGGTTAACAAACATCCCAAATGCTGTTTTGAATAATTTGAGGGGTGCAGTTTTGAAAATGGGGTAATTTATGGGGGTTTCTATTATACAGGCCTTTATAATTACTTTCAGAACTGAAGTGGTCCCTAAAAAATTGGTTTGGAGAATTTTCTTGTAAATCTGGAAAATTGCTGTTACACTTGTAAGCCTTGTGACGTCCAAAATAAATTAAAAGACAATCAAAATATGATGCCAATATAAAGCAGAGATATGGGAGATAATATTTATTCATGTATTTGGATGGTATGACTATCTGCCTGAAAAGCAGATAATTTCACATTTTGAAAATTGCAATTTTTTTCAAATTTCCATCAAATTTCCTAGTTTTTTTATAAATAAATGCAAAAATATTGATTAGTGTTTACCACTAACATGAAGTATAATGTGTTACAAGAAAACAATCTCAAATTCATTTGTGTAAGTTAAAGCGTCTCAAAGTTATTGCCATTTAAAGTGACACATGTCAGTTTTGAAAAAAGAGGCCTGGTCTTTAACATACTTTTGGGCCTGGTCCTTAACCGGTTAAAGGACGACCTAGGGTTATAGTTGGAGTTTATTGAGCAATTTAATGGTAGGAGTTGTTTACAGGAGGAATTTCAGGATGCTGACACTTTGAATTTGTTCACGGATGCAGCTGGGAGTGTAGGTTATGGGGCATTCTACAACAATCAATGGTCAGCAGAAAGGTGGCCTCCTTCTTGGGTGTTGAATAAAGTTACTAGAAGCATTGTGGTGTTAGAGCTCTTTCCGGTTTTGGTTGCGATTGTCATATGGGGTTCAAAATAAGAGGATAATGTTGCACACAGATAATAAGGGAGTTATGTTTGCAGTGAATACATTGTCCACTAAATGCATGTTTACAGCGCGATTATTACGGCACTTAGTCCTATGCTGTTTAAAATTAAATATATGGATAAAAGCTAGGTATGTAGAAGGAAAAAGTAATTTAATTGCTGATGCTATCTCTCGTTGACAGCTGGAAATCTTCAGACGATTGGCACCAGATGCGGCAGTGGAAGGGATACCTTGCCCACCTCATTTATGGGAGTTAATTTGGGATTAATAGTAGAGAATATTAAGAATTCGGTCTGTCCTCGTACATGGGCAGAGTATTCTGCTGCATGGAGAGATTGGTTGCTATATTGCGAATCACAAGCAGTGAGTTGTTGGGATGTTGATGTTAGTTTAGTTCTTGTTTTTGTAAATAGTTTATTAGTTAGTGGAAAAGCGGTTTCTACAGTTCTAAAAATGTTAGCGGGTATTTTTTTTTTCTTAAAATTGAAGGGCAAGTCACCTTTAACAAGTCTATTCCCAGTTAAGCAGCTAGTGAAAGGTTATAAGAAAAAGTTAATTGGTCAAGACAATAGGAGACCAATTATATTTAAATTATTGATGGATTTATGGGATATTTTGAGTTCAATTTGTATTAATGAATATGAGACATGTCTGTTTAGAACAGCATTTGTAACAGCTTTCTTTGCAGCAATGTGCATTAGTGAACTGGTTTCACACAGTGCTAATGCAGCATCACCATTACTAATTTCTGATGTTTAAGTAAGTCAGGAAACAGTTCACATACTGTTGAGAAAATCAAAGATGGACCAAGCAGGGAGAGGACAACTGTTGAAGTTATCCCGGATAATTGAGAAGAAGATCTGTCCAGTGGTAAATATATCAAATTGGTTAAGTATAAGACCTCAATGTGAAGGTGCTTTCTTTATTCACAGTAATGGCTTACCATTAACGAAATACCAATTTTCTGCTGTTCTTAAAAAATCCCTTTGTGAATTGGGTTTGGTTAATTTTAAGTTTACTACTCATTCGTTTAGAATTGGGGCTGCTACTGAGGCAGCTAGATTGGGGTTGGACGATTCTATTATAAAGAGAATTGGTAGATGGAAATCAAACAGATTCAATTTATATGTTCGCCCTGAGTTATGTCTGAATGATTAATTTCTTAATTTTTCTTAAATAGGTAAAAAAAACATCTGGATTGTAGGGCATTCATTTGTGCATTGGGCACAGAAGCGTGCTATGAGAAGATGCTATACAGAAAATTTGTCCTTCTCCAATAAACTTTCAATATACTGGGAGGAAAGAGAGGTTTAACTTGGAAGAACATAGTTAATGAAATAAAGTTCTTAATGAATGTTCGGCCTACTCCAGATTTGCTTATAATTAATTGCGGTGGTAATGATGTAGCTAAGGTAAAGACAATTGCATTGCTCTGGGAAATGAGGAGAGATCTAGGTCTTATAAAATGCTTGTTACCAAAAAACAGTTTTGGTTTTCTCTGAAATTATTCCTCGTTTAATTTGGCAGAGCAGCATGGGTAAGTTTAATGACAAAATTAGAAAGAGAATAAACAGAGCTATGTCAAAGTTTTTGCCTCGCATCAACAGATTCTCTTACAGGCATGTGGACCTCGAGGGTTGTGACGCTGGTTTGTATCGCTTAGATGGAGTTCATTTGTCTGGATTTGGAAATGATATATTCAATGTTGGCTTGCAGAACGTGATTGATTTTTGGCTGCGGTGTTTTGGGGGTGCCGCGGCTTTATAAGCCGGGCTTGTGGGTTAGTCGATCAGCTAATGCTGATTGGACATTGGTTTTAATGATTTTGATTGATTGATATTGATCTAACTTATTGATTGATTGGTTATTGATTAATTATTTATATGAATTATTTAATTATTTATGGATTTTAATGAGATTTATTTATTGGATTATTTATTGAAATAAATTTTAAACTATTTATTGATATTATTTAACCTTAATAAACACCATGGCCAATATGTTTGCACAGAAAAGAAATATTGTGTCGTGTCTTTTATTTTTAGAGGTTAAGTTATCTTTAGTTATAAGAATAGGTGCCTATGGTGCCATGACAAGGGACCCCCAAAGCAGACTTGCTTGGGGGACACATGGCACCATGGTACCTCAAAATGTTGAGGTAAATTAATAAAATATATTTTTTCTCCTCAGGCTAATATAATATATGCAGTATAATTCAAATTTCCCGCCTTTTTTACTTACCTCAGTGATGTGTAGCACAAGGTCAGGGGTCATCACTAGGCAGATTTTGGTTGGTGCTTCTGAAAGCTTCTAATGCTATCAGCTGATTGATTGAAAGCGTGTTCTTGGCGGGAATTTTGAATACAAATAACGGCCACATCAGCTGTTCATGGCCAGTCTGTGAAGAGACCTTCAAGCAAGACCCCCCCCCCCCTCCCTAATTAAGGAGGTGAAGTTTGTCATGGTGTTTATTGTAGGTGGTTAGTCGAGCTAATGCTGATTGGACATTGGCTTTAATGATTTTGATTGATTGATATTGATCTAACTTATTGATTGATTAATTATTTATATGAATTATTTAATTATTTATGGATTTTAATGAGATTTATTTATTGGATTATGTATTGAAATAAATTTTAAACTATTTATTGATATTATTTAACCTTAATAAACACCGGGTTTTTTTGTTGTTTTTTTGTCACAGAAAGAGTAAATTTAAAACAAAACTTTTAATTTTATAAGATAAAACAAAAAACAAAACAAAAACAAAAGCCCCAATGTGCGCTAAAAATTGAGAAATGATACACACTATACGGAATGATGGTGTCCGTGTGCGTTAATAAATTCCTCAATACATAACTGTAGACACTGTATACACTGCAGAAGGGTAGTGACCCAATTAGGAGAATGTAGATAGGAGAGTCATAGACAACTGCCCCTTAGTCATCCATATATATATAGTACCCTACCTGTACTGGTTATAACAGTCACTCTAAACCCCTGTGATTATATTAAACACTTGGGGAAGGAAAGGATGGATGGATTTGGCATAAAATAGATATTACTGCTCTCCTATTCTGACCTAATGTGGGCTATGTACTCCTCATAGCTCCTCTACGCATATCGCATGGCTCCTCAGGAGGACGATATTACTGCGTCCTACCATCAAGGATGCAGGAACTGCAGTTCTAACTGCAAACAATAGCGGCTGTATATATTTAATATCGTCCTCCTGAGGAGCCATGCGATATGCATTGGCGAAACGCGTAGAGAAGCTATGAGGAGTATATAGCCCACATTAGGTCTGTCTCTGTCGGACCTCTGCCTCAGGTACCGGTCCAAAACACCCCATGTGAACTTACCCTTAGAAGAGCCGAGGGACACCAAGGTGAAGGCGATAGGTGTGGTGGAAAATCAATTACCAAAGTGAGGGAATAACATAGTGTTCAGACAAAACAAGAAGAACCTAAAAGAAGAATCACAGCCGGTCACATCTCCTGCGTCGTGTCGTAGCATGTGCGAGAAGGATGGCACCAAAGCCCGGACGGGCAAGGAAGTTAAATAACCCACATCATTTATATATATACAGGTGTAACAGTAATTCACACAGCACCATAACGATCAATCCTTTTTCTTTACCAGTACTATCAAGGAAGTCCTAAGATTTTTGCTGGCTTGTATTGCCCAGCTCTTCTCTACCAGAGGTCCATAGACACCTCCACTACTAAAATATCCTTCTTATGTTAGATTTCCGCAACATAATGCCCCCACTTGGCAACTTTCAAATTCAACCACTGTGTGACTCCCAACAATCTACAATGGATTGTCTGATTCCTAGAACCCAGGTCTACCCAAGCACAAGAGTTATGCTACAATATTAGGCTTCTACATTTGGCAATGTTCCCAATGATACATCCCTGAAATGCAAGCCATTATAGTTTAAATTATTCCGAGAGATATGCTCCTCTTGCTAACACGTGCAGCACGTTCAAAATTTATAACGAAACCATAGACTTTCATCTACCGGTCTCGCTGCCACCTTATGGGTCACCCAGAATTCATTTATGGCTTTGCCCAGTGAGGTCAGTCTCACTTCTTTGGGACCCTCCTTTGCAAGAGGAGCCTCTAACTTCTTACTAAGAAGCCCCATTTCCCACCTTCACAAATTTTTATTGAGCAACCTTTCCCTCCTCTACACTGCCCATACTTAAACTTTATTAAAGGGGTTGTTGGGGATTATTATATTAAAGGGATCCTATCATACAAACGTTTTTTTTTTTTTTTCTGAGTAACACGTCGGAATAGCCTTAAGAAAGGCTATTCTTCTCCTACCTTTCGTTGTCTTCTCCACGCCGCTGTTCCATAGTGGTGCAGTGGTGATTGGTTGTAGTAGTCCTGTCAATGTGACATTGCCGCAACCCAGTAGAGGAGACCGGAGGATGAGAGTAGTACTGACACTGGCTGTGCCACCTGCTAGGCCGAGGACTTTCCTCACACACTCCAATCCCACTACAGAGCCAGTGGGTCCTGATGGTGTTGCAGGCACAGCTCAGGAGTCCAGGTATGTAGTGAAAACCAGGTAACTATTTATTAACTGGAACACTTGGTACAACCAACAGCTTGCAGATGGGGCTAGTAGTACACAGTACAATCCCCTGCCTTGGTTATAGGAGGCTGCCCAAAGATGTAACAGGCTCCATGATGCAAAGACCACAACTCCTCTTCCTCTCGTGCCACTCCCAATTTAGGATGCTGGGGGTTGTAGTAGGGCAAGGAGTCCTGACAGGGATCTGGTTACTTGGAAACCAGGCCCGAATGAGTTTTTCCTTTTAGTTCCTCCGTTGCTCCTCCTGGCATGGCTGGCAAATGTTCTCAGAGACGCAGAAACGAACTCCCTGTCTCAGGGCTATCTCTGCATGAGCCTGGGTCTAGAAGTAGTCCTCACAGTGTTGTAATGGCCGACCGTTGGCCAGAATCTAGCTGCGGTGCAGGGAAGCTTTTTTGCACACTTTTAACTCCAGCACTCAACTGCTTACTCTGGACCAAGCATCCCCATGGAGACAGGTCTCCTACAACCCCTGTGATTGGCCAGGGCTGAACCAAGGCATTGGTTTGAACTGCAGAGGGAGAAATTAACAGGGAAAAGCTGCAATAATAATTCACATTTAACACTGAACATATAGGACATAACATACCAACATAGCCCAGAAGCACAATAGACAAACACATTAAGCAGAAACCCTTCTGGGATGCTGCAACATCACCACTGAATTCTCTTTGTATACAGAGCAGTGGCAGTGATGGCCGGCCCAGCACATGAACAGAGGGGAGAATGCAGGTAACTATAAATCAATTTCTAATTTCTAGCCCTAGCCTTGCCATCTGAATTTAACCACTATCGGGTTTTTACGTCTGTATAGTGGCTTCCGTGTTTTGCTAGGACGTTGCGGTACATCCATGCAGTTTTCAGCAGCTGCACAAAATCAGAGTAATCTCTTACACTGGTCATAGTAATCACGGAAAGCTTGAGCAATATCCACAGTGAGATGAGAGGTGGTGCCCGAGGGGTCCTTAATGGCCTTATTACTCCATTCATATAAAGAACGCTTACCTAGTTGACTGAGTCGCTGTTGCAGTCAGAGCAGTTAGAGTAGTCTGCTGGAGGGTCTGCTTATGTTGTGCCTCCAGAGTCAAAGGAGGCGTGAGTGAAATTTCAAGCCAGATCCCCTCTTAAGGCTAAGGCCCCACTAGGTGGAAACGCAGTGCTAAAGCGCTGCAATTTTTTCTGCAAAGTGGGCATGGGATTCACATGAATTCCATCCACTTTGCAAGTACTGTAAAACACAGTGATTTTTACTGTGGTGTTTCCACCGCGGCTAAATCACGGCGTTTCCGGCCAGTGGGGCCCTGGCCTTAGTCGTGCTCCATGTTTCTTCACTCCCCATGAAGCACCCATTTCAGGGCTTCCAACTGCATCAGCGGAGCAGTGATGTATAAAATGTAAGTTTTAAACATGATTCAAACTGAAGGAAACTTTAATTACTTTTTAAATAACATTTTCACCCATTTTATGTTATCGTGTACAATGTATCCATTATGACTATTATTCTATCATTATGGAAAGAATACGGAAAAGGGGTTGCACAAAAAAATGTATATGAATGTGTCCAATCATGCGATCTAAATAAAAAATATTCTGCCATTTTATTGTCTTAGTTTAATTTAATATCTGGTGCGATCTTCAGGATATTACACTTCATCATTGCTATATATTTTTTTTTACATCAGATCTGTTGCTCAGTGTGGCATCCAGTTTCTCCACTCAAAGGACAATATCCACAGAGACCTTAAGCCTGAGAACATCTTGGTGGTTTTTGGTCCTGTACTTGGAGATGGAGCGGCCATTGAATACACTGGTACACCAGGCTACGTGGCTCCCGAGGTGAGTAGAGCAGAATTGTTGTAAGTAGAAATGTGTCGAAAATCCAGAGGTTGTGCAAAGTAGAATAGTCATTAACAAAGGAAAGGAGATGAGAGCATAAGTTGTAGGTACTTCTTGCACTTTTCTCATACAAAGGAATGTCGTTTCTAGTGGACTCATCTAATACTACACATATCCCTGGCAGGGTTTTTCGGATAGGTCAGTGGGCTTATATTTTTACCACTGAATAAAAATATAATAAAAAGATTTATAGAATATTAGCATGGAAATAAAAATGTAGAATTTGAGTGGAACAACATCTGTTGTCTGTTTTTTTGGCAGATGCTACCTGAAGTGGAGTATAACTCCGGAGAGGACTGGTACATGTTTGGTATCATCATTAATAAAATGATTACCGGTGGTGCCCCGTGGCTAACTTTTGACATGCCCCCCAACTGACACCGAAGACCCCAACTGACCAGCCCCATAGTGGCCCCTGCACACAGTATAATGCCCTATAGTGGCCCCTGCATGCAGTATTATACCCCATAGTGGACCCTGCACACAGTATTATGCTCCATAGTGGCCCCTGCTTTCAGTATTATACCCCATAGTGGCCCCTGCACACAGTATTATGCCCCATATTGGCCCCTGCACGCAGTATAATGCCCCATAGTGGCCCCTGCACACAGTATTATGCCCCATAGTGGCCCCTGCATGCAGTATTATACCCCATAGTGGCCCCTGCACACAGTATTATACCCCATAGTGGCCCCTGCATACAGTATTATGCCCCATTGTGGCCCCTTCACAAAGTATTATTCCCCACTCTGGACACCCATGAACAATTATTATACTGTGGGGTCTTTTCAGACCCCAGAGTATAATAATCGGAGACAAGGGGGGATACCAACATAAAAAAACAATGTTACTTACCCCTCTCCGGCTCTGCTGCACTCCTCGGTGGTGTCGGCCATCTTCAATGACGCAGGCACCGGTCATGTAACGTGAGGGACATCACACAAGTAGGCCCAAGACTGTCTGGAGCTCAGAGAGGTAAATAACAGTGGCGGATCCAGGGTTTGCGGGGCCCTGGGCAATTGACTTTGGCGGGGCCCTACTTACTGGGGGTCTCGCACTTCTAACCTGTACTTCCCAACTGTTGAAGACTAGAAAGAGGGAACAAAGCGTGCCCCACCCACTTTTATGTTGACTCCACCCATTCTCATTCAATTTTCATGTGATTCCACACAGTATAATCCTCCTACAGTCACCCGTAAATTATATCTCCCCCCCATTTTCATATACACCCTTCATCTACCTCTAGTTTCATGTCCCCCCCTCTATCTCTGTCCCCAGTTTCATGCCATTCTCCCCCTTTATCTGCCCACAGTTTCATTTCCCCCCCGTCTCTGCCCCAGTATCATGCCATCCCCCCCTTCATCTGCCCCAGTGTCATGCCGTTCTCCCCCCTTCATCTGCCCCAGTGTCATGCCATTCTCCCCCCTTCATCTGCCCCAGTGTCATGCTGTTCTCTCCCCCTCCATCTGCCCCAGTGTCATGCTGTTCTCCCCCCTTCATCTGCCCCAGTGTCATGCTGTTCTCCCCCCTCCATCTGCCCCAGTGTCATGCTGTTCTCTCCCCCTCCATCTGCCCCAGTGTCATGCTGTTCTCCCCCCCTCCATCTGCCCCAGTGCCATGCTGTTCTCCCCCTCCATCTGCCCCAGTGTCATGCCGTTCTCCCCCCTCCATCTGCCCCAGTGCCATGCCGTTCTCCCCCTCCATCTGCCCCAGTGTCATGCCGTTCTCCCCCCTCCATCTGCCCCAGTGTCATGCCGTTCTCACTCACACACACTCACACACACTCACCTTTCCTCGTTCCCTCGCAGCTCTCTCCTCTCTCATACACATATTGTAGCCGCGATGTGATGACGTCATCACATCGCGGCTACAAATGCCGGAGGCCCGGAGCTCAGCGTTAAAGCAGGAGCTGAGCTGTGACAGCTCCTGCTTTAAACGCCTATGTATTCAGTTCATCGGCGTCCTACCGCCGATGAGCCGAATACATAGGCGTTTAAAGCAGGAGCTGTCAGCTCCTGCTTTAACGCTGAGCTCAGTTGCAATCGGGACATGCCGACCGGGACCATTTTGTTAGGTCCCGGCCGCGCCGCGGGGCCCCGCTAAGTGCGGGGCCCCGGGTGGTTGCCCGGCTCGCCCGGCCCTGGATCCGCCCCTGGTAAGTAATACTGTTTTTTATGTTTCCTTACCTGTTCTGGGCCTCCGATCATTGTACATTTGGGTTTGAGAAGACCCCCCAAGTATATTAATAGTGTTTGTGGGACCTGCAGCATCACTTACCGATCCCAGCCCTACCAGGATAGAGTCTAATACTGTTTGGAGTAACTCCAGCCGGTAACGGCCTATTTAAAAATCAAACAAAATGCAGCAGTAGCGGCAGCGGCTGTCATCGGGCCCCTAATGTATCAGACCCTGTGTCAGCTGCTACCGCTGCTACCCCGATAGTTACGCCCCTGGCCCTGTATATACTAGTATATAGCGAACAGATGCTTCAATGTATAGCACTCACACACAATGTTGTGTACATGCTGACCTCTAGTGGTTACATGCAAATTGTTTGCCATGAAACATTTTCTAAGGTCAGACTCAAGTAATTTATTAGTACTTGGGTTAATACTATTGTGCTGTATAGTGAAGCACTTGTCTATGTAGCTCCTCTACATGGCAGCTTACAGTTGTTTTATGCATAGACTTCTAACAATTGCGTATATTGGTTCACTTAGCAAAAAGCATGTACCACTTTCATCTTGTTTGTTACAGCTGTCCTATCAGATAGAGCTTTTTGATGTTAAAAGCAATTGCTATAGCAGAGGAAAGTGCAGTGATCATGGTTATTGTAATGTGGCTCTGAAATGGAGCAGCAGCTTTTTGTAAAGTGACGTCTTCATCTTCTATAAAGCAAGATTACAGTGATGACAAGTATTTCTCATGGTTGCAGTCCTACATGATTCGCCATTGTTGGTATAAAGAGGGTACTTAAAAAAGATGTCTAAAGGAGACGTAATTATTCTGTCCAATATTGCTTCTCTTGCTGGTGACCAGCACATTGTTTTTCAAGATGATTCCTCAGGTACTGTTGGCAAAGGAAGGAGGCAAGAGAGGCACAGTATGAGGAGAACGGACTGCTATATCTTCATCCCCCTGGACAAAAGGAGGGATGGAGGGACACCTCTGAGGTGCAAAATTGTTAGGTCAATTCTGTTTCAGCAGCAGATAGTCAACTGTAGGCAGACGTGCAACTCGAAGCTTCTGGATCCCAGTGCAAAATCTTTATTGGGGCCCCTATCTACTCTGTGCCATTTAGAATAGTAATATATTTTATGTGGCAGAGGGATCTTTTCGGTTCCCCTAGGGTCTGGCAGATTCCCTTGAACCCACTATAGCTATGCCCTTGAGTGTAGAACAGTGTGTAATGGGAAAATAGGAGATGCAGGCTAAGGGTGCTGTATAAAGGTATATGGTCAGGATAGGAATACAGGGGTTGTTTTCTACACTTTAGCTTGTACCTGGTACTTTATGTAATTAAAGGGATTGTCCATGTTTTTAAACAAATAAAGCAGAATAATAAAAATAACAAAATAAACATAACTGTTAGATCCTCAAGCAACAATGCTCTCATGGTCTTCCAATGCTCCTTATGGTATGGCAATAGTAATTAAAAAACATATTTGCTGATGTTTAGATGATGACTGGGAGAATGCCATAAGCAGCTAAAATTTGGAGGGCAAAGATATCACCACGCCCCCTGTCTTGTGACATTTGCACTAAATGTCCTCTTCTGGACTTGGCCACATATAAAGTGACTGTTACTAAGTCATAAATAAAGTGGCTGCTTCCCCGTGTAGATTTTCCAGATTATCTGGGAGGTCTTTTGGAATCCCCCTAGAGCTTCCAGGAGAGTTGGCAAGCATAATAAAAAAAATATTTTCCCTATTTAAAAATATGTCCACTGTCAGGGAACAGGGCTCACAAACCAGATATATCCCCTTACTGTGTAAGGGTCTGTTCACTTGGCGGAAACCATTTCTGTCGTGTCAATTCTCTGCGTGGCTAGCTGCAATGGGATGCCGATGCAGTGAATCCACATCCCGTTTTGGCATCCCGCTCCTTATTAGGCCTGAATGAATTGGCCTAAGCAGGAGCGGTTCTCGAGAAGCGGATGCCAGGACATGCGGGAATATAGGACATGTCGCTTCTTTTTCCCACTAGCTGAAAAAAATCGCTAGCAGGAAAAAAAAGCAAGCGACTCCCATTGAGATGAATAGGAGACGTTTTTGCAGATGAATGCTAAGGCGGATTATGCTCCAAAACCTGCCTGCAAAAAACTCAGTGTGAACTGACACTAACAATTCTGTTGGGTATCCGTATAACTCATTGACCCACACGCGCACATTTTTGACCCTAGATGCAATCATAAAAGATAACTCCTCTTCCACACTCACTTCCAGTGAAGCACCTTTTTTCACTTATGCATCCACACAAAGTTGCCATCACTCACTACTTTTAGTGACAAATCAATATACCCACACCCACGGCGGATGTCGGGAAAGGGTTAAGGACTTTGCTTTGTGTACTACAGATACAATCATGCCAGAAGAGAAAATGGCCTTCCTCAAATGGTTTCCACAAAGTTGTCCAAAATATCTTGGTATGCTGAAGAATACACACAGTCCAGTCATATTAATGTGACCACTGCCTACTTTTGACGTCAACGTTAAATAACCAGTCACAGAAGACACATGTCATCAGCCATCTGGGTGCGCTCATCATTGTGGAAGGCACGATGGATCAACACAAGTATGCATCTATCCTTGTGGACCATGTTCACATGCAAATTGTTTTTCCTCAGGATGATGGCATCTACCAGCAGGACAATGCAACGTGTCATAAAGCATGCAGTGTACATGCGTGGTTTGAGGAGCACCAGGATGAGTTTACCGTACTTCCTTGGCCATCTAATTCCCTGGACTTGAACCCAACTGAGAATCTGTGGGACCACTTCGATCGGGTTGTTCACGCCATGAATGCTCATCCGCGTAACCTAGCACAGCTGGCCACGGACTGGAGTTGGCATGGCTCAACATCCCAGTGTACATCATCACAACATCTCCTCTCTTCCTGCACGTTTCGCAGCGGTCTGCTCTGCCAAAGGTGGTTATTCTGGATTTTTTTTATGTAGATTGTGAGCCCCATATAGGGATCACAATGTACGTTTTTTTTTTCACCCAATTTTTTCATCAGTATGTCTTTTTATAGAATGGGAGGAAATCCACACAAACACGGGGAGAACATACAAACTCCTTGCAGATGTTGTTCCTGGCGGGATTCAAACCCAGGACTCCAGCGCTGCAATGCTAACCACTGAGCCACCATGTTGCCCCTGTTACTCTGGATTTTGACAGATGGTCACATTAATGTGACTGGACTGTGTATGTACATAACTTTGTTGTTACCATAGGCATGGGGGCCTCTGTGGTCAGTGCAACTTTCTGCAATATACATATAGTGAAGTTGATGTCATTATGTGGGTTGGTGCTGAGTTAGGTTAGGATTTGTTTGCCATATAGCATAAGCTTATACATACAGTCAGTTGAAATAAATGAAAGCTTCTAACTAATACTAGTAGAATGCTCTGCCACATATTACGCCAAAAATAGTCGGAAAAAAAAGTCCTGCACAGTTTCAGTATAAAAACTGTGGAAACTTGACAGACATACATCGGACTCCATTATAGTCTATGGGAACCACGAGTAACCACTGGTTTAAGTGTGAACCTTGCCTCAGGGCACTGAAGTGTAATTGCAGGTATTTACTTTAGAATTATGCTATATTCCTGTCCATGATCATTTTCTATAGGGACTTGGTTCTGCTGGCACCTATGTTACATATTTTTTCCGCTATGCCCATGCTGAAAAGGATATGATTAAAATGAAAGGAGAATCCCCCGTATACGGCATTCATATCTTTTGGGAACAAAACCAACTTCTTCTGATATATAATATAAAATATTTAAATAAATTCACTATAAATGTAAATTTATTTAAATGAGCTTATTTGAACTTGTCATTGAATTTGGCAAAAACAATAGCATTTCATTATGCCAGCTTGTATTGTGCATTGCTTATTCTGCAATGGAAATGACATTATTTTAGGAGGCGCTAATATCCTAGGGTTGAGGCTGATTTCAGATTCCGAGCTTTCATTTCTTTTGGCATATTTGACCTTGCACTTAACTGGCCTCATGACTCAATCGCTTTGCAGAGTGTGAGGATTCACTTGTAAGATACAGACCTTCAAAGCTCCATTGCTATTTTCAGATCATTTCCTCTAGGGACTGTGGATTGCTGGTTTAAATATTTCAAAGTTTATATGAGCATCCCGTATGATGATGTCTTCTGCTGTGCACATGATATCCCCATGCCGTGTGATCAACAAACCCACATCAGCTTCTGCTTCCAAGCTGAAATAGGGCTTGACAGCATAGAGAAGAAGCAGCTATATAGTAAGTATGAAAATGAGCTTAGAAAATATGAAGAATATTCTTAATTTTTAGCTTTTGGAAGCTAAGAATCAGGCAAGCGCATATGTGTAAATAAGTATAAAATATATGGTTTATGGGACTATGATTGGTGACCAATAGTTAGGAAATGCCATCAGTTTTACTGGGCAGTACTGTCAGTGACCGACTGCTTCACCCCAAGTGTGAGAAGGAGCGCTATCAGAGATCCTTCTTCATACCTCCCAACCGTCCCGATTTCCGCGGGACATTCACGATTTGGGTGACATGTCCCGCGGTCCCGGTTGGAGGGAGGTATGTCCCGATTTCAACTCAGATCTGCATCCAGAGGACGCAGATCTGAGTTGAACACATATGCGGCTGAAGCAAGGAGCTGACACAGGTCAGCTCCTCGCTTCGCCGCTGCGCGCCTCTCTCGCTGACACATGCGGCTGAAGGAAGGAGCTGACACAAGTCAGCTCCTCGCTTCACCGCTGCGTGTCTCTCTCGCTGACACATATGCGGCTGAAGCGAGGAGCTGACCTGTGTCAGGTCCTTGCTTCGCCGCTGCCGCCGGCTCCTGGCTTGTAGATGTGATGTGACACACATCGCGTCTACAAGCCAGTAGCTGGCGGCGAAGCAAGGAGCTGACACAGGTCAGCTCCTTCCATCAGCCGCATGTGTCAGCGAGAGAGGCGCGCAGCGGTGAAGCGAGGAGCTGACCTGTGTCAGCTCCTTGCTTTAGCCGCATATGTGTCAGCGAGAGAGGCGCGCAGAGAGCGGCGAGGGAGCGGAGGAGAAGGTAAGTTTAATGTGGAGGTGGAACGTGAATCTGGGGGCAGATGAAGGAGAGGACGCCATGACACTGGGGGCAGAGATGGAGAGGACGGCATGACACTGGGGGCAGAGATGGAGGGGACATGAATCTGGCGGCAGAGATGGAAAGGACATGAATCTGGGGGCAGAGATGTGGAGACATGAATCTGGGGGCAGAGATGGGGGACATGAATCTGGGGGCAGAGATGAGGGACATGAATCTGGGGGCAGAGATGGAGGGACATGAATCTGGGGGCAAAGATGGAGGGGACATGAATCTGGGGGCAGAGATGGAGGGGGGACATGAATCTGGGGGCAGAGATGGAGGGGGTGCATGACTCTGGGGGCAGAGATGGGGGACATGAATCTGGGGGCAGAGATGGGGGACATGAATCTGGGGGCAGAGATGGAGGGACATGAATCTGGGGGCAAAGATGGAGAGGACATGAATCTGGGGGCAGAGATGGGGGGACATGAATCTGGGGGCAGAGATGGGGGACATGAATCTGGGGGCAGAGATGGAGGGGGGACATGAATCTGGGGGGACATGAATCTGGGGGCAGAGATGGAGGGGGGACATGAATCTGGGGGCAGAGATGGAGGGACATGAATCTGGGGGCAGAGATGGAGGGGACATGAAACTGGGGGCAGAGATGTGGGGACATGAATCTGGGGGCAGAGATGGAAGAGGGACATGAAACTGGGGGCAGATGAAGGGTGTATATGAAACTGGGGGAGAGATAGAGGGGGGACATATAATTTACAGGTGACTGTAGGAGGATTATACTGTGTACGGGCACATGAAAAATTAACGAGTGGGCGGAGCAAACACAAATGTGGGCGGGGCTAAATTTCCCACATTTTGTCCCTCTTTCAGTTCTTCAAAAGTTGGGAGGTATGCTTCTTCCCAACCGCAGTCAGGCTGTATAATCAACATCAGGCCAGGCCGAGATCACTGCACACAGAGAACTAAATGATCCTGAGTCTTTCTTTTTCTTCTTAGTTGCTATCACTCCTAGTATCTTGGTCTACCTGCTTTGAGCTTGTATGTGTTTTTTCTTGTAACATATTACTGTATTATCCATGCTGCTGTAACACACTGAATTTCCCCATGGTGGGACTATTAAAGGATTATCTTATCTTTTAGATTGGTAAAGTCTGATATCCTAGGCCCCTGCCAATCAGCAATTTGAAAAGCTTGTGGTGCTTTTATAGTGAGCTCCACTTCCTTTATTCAGGCTAGGAGCATCACGTTTGGTCATATGGTCATGCTACAGCCCAGTCCCACTGAAATGAATGGGACTGGAGTAAGCTACAAACTCAGACTTCATATAATATACAGTATTATGCTGCACTTGTTAAACAGTGAAGAGGCCATATCAACCAATGTCATAGCCCTGGAAAAACTATGTTATAGGGCTAAAGCCCCACGTTGGAGAAATGTTGCCTTTTTGTAGCAGATTTTGCTGTGTTTTTTTTTGAGCCAAAGCCAAGAGTGGCTTCAAAAGGAATGGAAAATATATAAAATAAAGCATTTATATGTTTCTCTTCTGCTCAATCACCTCTGACTTTGGCTAAAAAAAACCAAAACGTAACAAAATGAAATGCAATAAAAAGACCAGCTTTTCTGCAGCCTTGGCCTAAATGTGTATTTTATAGGCTGAGTATGATGCAAAATAGTTACAAAAGATCTAAAAGTCTGAATCAATGGGAATAGGCCCTTAGTCTGGGATCATATATATTATTTAGCGTTCCTGGCTTTTGACTAAAAGGATGCAATAAAGCTGCATGTGTTAGGTTTTTTAGCCATAACCAAAAGTAAATTAAAAAATAATGCAGAGTTTTCATATAGTTTCTGCACTCCCTGGCATAACCATGTGTAATCTTCACTTTTATAATGTCATTTAAAAAAAAATTGTGGCCCCATGCCCTCATGCCAACTTTTTTCATGGCCGCCAAGTCCGTCCACAATCTTAAATGCTGTTCTCAGTGTACATGGAAACAGTAACAAAGGCGATAGTCTGCATTGCTACAAAAGAAGTCAGGAGGATGTTAGGCGGCTCTGTCTGAAGCAGAGCTCACCAAGGTGTGTGGTGACAGATGATGGCAGGCAGCTGGCAATAAATTTTATAGTCCATAGCTTCCTGGCACCACTTTAGTGGCTGTGTTTGTTCTTCTGACATGCTGTGGCTGTGGTCCTCAGAGGCTGAATGTTCCTACTCAGAGAGTGGTGTGTAGTATGGAGTGGGTTAAATAATGTGTGGTGTGGATAAATTGGGTGGTGTCCCGTTCCCCTGGAGACAGCGCCTCCTACTGGATCCATGGCATACTGGGCAGCACCTAATTTTACCTACTCCATTCTAGCATTGACCCTGCTCAGAGACATCAAAACTTGTGTGTGTCAACCAGGTCTGCTGTTCACAGAAAATGTGACTATATTACACAACACAACATTGTATAGTCACACAGTCTATGGACAGCAGACCTGGTTGATGCTAGGCTCACACTAGTACTAGCTCTGCAGGACTTTTTCCTCCACCAATTTTCAGTGGACTCTGCGATGGAGTCTCCAGCAGAAACTCTGGCACCGATATGAACGTAGCCTGTCACACAAGTCTGGCGCCTCTGCTGCATGGACATTCAGCCCCAGAGGACCGCCGCTGCAGCCTGTCGGAGATAAGAACACAGTCACGGATAAGGTTTTGGCAAGTTGTATGATCAGATGTTGAAGACTGAATAGAGATGGTTGCCTGCTGTTTGTCTTCATCAGTTATCAAGAACATAAGTGACCACAGCCCTATATAACTCCCCCTGCCTCCTTCCTACCCCTTCTATGGCTTTCTCCATCTGCTTCTATGTGCACTTTCTATTGCATCTTTTAAAGGCAACCTGTCAACAAGTTTATGCGACTGGTGTTTACGGTCCTAAATGTAGTGATTCCAGTACCGTCCATTGCTTTATTCAACATTTTCTAACCAAGTTTTAAACTGCCGTAGCGGAAGCTTTGAGTCATGTCCATCATCTTCCATCAAACTGAAGCAGGACGTGGGGAGACAATTGATGCGAGTCCAGGATTACTCAAACAGATTAAAATTTAAAAAAAACTAGCAAATGGGATGATGGACAGGTCTATGGTCACTAGATTTGGGACCAAAACTCCAACAGGATAAAGACATTCTGCTGACTAAGGGGCTAGTCATGTGTTTTTTGTGAAGGAGCTGGCTCCAGCTCTTACAACCGGATGATGGAAGTTGCTCCTGGGCAAAAGCCAATTTTTTTGACATTTCTTTTTCTTCAGACAGCTCACGTGATCTGTTGACTTTCCCCTCTAAACACCTAGCCCCAACCCTTTTAACCTGGCTACAGAGCCTTAACATCTTTGCCCATCTGGGCTTTGGCGTCATCATCCGGCCGCATGCTGTGGCGCAGGAGATGTGTTCGGTTGTGATTTATTCCTTTGGGTTCTTCTTGCACTGTCTGAACACTGCCCTATTTTTGCACCTTGGTATTTGATTTTTCACCACACCGATCTCCTTCACCTTCATTTCTCTCTGCTCCTCTAATGGTTAATCTGGCCTTGCCCTGTGATTGACAGCCTGCCCTCCTGTCAACTCCAGGGGTGGGTTCTTTCTCCCTATTTAGTCTTGGCTCTCATTCACACTGGTGCTTGCTATTGCCTTGTGCGTACTTGCTTTTTGCTGTCACTATCCTTGCTTGCATTCTTATCCTTGACCTTTGGCTTTCCCTACTGACTATTCTTTGGACTCCGATTTGGCACTGCATCGCTCGACTGTTTACTGACCCTTGGCTAGCTGACCTCTCTTTGTTGTTGTCCATCTTGTCTGCATTTTGTGTTTCACATATACAGGAAGGGACTGTCTTTGTGGTTGCCACCTATTACATAGGATAGGACCTGGCAATAGGAAGGGAAAGTTGGGGGCTTCAGCTTAGGGCTCACTGTCTCTTGTGTCCTAGCCAATTCCCTAACAAGAGTTCTCTCATTTAGCATGCAGAGCAAAGTGATCCAGTTTACTTAAAAAAAAGCCAAAATTCCCTTCAGTATTAGGGGCCCTAAAGCTATTGACAGGTTTCCTTTAAGAGTGTGGATTGCCTATCCCATCCATATTACTATATTACTATCTGCCATTGGATACAGCATATACATGTTGGGTTGGGGGCTCAAATTACAGCTTGGGACCTTTGGTCCACTTAATCCGTCACTGCAGCCTAAACAACAGTGGCCAAAAAAAAAGATACTACAGAGCAGACTTTTAAGCATAAGATCTCTAACGGCATTTATGACACCGACCAATGTAGGGAATCATACAGGATCGTGATTGTGGATGACTTTAGTGATGTAGTGCAGACGTGTTTATGTGTGGGTTGCGGATCAGTATTTGAGGACCGTAAATCCGTACGTGTACATGAGGTCCAAGTTTCTATAATTTGCTGTTGCTATCTTGTTGTATAAGGGTAAGTTCACACGGGGTTTTCTGGTTAGGATTTTGAGTCCATATCCTCCTCAACATCCTGACTAAAACAGACGGCTCCTATTGAAATCAATGGGAGCCGGTCAGGTCTATTTTCGGGGAGCAGTTTGTTCGGCTACCGGGAAAAAAACGAGATGATCATTCTTCAAGCCAATTCACCTTGCAATTTGGCCTGAAGACACACCCTCCTCCTGACTAGGCCCATTCATTGGACCTAATTGAGAGCGGAGTGCACGACTGGATGCTGGTGCAGTGCAGAGGCATTCAGTCGCAGCTACCCGTTTTTCGTCTGGAACCTGAGGCAGCCTCCGCCTCAGGTTCCGGACCAAAAAACTCAGTCTGAACTTACCCAGTTTTGAGCACACACTTTTTGTTTTCGGCATGTTCTACATGTTGAACACTAGATGGCAGCAGAGATACATTCTGCATATCTAGTATCATTCTTTTACTATAGGGCCTAGCCGCACATATATGTATTCTGATATTTTTCGGTCCATGAAGCCGTTATTGTTTTATATTTTAGGTTACTGTCAAAACAAGCCATTTACTAAAGATTTTATTTAATACAATAGGGAACTGTCTGACAGCATAAAAAAGCTACAAAACTGGGTCACCATCAGAGCTTACAAGCTGCATCATGTTTATCAAAACTGAAATTACGTTTTCTGCGTCTGGTGCAATCATTCTTCCTTAGTTCTATGCTTAGAAGATTGATCTGTAAAGCCCCCTCCTCTGCGTCTTACAATTCTAAAGCGCCCGCTGATCCCTTGCACTCTGTGAAGTGCTTTTCCTTTTCTCTGGGACTTTTTAATCCATCATTATTTATTATTATCTTTTATTTATAGAGAACCAACATATTACATGACCCTCCACAGGCCTGAATTAAAAGCTGACATAAAGAAAATGACAAAGACACAGGCAGAGAGACAAAAAAGCAGAAACTACTTCGCCCCAAACAACAGAAAATAATAATGCCCGCTGCTTCTGGGAAAAAGTCATTTCTTCTTTGTGCCCGCTATCATTAGAAGATCTTAAAGAGACCTACTTTTTTCCTTAGCATGTCTTTTGGCCCCAAACAATGTTAAAGGGCAGTGGCGTAACTAGGAATGGCGGGGCCCCGTGGCGAACTTTTGACATGGGGCCCCCCCGACACCGAAGATCTTGACCGAGTCCCTCCTACGCGTTCCTGCGCGCTCTATTATGACCAATAATGGCCCCTGCACACAGTTTTATGTCCCATAGTGGTCCCTGCACACAGTATTATGTCCCATAGTGGTCCCTGCACACAGTATTATGTCCCATAGTGGTCCCTGCACACAGTATTATGTCCCATAGTGGTCCCTGCACACAGTATTATGTCCCATAGTGGTCCCTGCACACAGTATTATGTCCCTTAGAGGCCCCTGCACACAGTATTATACCCAATAGTGGCCCCTGCACACAGTATTATGTCCCTTAGTGGCCCCTGCAGGACTAAATACTGTCACGTCATCGCTGACCGCTATACCAGGACAAATTGTGGATAAAAAATCTGGTCATGTGCATTACAATTTAGTAACTCCATGTGCCTCATATTAATAGCAGTTAACCCCATCATCTCCCTCACGTTAACCCCTGTGTGCCTCACCATAAGAGTTACTGATATGTGAGAGACATGGAGGTAATAATAAAGTATCTTCATTACTATTACCCCCATATGTCTCACATATCAGTAACTCTTATGGTGAGGCACACAGGGGTTAATTTGAGGGACATGATGAGGTTAACTGCTATTAATATGAGGCACATGGAGTTACTAAAACACAAGTAATCACCCCATATGCCTGACATTAATAAGTAACCCCAGTACGTACCTGTGTAGCTTTAGTTTCATTTTCCTTCTTCCTTTCTTCCTCCAGTGCAGGACGGCAGGAGCTCGGCCCCGCCTCCTCCTCTCATTGGTGGGCAGAGGACAGCAGAGAAAGGGAGGGGGGAGAGAGGGGGAGCATCTGAAGCGCTGACAGGAGCCAGACCTGCAGCTCCTGTGTGTCAGCCGTTGCTGCAGCTTCGGGGCCCCCTGTTGGTGGAAAGTATTCCACCAACAGGGGGCCCCGATCATTATACTCGGGGGTCCGAAAAGACCTCCGAGAATAATGATAGCAGCGGTAGCAGCTGTCACCGGGCCCCTAATGTCCCGGGCCCTGTGGCAGCTGCTACCGCTGCTATGGTGGTAGTTACGCCACTGTTAAAGGGGTTGTATCCTGAATACAAACCTTGTCCTTATACCCTAATAGGGAGTATGGTTATTAATGGGGGGGGGGGGTTTCCTAAATATACATGGCCATCCTAGATCAACTAAAACTTCTGTCCAGAGAAGGATTCCCCCTGCAAAATTAGTTATATGTTACAGACGCAGGGAGTGGACCCAGATCATGGTGATTACAATGTGTAATGGTTGGGCAACACAGTTGCTTTGCAGTGCTGGAGTCCAGGGTTCAAATCCAGCCAAGGACAACATCTCCATGGAGTTTGTATGTCCTCCCTGTGCTTGTGTGGGTTTTCTCTGGGTATTCTGGTTTCATCCCACACTCCAAAGACATACTGATATGGAATTTAGATTGTGAGCCCTGTATGGGACAGTATAAAGTGCTGCAGAATATGATGGTGCTATATAATGGTACTTTTCCATTATCGGGCCAGCAGCGCAGTTCAGCAACAGCATCGGGACAGCAGTCAGCAGTTCAGTTCAGTATTGGGAATTACATCCGGGGACTGCTGGCCCGATGCCTGTGCCTTGTGTCTAGTACCCAGTACATCGATCGATGCCCCCATCCTCCTCCCAGTGCTGCCCCCCAGCTCTCCTTACATCTGTCCCGTACCCTCTCCCAGCCACACGACTACGCCGATGCTGGCCCAATAACAGAGGCCGATGCTTGTGCCCTGTCTCTAGTAGCCAGTACATCGATGCCCCCATCCTCCTCCCAGTGCTGCCCCCCAGCTCTCCTTACATCTGCCCCGTACCCTCTCCCCGCCTCACGACTAGGCCTCACCATAAATACTGACCAACACTACTAGTTAGTCGCTGGAAGCTGCAGGAAGTTTGTCCCTTCGGTTTGCCGTAGCTCCGCGTTACTATGGTCGGCGTATCCCTTTAAGGGCCTGGATTGATCCCCGCTGTGTTTCCTTCTAGTCTCCGGTCTCGGTACTGACCATGGCGGTGAATGAACAGATTGGGAGCGCCGAGGTGAGGCCTAGTCGTGTGGCGGGGCAGATGTAAGGAGAGCTGACCTCTGCTGGCCCGATAAAATAAATAAAAGGTTGTTTCACAAAGGCAAGCAACAAAAGTTTCCTTTAAGAGGCCACTTATTTATTCTAAATCCATAGGACAGAGGATAAATAGCTGATTGGTGTAGGTCCAACCGCTGAGACCCAGACTGATCCTGAGACCTGGAGGTGTATTCCTCCCATGGAGAATATATGGGTGGATGCAGATGCTTTCCTGTACCATTCATTTCAATGGGAGCAATGGAAAGAGCCAAAATGCAGCATTCTGCTATATCCAGCATTCCCATTGAAAGGAATGAAGCAGGGAGCATATCTACAACCAGTGCTACATTGTCCTGTTCTCAGGATCGGTGAGGGACTCAGCCATGACCCCCACTAATAAGAATGGGCTGAACTGTAAAGATGGATCCATTCAATAACAGACACTAACAGAACCCAAGGAACTCCATTAATTTTAATGGGGTCCATCAGAGACACATTGTTTTCTCCATTTTTACGGCAGATGACTGCAATCTTAGACTCTCCGATAGAGACTCCTGATAGATAGAGATGAGCGAGTACTGTTCGGATCAGCCGATCCGAACAGCACACACGCATAGAAATGAATGGACGTAGTCGGCACGCGGGGGGTTAAGCGGCCGGCCGCCGTCAAAGCAGAAGTACCAGGTGCATCCATTCATTTCTATGGAGCGTGCTGTTCGGATCGGCTGATCCGAACAGTACTCGCTCATCTCTACTAATAGAGCCTTTGACGCAAATGTGAACATAATATACAGTCCTATGAAAAAGTTTGGGCACCCCTATTAATCTTAATCATTTTTAGTTCTAAATATTTTGGTGTTTGCAACAGCCATTTCAGTTTGATATATCTAATAACTGATGGACACAGTAATATTTCAGGATTGAAATGAGGTTTATTGTACTAACAGAAAATGTGCAATATGCATTAAACCAAAATTTGACCGGTGCAAAAGTATGGGCACCTCAACAGGGTATTGGTATTTTAACTGAACCAATAAAGGATATATTTTAATACGTCCCATTTTGGGTAGGTTATACTCCCCTACTCTGAGTTTATATGATAAAAAGTATGGGCACCTCAACAGAAAAGTGACATTAATATTTAGTAGATCCTCCTTTTGCAAAGATAACAGCCTCTAGTCGCTCCCTGTAGCTTTTAATCAGTTCCTGGATTCTGGATGAAGGTATTTTGGACCATTCGTCTTTACAAAACAATTCAAGTTCAGTTAAGTTTGATGGTCGCCGAGCATGGACAGCCCGCTTCAAATCATCCCACAGATGTTCAATGATATTCAGATCTGGGGACTGGGATGGCCATTCCAGAACATTGTAATTGTTCCTCTGCATGAATGCCTGAGTCGATTTGGAGCAGTGTTTTGGATCATTGTCCTGCTGAAATATCCATCCCTGGTGTAACTTCAACTTCGTCACTGATTCTTGAACATTATTCTCGAGAATCTGCTGATACTGAGTGGAATCCATGCAACCCTCAACTTTAACAAGATTCCCAGTGCCGGCATTGGCCACACAGCCCCAAAGCATGATGGAATCTCCACCAAATCTTACAGTGGGTAGCAAGTGTTTTCCTTGGAATTCTGTTTTTTTTTGGACGCCATGCATAACGCCTTTTTGTATGACCAAACAACTCAATCTTTGTTTCATCAGTCCACAGGACCTTCTTCCAAAATGAAGCTGGCTTGTCCAAATGTGCTTTTGCATACCTCAGGCAACTCTGTTTGTGGCGTGCTTGCAGAAACGGCTTCTTTCTCATCACTCTTCCATATAGCTTCTCCTTGTGCAAAGTGTGCTGTATTGTTGACCGATGCACAGTGACACCATCTGCAGCAAGATGATGCTGCAGCTCTTTGGAGGTGGTCTGTGGATTGTCCTTGACTGTTCTCACCATTCTTCTTCTCTGCCTTTCTGATATTTTTCTTGGCCTGCCACTTCTGGGCTTAACTAGAACTGTCCTTGCGGTCTTCTATTTCCTTACTATGTTCCTCACAGTGGAAACTGACAGGATCAATCTCTGAGACAACTTTTTGTACCTTCCCCTAAACAACTATGTTGAACAATCTTTGTTTTCAGATCACTTGAGAGCGGGCTGTCCATGCTCGGCGACCATCAAACTTAACTGAAATTGAATTGTTTTGTAAAGAGGAATGGTCCTAAATCCCTTCATCCAGGATCCAGAAACTGATTAAAAGCTACAGGAAGCGACTAGAGGCTGTTATCTGTGCAAAAGGAAGATCTACTAAATATTAATGTCACTTTTCTGTTGAGGTGCCCATACTTTTGCATCGGTCAAATTTTGGTTTAATGCATATTGCACATTTTCTGTTAGTACAATAAACCTCATTTCAATCCTGAAATATTACTGTGTCCATCAGTTATTAGATATATCAAACTGAAATGGCTGTTGCAAACACCAAAATATTTAGAACTAAAAATGATTAAGATTAATAGGGGTGCCCAAACTTTTTCATAGGACTGTAGAGCTTCATACATCAAACCATTACGTGACATCCATACTTCCCCATGTACAATGAAAAAATGTTTATGGTGTTAGCTGAAATGTATAAAATCATAAAAAACTGAACTAGGATTTCATACTGGATATTACCAAAAGTTGTTTTAGAAGGTAGCCATTGTCATTATGATCAGATAATCTTTTCGGTCCTACGTATACCCCAAAATAAACGCCATCCCTAAAATAACACAAACCTGCATGTACTCAGGGTAGATGGGTGGATGCCGCTCTCTCCTGTACTTAGCTTTTATTTGTCAGCCAAAAATCAAGGTCCTCTCCCTTATTATGTGATGCTACAGTATGTCTGTCTTCATTCTCTGGGAGGTTGTGGTTGTCCTAAAAGTCAGTCCCTTGCTTATCAGAATTGCTTGGAAAACCTTTTAGGATAACATTCAAATATAATTTTGATCTTAACCTATTTCTACACAATAGAAGTAGATATCTTAAAAAAGAAAAACCTTCTGATTGCACCAGACAGGCCACACTTTTCATGTACACGACCAAGTGGGAAGTCTGATGGTGTTGCAGTTTTTAGGTGGAAGCTCTTGGATGACACTCTGATGACATCTAAGTGCTTCCCATCTTATATTGATTTCAGTGGGCAATATTGATCCATTTTCATGTACCTGGATAGGACATGCTCTAGAATTATTGGAACAGATCACTGACTGCACACTCGGTCATGTGGACTTACTTGACCGTAGTAGAAGGAGGATGGCCAACAGCTATATAGAGATGCCACTCATACTTTTAAGGTTCAATCAAGGTGTGCTGTTTTTTTTTTTACAAAGGGCACTGTGGCTAATATTTATAGGTATTGTCAGCCAAGTGAAACAGATAAAGATCCTATATAATGTCTCTGCCTGTTCAGGTCTCTGCGCTACCCTCTGTTCGCACGCTGTGGCGCAGGAGGAGTGTTCTGTTTGATTCTTTGTTTACAGTTTTTTGTTGCTTGGTGTGAACACTGTCCTATTCCCTCACCTTGGTAATTGATTTTCCACGACACCCATCTCCTTCACCTTGTTTTCTCTCTGCCCCTCTAATAGTTAATGTTAGCCTTACCTGTGTGATTGACAGCCTATCTTCCTATCAGATCTGGGGCGGGTTTTTCTTCCCTATTTATTCTTGGCTCACATTCACACTGGTGCTTGTTATTGCCTTGTGTTTGCTAGCCATTACTCTTACTGATTTGTCATCTGTACTCATATTATTGATCTCTGGCTTACCTTTGACCATTCTCTTGGATTTTGATTCTGTACTGCAATGCTCGACTGTTACCAGACCCTTGGTCAACTCCCTTTGCTGTTGTTTGTCTGCGTTCTGCGTCTACACATATACATAGGAAGGGCTTGTCGACCAGTTGTCACCTGTCGCTTAGGACAGGATAGACAAGTAGGAAGGGACAGGGGAGGGGAGTTTCAGCTTAGGGCTCACTGTCTTGTTGTGTCCCTCCCCTCAGGGTTCACCAGCAGCTACTGGGTAATTGCTCCTCTAGCAATTCCCTTATAACCAACTTTTATTTAGCCAACAAAACTCTCCAGTTAATGTTTTATTCAGCGACTCTCTGGCATCCACATCCATGAATAAACCAACGTCGCTGCTAGCGAAAGAGTGAACGGGAAAGTTTGCAAAGGGGCCTGGCAAGCTCCAAAGCATAAACTGCATATAGAGTCAATAATAGTACCTCAAACAACATACACAAGATTATAGTACACTAGCATCTGCCCGCGACTTCGTCTGCGGGTTGGGGTTGGCGCTGAGCCGCTTATATTTAGCCAATTGCTGTTGTGGATGATCCGCCTGCTCCCGCTTCTCGGCTCTGCTACATCGCTGCATATGCGCAGCATACTCAGTTGTATGTACATCTCTGCATATGGAGAGCGTACTCAGCTGTACTACAGCGCTGCTTAAGCTCTTCTACACCTCGACATTTGGATTAGAGAGGTGTTCTTATGTCAGTGTCTGAGCAGCTTCTGTGTTGGAAATGGCTGAACGGATGTTGCAGAAATTTGCCACAGTTCGATCAGCCTGCTCCCGCATCTCGGCTCTGCTACATCGATGCATATGCATAGGATACCCAGCTGTATGTACATATTTGCATATGGAGAGCCTATAGGGGTGTGCTACAGCACTGCCTAAACTCTGCTACATCAGGCAATTGTGATTACAGGGGTTTTGTTATGTGACTGTGTGAGCAACTTCTGTGTTACAAAGGGCTGAACGGATGTTGCTGAAGTGAGCCAAAGTTCTCCCCCATCAGAGGCAGAACAACACATTTCCTGTAGTACTCACTGAAACTCTACACCCGATATAGTCCTCTTGCCCTCACACAGGCTGCATGTTCTGTCGTCTCCTGATCTTCTATGAGACTCCATTTTCTTCAGCTTTCACACTGTCCAGCTTCATCCTATATAGCTCCGCCCACAAAATAGAGTGTAGCTCCGCCCACTGCCTAGCATGATCCTATCTGAGAATGGCTCAAGGACCTGTGATGACGGATCATCACAGGTCCTTTAGTGTAGTGTGAACCTAAATTCCTTCACTGGGGCCATGTAGTGACATCATTTACCAGGATAAAAAGTAGCCTATGTTTTAATCAGGGTTCCTATCTATGTATGTGGCAAATTTCATGCAAATCCGTTCAGCCATTTTTGTGTGATTGAGGAACAAACATCCAAACTAACAAACATCCAAACATCAAAATATAAACTTTTTATAATATTAGTAGGATAGGATATCCTCTCAGTTTACTTCATATTGGACTCAAAATGTACTGTATCTTCCTTTATTAAAATAATAAGTGAGCACTGTCTTCTTCAGCGGGGGTCCAGTGTTCTCAGGATTATTGTATTTTTAGTAATAACTTTACTTATATGGTTGCTACTGTAATTGTAGATTATAGCTCAGATTTTTTATCTTCTGTATTGCGACTGTTTGATTTTATATATGGATATGCTTTAGTAATTCCCACAAGTTTAGTTTCTTTTATTCTCTTTAATTATTGCATTTCTTTTTTATTGGACTTCAATGTTTTATTCATATTGTGACATTTTTATTACATATATTTTTCTATATAACTGTTTTGATCTTGCTGCTCGGGTTTTTTTGCGTGCTATTCACATTTTCTAATTATTTTTCATTAGTTTTCATTTTCTATATTAAATATTAAATCTAAATTTCAGCTAAGTGGTAAATATACTGTATGTTACATTATTATTATAGTAACGTATTTTTCATTTGCTAACCAAATGTGCAGTTTAGATGACAAAAAGATATAGTAATATTATTACGGATATCAGTACATTAGCTTTATTATATGAACTACATTTACATTATTTTGCAGTGCAGACTGTGAGTGTGAATAACAGGCATCCACATTGAACTTTGGATGACGTGCCCATAGCTTAATATGGACTTGTCCTACATTATATCTTTCTCTTACATGGGGTCATTGTATAATTGTAACCACAGTTCTTAAAGAGAACCTGTCACCATGAAAATGCTTGTAAATTATCATCATTTATAGAGCAAGAGGAGTTGTGCAGATTGATATATTATGTTGTGTTAAAATATTTAGAGTCCAGTGGGCGGTCTCACTCAATAATTGACAACGAGTTTATGAATGCACACACATAGGGCCGTCTACAAAACTATCAAATTACTCGTCTCCTCCTACTCTATAACATGATGCTGTAGTTCAGATTAGACAAGTTTTTAACATTTGCGTCGTGCTGTCCGTAGTTGCGTCGGAGAGCCCGCCAGCTAAAACTTCTGTTACCCACAAACTCCATAGATTATATGGAGACTCCAACGCAGATGTGAACAAAACCTTTCTTGGTGGATGAGGAAGGAAATTAGAGCTAATCAATTTTTAGTATTACATATCAAAAAGTGCGTGCCCTTTTCTGTAAATCTAACCAATGGGCTGCTTGACTAGTTTTTTGCATGACCCTTTGTTGCTCTACACTGTTGACTTTTCACCTTTTGGCCAGCCATCACTTACACCAGGACCACTCCAAGAGGTAGTGATCTGGTAGTCTACCCACAGAGAAGTACGAGTGTTAAAGGGTGAAGACTGCTGCAGTTATCAGAATAATTGACTAAAAGTCTCTCCGTATCTTCACTGTGAACAAAGCTCCAGCACACTTGTGTGAACAGTGCTATGGGATTTCCTGGACTGGAATCACCAGCAGCCCATTCATGTGATTGGAGTTCCGGTCATACAAGTGCACAGGCGCTTCCTTCACAGTGAAGATGTGGGGAGACTTTTAGTCATCAATACTTCTTATCGCTGGGGGGCTCAGCAGTTGGACCACCACATGTGTCTGTAATTGGACAGCCCTTTTAATTAGTTGCAATGCCGGGACCCTCTCTCTATTGCGCAAGTGGCAGCAGACGTCACAGAGGAGGAGAAGCCAGTCCAACAGCTGGAAGTCATCTCACATGCCCATAAGATCTGGACAGGAAGACAGGTAAGTATGATGGGGTGGGGGTGGGCGGTAGTATTGGTGATGTTCCACATCCGGAAACAGGGAAATACAAAAACAGAAAATGTGCCTAGGGTGGTCACATGGCCGCCTTAGCGATCTGAGTAAATATACATTTTTTGTAAAGTAGAAGTTGGGCAGGGGAAGAGTGTTTAGCCTAGTGTACAAAGATCGCTTTATCTTGGACAACCCCTTTAATTGTAATGCAGGCAGGGTGACTCTGCAATCTTTGGCTGTGCAACATGTTGCGGCCAAAGTTGCTATGTAACACATACTTAGAATCAATTTTATAATTCTATATACATTTTTCTCCTTTGTTACATCATTTACCATGAGAGGAATGTGGGAATAGTCCCATCATATGTGGATATTATGCAATGTTGAACCATCTTCTACTGTTCCTAAGGCTACATTTACACAAAAGAGGTGCAAAATGGCTGTGATAGCATCCAATTTTCATGGCCATCTTGCACCCAAGGGGTACCCTTGTTCATGCATCCAGCATACATTTCAATGTATGGTGGGATCCATGAAAATAGCCAGAATAAGACACAACCTAACCGCCCCCATTCATTGACAATAAAATAAATGCTGACGTCCATTAAAGTGAATGGACTTCACTGTAGTCACCAAATCTAGCCTAAGATGTTCCCTGTAATGAGCTACGATATGAGCAGCATATGATAGTACTATAAAACTCTCTAGAAACCTGCCAGGTATCATGGCATCAGCTTAAAAAATGGAGACTATAACTGGATCACCTAAAGTTCCAAAGTAATAACTTTGGGCCCCTTCACACGGTGTAAGCGCACAGCTCATTTAGACACATATACACGTGTCTGAGCACGGCGCTTCAAAACAGAGCCATTGATTTCAATGGGAAGTGCGCGTATATCGGCATATACGCGCGCTTCCCATTGAAATCAATGGGCTCTGTTTTGAAACGCCGCGCTCGGACACGTGTATATGTGTCTAAATGAGTGGCGCGCTTACACTGTGTGAACGGGCCCTTTGGTTATGTGCTGAGCTTGTCAGATCTATAAGGATAATTAGCTTCAGCATATATCGCACATAGAGGAGTGTCATTGTGTTAAGTGTGTGAAGGACTCAATTTATAACACTGCAGGAGACTTGTACAAACTCTAATGTAATATGCTGAATCAGTGGGTAGACATGACCAGGCAAAATATTTCATTTAGTAATGCAGTATTGCATATGCACATTTTTTTTTCACGTTCACAGCAACCTGATTACTTGTTGTCATTGATTTACATTGGAAGGATGCGTGAATGAAAAATTCTTGGAGACAATGTGTCACCAGAAAATTATCTATTTTTTAAGGCTTTTTTTTCAGAATTTTTGATGGTTTAAAAAAAACCAAAACATTAACCCCTTTCTGCTGCAGTCATTTTTCAATTTTGTTTTTGACTCTCTCCCATCCGAAAGCCATAACTTTTTTATTTTTCCATTCACAGAGCATTATGCTAGCTCAATTTTTGCAAGACACATTATACTCCATAATTGGGTCATTTAATATTCCATATGATGTACTGGAAATCTGGAAAAAAAATTCAAAATGGGGTGGAATTGGAGAAAAACTGTGTTTGCGTGACTTTCTGATGGGTTATGTTTTTATGGCATCCACTGATCAGTCATGATGACATGTCATCTGTATTCTATGGTTCGGTATGATTCCTGGGATTCAAAATTTATATAATACCTTAAAAAATTAAATACTTCCAACAAACAAAATATTTCTTGGGGTTGCCGTATTATGATACCCATAACTTCTTTTTTATTTCCATGCACAGAGCTGCATTCCAGGCCAGATGTAACTTTTATTCATACCATTTGAGTGAACATCTATTGCTTCCCCCCTCCCCCATCAGTATGACTTCGGAATGTGGGAGGAAACCCATGCAAACACGATGAGAACATACAAACTCCTTGCACATGTTGTCCTTGACAGGATTTGAACCCAGGGCTCCAGTGCTAAACACTGAACCACCATGCTGCCCATCTATTGCTTTTTATTCTAAGTGTTTTTCTGGTCGGGGTCTCAAACCCACTGCGTTTTACAGTACTTGGAAAGTGGATGGAAATATGGCTAATTTCACAACCGTTGCATACCTGTATTTGCAGCATGTCAATTATACCTATACCTATACACTTGTGATATGTTTGCACCACACTGTTTCTTGCAGTTCTTTTTGGACTGCGGCTTACTACAGTACATGGGGTTTTAGCCTCTAGTGGATTTTTAGCACTTCGGATTCCCTATAGTTAGAAAAGGTCTACACTACCACACTGTTAGGCAATATTATGTAAATCATAATATGGGTAGAATTGCTCTTTACCACCAAATTTCAGACTGGTTATTCTGCTTCTCCTCCCTGTCTTCATAATATATTTTATATGGGGTTTTTTTTAACTGAGAATTTTGGAACATAATCATCTGCAAGTGTCCTGCCTTGACATGTTAGAGTCATCATTCAGCCGTATCAACCTTAGTATCTGAAACTGGTAAATGTGTATATTGTAGGTATCTGTGGGTGAAAACTGAGCGTTCTGCTCTTGGATTAAGGGATTTAGGACATCTGCTCAGTACACATGTATGTGACTTTTTCTTGCATATACAATAGCAAAACATTCTCAAATATCAAATACCAATTTTAGTAAATGTAGATGACCTTTCATACTAAAGATAATGTGGATGGAGGGCATAGATCCATATGTTCTATTAACCAATTATTATAAAATAACTCAAAGGAAGAAACATACTTTGCCTAAAGGAAGCCCATTCCTACTTATACCAATGGCGTGTTAGTGGTGTCTGCATCTCTGAGCTCAGAAGAAGAAAGGGAAAGTTATTAAATGTAGGTGCTGATTTCATGTCCACTACTACCCCATCCAGTTTGCCTATCAGCCGAACATTGGGGTGGATGATGGGGTTGATGATGCGGTGGATGCCATCATCTACCGTCTTCACAGAGCTCTCACCTGGAGAAACCAGAGAACACTGTGAGAATAATGTTCTTTGATTTCTCCAGTGCTTTAACACCATTCAGCCAGGGCTACTGAGAGACAAACTGGACCTTATTGGAGTGGACCATCACCTGTCCAACTGGATCTTTACAAACTGTGATCTGAAGTATAGGGGTACCACAAGGTACAGTACTTGCCCCTTTCCTCTTCACACTGTACACTACTGACTTTGGGTGTAACTCATCTAGCTGCTACAAAAGTACTCCGATTACTCTGCAATAGTAGGCCTCATCATAGACTGAGACAACAGAGAGTACAGAGACTTAAACCTGGATTTTGTGAAATGGCGCCGGCGGAACCACCTCAGGATTAATGCTGGGTAGACTAAGGAGATGATGGTGGATTTTAGTAAATGGATAAGTGCTCCGAGTCCGGTGGACATCCAGGGGATGGGTATTGAGATAGTCAACAGCTATAAGTACCTGGGCGTACTTCTAAATAATAAGCTAGACTGGGCTGATCACCTGGATGCGCTGCACAGAAAGGGTCACAGCAGACTCTACCTGATCAGGAGGCTGAGGGCCTTTGGAGTCCATGGGGCATTTCTTAAGGCCTTTTTCAACTCTGTGGTAGCATCAGCCATCTTCTTTGGAGAGGCCTGCGGGGGGAGTAGCATACCAGCCAGGGATAGAAATACACTTGACAGGCTGGTTAGAAGGTCCAGCTCTATCCTGGGGAGCCCCCTGGACCCAGTACAGGTGGTGGGTGACAGAAGGATACTGTCTGTGGTGAGCTCCATGCTGGAGAACAACTTCCATCCCATATATGAGATCGTGACAGCACTGGGCAGTACAGTCAGTGACCGACTGCTTCACCCCAAGTGTGAGAAGGAGCGTTATCGGAGGTCCTTCCTCCCAACCGCGGTCAGGCTGTATAATCTACATCAGGCTAAGTGAAGATCACGCCGCACAGAGAACTAAATGATCCTGAAGTCTTTATTTCCTTCTTAGTTGCTATTGACTCCTAGTATCTTTTCTATCTGCTATTCTGAGCTTGTATGTGTCTTTTTGCGTGCATTATACGAACAAGCCATTGAACTCAATGGCTAACTACATTTTACACGTGTATTTTTACATTAATTTCTGGCTGGGGTTTTGCTGTTACTGCACCGCCAGGAACTAAAAGTGACTGAAATTAATCTGTGTTTCACTTACAGAAAACTGAAGTTACTAACGGCCGAGGACTGGATGGAGCATACAGGTACATTGTGTGTCAGCTCTTTACAGGTTTGACCTCACTCTGCTCCCAGTCACATACATTACCAGTAATTGTGGGTTACACATGTACTTACGTTGCTTCTAATGGAAAAGAACATGTGTATCCAGGCAAATAGTGGTAAGTGCATGTGGCTGGGAGCGCAGTATGACAGCAGCCCTATGTTGTGGTTTGTGCTATATGACTTTAGTGTAGGTGTCGTAAGCTTTACAATTATTGCCCGGCACTCCAAGGACCTCATCTTTGATTTTTTAATTTAAATCTGGACGCCGAACAAAAAAGGTTGCCTACCCCTGCTGTAGACACAGAGATGACAGACAACACATCTGCTTCTCAGTGTGGGAGGCGCCGTGTGATGACATCACGCGCCTCCTATGCTGAGACGCAGCAGATGTCCTGCGCGCTGTGATCCCGGCTATTGAAGAGGAGATGCCAGCTGCATCAAGCATTCCTAGGTATGTGAGTATAACTTTTTTTTTTTAAGGCGAGTTGTGGGTATTTAAAGGGGTATTCCCATGTACATAATCACATCTATATTTGTAGATAATTAAAAGTTAAACATTTTTGCAAATATAAGTTATTAAAAATTCTGCAGAGTTTTAAAGATTTTCTCTAACTTTCTTAGTGGTGACAGTCTTTTATCTTTATCGGTTTCCATGGATATGACCACTAATGCAGAAACTTCTATGGTCTGGGACTTGTCAGGAACCCAGCTATGATTTCTTACTGTAGCTGGGTTATCAGGCAGGGACACTACATGTATGAGAAGATATCCCGGCCACAATAAGGAAATCATGGCTCATTTTCTGACCTTAGAAAGTTTCTGCATTGGTGGTCGTATCCATGGCAACCGATCAAGACAACAGACTGTCACCACTAAGAAAGTTAGAGAAAATCTTTAAAACTCTGCAGAATTTTTAATTACTTATATTTGCAAAAATGTTTAACTTTTAATCATCTACAAATTAAAAAATAATTATGTAGATGGGAATACCCCTTTAAGGGGTTATTAGGAGGGGGCACTTTATTAACAGGAGTTATTTATATAAGGGCTACTCCTACATAGCATTATTAATATAAGGGGGTATTATTAATAAGGGGCACTATATAAAGAGGACCTTTCATGAGTTGGGGCACTTGCGGTTTTATACACCGCCGGAAAGCCGACAGTGCGCTGAATTCAACACACCGTCGGCTTTCACGATCTGTGCCACAGGTGAAGAGCTATTGGTGCCTGTACCGTAGCTCTTCACCGTCAGAAGGGTGTTCCTGACAGTCAGTCAGCCTATAGCACTATACTGTGAGAGAGGGGAGGAACGTCCCCCCAGTACTCGTCTATGGACGAGTACTATCAGGAGGAGAGGGGGCGTTCCTCCCCGGTCTCACTGTACAGCGCTATAGGTACTGCTGTGAAGAACGGCGTTCTTGGCTGACTGTCAGGCACGCCCTTCTGACAGTGAAGAGCTACGGTACCGGCACCAATAGCTCTTCACCTGTGGCACAGATCGGGAAAGCTGACAGTGTGTTGAATTCAGCACACTGTCAGCTTTCCAGCGGTCTATAAAACCGCATGTGCCCCAACTCATGAAAGGTCCTCTTTAAGGGGCTTTGTGTAGGTGAGGACAATATGGGTTGGGTGCCTGGAGAAGTGAGGAGTCAATGATGTCTGTGTTGCAAACTTTACAGAGACAAATCACATGCTGGAAGAAGTGGTCATGGCGGTCCAGAGGGAAGAGACGGGAAATGTGAGCGATTAGTCAGGGACGTCTCCGGTAAGTCACCACAAAATGTTACGCACTGTATCACTGTCATTTTACCACTAGCGCACCCCCCCATATTCAGTCCGTCGGGTGCGCACGCGCACGGGGGGGGGGGCTGGGGGGGTGCGCCTTTCTGTCGTTCGCCTCAGGCAGCAGAAAGGCTAGGTTCATCACTGCAGACCCCACATCTGACCAAACATTATTACAGATCCAGATTAAGCAATATATTATTATGGACCCCAGATCAAACAATAAATTATTTCAGGCCACAGATAAGACAACTAATTATTACAGATCCCTACCCCTACCAGCATCAGGACCTAGTGCAGTGCTGGTGTCTGGAGGAAGAGAGGATAGGGTAAGTAATTCCATTGCCAGCCATACAAACCAGTGAGCTTTTCTATCACTGATATAATGAGCAAAATAAAAGATTAGAAACTAATGCAATACAGACTTTTTTTTTTGCATATTGTGGATCAGTATTTGTGGACAGTAATTCCACTACAGTCATGTGCAGGAGGCCTATGAGAAGTGTGATGCATTTGTAACAATCCATACTATAAAGATTGAACATTAATTATCCTGCACAATGAAAATTGTAAAAAATAACAATAAAAAACAAAAAAAATATAAAAAAATTATCTAAAAGTCACGTATAACCCACAATGGTTCCAATAGACTTACATTCCTGGAATAAAACAAGCCCTCACAAAGCTCCGATGATCCAAGACTGAAATAGTTATGTCTCTCACAAAATGGTGCCACTGAAACTTATGGTGCCAGTTATTTTTGGCAAATAAGTGATTTTTATTGTGCAAAAGTAGTACAACATAAAAAACTAAATAAAGGGTAACAGTCGCACTGAATGACAGAATAAGGTACTGTGTTGTTTAAGATGCTCAGTGCGCTGTGCAAAATTAAAAGCATAAGAAATGGGCATCCCAATAAAAAGAGTTAATAAAATATGAACAATAAGCTGTTTCCCAAAATGGTGCAACAAAAATGACAATAAAAAAACTCTCATATGGCTAAAACTCAGTTCATATCTGCGTTCGCTATTCTGTTCAGGGAGTCCACTTGAGAACCCTCCGAACGTAATACCGGGCGCAATAAAATGCAGTGAGCAATGAAAACACACGGACCCCATAGACTAAAATGGGGTCCATGTGGTTTCCACTCAGTGTCCGAACGAAACATGCGGAGATAAAAGTACTGCTTGAAGTATTTTTCTCTCCGCATGATTCGCGCTGACACTGCATGGAAAGCACACGGACCCCATTATAATCTATAGGGTCCATATGCTTTCATTGCTCACCACTTTTTAACACATTCGGTATTCTGTTCACAGGGTCCCCAAGTGGACTCCCCGAATGAAATACCAAATGCAGATTCGAACTAGGCCTAAGTCAACAATGAGCTGAAAAAGTTATGGCTTTTATAATGTGACAATGGAAAAAAAAATAGGACCAGCGTCCTCAAATGCCAAACTATACCGCGTCCTTATGGGTTAAGGGGCTGCCTGGATTAGAATTTTTTTTTTTTGCTTAAACAGCCCAATCTCTAAAAAGTCAGAGTCTCAAAAATCATCAGTGCATTTTTTAGTCATGGGTGTAACTGTAGGGGGTGTAGATTTTGGCGGTGGCGGGGATTTGCCCCATAAAAACACACCAGTAATGTAAGTTACGGTATGTGTGATAGATTGAGTTTGACAATCCCTTATACATTTTTATTGGATCAAACAGCCATTACAATAGCATGGGGTATGTGGATCTCATGGGAACCTCCATGGCAATTATTATTTTATATGCAGCTCCTTTTAAAACACCCAAACCATAACTTATCTTGATGCCGGTGACTACCGATCAGTAAACCGACCCAGACTACTGCTACATTATGCACCTTTGTAAACGTGAATTTCGTCCACTCGAATACAGTTTTTGTTGCATTGAAGAACTCAGCGGCTCCTAAAATAAAAAAAAAGTGTGAATAGCATTTTCGATTGGTATTGTAAAACAAGGTTACAGAACTAAAGCTATCCTTATGATTTTACAGCAGAGGGATAAAACATATAGACCCAGTGTTCTACAGACAAAACACAAGCCACTGTCTTCTGAGAAAACATTCACAATGTAATAATACACAGTAAGAGACTCTTTCACAGTTCTAGGAAAAGTGACCTCATGTCATTCCAACCTCTACTAAAGGAAAATGCTGCCCATTGTTAAACACTCCCTTTCATTGACAATATATTTTCATTTCCAGCGACATTTTATTTCCAGTCATGACCTCCATCTAACTGATAAAATGACTGGGAGAAACACGGTAGGGGGAGGTTAAAGGGGTACCGCAGAGATTAATATGGCTACATTACATTTATTTTCCTTATGCATACTTTGTGTCACACACAGCTGAACATATCAGCAGTATGCCAGAACACACAATACATTCTAGTAATCGCTAGCTAGTCAACAGGGTATTCTAAGACGGAAGGGAAAATATGATATATGACTGTAACAATACATGAGCATAGGGAGCTATTCATACATAATATATACATACAAATCACATTTTCATTTCATAAAGGAAATACATCTATAGATTATCATATAGATATCATACTGATTATTATTACCACCCATCAGTCCGGTTACCATTCATTCAGCGCCAGTCATTGGTGATAGTCATGTTTAACGTATGAATTCTACGTATTTGTCCTGTGCTATAACGTTTGATTATATATCATTTATTAACGCAGCCATCCCATAATGCCTATTACTTAGCCTTTATCTAACATATTACCTTTTCACAGTATAGGTGACCACTGGGCCACACCAGTCATAAGAATAGTGGCCCCATGTTCCTCATATATATGTAGTACAATACTCAGCCCTCAGTCCTATTATATGAATAGACATTACTCTGTAATGTCTCATTTTGTCTGTACTTTAATAATATGATTTGTAAAGTGCTGCGGAATATGTTGGCGCTATATAAATAATATGTATTAAAGTAGGCGACAAGACCATGAACATTCTGATGATTTGCAGGATCTCCCATGATCAGACACTTTACAGTCATGGCCAAAAGTTTTGAGAATGACACACATATTATATTTTCACATGATCTGCTGCCCTCTGGATTTTATGTGTGTTTGTCAGATGTTTTTATCACATACAGAAATATAATTGCAATCATATTATGAGTAACCAAAGCTTATATTGACAGTTAGAATGAGTTAATGCAGCAAGTCAATATTTGCAGTGTTGACCCTTCTTCTTCAGGACCTCTGCAATTCTCCCTGGCATGCTCTCAATCAACTTCTGGACCAAATCCTGACTGATAGCAGTCCATTCTTGCACAATCAATGCTTGCATTTTGTCAGAATTTGTAGGTTTTTGTTTGTCCACCCGTCTCTTGATGATTGACCAAAAGTTCTCAATGGGATTAAGATCTGGGGAGTTTCCAGGCCATGGACCCAAAATCTCTATGTTTTGTTCCCTGAGACATTTAGTTATCACCTTTGCTTTATGGCAAGGTGCTCCATCATGCTGGAAAAGGCATTGTTGATCGCCAAACTGCTCTTGGATGGTTGGGAGAAGTTGATCTTGGAGGACATTCTGATACCATTCTTTATTCATGGCTGTGTTTTTAGGCAAGACTGTGAGAGAGCCGATTCCCTTGGCTGAAAAGCAACCCCACACATGAATGGTTTCAGGATGCTTTACAGTTGGCATGAGACAAGACTGGTGATAGCGGTCACCTCGTCTTCTCCGAATAAGCTGTTTTCCAGATGTCCCAAACAATCGAAAAGGGGATTCATCAGAGAAAATGACTTTACCCCAGTCCTCAGCAGTCCACTCCCTGTACCTTTTGCAGAATATCAGTCTGTCCCTGATGTTGTTCCTGGAGAGAAGTGGCTTCTTTGATGCCCTCCTTGAGACCAGGCCTTGCTCCAAGAGTCTCCGCCTCACAGTGCGTGCAGATGCACTCACACCTGCCTGCTGCCATTCCTGAGCAAGCACTACACTGCTGGTAGCCCGATCCCGCAGCTGAAACACTTTTAAGAGATGGTCCTGGCGCTTGCTGGTCTTTCTTGGGCGCCCTGGAGCCTTTTTGCCAACAATGGAACCTCTCTCCTTGAAGTTCTTGATGATGCGATAGATTGTTGACTGAGGTGCAATCTTTCTAGCTGCGATACTCTTCCCTGTTAGGCCATTTTTGTGCAGTGCAATGATGACTGCACGTGTTTCTTTAGAGATAACCATGGTTAACTGAAGAGAAACAATGATGCCAAGCACCAGCCTCCTTTTAAAGTGTCCAGTGGTGTCATTCTTACTTAATCATGACAGATTGATCTCCAGCCCTGTCCTCATCAACACCCACACCTGTGTTAATGGAGCAATCACTGAAACGATGTTAGTTGGTCCTTTTAAGGCAGGACTGCTATGATGTTGAAATGTGTTTTGGGGGATGAAGTTCATTTTCTAGGCAAATATTGAATTTTCAAGTAATTGCTGTTAAGCTCATCACTCTTTATAACATTCTGGAGTATATGGAAATTGCCATTAGAAAAACTGAAGCAGTAGACTTTGTAAAAATTAATATTTGTATCATTCTCAAAACTTTTGGCCATGACTGTACACTTGTTCTATGGATTGTGGCACATGGTTTATAATGCTACATGTTTGGGGCTATATGGATGAACTTGTGATATAAGAGATTTGCCCTAGTCTAAAACATAATAATATAGTACATAAGCATAGACAAAGTTCCAGCAGTTGAATAACAAACTCTATGTCTTCATCCATCTGGTCTGTCCAAGGCAAGTCTCCCGGTCCCTCACATGGAGCGTGTTGGTGGAAGCAACAGCTTAGTCTTCTGATGGAACCTGGGAATAACATGCACCCATGGCTCACTTCATCAACTGGACTCACCAGTTCCTAACATGGCTATCTTATCTTGCACTACCTTTCTTTCTAGAGCTAGATATGTCTCTGCCATCAGTAATGTTATGTCTGAACCAGCTCCCTGGATAAGAGCTTGGTCCTCTGGCTCCATCTCTGAGAACTCTGACTAGGCCCATTTCATGCCAGGCTCTGTCTGCTGTCTGCATGCGTGTTGCTCTGATGGTCATGTGGAGATCTTCTCTGACTTGTCTTCCTTGACTCCCATTGTGTCCCTTACAGCCGAGACTTGTGAGACTGCCATCCTCTAGAGAACCAGATATCAGCACTCCACGTTACCATGCAATAAACATCAGACAGGAGTGGTGGTGCGGCCACTGAATGCTGTTCTGCAGATCTGGCCAATATTAACAGGTACACAAGGAAGGGGAAGATGTCATGGAAGCAACACAAAGACTGACAAGGGGGAAGGAGGACACTGACATGGGAGGGAATCGGTGACCATCACCTGCAGTATGTTTCAGAATCCGATCAAAATTCCTGAAGGAACGCTATACTTAGAAATGAGTAATACAAATAAATATTGGACATATTTGTCTACTGTCTGTGTGATTTTCTTTAAGATGTTCTTTAAGTAGTCTTGTAAAAATCTTGCACAGAAAACAGGTGATAATTTCCTGCTGATTTTTTTGCATTATTGACTAGCAAACTACAGCATTGTGCTAAGTCAAGGGGTGAGGCTGAACATTATCTGACTCCTATTGCAACGCAGAAGGTACTGGTTCTCCTTGCAGAGATCCAACTGGCCTAGCAAGTCTTCAGAAGCTACCTATAGCTGGCATTATAGAGACAGGTTTCTTCCTTCTGAAGGAGAGCTATGTTGATAAGATATCAGACACAACAGTCATGGGGTATAATGTTGGCATTTTTAGAGGGTAAGTGGTAGCATTTTATGTTTGCTTGAGTTTCTGTTTCATAAGACTGTATTATATTTTAGCCAAATGTGCAATTCTGCATTCTGTAATTTTCTCTCTCTTTCTAATACATTCTATTAAATTAAATATTCATAGGAGTTCTTTTTATTGATATTCTTTTGTATTATTAATGTTAAACCTGCTTTGTTTTTGTCACTTCAACTCTGAATGTGGATACCGTTGTCCTAATTTCACCTATTTTTTCTTCTCCTAAAATGTAGACTTACTTAATAATATTCTGCTTCAAGATTAGCTAAGCTTTGCATGCATTAATAATAGTTTCCATGAGATAATTATTGGGAGACGTGCTTGGACATATTTGTTGCCTCAAGTTGTATCATGCAATTAGGTAAGGGAATAATATATGGCTTGATAATTCATTGCTGAATGACTACAGTATATTCCTATTTATTGCATGCAGTACAGTCTTCTTACTTTTGTTCGGGGGTTTATGTGACAGCAAAGTCTAATATCTTAATATTATATTATAATATTATATATAATATTATAAGAAAGACCCCTGTGAGCCCATGCTGTAGGTTCCAACCTGCCTGGTGAGGTTGTTACTTGTCACCTCATCTAAGTGATAACTTCATCAGACAGATAGATAGATTGGTGGGGCCTACATCTATCAGACTTTTATGGCATATCCAGTAGATATGCCATACATTTATAAGGTTATGCACGGTTATTATTACTGACTATAGCTACAGCGTCTGCAGGGAGTCTGAGGTAGTCTCAGATCCACCTATGTCTCATTAGACCACTGCTACCCTCCACCAATACTCCAGTAAAAATTTATTATTATATGGCACAACCAATCTACACTGATATAATAATGAGTCTTCCAGTGTGAAATATGTCCTTTGGCTGATATCAGGGGATTCTAGGCTTGTAAAACAGTCCCCATTAGAGTCATTTTACTTCAGTAGAGCACATGGACAGAACTTAAACCTTTACTGTTCACCACCTGCAGTCCAGTTCTGTACATCATTTAATAGTCACTGCTTCACTGACACCGCCCTCCACCCTTTGGTGCATAACAGGCACCAAAACTTACCTGCATTTGTTACTCAGGAACAGTGGGAACTACAGAGAAAATTCCAACTGTGTAAAGTGGCGACTACAAACACATACTAAGAACTAGATATTAAGAACTAGAATTCCAGAAGGCTCTCCATAATGCTGCACCTTCCTACATTTCCTCCCTCATCTCTGTCTACCACTCAACCCGTGTTCTCCGTTCACTCAATGACCTAAGACTAACCTCCTCTATTATAAGAACCTCACATACTCGTAAACCAGACTTCTCCCAAGTTGCACCACTTCTCTGGAATGCTCTATCCCGGACAATCAGATTAACTCCCAATTTCTACAGCTTCAAGCACTAACTAAAGACCCATCTTTTCAGACAGGCCTATCACAATTCCTAATGTAAACCCTTCCACACCGTAATAAAAATCCCTAAACTGAACCCTCCTTTGATCCCGTTCCCACATTATCCCACACAATATGATGCCATTCAAGGCTAACTTTATAAATCCAGACACCATCTGCACATTAAAGGAGACGACTTGTGACGGCTCATACAGTTTTATGTTTATGTAATGACAGTAACCTCTATTACAAAATTGTCTGACCACTGTATAAGCAAAGCCGCCCCTGCTACCTCTTGTGTCATTCCCTCCACCTCGTAGATTGTCAGCTCTTGCGAGCAGGGCCCCCAGTCCCATTGTGTGAAATGACTTTCTTTGTAATGTATCGTTTTGTCTGTACTTGGACCTACAAATTGTACAGCGCTGGGGAATATGTTGACGCTATATAAATAATATGTATTATTATTATTAATTGGTGGAGGTGGTGAAAGGTCCTCTTTAAAGGGGGTTCCTCTGCAGCCAATCATTGGCTATTTTAGTTATATGCCACCCCCAACCCCCCTTGGTTTTACAGTTATTCTGGAAAACCCTGTAGTAACTGGCTTTTAATATGCAAAACAAAAATGTAAGTTTACTACTAGAGTTGAGCCGATCTTGAAATTTCAGGATCGTTTTTAAAGTCCGATTTCTGATCATTTTCCATTCGATCCCTATCCCAATGCAAGTAAATGGGATTTCTTTTTTAATAATCGAAGATTGGATTTAAAAAACAATCCTATTCACTACACAGCATGGAGTCCAAAAATTGTTTACTTGTGCAGGTAAGTTGAGTGAAGTTCGCGAGTAGATAGATACTATCTACTCTTCTGCTTCTTCCCTGCTTTACTGTATACTCAGCTCTGCTACATCTCAGATGTTACAGAGTTGAGTATACAGCTCTGCTACATCTCAGATGTAGCAGAGTTGAGTATACAGTAAAACAGGGACGAAGCAGAAGAATGGCTGGTTGCGGTAAATCCATAGGAATGAATGGACGCAGCTGGCATGCAGGGGGTTAAGCGGCCAGACGCCGGCAAAGTCTGCTTCCATTCATTCCTATGGGTGCTTGCTCGCTCATCTCATACTATAGCTTTTCCCACAATGATTGGCCAGTAGCCAAGTATTCTGGGAAATAACCTCCGACCTCGATCCCGCCGGAAAAGATCGGGATCGGAATTCTGATCGCGAAATTTACTTGATCACCGATCGGAATCCGAACATTCAACCCCGATTCGATCCCGATCGCTCAACCCTATTTACTACCTTTATGCTTAATCCTTTAACATATATAATCAGTATAAAATACATTTTAAGGTCTCTTTCTATGGAAGAGGAATTTTATGTCATACCTTGGGGAAATTCATAGTACACGCTAGATCCTTATTGTTTTACAAAATCAGATTTTCTGCAGATTACCTTTCAGTCAACAGAAGGAGAAGAAAAGCGTATAAGAACAAAGCTAGTTCATAACAGAAGTTCATCTCAACAAGCCTGAGGGTTTTTTTGTGATGTCCTCTATTGCTATAATAGTTGGAGGGAAGTCAATTCGATAGAACAGCTTCTCTTTTATTACTAGGTATGTGGTAGGATTACTAACATTTAGTGATTAAAACCCTGATTGTTAATTAAAAGTCAATACTATCCGCATCATTGGACCTAGACAGCTCTCCCTAATGGGAATGAAGGGGGTCTGGTACATCGTCTTATGACTTCATGTCAGATGATGGAACAACATGGGTCATATATCCTCTGTCAGCAGTCCAGGCATTTTATAGGACCATCTTGTGCTGTATCAATGATTTTATTTTCTCCTCTCTTATGTTGCACATTCACAATTATTAGCCTGTTTTCAACTGGGGACTGTAAGAAGGATTATTGTACATCCGTAGACCTCAGCCCGTATGCTGGCAAGTTATAAATAGTTTGTTATGAACGTCTGAAGAAGAATTACTCTATTTGGCAGTGACCCTGTGCCCTTATTGCCCTGTTTTTACATACTAGTTATAGATAGTGTTTTTCTTTCAATAAAGAGACCCTGTGTTACATCATAGGGACAGTAATAGCTTCCTTGGGGTTATTTGGCTGCGGATATTGCAGCTATCATAATCAACAAGGGTGTGTAGTAGCCACAAATCCGGACCCACAATGCAGACAGTGACAATGGCAAACATTTGTAATGTGCTATTCTCACCAAGGGACTCAAAGCACAGAGTGTTGTGGAATAGGAGAGGCAGTCATATGGGCATTCATCCCCAACACCCACAAGGGTCAGTTGTTTTACAGGAAGCCAATTTACCTATATATTTGTGCATGTAGGAGGAAACCCATACAATCACGGGGAGAACTTGCAAACTCCATGCAGATGATGCCCTTGTTGAGATTTGAATCCAGGACTTCAGCATTGCGACTGTACTAACCACTGAGCCACCGTGTTGTAATGCCATGTCTTTCCTGATATGAGTATACAGCAAAGTCCAGATCATGAGTCCATATATTGACTAGACATAAGTCACAGCAAGATTGTAATGGGCTTATAACTCTAAATGAAAAGAAAGCAGACCACGACATATAGCACCCTGGAAACATTAATGCTTTAGGAATATATTATTATCATGGTAGGTAGTCTCTTATTGATCAACGACATTTGTCTCATGTAGTACAGCACTGTTTAGTTGGATTTGTACCTACACAATTAAAGGGGATATCTCATCAGGATTTGGCTCCTGGTACCCCTAACAAACTCTGATTTTGCTGGTGTAAGCCATGACTGATTATACATTCAACCTATAGCGGGCACTGTAGAGGAACTGTAGAATTACATGGTGACCATTCGGTGACCTAAGTGGCTCAAGTCATTGTTGCTCATAGAGTGGGGTCCTGAGCAGGAACTGCCCCCACCCATGACATCCATATACCCTATTAGACCATATGGACAATGGTGGTCTTTATCTGACTACTTTATGTTTTTAAGTTTTTTTCTGCAAAAAGTTTTGCTGATATTTTTTTTTTCCTCCTTGTTTATAAATGATTGTCATTTGACTAAACCAAGGATCCTATATAATCAGTATAAAGGTTTGGAATGGTTCTAAGCAGCTGCTCATAATTGCTGGGGTGCTAACTTACCCCAAAATGACTACTGGCAACCCTCAGAAGATGCATGGTCGTGAAACATAGGCATGTGTCCATGGTTAGTATATGTATCCCATCCTATGCAGGAGACTGTGAGAGCACTGGGCAGTACTGTCAGTGACCAACTGCTTCACCTTAAGGCCCATTCACTCTGCATTCAAGTTTCAATTTTAAATGAAAATAGAACCTATACGCATTAAAAAGCGGTTACCTAAGGAAACCACATGGACCCATAGATTATAATGGGGTTTGTGTGGTTTCCGCACAAAACATGCAGAGAGAAAAGTGCTGCTTGCAGTACTTTTCTCTCCAAATGTTTCATACCGAAACTGAGTGGAAACCACACGGGCCCCATTATAGTTTATGGAGTCCGCTCATTTTCCATGCAACCGCTTTTTAATAATGCCTATAGGTTTTCATTCGAGGGGTCCTCAAGTGGACTCCACGAACAGAAACCCAAACACAGATGTGAATGGGGGCCTAAGTGTGAGAAGGAGCGCTATTGGAAGTCTTTCCTCCCCGCTGCAGTTGGGCTGTATAACCAACACCAAGCTAAGCGGAGATTATTCCATACAGAGAACTGAAGTTGTGATATCACTTCTACTACTTTTTTATCTTTACCTTTTTATCTGTACCTGTCCTTGTAATGTCTCTACTGGGGAGCTTTTGTATTTGTATTTTGTATTATTACTGTATTATCATGCTGCTGTAACACACTGAATTTCCCCATGGTGGGACTATTACAGGATTATTTATTGTAATATTGTATATGCCAGTGCATTATTGGTCCTCTTTGCTTATGCTAAAATTGTTCTCCTTCATTGTTAATTATACTATTGAAGGTGACCTCGCTATGGATCTAATATGATCAGTACATAATTAGGGAATATTGCTAACTAGGTTCCCAAAATATCTGGGGTGCAGTCTTTCAATAATAATTGCAATAGGACAGGGGTCAGCAACCTTTGGCTCTCCAGCTGCTGTGAAACTACAACTCCCAACATGCTCCATTCACTTCTATGGGAGTTCCAAGAACAGCAGAGCAAGTATGCATGCTGGGAGTTGTAGTTTTACAACAGCTGGAGTGCTGAAGGTTGCCTACCTCTTGCAATATAAGGAAAAATATCTTTGTACCGTGTTACGCTAGGTTCACACCTGCGTTCATCTGTCCGTTCTGAGCTTTCCGTCTTCTGCATGCCAGAAGTCGGAAAGCTCAGACTGGGTCCGGCCGTGAGCAGCGGTGAGCATTTTAGGCTCTCTGCCGCGAAACCGGATTTTTTAATCCGGACACAGAGTACTGCATGTCCAACTCTGTGTCCGGATTATAAAACCCGGTTTCGTGGCGGAGAGCGCAAAACGCTCACTGCCGCTCACGGCCGGACAGCTTTCTCACCCATTCAAATGAATGGGTGAGAAAAGACTCTTGCAGGTTTCCGTCTCCTGCCTCTGTTTTATGCAGGAAACGGAAACCTGCAGAATGGAGAGGGCAACGCAGATGTGAACGAGCCCTAAGCCAGTGGATATGAAATAAAAAATTTTTTGAGAGAAGTCTTCAGTAGGGTTGAGCCGATCTTGACTTTTCAGGATTGATTTTAAAATCCGATTTCCGATCATTTTTCATTCGAACCCGATCTCGATCCCAATTCCGATCCCAATGCAAGTCAATGGGATTTTTTTATTAATCGGATTTTAAAAGCAATCCTATTCACTATACAGCATGGAATCTAACAATTGTTAGAATCCACGCTGTGTAGTGAATCACTAAAGTAGCCAGAGGATTTTTTTTTTAATCCTCTGGCTACTTAGTCCCCCCTGGTGTCCATTTACCTGCAGAGATGGCTGCTCCGGTGCCCGGTGTTCTTCGCCTCGCTGCCGCTCCAGCTGCAGTCTTCTTCTCCCTTCGCTGCCCCCTCCCTGCCAGGTTAGGAGAGTGTGGGTGGGTTAGTAGAGTGTGGGCGGGTACTGGGAGAGGAGACATGACGTCTCCCCGCCCTGTACCCGTCCACACTCTCCTAACCCGCCCACACTCTCCTAACCTGGCAGGGAGGGGGCCGCGAGGCGAAGAAGACTGCACCGGCAGCGAGGTGAACAGCATTGGAGCAGCCATCTCTGGAGGTAAGTAGCTACAAGACATGTTAGTTTAGTCTCCCATTAGAATGAATGGAGGCAGCCAGCGTGCAGGGGGTTAAGGCTGTGTGTCGGCTGCTTCCATTCATTCCTATGGAACTGCAGCGGAGCCTTCACACTGAGTATACACTATATACTCAGTGTGAAGGCATTGTGGGAAATACTACCGATCCCGATCCCACCTAAAAAGATCGTGTTTGGAATTCCGATCGCGATCGTGAAATTTTCTCGATCGCCGATCGGAATCCGATTTTTTCCAAACAACCCTAGTCTTCAGTAGTTGATACCTTTATTAATGGCTAACTTAAAAAATGATGACATATTGCGAGCTTTCGGGATATTTAAGCTATCCCTTCATCAGGCTGGTATAACACAATATCTGAAGGCAAGCATATTTATACAGGAATACAGTGTTAGATGTAAAACAGATGGAAATCAGAAGATGCAAATAAAAAGTGAACTGATATATATGTTTTTTTGAACTGTTTATTTACATGTTCTGCTTTCATCTATTTTGCATCTAACAAAAGTATCCATCTATGGCAGGGGTAGAACCCTGGCTCTCCAGCTCTTGCAAAACTACAACTCCCAGCATGCATACTTGCTCTGCTGTTCTTGGAACCCCATGGAAGTGAATGGTGCATGTTGGGAGTTGTAGTTTCACAGCAGCTGGAGAGCTGAACGTTCCCTACCCCTGGTCTATGGCGACCCTGCATTTGCTATAAACACGATCACCATGAAGTTACTGAATGACTGTATAATTGGTGGAAATGCTCTTTATTTCCAAACTCCAATATAAGAGAATCTAAAATTTACTGACTCTTGGAAATAAATTTGTAGTCACCACAACAATGATAGAAGAACTGCATTATGCAAATCAATCTTTATTTGTCACCTTGGTGTAGAAATGACATTTCCAGACTTCACAGCACAATTAGGGGGCGTTCACACTACCGTCGGTGTCCGACATGTAGTGTCCGCTCCTAGTGTCCGCTCAAAATCTGTCACGGACACTAGGAGCGGACACTAGATGTGACACCTGTCATTCACTTGAATGGGCATCGGGTGCGTTCTTTTGCACTCCGTGCCCGTCCTTTCCTGTCCGCAAGAGAAGATGCAGGGTTCCTCTGTCCGCTTGAGAAGTCGGACATCTTCTCATGCGGACAGGGAAGGACGGGCACGGAGTGCAAAAGAACGCACCCAATGCCCATTCAAGTGAATGACAGGTGTCACGGACACATCTAGTGTCCGCTCCTAGTGGCCGTGACAGATTTTGAGCGGACACTAAGGAGCGGACACTACATGTCGGACACCGACGGTAGTGTGAACGCTCCCTTAGTATTTCTTGTCTTTAATGTGCCTGTGTCACATACATCTCATCTCTGGAAGTGTCAGACTCATTGATAGAAGCAGTGGAGCTTTGTTCTGCTGATCAGTGCTGGCCTCAGCGACTCGGGCTCATCTCACATGCGCTTCTCACTGTCACGGATTAAGGTACTGGGGCTGTGCCGTGTCTGATGCTCCAGCTTTATGCGGCGGAAAGATATGAGAAGGCAGAGAATTTTATCCATAAGAGAAAATAGCAAGCCAGTAATTGAAAATCACCCATGCACTAACCAGACTGTCTATGACTCCCACTAAACGGTTCCGATTTCATAAGCTGGAGCTGAAATGACATGGGAGGAATTTGATACCATTTTATATGGGACAGTTCAGAAAATGAAAATATTATTGTTAGTCGCTTCATTTGGAAAGTTCCTGCTGCCAGAATTCAGACACTGCTCTCCACAAGCTCCATCCCTTTTATTGGTTTTCTTTTGCTTTTGATGTCTCTGTACAGCTCTGTTTCATCATCCATGGAAAGATACAGACAAACTGCATAAAGTTCTTTTTTATTTGTGGATATTTTTTGTTTGTATCTTCCCCTCCAGATGAATATTTTGTGTAATGTTTAAAGCATATGCAACCATTTTTTAATTTTAATATCTTCCTTTGTTTGGTGTGTACAATTCTTATGCAGACCTATGTGTGTCCATGGTTACAGACCACAAAGAAATCTTGTGTAATTTTATCTTGCAGTGATGCTTCTTTCCAGGTGGTCCCTAAGGCTAGGGCTCTGTAGCAACTTTAACCATGGCTGGAAGGGGTTATGGAACTTACAAGGTTCATGAGAGTACGTATACATAAGGATTTAGGCTTAGGCATACCTCCCAACTTTAGAAGAGCAGAAACAGGGACAAAACGTGTGGAGCGTGCTGTGGCAAATTTAGCTCCGCCCACTTTTATGTTGACTCCTCCCATTCTCATTCATTTTTCATGTACCCCCACACAGTATAATCCTCCTAGAGTCACCAGTAAATTAAATGTCCCCCTCCATCTCTCCCCTAGTTTCATGTTCTCCCCTCCATCTCTGTCCCCAGTTTCATGTCCCCCCCATCTCTGTCCCCAGTTTCTTGTCCCCCATCTCTGTCCCCAGTTTCATGTCCCTCATCTCTGTCCCAAATTTCATGTCCCTCCTCCATATCTGCCCCCAGTTTCATATCCCCCCTCCATATCTGCCCTCAGTTTCATGTCCCTTCATCTCTGCTCAAAGATTCATGTCCCCCCATCACTGTCCCCAGTTTCATGTCCCCCATCTCTGTCCCAAGTTTCATATCCCCCCTCCATATCTGCCCATAGTTTCATGTCCCCCCTCCATCTCTGCCCCCAGCTTCATGCCCCCCATCTCTGCCCACAGTGCCATGCCGTTCTCCCCCCCCCCGCTTCATCTGCCCACAGTGTCATGCTGTTCTCCCCAAACCCCCTTCATCTGCCCACAGTTTCATGTCCCCCCCATGTTTAGCGCAAAACCACTTACTGACCCTTCCAGCGCTCTCCCGCTGCTCTCTTCGCAGTCTCTCTCACTCAAATAGTTGTAGGCGTGATGTGACGTCATCACATCGCGCCTACACATGCAGAAGCCGGAGCGCAGCGGTAAGGCAGGAGCTGAGATGTGACAGCTTCTGCTTTACTCGCCTATGTATTCAACTCATCGGCGTTCTCCGGAAGCCGATGAGTTGAAACCGGGACATACCTCCCGCCAACCGGGACCGCGGGACATTCACGGGACGGTTGGGCGGTATGACTTAGGCCCAACGTTGTGCAAAAGCATTTCCGCAACATGGGGCCTTAGCCTAAAAGTTTATTTTCTTAGTAAGATTTTACTTTGCACTAATGCACCAGTAGTTGTGAGACACAAGTCACATTGAATGATGGAGGAGATAATGAAGGTAATGTGACATTGGATGATGGAAGTGATAATGACACCCAGGATGATGGATGTGATATTGTCCACTCATGCTTACATGGACAGTTCCTATGCAAAGGCCAGGAAATTATATTTTATGCAAAAAAAACCAAAACATTTTAGCTTGAGTTTCAGTAATAGTAACAATAAGAATAATATAATATATTGTCTAGCTTTATTTTTGGCATACTATAGATAAGATATCCTTACTCAGCTAGGAGACTGTTGGTATATGGGTGATAGACTTTGCGACAGGAGTGCAAAGTTGTACAGCACATACGTGCTTCCAGGTTGGACTTGTGAGTAGGTGGAAGAAGCTTTGAATCGCTTCCTAGAGAATATTAGTGAATTGATGATGGTGATCCTAAGGTACGGGGTCTGGACTGTGTTGTAGACTGTACCCAGGGCTGTTCTAATAGACTAGTGGGCTGAGGGCAACACAGTGGCTCAGTGGTTAGCACTATAGCCTTGCAACGCGGGAGTCCTGAGTTCAAATCCTGCTAAGGACAATATCTGTAAGGACTTTGTATGTTCTCCCTTTGTTTACATGGGTTTCCTCCCACACTTCAAAGACATACTGATAGAGAAAATGTAGATTGTAAGCCCTATATGGGGCTCACAATCTAAAAAAAAAAAAATAGACTACTGGGCCTGGGCCCAGTTCAAGTTATTTCTAAGTGCTCATCCCCCCACATATAATTTAATATTCATTTAAGTTACCCTCAAATAAGGTACAATTTTCCCTCACCAGTATTAGGGAGCGTTCACACTACCGTCGGTGTCCGACAGGTAGTGTCCGCTGCGAATGTCCGTTCAAAATCTTACACGGACATTAGCATCGAACACTAGCTGTGTCCGTGACATTTTTCATTAATTTAAATGGAGATCGGGTGCGTTGTTTTACACTCCGTGCCTGTCCTTAAGTGTCCATTCCTAAAGATGTCCGACTTTTCAAGTGGACAGAAAAAACCTACATGTCGGGTTTTGCTGTCCGCTTGAAAAGTCAGACATCTTTAGGAACGGACACTTAAGGACAGGCACGGAGTGTAAAACAACGCACCCGATCGCCATTTAAATGAATGAAAAATGTCACCGACGCAGCTAGTGTCCGCTGCTAATGTCCGCACAAGATTTTGAATGGACATTCGCAGCGGACACTAGCTGTCGGACACCGACGGTAGTATGAACGCCCCCTTACATACAAATAAAAAAACAATTACTGATAGCTAATAGCTCTGTTCTCCATCCTATGGCCACAGATAGAGTTGAAATAGCTACCTGCATCCCGGAACAGCAGGTACAGAATCCCAAATGTGGGATCTGGGTTGGCTAAGGGGTCCCCCACTACCATAGTGCCAGGCACAGAAGCCCTGTTTGCCCTATATTTAAGGCAGTACCAGCTGCACGCCCAGTTGAATACTTACAATACAGTAAAAAGTCATACTGCAGGTACTAGGTTGAGTCAGAAATGGTCAAGACAGGTCAGTAACAGGCAAAGAGCATGAGGTCCAGAAACCTGTAGCAGACGACAAGGTCAGAAGGTCAGGCCTAGTTTGATACAAGAATAGTCACATGAAAGCAGAGTCAGGCAATCTGGGTCAAACACAAGATATCCACATGAAATAATCAGGGGGTTAGGAAGGAGCAAGGAATTCCTGATACAGCTAGCATTTTAAGATTTCTGGATACTGACATCACAATGTAAGGCTGTATTCACACAGAGTAACGCCAGGCGTTTTTTGTGTGCTTTTTGCACATAGCGCCGCGTTAACGCCGTGCTATTTTGCGGTGGCGTTGACAGGCGTTAATGCGGCGTATACGCGGCGTTAACGCGGTGCTACGCGGCGTTAACGCGGCGCTATGTGCAAAAAGCACACAAAAAACGCCTGCCGTTACTCTGTGTGAATACAGCCTAAGGGTGCATGCACACTACGTAACGCCGGGCGTGTATGAGAGCCGTACACGCCGGCGTTACAGCTGGGCTGCCGAACACTTCCCATTCACTTCAATGGGAGCGCTCGTAAACGCCGCTGTTACGAGCGCTCCCATTGAAGTGAATGGGAAGTGTTCGGCAGTCTGCCGTAATGCCGGCGTGTACGGCTCTCATACACGCCCGGCGTTACGTAGTGTTCATGCACCCTAAATAGTGACAAGATCTAAAGGGGCCGACGTGCCATCAGATGGGTAGTTGAAGTTCTTCAGTTCTTCAGTAATATAAATATATATATATATATATATATATGTGCACTGCATTTTACAATTCGTGAATGTAGTTAGATTCTACATACAGAACCTGATGGACCCCAATTTAGCTCATCATAGATGTTATAGGTCCATTATGAAAAGAAGTAATGATGTTGGTGTGTGTGTAGCCTAAACATACCTGAATGACATGCCAGGGTTTTATTTACCCTATTTGCATAGGGGCCCAGAAATGGGGGCCTCTATAGAGTGTGTTTGCATGGTGGCCCTGCTATCCACATACATGGTTTTGTTTTTTGAAAGCTAATGGCCAATATCATCATCACCAGTTGTTGATCCTGATCCTCCTAGGTAGGTAGCAAACAGCTGTCAATCTATAGAGTCTTTTATACTCTGTTGGGACACTAAGGGGGCACTATAATCTGTATACAGTATTATAATGTGTGGGGGCTAGTAAAAGGGCATTATACTGTGTGGCAGCCCATACAGGGGCATTACAACTTCCCAAAGTAATGGGAAATTATACTACGTGGGTTCAGTAAAGAAGCATTATACAGTACTCTGTGTTGGCATTACACTGTGGGGTTGGTCAGTAAAGGGACATTACACTGTGTGGGGCTACATAGGGGGACATTATACTTTGCCGAGGGCACAGAACGGGTGATTATACCCTGTTGGGACTATTATACTGTTTGGGACCATTACATTCTGTGAGGACAATAAAGGAGCGTTATAATTAGAGATGAGCGAACAGTGTTCTATCGAACTCATGTTCGATCGGATATTAGGCTGTTCGGCATGTTCGAATCGAAACGAACACCGCGTGGTAAAGTGCGCCATTACTCGATTCCCCTCCCACCTTCCCTGGCGCCTTTTTTGCTCCAATAACAGCGCAGGGTAGGTGGGACAGGAACTACGACACCGGTGACGTTGAAAAAAGTAGGCAAAACCCATTGGCTGCCGAAAACATGTGACCTCTAATTTAAAAGAACAGCGACGCCCAGCTTCGCGTCATTCTGAGCTTGCAATTCACCGAGGACGGAGGTTTCCGTCCAGCTAGCTAGGGCTTAGATTCTGGGTAGGCAGGGACAGGCTAGGATAGGAAGGAGAAGACAACCAACAGCTCTTATAAGAGCTAAATTCCAGGGAGAAGCTTGTCAGTGTAACGTGGCACTGACGGGCTCAATCGCCGCAACCCAGCTTTCCCAGGATCCTGAATGGAATACACTGTCAGTGTATTCCCGTATACCCGATATATACCCCGATACCCGTTCCAACGGTGTGCCCCCCCACCTTCACCCCAGAAATACCCTGCAAGTCCCCTAGCAATAGAATTGGGGCTATATACACCCACAATTTTTACTACTGGTATACAGTGCCATTGTCTGACTGGGAATTCAAAGAATATATTGGGAATACAAATACCCTCATTTCTTGCTACTGCCATATAGTGCCAGTGTCTGACTGGGAATTCAAAGAATATATTGGGGTTACGTGCACCCACAATTTTTACTACTGGTATACAGTGCCATTGTCTGACTGGGAATTCAAAGAATATATTGGGAATACAAATACCCTCATTTCTTGCTACTGCCATATAGTGCCAGTTTCTGACTGGTAATTCAAAGAATATATTGGGGTTACGTGCACCCACAATTTTTACTACTGGTATACAGTGCCATTGTCTGACTGGGAATTCAAAGAATATATTGGGGTTATAAATACCCTCATTTCTTGCTACTGCCATATAGTGCCAGTTTCTGACTGGTAATTCAAAGAATATATTGGGGTTACGTGCACCCACAATTTTTACTACTGGTATACAGTGCCATTGTCTGACTGGGAATTCAAAGAATATATTGGGGTTATAAATACCCTCATTTCTTGCTACTGCCATATAGTGCCAGTTTCTGACTGGGAATTCAAAGAATATATTGGGGTTACGTGCACCCACAATTTTTACTACTGGTATACAGTGCCATTGTCTGACTGGGAATTCAAAGAGTATATTGGGAATACAAATACCCTCATTTCTTGCTACTGCCATATAGTGCCAGTTTCTGACTGGGAATTCAAAGAATATATTGGGGTTACGTGCACCCACAATTTTTACTACTGGTATACAGTGCCATTGTCTGACTGGGAATTCAAAGAATATATTGGGGTTACGTGCACCCACAATTTTTACTACTGGTATACAGTGCCATTGTCTGACTGGGAATTCAAAGAGTATATTGGGAATACAAATACCCTCATTTCTTGCTACTGCCATATAGTGCCAGTGTCTGACTGGTAATTCAAAGAATATATTGGGGTTACGTGCACCCACAATTTTTACTACTGGTATACAGTGCCATTGTCTGACTGGGAATTCAAAGAGTATATTGGGAATACAAATACCCTCATTTCTTGCTACTGCCATATAGTGCCAGTTTCTGACTGGTAATTCAAAGAATATATTGGGGTTACGTGCACCCACAATTTTTACTACTGGTATACAGTGCCATTGTCTGACTGGGAATTCAAAGAATATATTGGGGTTATAAATACCCTCATTTCTTGCTACTGCCATATAGTGCCAGTTTCTGACTGGTAATTCAAAGAATATATTGGGGTTACGTGCACCCACAATTTTTACTACTGGTATACAGTGCCATTGTCTGACTGGGAATTCAAAGAATATATTGGGAATACAAATACGCTCATTTCTTGCTACTGCCATATAGTGCCAGTTTCTGACTGGGAATTCAAAGAATATATTGGGGTTACGTGCACCCACAATTTTTACTACTGGTATACAGTGCCATTGTCTGACTGGGAATTCAAAGAGTATATTGGGAATACAAATACCCTCATTTCTTGCTACTGCCATATAGTGCCAGTTTCTGACTGGGAATTCAAAGAATATATTGGGGTTACGTGCACCCACAATTTTTACTACTGGTATACAGTGCCATTGTCTGACTGGGAATTCAAAGAATATATTGGGGTTATAAATACCCTCATTTCTTGCTACTGCCATATAGTGCCAGTTTCTGACTGGTAATTCAAAGAATATATTGGGGTTACGTGCACCCACAATTTTTACTACTGGTATACAGTGCCATTGTCTGACTGGGAATTCAAAGAGTATATTGGGAATACAAATACCCTCATTTCTTGCTACTGCCATATAGTGCCAGTTTCTGACTGGGAATTCAAAGAATATATTGGGGTTACGTGCACCCACAATTTTTACTACTGGTATACAGTGCCATTGTCTGACTGGGAATTCAAAGAGTATATTGGGAATACAAATACCCTCATTTCTTGCTACTGCCATATAGTGCCAGTTTCTGACTGGGAATTCAAAGAATATATTGGGGTTACGTGCACCCACAATTTTTACTACTGGTATACAGTGCCATTGTCTGACTGGGAATTCAAAGAATATATTGGGGTTACGTGCACCCACAATTTTTACTACTGGTATACAGTGCCATTGTCTGACTGGGAATTCAAAGAGTATATTGGGAATACAAATACCCTCATTTCTTGCTACTGCCATATAGTGCCAGTGTCTGACTGGTAATTCAAAGAATATATTGGGGTTACGTGCACCCACAATTTTTACTACTGGTATACAGTGCCATTGTCTGACTGGGAATTCAAAGAGTATATTGGGAATACAAATACCCTCATTTCTTGCTACTGCCATATAGTGCCAATTTCTGACTGGTAATTCAAAGAATATATTGGGGTTACGTGCACCCACAATTTTTACTACTGGTATACAGTGCCATTGTCTGACTGGGAATTCAAAGAATATATTGGGGTTATAAATACCCTCATTTCTTGCTACTGCCATATAGTGCCAGTTTCTGACTGGTAATTCAAAGAATATATTGGGGTTACGTGCACCCACAATTTTTACTACTGGTATACAGTGCCATTGTCTGACTGGGAATTCAAAGAATATATTGGGGTTACGTGCACCCACAATTTTTACTACTGGTATATAGTGCCATTGTCTGACTGGGAATTCAAAGAATATATTGGGGTTACGTGCACCCACAATTTTTACTACTGGTATATAGTGCCATTGTCTGACTGGGAATTCAAAGAATATATTGGGGTTACGTGCACCCACAATTTTTACTACTGGTATACAGTGCCATTGTCTGACTGGGAATTCAAAGAGTATATTGGGAATACAAATACCCTCATTTCTTGCTACTGCCATATAGTGCCAGTTTCTGACTGGTAATTCAAAGAATATATTGGGGTTACGTGCACCCACAATTTTTACTACTGGTATACAGTGCCATTGTCTGACTGAGAATTCAAAGAATATATTGGGGTTATAAATACCCTCATTTCTTGCTACTGCCATATAGTGCCAGTTTCTGACTGGTAATTCAAAGAATATATTGGGGTTACGTGCACCCACAATTTTTACTACTGGTATACAGTGCCATTGTCTGACTGGGAATTCAAAGAGTATATTGGGAATACAAATACCCTCATTTCTTGCTACTGCCATATAGTGCCAGTTTCTGACTGGTAATTCAAAGAATATATTGGGGTTACGTGCACCCACAATTTTTACTACTGGTATACAGTGCCATTGTCTGACTGGGAATTCAAAGAGTATATTGGGAATACAAATACCCTCATTTCTTGCTACTGCCATATAGTGCCAGTTTCTGACTGGTAATTCAAAGAATATATTGGGGTTACGTGCACCCACAATTTTTACTACTGGTATACAGTGCCATTGTCTGACTGGGAATTCAAAGAGTATATTGGGAATACAAATACCCTCATTTCTTGCTACTGCCATATAGTGCCAGTTTCTGACTGGGAATTCAAAGAATATATTGGGGTTACGTGCACCCACAATTTTTACTACTGGTATACAGTGCCATTGTCTGACTGGGAATTCAAAGAATATATTGGGGTTATAAATACCCTCATTTCTTGCTACTGCCATATAGTGCCAGTTTCTGACTGGTAATTCAAAGAATATATTGGGGTTACGTGCACCCACAATTTTTACTACTGGTATACAGTGCCATTGTCTGACTGGGAATTCAAAGAATATATTGGGGTTATAAATACCCTCATTTCTTGCTACTGCCATATAGTGCCAGTTTCTGACTGGTAATTCAAAGAATATATTGGGGTTACGTGCACCCACAATTTTTACTACTGGTATACAGTGCCATTGTCTGACTGGGAATTCAAAGAGTATATTGGGAATACAAATACCCTCATTTCTTGCTACTGCCATATAGTGCCAGTTTCTGACTGGGAATTCAAAGAATATATTGGGGTTACGTGCACCCACAATTTTTACTACTGGTATACAGTGCCATTGTCTGACTGGGAATTCAAAGTCTATATTGGGAATACAAATACCCTCATTTCTTGCTACTGCCATATAGTGCCAGTGTCTGACTGGGAATTCAAAGAATATATTGGGGTTACGTGCACCCACAATTTTTACTACTGGTATACAGTGCCAATTTCTAACTAGGAATTCAAAATGCGCAAGGCTCCCGGAAAGGGACGTGGACGAGGCCGTGGGCGAGGTCGGGGGAATGGTTCTGGGGAGCAAGGTAGCAGTGAAGCCACAGGGCTTCCCGTGCCTACTCCTGTGGGGCAGCAAGCATTGCGCCACTCCACAGTGCCAGGGTTGCTTGCCACATTAACTAAACTGCAGGGTACAAACCTTAGTAGGCCCGAGAACCAGGAACAGGTCTTGCAATGGCTGTCAGAGAACGCTTACAGCACATTGTCCAGCAGCCAGTCAGACTCTGCCTCCTCTCCTCCTATTACCCAACAGTCTTGTCTTCCTTCCTCCCAAAATTCCGAAGCTTTACAGAACAATAACCCAAACTGTCCCTGCTCCCCAGAGCTGTTCTCCGCTCCTTTCATTGTCCCTCAACCTGCCTCTCCACGTCACGATTCCACGAACCTAACAGAGGAGCATCTGTGTCCAGATGCTCAAACACTAGAGTCTCCTCCATCTCCGTTCGATTTGGTGGTGGATGACCAGCAACCCACCCTCATCGACGATGATGTGACGCAGTTGCCGTCAGGGCATCCAGTTGACCGGCGCATTGTGCGGGAGGAGGAGATGAGACAGGAGTTGGAAGAGGAAGTGGTGGATGATGAGGACACTGACCCGACCTGGACAGGGGGGATGTCAAGCGGGGAAAGTAGTGTGGATGTTGAGGCAGGTGCAGCACCAAAAAGGGTAGCTAGAGGCAGAGGCAGAGGTCAGCAGCTTAGGCGAAGCCAGGCCACACCCGGAATCTCCCAAGATGTTCCAGTTCGTACCCAGCCCCGAAAAACTCCCACCTCGAGGGCACGTTTCTCGAAGGTGTGGAGTTTTTTCAAGGAATGCGCCGAGGACAGATATAGTGTTGTCTGCACAATTTGCCTCTCGAAATTGATTAGGGGCTCTGAGAAGAGCAACCTGTCCACCACTTCAATGCGCCGTCATTTGGAATCCAAGCACTGGAATCAGTGGCAGGCAGCAACGGCAGGACAAAGGCCGCCTGCCGTTCACGCCACTGCCACTGCCTCTGCCACTGCCTCTGCCACTGCCACTGCTGACTGTGCTGGCGATGCACTCCAGAGGACGAGCCAGGACACCACTTCATCTGCCTCCGCCACTTTGTTGACTTCTACCTCATCCTCCCCTGGTCCTGTCTTATCTCCTTCTCCTGCACCATCAAAGGCACCATCAGGCGTTTCTTTACAACAACCCACCATCTCTCAGACATTGGAGCGGCGGCAGAAATACACTGCTAACCACCCACACGCGCAAGCCTTGAACGCCAACATCGCTAAACTGCTGGCCCAGGAGATGTTGGCGTTCCGGCTTGTTGAAACTCCCGCCTTCCTGGACCTGATGGCAACTGCGGCACCTCGCTATGCCATCCCTAGCCGTCACTACTTCTCCCGGTGTGCCGTCCCCGCCTTGCACCAGCACGTGTCACTCAACATCAGGCGGGCCCTTAGTTCCGCGCTTTGCACAAAGGTCCACTTGACCACCGACGCGTGGACAAGTGCATGCGGACAGGGACGCTACATTTCACTGACGGCACACTGGGTGAATGTAGTTGAGGCTGGGACTGCTTCCCAAACTGGCCCGGTGTACCTCGTCTCCCCGCCTAACATTCCTGGCAGGGACACGAGAAGAACACCCCCCTCCTCCTCCTCCTCTACCGCCTCCTCCTCCGCCACCGCCTCCTCCTCCGCCACCGCCTCCTCCTCCGCTGTTAGATTGACCCCAGCTACGAGTTGGAAACGTTGCAGCACTGGCGTTGGTAGACGTCAGCAGGCTGTGCTGAAGCTGATCAGCTTGGGGGACAGACAGCACACTGCCTCCGAGGTGAGGGATGCCCTCCTCGATGAGACGGCAATATGGTTTGAGCCGCTGCACCTGGGCCCAGGCATGGTCGTTTGTGATAACGGCCGGAACCTGGTAGCAGCTCTGGAGCTTGCCGGACTCCAACATGTTCCATGCCTGGCCCACGTCTTCAACCTAGTGGTGCAACGTTTCCTAAAGAGCTACCCCAATGTTCCAGAGCTACTGGTGAAAGTGCGGCGCATGTGCGCCCACTTTCGCAAGTCGACAGTAGCCGCTGCTAGCTTAAAATCTCTCCAGCAACGCCTGCATGTGCCACAACACCGGCTTTTGTGCGACGTCCCCACACGCTGGAACTCAACGTTTCAGATGTTGAATAGAGTGGTTGAGCAGCAGAGACCTTTGATGGAATACCAGCTACAAAACCCTAGGGTGCCACAAAGTCAGCTGCCTCAGTTTCACATCCATGAGTGGCCATGGATGAGAGACCTTTGTGACATCCTACGGGTCTTTGAGGAGTCCACAAGGAGGGTGAGCTCTGAGGATGCGATGGTGAGCCTTACAATCCCGCTCTTGTGTGTTCTGAGAGAATCCCTGATTGACATCAGGGATAACTCAGATCACACAGAGGAGTTAGGGATAGCATCCGATCCGTCACAGCTGGAGAGTAGGTCCACACATCTGTCCGCTTCACTGCGTTTAATGGAGGAGGAGGAGGAGGAGGAGGAGGAGGAGGAGGAGGAGGAAGAAGAGTTGTCCGATGATGTGATGGTGATACAGGAGGCTTCCGGGCAACTTCGAATCGTCCCATTGTTGCAGCGCGGATGGGTAGACATGGAGGATGAGGAGGAAATGGAGATTGAACTTTCCGGTGGGGCCAGAGGAGTCATGCCAACTAACACTGTGGCAGACATGGCTGAGTTCATGTTGGGGTGCTTTACAACCGACAAGCGTATTGTCAAAATCATGGAGGACAACCAGTACTGGATCTTTGCTATCCTTGACCCCCGGTATAAAAACAACATCTCGTCTTTTATTCCGGTAGAGGGGAGGGCCAATCGCATCAATGCTTGCCACAGGCAATTGGTGCAGAATATGATGGAGATGTTTCCAGCATGTGACGTTGGCGGCAGGGAGGGCAGTTCCTCCAGTAGGCAACCAAGTTCTCACCGGTCCACACAAACGAGGGGCACACTCTCTAAGGTCTGGGACACCTTGATGGCACCCCCTCGCCAAAGTGCCGCCACGGAGGGTCCTAGTGTCACCAGGCGTGAGAAGTATAGGCGCATGTTGCGGGAATACCTTTCCGACCACAGCCCTGTCCTCTCCGACCCCTCTGCGCCCTACACGTATTGGGTGTCGAAGTTGGACCTGTGGCTTGAACTTGCCCTATATGCCTTGGAGGTGCTGTCCTGTCCTGCCGCCAGCGTCCTATCTGAGAGGGTGTTCAGTGCAGCCGGTGGCATCATCACTGACAAGCGCACCCGTCTGTCAGCTGAGAGTGCCGACCGGCTCACTTTGATAAAAATGAACCACCACTGGGTAGAGCCGTCATTTTTGTGCCCACCTGTGTAAAGCACCCCAACATGAAACTCCATGTCTGTACTCAACCTCTCCAATTCCTCCGCATCCTCATACTCATCCACCATAAGCGTTGCACAATTCTGCTAATACTAGGCTCCCTCCACCCTGATTTCCCCCAACTCTGCTGGTTAGAGGCTCCCTCCACCCTGATTTCCACCAACTCTGCTGGTTAGAGGCTCCCTCCACCATGAATTTGCCCAAACTGGGCTGTTTAGAGGCTCCCTCCACCATGAATTTGCCCAAACTGGGCTGTTTAGAGGCTCCCTCCACCATGAATTGGTCCAAACTGGGTTTTTTAGAGGCTCCCTCCACCATGAATTGGTCCAAACTGGGCTGGTTAGAGGCTCCCTCCACCATGAATTTGCCCAAACTGGGCTGTTTAGAGGCTCCCTCCACCATGAATTGGTCCAAACTGGGCTGGTTAGAGGCTCCCTCCACCATTAATTGGTCCAAACTGGGCTGGTTAGAGGCTCCCTCCACCATTAATTGGTCCAAACTGGGCTGGTTAGAGGCTCCCTCCACCATGAATTGGTCCAAACTGGGTTTTTTAGAGGCTCCCTCCACCATGAATTGGTCCAAACTTGGCTGTTTAGAGGCTCCCTCCACCATGAATTGGTCCAAACTGGGGTGGTTAGAGGCTCCCTCCACCATTAATTGGTCCAAACTGGGCTGGTTAGAGGCTCCCTCCACCATGAATTTGCCCAAACTGGGCTGTTTAGAGGCTCCCTCCACCATGAATTTGCCCAAACTGGGCTGTTTAGAGGCTCCCTCCACCATGAATTGGTCCAAACTGGGTTTTTTAGAGGCTCCCTCCACCATGAATTGGTCCAAACTGGGCTGGTTAGAGGCTCCCTCCACCATTAATTGGTCCAAACTGGGGTGGTTAGAGGCTCCCTCCACCATTAATTGGTCCAAACTGGGCTGGTTAGAGGCTCCCTCCACCATTAATTGGTCCAAACTGGGCTGGTTAGAGGCTCCCTCCACCATTAATTGGTCCAAACTGGGCTGTTTAGAGGCTCCCTCCACCATTAATTGGTCCAAACTGGGCTGGTTAGAGGCTCCCTCCACCATGAATTTGCCCAAACTGGGCTGTTTAGAGGCTCCCTCCACCATGAATTGGTCCAAACTGGGTTTTTTAGAGGCTCCCTCCACCATGAATTTGCCCAAACTGGGTTGGTTAGAGGCTCCCTCCACCATGAATTGGTCCAAACTGGGTTTTTTAGAGGCTCCCTCCACCATGAATTGGTCCAAACTGGGCTGGTTAGAGGCTCCCTCCACCATTAATTGGTCCAAACTGGGGTGGTTAGAGGCTCCCTCCACCATTAATTGGTCCAAACTGGGCTGGTTAGAGGCTCCCTCCACCATTAATTGGTCCAAACTGGGCTGGTTAGAGGCTCCCTCCACCATTAATTGGTCCAAACTGGGCTGTTTAGAGGCTCCCTCCACCATTAATTGGTCCAAACTGGGCTGGTTAGAGGCTCCCTCCACCATGAATTTGCCCAAACTGGGCTGTTTAGAGGCTCCCTCCGCCATGAATTGGTCCAAACTGGGTTTTTTAGAGGCTCCCTCCACCATGAATTTGCCCAAACTGGGCTGGTTAGAGGCTCCCTCCACCATGAATTGGTCCAAGCTGGGTTTTTTAGAGGCTCCCTCCACCATGAATTTGCCCAAACTGGGCTGGTTAGAGGCTCCCTCCACCATGAATTGGTCCAAACTGGGCTGGTTAGAGGCTCCCTCCACCATGAATTTGCCCAAACTGGGCTGTTTAGAGGCTCCCTCCACCATTAATTGGTCCAAACTGGGCTGGTTAGAGGCTTCCTCCACCATGAATTTGCCCAAACTGGGCTGTTTAGAGGTTCCCTCCACCATGAATTGGTCCAAACTGGGTTTTTTAGAGGCTCCCTCCACCATGAATTGGTCCAAACTGGGTTTTTTAGAGGCTCCCTCCACCATGAATTGGTCCAAACTGGGCTGGTTAGAGGCTCCCTCCACCATGAATTTCCCAAAACTTGGCTGTTTAGAGGCTCCCTCCACCATGAATTGGTCCAAACTGGGCTGGTTAGAGGCTCCCTCCACCATGAATTTCCCAAAACTTGGCTGTTTAGAGGCTCCCTCCACCATGAAGTGGTCCAAACTGGGCTGGTTAGAGGCTCCCTCCACCATTAATTGGTCCAAACTGGGCTGGTTAGAGGCTCCCTCCACCATGAATTGGTCCAAACTGGGTTTTTTAGAGGCTCCCTCCACCATGAATTTGCCCAAACTGGGCTGTTTAGAGGCTCCCTCCACCATGAATTGGTGCAAACTGGGCTGGTTAGAGGCTCCCTCCACCATGAATTGGTCCAAACTGGGCTGGTTAGAGGCTCCCTCCACCATTAATTGGTCCAAACTGGGCTGGTTAGAGGCTCCCTCCACCATGAATTGGTCCAAACTGGGTTTTTTAGAGGCTCCCTCCACCATGAATTTGCCCAAACTGGGCTGTTTAGAGGCTCCCTCCACCATGAATTGGTCCAAACTGGGCTGGTTAGAGGCTCCCTCCACCATTAATTGGTCCAAACTGGGCTGGTTAGAGGCTCCCTCCACCATGAATTGGTCCAAACTGGGCTGGTTAGAGGCTCCCTCCACCATGAATTTGCCCAAACTGGGCTGTTTAGAGGCTCCCTCCACCATTAATTGGTCCAAACTGGGCTGGTTAGAGGCTCCCTCCACCATGAATTTGCCCAAACTGGGCTGTTTAGAGGCTCCCTCCACCATGAATTGGTCCAAACTGGGTTTTTTAGAGGCTCCCTCCACCATGAATTGGTCCAAACTGGGCTGGTTAGAGGCTCCCTCCACCATGAATTTCCCAAAACTTGGCTGTTTAGAGGCTCCCTCCACCATGAATTGGTCCAAACTGGGCTGGTTAGAGGCTCCCTCCACCATGAATTTCCCAAAACTTGGCTGTTTAGAGGCTCCCTCCACCATGAATTGGTCCAAACTGGGCTGGTTAGAGGCTCCCTCCACCATTAATTGGTCCAAACTGGGCTGGTTAGAGGCTCCCTCCACCATGAATTGGTCCAAACTGGGTTTTTTAGAGGCTCCCTCCACCATGAATTTGCCCAAACTGGGCTGTTTAGAGGCTCCCTCCACCATGAATTGGTCCAAACTGGGCTGGTTAGAGGCTCCCTCCACCATTAATTGGTCCAAACTGGGCTGGTTAGAGGCTCCCTCCACCATTAATTGGTCCAAACTGGGCTGGTTAGAGGCTCCCTCCACCATGAATTTGCCCAAACTGGGCTGGTTAGAGGCTCCCTCCACCATGAATTGGTCCAAACTGGGTTTTTTAGAGGCTCCCTCCACCATGAATTTGCCCAAACTGGGCTGGTTAGAGGCTCCCTCCACCATGAATTGGTCCAAACTGGGGTTTTTAGAGGCTCCCTCCACCATGAATTTGCCCAAACTGGGGTGTTTAGAGGCTCCCTCCACCATGAATTTGCCCAAACTCTGCTGGTTAGAGGCTCAATCCACCCTGATTTTCAAAACAAATGTTGGTGCCAACCTCAACTTACTACAAGGGCCAAATTCACTGCTGGTGACAAGCTCTCCTCACTGCAAGTGCCAAATACACATGTTTCAAGGTGTTTTCCTACTGTCAGAGAGGTGGTATTGAGTGTGTAAAGTGTGTAGTTGTTAGGCTGTGATGTTGGGGTAATAGAGGGTCTTTGGTGTGTTAGATGCCCCCAGACATGCTTCCCCTGCTGTCCCAGTGTCATTCCAGAGGTGTTGGCATCATTTCCTGGGGTGTCATAGTGGACTTGGTGACCCTCCAGACACGGATTTGGGTTTCCCCCTTAACGAGTATCTGTTCCCCATAGACTATAATGGGGTTCGAAACCCGTTCGAACACACGAACATTGAGCGGCTGTTCGAATCGAATTTCGAACCTCGAACATTTTAGTGTTCGCTCATCTCTAGTTATAATCTATCAAAACATAGTGGGCTGGGACCGCTAAGGAGGCATTATATTCTTTAGGGGGCACGAAGAGGGAATTATACTGTGTAGGGGTCAGCGAGGGATGTAGCTTCAAATTTTTGGTTAGGGTCGGCTCCCAGAAATAACTGTGCTTGCAGCCCCAAAAATGCCAAAATCACCCAGAGATATAGTCCGAAATACTGACTATAATATAATAATATTAATAATAATATGGAACCATTATCAATACATGAATTATTTCTAATATTAACCCTATGGAAACAGGTATGAAAACACTTGGCTTATATTTTTCCTGACTTAATCTTGTGCAGCCAGTCTCACAGCACATTGCTGAACTTCCCAAGCTTATGAGATTTAATGAACACCTCATGCTCTATCACTGAACTGAATCAAATGCAGGCCCTCTAGGTACCCCACATAAAGGATTGTTTCACTAGTCCATTTTACACGGCTTGTAATAATGGCTTCAGACTCATCCTTTCGTGTACTTAATTGAGCCATAGGGGTTTTATCCTTTAGCAGAACACTGAAAGTCGGCGGTTGCTACATTCAATACACATCTCCCTGCTATAGTCCTTATTTGCTTTTCAAGGTTGGGCTCATCACAAACCAGTTCTCCTGCTTTTTTCCCAGAAGGGTTATGTCAGGAGGTGATTTTCAGCAAACATAAGCTCAGGTTGCACAGGGATGTTTTTAGTGAGATGGATTTTTCTCTATGTAACAGAGGGAAATGGTTGGGACACATTGCAGGCATCAGAGTCCTGGAACATATTATGGAAACACCTTGGGATACTTGTTACATCAAATGATAATAGGGACAATTAACATTCCTTAGGATTACGCAACCTGTTGTTCTGCTGCAATTGGGACACTGCCCACTAGCAGATACACACTTCCCAGGAGCGGGATCCTGGACTATGGTTCTGTTCACACAAATGTATTAAAAGAAAATGTTGTGCTATAGAAAAACATATGCACATGTTCATGAATATCTACACAGATCCTTCATCTGCCTATGGTATCTGACTACAACAAGCTCATATGGCTATCAATTAGCCTGGTCGTAAATATGCACATGCACTCACATCAAATAGCAGACCCATGTGTTTTTAGTTTCCTGGCCTCATAAAGCAAAAATAAACCTGTGTTTATCATTTCATTGACTAATATTGTGTCTCTATTTATTAACCCTTTAATCTGGTATACCTGGGCAAGTGCAGGGACCCTAATCCTGAGGGGCCCACTCGGCAGTGGCATAGGGTATGGGCCCACAGCCAGCTGGAAATAGTTGGGGCCCTGGACCACCATGAAAGTGGTTGGGGAAAGCCTGGTTCCAAGACTGCTATACATACTGCTATTGGAAAGAGGCCTGGTGATAGCCAGGCAGCTTTCCAATAGATGCCAGCCCAGGAAAGGTGATTAGAAATTTAAAAAAAAATACTTATACTCACCTCCTGGGCTCAGCATCAACTCTTGGGAGCATATAATACCATGAGTGGCCACTGCAGAGCACATAATTGTGTCTGGGGGCCACTGTGGAGCACATAATGCTGTTTTGGGACCACTGCGGAGCACATAATGCTGTGTGGGGGCCACTGTGGATGGACACTATTAACAGTATCAGATCCTGTTCAAACGGAGGAATCTGGCACTGATTTTGAAGCAGATTTTGCACCTAAATCAGTAGCATATTCTTCCCTCATTCTGCCTCAAATTGAAACTAATTGGAACAGGAAACTGGAAAAAAAAAGCGTCCTGCTTAGAGATGAGCGAACACTAAAATGTTCGAGGTTCGAAATTCGATTCGAACAGCCGCTCAATGTTCGTGTGTTCGAACGGGTTTCGAACCCCATTATAGTCTATGGGGAACAGATACTCGTTAAGGGGGAAACCCAAATCCGTGTCTGGAGGGTCACCAAGTCCACTAAGACAACCCAGGAAATGATGCCAACACCTCTGGAATGACACTGGGACAGCAGGGGAAGCATGTCTGGGGGCATCTAACACACCAAAGACCCTCTATTACCCCAAAATCACAGCCTAACAACTACACACTTTACACACTCAATACCACCTCTCTGACAGTAGGAAAACACCTTGAAACATGTGTATTTGGCACTTGCAGTGAGGAGAGCTTGTCACCAGCAGTGAATTTGGCCCTTGTAGTAAGTTGGGGTTGGCACCAACATTTGTTTTGAAAATCAGGGTGGATTGAGCCTCTAACCAGCAGAGTTTGGGCAAATTCATGGTGGAGGGAGCCTCTAAAAACCCCAGTTTGGACCAATTCATGGTGGAGGGAGCCTCTAAAAACCCCAGTTTGGACCAATTCATGGTGGAGGGAGCCTCTAAAAAACCCAGTTTGGACCAATTCATGGTGGAGGGAGCCTCTAAACAGCCCAGTTTGGACCAATTCATGGTGGAGGGAGCCTCTAAAAACCCCAGTTTGGACCAATTCATGGTGGAGGGAGCCTCTAAACAGCCCAGTTTGGGCAAATTCATGGTGGAGGGAGCCTCTAAAAACCCCCAGTTTGGACCAATTCATGGTGGAGGGAGCCTCTAAAAACCCCAGTTTGGACCAATTCATGGTGGAGGGAGCCTCTAAACAGCTCAGTTTGGGCAAATTCATGGTGGAGGGAGCCTCTAAAAACCCCAGTTTGGACCAATTCATGGTGGAGGGAGCCTCTAAAAACCCCAGTTTGGACCAATTCATGGTGGAGGGAGCCTCTAAAAACCCCAGTTTGGACCAATTCATGGTGGAGGGAGCCTCTAAACAGCCCAGTTTGGGCAAATTCATGGTGGAGGGAGCCTCTAAAAACCCCAGTTTGGACCAATTCATGGTGGAGGGAGCCTCTAAACAGCTCAGTTTGGGCAAATTCATGGTGGAGGGAGCCTCTAAAAACCCCAGTTTGGACCAATTCATGGTGGAGGGAGCCTCTAAAAACCCCAGTTTGGACCAATTCATGGTGGAGGGAGCCTCTAAAAACCCCAGTTTGGACCAATTCATGGTGGAGGGAGCCTCTAAACAGCCCAGTTTGGGCAAATTCATGGTGGAGGGAGCCTCTAAAAACCCCCAGTTTGGACCAATTCATGGTGGAGGGAGCCTCTAAAAACCCCAGTTTGGACCAATTCATGGTGGAGGGAGCCTCTAAACAGCCCAGTTTGGGCAAATTCATGGTGGAGGGAGCCTCTAAAACCCCCCAGTTTGGACCAATTCATGGTGGAGGGAGCCTCTAAAAACCCCAGTTTGGACCAATTCATGGTGGAGGGAGCCTCTAAACAGCCCAGTTTGGGCAAATTCATGGTGGAGGGAGCCTCTAAACAGCCCAGTTTGGGCAAATTCATGGTGGAGGGAGCCTCTAAAAACCCCAGTTTGGACCAATTCATGGTGGAGGGAGCCTCTAAAAACCCCAGTTTGGACCAATTCATGGTGGAGGGAGCCTCTAAACAGCCCAGTTTGGGCAAATTCATGGTGGAGGGAGCCTCTAAACAGGCCAGTTTGGGCAAATTCATGGTGGAGGGAGCATCTAACCAGCCCAGTTTGGACCAATTCATGGTGGAGGGAGCCTCTAAAAACCCCAGTTTGGACCAATTCATGGTGGAGGGAGCCTCTAAACAGCCCAGTTTGGGCAAATTCATGGTGGAGGGAGCCTCTAAACAGCCCAGTTTGGGCAAATTCATGGTGGAGGGAGCCTCTAAAAACCCCAGTTTGGACCAATTCATGGTGGAGGGAGCCTCTAAAAACCCCAGTTTGGACCAATTCATGGTGGAGGGAGCCTCTAAAAACCCCAGTTTGGACCAATTCATGATGGAGGGAGCCTCTAAACAGCCCAGTTTGGACCAATTCATGGTGGAGAGAGCCTCTAAAAACCCCAGTTTGGACCAATTCATGGTGGAGGGAGCCTCTAAACAGGCCAGTTTGGGCAAATTCATGGTGGAGGGAGCCTCTAAACAGGTCAGTTTGGGCAAGTTCATGGTGGAGGGAGCCTCTAAACAGGCCAGTTTGGGCAAATTCATGGTGGAGGGAGCCTCTAACCAGCCCAGTTTGGACCAATTCATGGTGGAGGGAGCCTCTAAAAACCCCAGTTTGGACCAATTCATGGTGGAGGGAGCCTCTACACAGCCCAGTTTGGGCAAATTCATGGTAGAGGGAGCCTCTAAACAGGCCAGTTTGGGCAAATTCATGGTGGAGGGAGCCTCTAACCAGCCCAGTTTGGACCAATTCATGGTGGAGGGAGCCTCTAAAAACCCCAGTTTGGACCAATTCATGGTGGAGGGAGCCTCTAAACAGCCCAGTTTGGGCAAATTCATGGTGGAGGGAGCCTCTAAACAGCCCAGTTTGGGCAAATTCATGGTGGAGGGAGCCTCTAAAAACCCCAGTTTGGACCAATTCATGGTGGAGGGAGCCTCTAAAAACCCCAGTTTGGACCAATTCATGGTGGAGGGAGCCTCTAAAAACCCCAGTTTGGACCAATTCATGGTGGAGGGAGCCTCTAAACAGCCCAGTTTGGACCAATTCATGGTGGAGAGAGCCTCTAAACAGCCCAGTTTGGACCAATTCATGGTGGAGAGAGCCTCTAAAAACCCCAGTTTGGACCAATTCATGGTGGAGGGAGCCTCTAAACAGGCCAGTTTGGGCAAATTCATGGTGGAGGGAGCCTCTAAACAGGCCAGTTTGGGCAAATTCATGGTGGAGGGAGCCTCTAACCAGCCCAGTTTGGACCAATTCATGGTGGAGGGAGCCTCTAAAAACCCCAGTTTGGACCAATTCATGGTGGAGGGAGCCTCTAAACAGCCCAGTTTGGACCAATTCATGGTGGAGGGAGCCTCTAAAAACCCCAGTTTGGACCAATTCATGGTGGTGGGAGCCGCTAAACAGCCCAGTTTGGACCAATTCATGGTGGAGGGAGCCTCTAACCAGCAGAGTTGGTGGAAATCAGGGTGGAGGGAGCCTCTAACCAGCAGAGTTGTGGGAAAGCAGGGTGGAGGGAGCCTCTAACCAGCAGAGTTGGGGGAAATCAGGGTGGAGGGAGCCTAGTATTAGCAGATTTGTGCAACGCTTATGGTGGATGAGTATGAGGATGTGGAGGAATTGGAGAGGTTGAGTACAGACATGGAGTTTCATGTTGGGGTGCTTTACACAGGTGGGCCCAAAAATGAAGGCTCTATCCAGTGGTGGTTCATTTTTATCAAAGTGAGCCGGTCGGCACTCTCAGCTGACAGACGGGTGCGCTTGTCAGTGATGATGCCACCGGCTGCACTGAACACCCTCTCAGATAGGACGCTGGCGGCAGGACAGGACAGCACCTCCAAGGCATATAGGGCAAGTTCAAGCCACAGGTCCAACTTCGACACCCAATACGTGTAGGGCGCAGAGGGATCGGAGAGGACAGGGCTGTGGTCGGAAAGGTATTCCCGCAACATGCGCCTATACTTCTCACGCCTGGTGACACTAGGACCCTCCGTGGCGGCACTTTGGCGAGGGGGTGCCATCAAGGTGTCCCAGACCTTAGACAGTGTGCCCCTCGTTTGTGTGGACCGGTGAGAACTTGGTTGCCTACTGGAGGAACTGCCCTCCCTGCCGCCAACGTCACATGCTGGAAACATCTCCATCATATTCTGCACCAATTGCCTGTGGCAAGCATTGATGCGATTGGCCCTCCCCTCTACCGGAATAAAAGACGAGATGTTGTTTTTATACCGGGGGTCAAGGATAGCAAAGATCCAGTACTGGTTGTCCTCCATGATTTTGACAATACGCTTGTCGGTTGTAAAGCACCCCAACATGAACTCAGCCATATCTGCCACAGTGTTAGTTGGCATGACTCCTCTGGCCCCACCGGAAAGTTCAATCTCCATTTCCTCCTCATCCTCCATGTCTACCCATCTGCGCTGCAACAATGGGACGATTCGAAGTTGCCCGGAAGCCTCCTGTATCACCATCACATCATCGGACAACTCTTCTTCCTCCTCCTCCTCCTCCTCCTCCTCCTCCTCCTCCTCCATTAAACGCAGTGAAGCGGACAGATGTGTGGACCTACTCTCCAGCTGTGACGGATCGGATGCTATCCCTAACTCCTCTGTGTGATCTGAGTTATCCCTGATGTCAATCAGGGATTCTCTCAGAACACACAAGAGCGGGATTGTAAGGCTCACCATCGCATCCTCAGAGCTCACCCTCCTTGTGGACTCCTCAAACACCCGTAGGATGTCACAAAGGTCTCTCATCCATGGCCACTCATGGATGAGAAACTGAGGCAGCTGACTTTGTGGCACCCTAGGGTTTTGTAGCTGGTATTCCATCAAAGGTCTCTGCTGCTCAACCACTCTATTCAACATCTGAAACGTTGAGTTCCAGCGTGTGGGGACGTCGCACAAAAGCCGGTGTTGTGGCACATGCAGGCGTTGCTGGAGAGATTTTAAGCTAGCAGCGGCTACTGTCGACTTGCGAAAGTGGGCGCACATGCGCCGCACTTTCACCAGTAGCTCTGGAACATTGGGGTAGCTCTTTAGGAAACGTTGCACCACTAGGTTGAAGACGTGGGCCAGGCATGGAACATGTTGGAGTCCGGCAAGCTCCAGAGCTCCAGAGCTGCTACCAGCAACGACCATGCCTGGGCCCAGGTGCAGCGGCTCAAACCATATTGCCGTCTCATCGAGGAGGGCATCCCTCACCTCGGAGGCAGTGTGCTGTCTGTCCCCCAAGCTGATCAGCTTCAGCACAGCCTGCTGACGTCTACCAACGCCAGTGCTGCAACGTTTCCAACTCGTAGCTGGGGTCAATCTAACAGCGGAGGAGGAGGCGGTGGCGGAGGAGGAGGCGGTGGCGGAGGAGGAGGCGGTAGAGGAGGAGGAGGAGGGGGGTGTTCTTCTCGTGTCCCTGCCAGGAATGTTAGGCGGGGAGACGAGGTACACCGGGCCAGTTTGGGAAGCAGTCCCAGCCTCAACTACATTCACCCAGTGTGCCGTCAGTGAAATGTAGCGTCCCTGTCCGCATGCACTTGTCCACGCGTCGGTGGTCAAGTGGACCTTTGTGCAAAGCGCGGAACTAAGGGCCCGCCTGATGTTGAGTGACACGTGCTGGTGCAAGGCGGGGACGGCACACCGGGAGAAGTAGTGACGGCTAGGGACGGCATAGCGAGGTGCCGCAGTTGCCATCAGGTCCAGGAAGGCGGGAGTTTCAACAAGCCGGAACGCCAACATCTCCTGGGCCAGCAGTTTAGCGATGTTGGCGTTCAAGGCTTGCGCGTGTGGGTGGTTAGCAGTGTATTTCTGCCGCCGCTCCAATGTCTGAGAGATGGTGGGTTGTTGTAAAGAAGCGCCTGATGGTGCCTTTGATGGTGCAGGAGAAGGAGATAAGACAGGAACAGGGGAGGATGAGGGAGAAGTCAACAAAGTGGCGGAGGCAGATGAAGTGGTGTCCTGGCTCGTCCTCTGGAGTGCATCGCCAGCACAGTCAGCAGTGGCAGTGGCAGAGGCAGAGGCAGAGGCAGTGGCAGTGGCGTGAACGGCAGGCGGCCTTTGTCCTGCCGTTGCTGCCTGCCACTGATTCCAGTGCTTGGATTCCAAATGACGGCGCATTGAAGTGGTGGACAGGTTGCTCTTCTCAGAGCCCCTAATCAATTTCGAGAGGCAAATTGTGCAGACAACACTATATCTGTCCTCGGCGCATTCCTTGAAAAAACTCCACACCTTCGAGAAACGTGCCCTCGAGGTGGGAGTTTTTCGGGGCTGGGTACGAACTGGAACATCTTGGGAGATTCCGGGTGTGGCCTGGCTTCGCCTCAGCTGCTGACCTCTGCCTCTGCCTCTAGCTACCCTTTTTGGTGCTGCACTTGCCTCAACATCCACACTACTTTCCCCGCTTGACATCCCCCCTGTCCAGGTCGGGTCAGTGTCCTCATCATCCACCACTTCCTCTTCCAACTCCTGTCTCATCTCCTCCTCCCGCACAATGCGCCGGTCAACTGGATGCCCTGACGGCAACTGCGTCACATCATCGTCGATGAGGGTGGGTTGCTGGTCATCCACCACCAAATCGAACGGAGATGGAGGAGACTCTAGTGTTTGAGCATCTGGACACAGATGCTCCTCTGTTAGGTTCGTGGAATCGTGACGTGGAGAGGCAGGTTGAGGGACAATGAAAGGAGCGGAGAACAGCTCTGGGGAGCAGGGACAGTTGGGGTTATTGTTCTGTGAAGCTTGGGAATTTTGGGAGGAAGGAGGACAAGACTGTTGGGTAATAGGAGGAGAGGAGGCAGAGTCTGACTGGCTGCTGGACAATGTGCTGTAAGCGTTCTCTGACAGCCATTGCAAGACCTGTTCCTGGTTCTCGGGCCTACTAAGGTTTGTACCCTGCAGTTTAGTTAATGTGGCAAGCAACCCTGGCACTGTGGAGTGGCGCAATGCTTGCTGCCCCACAGGAGTAGGCACGGGACGCCCTGTGGCTTCACTGCTACCTTGCTCCCCAGAACCATTCCCCCGACCTCACCCACGGCCTAGTCCACGTCCCTTTCCGGGAGCCTTGCGCATTTTGAATTCCCAGTTAGAAATTGGCACTATATACCAGTAGCAAAAATTGTGGGTGCACGTAACCCCAATATATTCTTTGAATTCCCAGTCAGACAATGGCACTATATACCAGTAGTAAAAATTGTGGGTGCACGTAACCCCAATATATTCTTTGAATTCCCAGTCAGACAATGGCACTGTATACCAGTAGTAAAAATTGTGGGTGCACGTAACCCCAATATATTCTTTGAATTCCCAGTCAGACAATGGCACTATATACCAGTAGCAAGAAATGAGGGTATTTATAACCCCAATATATTCTTTGAATTCCCAGTCAGACAATGGCACTGTATACCAGTAGTAAAAATTGTGGGTGCACGTAACCCCAATATATTCTTTGAATTCCCAGTCAGACAATGGCACTATATACCAGTAGCAAGAAATGAGGGTATTTATAACCCCAATATATTCTTTGAATTCCCAGTCAGACAATGGCACTGTATACCAGTAGTAAAAATTGTGGGTGCACGTAACCCCAATATATTCTTTGAATTACCAGTCAGAAACTGGCACTATATGGCAGTAGCAAGAAATGAGGGTATTTGTAACCCCAATATATTCTTTGAATTCCCAGTCAGAAACTGGCACTGTATACCAGTAGTAAAAATTGTGGGTGCACGTAACCCCAATATATTCTTTGAATTCCCAGTCAGACAATGGCACTATATACCAGTAGCAAGAAATGAGGGTATTTATAACCCCAATATATTCTTTGAATTCCCAGTCAGAAACTGGCACTGTATACCAGTAGTAAAAATTGTGGGTGCACGTAACCCCAATATATTCTTTGAATTACCAGTCAGAAACTGGCACTATATGGCAGTAGCAAGAAATGAGGGTATTTGTAACCCCAATATATTCTTTGAATTCCCAGTCAGAAACTGGCACTGTATACCAGTAGTAAAAATTGTGGGTGCACGTAACCCCAATATATTCTTTGAATTCCCAGTCAGACAATGGCACTATATACCAGTAGCAAGAAATGAGGGTATTTATAACCCCAATATATTCTTTGAATTCCCAGTCAGACAATGGCACTGTATACCAGTAGTAAAAATTGTGGGTGCACGTAACCCCAATATATTCTTTGAATTCCCAGTCAGAAACTGGCACTATATGGCAGTAGCAAGAAATGAGGGTATTTATAACCCCAATATATTCTTTGAATTCCCAGTCAGACAATGGCACTGTATACCAGTAGTAAAAATTGTGGGTGCACGTAACCCCAATATATTCTTTGAATTACCAGTCAGAAACTGGCACTATATGGCAGTAGCAAGAAATGAGGGTATTTGTAACCCCAATATATTCTTTGAATTCCCAGTCAGAAACTGGCACTGTATACCAGTAGTAAAAATTGTGGGTGCACGTAACCCCAATATATTCTTTGAATTCCCAGTCAGACAATGGCACTATATACCAGTAGTAAAAATTGTGGGTGCACGTAACTCCAATATATTCTTTGAATTCCCAGTCAGACAATGGCACTATATACCAGTAGTAAAAATTGTGGGTGCACGTAACCCCAATATATTCTTTGAATTCCCAGTCAGACAATGGCACTGTATACCAGTAGTAAAAATTGTGGGTGCACGTAACCCCAATATATTCTTTGAATTCCCAGTCAGACAATGGCACTGTATACCAGTAGTAAAAATTGTGGGTGCACGTAACCCCAATATATTCTTTGAATTACCAGTCAGAAACTGGCACTATATGGCAGTAGCAAGAAATGAGGGTATTTGTAACCCCAATATATTCTTTGAATTCCCAGTCAGACAATGGCACTGTATACCAGTAGTAAAAATTGTGGGTGCACGTAACCCCAATATATTCTTTGAATTCCCAGTCAGAAACTGGCACTATATGGCAGTAGCAAGAAATGAGGGTATTTGTAACCCCAATATATTCTTTGAATTCCCAGTCAGACAATGGCACTGAATACCAGTAGTAAAAATTGTGGGTGCACGTAACCCCAATATATTCTTTGAATTACCAGTCAGAAACTGGCACTATATAGCAGTAGCAAGAAATGAGGGTATTTGTAACCCCAATATATTCTTTGAATTCTCAGTCAGAAACTGGCACTGTATACCAGTAGTAAAAATTGTGGGTGCACGTAACCCCAATATATTCTTTGAATTACCAGTCAGAAACTGGCACTATATGGCAGTAGCAAGAAATGAGGGTATTTGTAACCCCAATATATTCTTTGAATTCCCAGTCAGAAACTGGCACTGTATACCAGTAGTAAAAATTGTGGGTGCACGTAACCCCAATATATTCTTTGAATTCCCAGTCAGACAATGGCACTATATACCAGTAGCAAAAATTGTGGGTGTATATAGCCCCAATTCTATTGCTAGGGGACTTGCAGGGTATTTCTGAGGTGAAGGTGGGGGGGCACACCGTTGGAACGGTGATTTGGGGTGTATATATGGGGTATACGGGAATACACTGTCAGTGTGTTCCATTCAGGATCCTGGGAAAGCTGGGTTGCGGCGATTGAGCCCGTCAGTGCCACGTTACACTGACAAGCTTCTCCCTGGAATTGAAGTTATATGTAAGCCCAATATATTCTTTGAATTCCCAGTGAGACAATGGCACTATATGGCAGTAGCAAAAATAGTGGGTGTATATAGCCCCAATTCTATTGCTAGGGGACTTGCAGGGTATTTCTGGGGTGAAGGTGGGGGGGCACACCGTTGGAACGGGTATCGGGGGTATATATCGGGTATACGGGAATACACTGACAGTGTATTCCATTCAGGATCCTGGGAAAGCTGGGTTGCGGCGATTGAGCCCGTCAGTGCCACGTTACACTGACAAGCTTCTCCCTGGAATTTAGCTCTTACAAGAGCTGTTGTGGTTGTCTTCTCCTTCCTATCCTAGCCTGTCCCTGCCTACCCAGAATCTAAGCCCTAGCTAGCTGGACGGAAACCTCAGTCCTCGGTGAATTGCAAGCTCAGAATGACGCGAACCTGGGCGGCGCTGTTCTTTTAAATTAGAGGTCACATGTTTTCGGCAGCCAATGGGTTTTGCCTACTTTTCTCAACGTCACCAGTGTCGTAGTTCCTGTCCCACCTACCCTGCGCTGTTATTGGAGCAAAAAAGGCGCCAGGGAAGGTGGGAGGGGAATCGAGTAATGGCGCACTTTACCACGCGGTGTTCGATTCGATTCGAACATGCCGAACAGCCTAATATCCGATCGAACATGAGTTCGATAGAACACTGTTCGCTCATCTCTAGTCCTGCTGGATCTTGCTGCAGATTCTGAAGCTGATTCAGAGGCCATGGCTTGAGACTCCCTCTGTATTACAGTCCATTCCAATAGGTCTCCTTCAGCAAAACACACCCAATTTTGATTGTTTTTTTGGTCAGGATTTTGATGTGGAATCCGTGTCAAAATCCACCTCAAAAAACCGCCTCCCATTGAAATCAATGGGTTCGACATGCCCTTTCTTCAGGCAGATTCCGAGGCTGATTCAGCCGCAAACGTCCGCCTCGCGACACTCCCTTCGGACTAAGCTCATTCATTTGGGCCAATGCCGATGCACTGTATGCACAGCTAGCCGTGCCACGCTCCATTAGTTGTGGAGCTTGGCACAGGTAGAATGGTGGAGCAGGTAGGGTCCTTCTTAGATAGGGAGATGTGCTGTTAGCAGACAACTATTTGTCCTGCTGAAATCAGCTGATGACCACGATGAAAGAGATAACACTTCACGGGTGACTGTCAGCAATATTAGACAGGCCAATTGTGAGGAATTAGTACTTGAAAACGTGTTCATTGCTGCCAATTGGCTGTTAACTCATCCCATCTCATTTACTTAACAGATAGGTCTTGTAGGTCCTCAGAGCTGACTGCAGAGTTATCCCTTTAGGTTCCTAGGTCTGACCTGCATGGGGGAGGGTACCTGGCACACCTCTTGCACTGGGAACCGGTATTAGCAAAGAAATAAATCGCTAGTTCTAAGCAACAAATAAGTTCTTAGTTTTTCTTCAGTGTCTTTGGAGAGACGCAACTGTCTGGCAATGGTGACAGTAGTAGTCCACAATAATCGAACTTAGTTATCTAATAAAGTAATTATAAATATTTGTTTTCTAAAATAGATATTGTGTAGCATAGCATACGTTTTATTGAGATGAATGGTTCAGCATTACATTATGCTGCCTCCTTTCCTTTCAGTAAGTGGAAAACAATACGAATCATTGGATAAGGAAGTAGGACAGGAGGATCAGGATATTGCACAATAAACAAACTTTCACTCATTAACAGGGTTATGCCAAGAGACACATTTATGTTCTATGCACAGGATGGAAGAAAAATAGCTCATTGATGAGACCAGAGACCCCACCGAGAGGAAGTTTTATGCTGGATGATAGGTCCGGTATATCTTTAGACTTCCTAGTCTACGTTTATACCATCTAGTTGGCTTATTTTGGAACGGAATTTTACACCAATACTCCCATTCCAAACTGCTAGAACAACAATGTGTGTTTTCTTCATGGACTACATTGTAACTCCCTTTTTTGCTCTATTTAACCTTTTATAGATGAGACTCCACCTCTAAATGTATAAAGGGCATGTTCACACAGCTGATCAGATGATCAATCCTATTGATCTGTATGGAGCAACAGGTGCCCTTACAGATCCAGAATATGAAGATTTTTCATTATTTCCAATGTCTCTACATTACCAGTGATACAAGTTTTTAAAATATTGTTCTTCAATGTATATTTTGACTTTCTTACTCAAAAAGATTTTTTATGCAAATCATGTATCATGTAACCTAACCATTTCCTTAGGTTTAATAGAAAAGAACAATGTTTGGTTAAAGCATAACTTTCACCAGGAAATAACATTTTTTATGTCTGTTCATGAGTTAGGAACAATTCTTAAACCGGAAAATGATATTTATGTGGGATCCTACGATGCAAAGAGCTTTATAGAGTGTTTCCTGTGGATTTTGTACTAGAATATGACAACCAAGAAGTCAGCAAAGAGGAAAACACAGGGTTGTAACTAGAGAGTGCAGAGGTTGTAGTCATACCTTGACTGTAGTATCTATCTACAAATAAAACTACCTATAGGGGTATAAGATTATGCGGATAACGTCTATCCTTAGGGAGAGACCACCTTTTCAGATGTGTGGAGACTTATACAGCCATAGTTGCTCCACTGCAAGGGAACATGGGAGGAATATGCAAATCTGTCTCCCAAGATGTAAACAGGGAGACAGTGCCTCTGTTATGCCGCCCTCTATGGGAAGCACCCTGAACATCATGCCCGACTTTCCCAGAAATCTTTACTGCATAATGCGGGGTTATAACCAAATCAATTTCTCAGCTACGGACGGCACCGTTTCTGTCTGGTTGGACGTCATCAACGCAGCCTAGAGAGAATTGATTTGGTAGAAGTGAGAGGCTGAGAGACCAGATTATGGGGATAACGTCCATCCTTAGGGAGAGATCACCTTTTCAGGAGTGTATAGGGGCATAACTAAAAGGATTGGGAAGGTGCTCACATTTATCTTGAATGCTAGGTGGGGACCCTGTTACAGATTTAAGCCCGGGTACTTCAAGTTATTCCTCTGACTGTAGCTTTCATTACACAGTTTCCGTAGGTATAATTGACATGCAATTTCCAAAAACACAACGGTTTCCACTGTGGGTATTTTTCTGCAATGTGTGGGTGAGATTTACTAGAATCCCATCCACTTTGCAGGGAGAGTAAAATGCTGCAGTTTTTGCCACATGACTAAGGCCCCATGTAGCAAGCCGCAGCAAAAAAACGCTGCAGAAAAGACTGCGGCGGAAACACATCACTTTTTTTTTTTTGCAGTATTTTTCACAGAAAGTCCGTAGAGTTTTCCTCTGTGGACTTTCTGCCCCTATTAAACCTATATGGAAACACTTGGTTGGGGACCCACGTTGCAGAAACGAAGCATAACTAAAAAAAAATGATGCTTCATTTTACAGTACCTGCAAAGTGAATGAGATTCTGGTTAATCTCTCCCTCACATTGGGGGAAAACGATGCAGAAAGCGTCATTTTCAAAAACAGATGAGTTTTTGAAAAAACAGAAGTATCACAAGTATGTTTCCTATATATTTGAAAGGGGAAGAAAAATTGCTGAGAAAAACACAGCAAAAATTCAATGAAAAACACTGCAGAAAAATTTCACATTTTCACAGCATTTTTCTGCATTTTTTTTTTTTTTTTTGCAGTGTTTCCCTTCATGGAGCCTCAGACACAAAATTGAGGGAAAAACTTTGAGAAAACATTGCGTACAACCACCCTAAAGTATGCAGGTTGTGTTGGAAAAAGGCTCAGAGTGTTTGTCCCTGTCATATTTCTCTCATCTTTTCCAAAAGAAATAAAATGGATGATAGAAGACAAAAAAAGAGGTAGATTAAAAAGTAAGTGATAGATGGATTGAATTAATCCAAGTTCTCACAGTATTTCTCTCTCATTATTGTTTCTTCCTTTTCCACTTCACTGCAGGAAAGTCAAATAGTTAAATGAAAGACACGTGGAGAGGTTGATAAATGACAAAATATTCACCTAAAATCCAAATACATGTGGAAGTGGCTTATTAGTCTACAACTTACCTGTAGCTGGAAGCCTTCCTCTGCTAGGGGGCCTGCAATGCATTAGTGGGCATTCTGCGGCCCTTTCAGGAGAAAACGTCTTAAATTACAAACAAGCTATGCGAAGAGAAGTCTTTGAAGATTTAGTAAAGGAAATAAACGGAATGACATTCTAGTGTTTGTTTTCATACCGTTAAGTTGTATGAGGAACTGGGAAGTAAATATTGCACAGTCTTCTAAAATAATCCGCACATATAAACAGTCCAATGTATGTAGCAATAACAAACATGTCTTATGGAATTCAGATCTGAGGAGGTAGAAGGCATTGTATCTCTTTATTCTTCCAATGTCAAAGACATTACCAGCAATCAATCCATCTGTCTTACTCTCACACTTTTTCTTTCTTTCTTTCTTTCTTTCTTTCTTTCTTTCTTTCTTTCTTTCTTTCTTTCTTTCTTTCTTTCTTTCTTTCTTTCTTTCTTTCTTTCTTTCTTTCTTTCTTTCTCTCTCTCTCTCTCTCTCCTTTCTTTCATTTTTTTTTTCTTGTCAATTATACCTATGAAACTGCTGGAATTTTCCATACAGGTGTAATAGAAGCAGGTAACCCCTGCTTAAAGCCCTATGTAGTGCTGAGGACTTTCTGCTTCCATTATACCTATAAGGAAACACCAGCATTTCTGTAGGTATAATTGACATTCTACAATTTCGAAAAAATGAGATGGTTTTAGAAATTGCAGCATTTCCACTGCGGGTATTTTTCTACAATGTGTGGATGCTATATCTCAGTTAGTTTCCCCACTAATGTTTATTGGTTTTTGTAAGGGGAATATGGGAAACAATGACCTTTGCTAAATGCATTGGCTAAGTATATAAAACTTATCTCATCTGGTATCATAACCAAAATCCAGAGGCCCAGATCTAAAACAGAATGTTTCACCTCTACCACAAAATCAAATTAGGTGTTGTCCAGATTTTGTCTTCCCATCCATACTATGGCAATACATTAACCCAGCCAGCAGTTATTATTCATGTGAAAAGAGGGACATAAAGAGTACCAGCCATATTTCTCCAATACAACATTGACTTACTTCATACTCCTGCCTTTTAATAAAATTAAAGGGATGATTAAGGGGTTGTCCAGTTTCAGGTAATAAATGTTATTGTTTGTATAATGAACAATTATACACATTTCCAATATACTCTTTGTACCTCTTCTTGCAGTCATTCCGTATTTACTTTTAGTCCATGGTCATGTGATGGATATACAGGTGCATGGTGCGTTACAAGACAGAGCTCTAGTTACTATGTGGTGACTGTATTGAATTGTGTCCATCACATGACCATGGGCTGATTTTTATTGGCCTAGAGCAAGGGTCCTCAAACTGCGGCCCGCGGGCCACATGCGGCCCGCCAAGCACTTCTGTCTGGCCCCGCCGACAACGCCGGCAGGCGTGCATTTATAATGAAGCTCCTGGGGTGCTCGGGCCAGGGCATGGAGCGCACTTCACTTTACCTATTGGAGGGCACCGCTTCCGATGTCTGTGCAACCTGCTCTGCCTCCGGCCCACTGTTTAAAAAGTTTGAGGACCCCTGCCCTAGAGCCATGCTGGTAAACCTATGGCCAGTGCCGCACCTCCCATGAGGCGACCTGAAGCGAGCGCTTCAGGCGGCACTATGCCAGGGCCTCAGGGAGGGCGGCATTTTTGCTAACCTAAGCCAGTCCAGGACAAGCTGTACTGGACTGGCTTAGCACGGAGCGGTGGTTTGGGGAGGCCACTGGAGCAGCGCTGCTCCAGCAGCCTCCCCTCACGCTCAGGCAGAGCGCAGGCAGTCTCCGGGCCTGCTCTCTGCCGGCGAACGGTGCTAATCCCCGCCCCCTTTCAAGGTGTCACGCCCCCTCTGCTAAGCCACGCCCCGCTCCGCCCCCTCCTCCCGGCGGGGGGGGGCGGCTTTCTGTACTTCGCTCGGGAGGCGAAAGGAGCAGGTTCACCCCTGCCTATGGCACGGGTGACAGAGGTGGCACTCAGAGCCCTCTCTGTGGGCACCCATCTGTGGAACAGATTATACTGTGTGTGGGCACTGTGGAGCAAATTGTACTATGTGGAGGACACAGTGGAACAGATTGTACTGTGTAAGAGCCACTGTGGAGCAGATTGTACTGTGTGGGGTTCATTGTGGAGCAAATTGGACTGTGTGGGAGTCCTTCACTATTTATATCACACAATATCTGTTTTTATAGCAGACGTGATATTTTTACAGGTCATAACAACATTATGTGGTCACTATAAAACAGATCTGTGCAATGTAAATAGTTAGAATCAATTGTTCAAAAGTACCAAATGCAGTACAAAGTTGTTTGTATTATTGAAAGCTCAGTAAAGCCCCATTCACACGACCGTATTTTACGGGTCCTTAATTGTCTGCAATTGTGGATTCACACAATATTAAGGTTAAATTGCCGTATTGGCACTTTGTGATAAATTAGTGGGTTTTGGGTTGCAGTTTGGGCACTCGGTCTCTAAAAGGTTTGCCATCACTGACTTAGAGGGACTGAATAATTCTGTCCTGGGTGTTTTCAGGGTTAGGCAACTTTACAGGGTCAGTATTTTGCATATGTATTGATCTGCCAAAATCAATAGTGGGTCCACTATACAAAACGTTTCCATCATATTTGTTGTCTCTTCTGGTTTTGGCTTACAAATACTGAAGCAAAATACTGTCCAGTGAAAGTGGCTCTCATGATAGACTCTGTTCACATTTCATTTTTGCTCTACAATTGGCGCAAAGTACAACTTTAGCACTGAATATTCCCTGTTTATACATCCAGGTATTGCTACATGACTATAGCAGCATGTTTCTAACGACAATGGAATATGTCAATGACTGATGTTACGAATGTGAGTTTTCCTATATAACAGCATGGCAACACAGGGAATTTTGGTCCCATGTGGTCTTCCTGTCAGCCTCTTAGCAGTTTACACGGTTTCCAAGACAATGTATTCTGTGCTCTATAGCTATACACTGGTATAAACAGCAGTCTGTTGCCGTATTTGCAATACCCATGATGTGTATTATTGGGACACTGCTAATCATGTGACAGCTCTGCTAACTAATGTAAAAAAAGATATTTCACTTGAATATGAAATGTAGTTCATTTAATATATAAATTAAACATAAAGTATGTGATATGTCAAAAACATATATCAACATATCAACATTTAACAATAACAGTAAAGCAATCCTCCCATAGTAAATTATAGGGACTGTAAAGTCACTGGATCACACTTGTCATGAGACAAGTGCACTTTAAATAGACATCTACTGTACAGTGTTCCCCTAACTTGTTCTCGAGTTTCAGGTTAGGAAGATGCTATAGCCCACATATATCCCACTTATCCAAAACCATACAAACCACCTTGGACCATTCCCTTGGACCCCCAAAATAGCTCTGTCCCATTGAGGTATGAATTTCACAAGACCTCTAATGGTACTCTGGGGCATTTAGCATCGAGATTGTATCCAAGCATCCTAATTTGTTAGGCAGGGACCTATGGATCAGACACACATCAGTGGACTTTGCACATCCAAAACCTGGTTCACCAATGTCCTTTCCGAGGCTAAGGCTCCACGTACTGAAATGCAGCAAAAATGCCACAGAAAAAATTGCAGCGGAAACAAATCGCTTTTTTTTTCTGTACCGTTTTTTTCATTGCATCTTTGCAGAGTTTTCCCTCTGCTGACTTTCTGTTCCTTTATATCTATACAGAAAACGCCAGCATTTCTGCAGGTATAATTGACATACTGTAATTTTCAGCTGCAAATGTTTTTCTGCAGTGTGTGGATGGTACTGTAGAATGCAGCGTTGTCCCAACCTGTGGCCTCAGCCTCCGATTACTTTTTGTAGATACGGACCATGGACTGTGACCTGCTGTGTTGGAGGTTTCAGGTTTGGTCATATTGCCATCACAGTTTGGCCATTCTCAAAGTCACTCAGATTCTTAAACTTGCCTATTTTTCCTGTTAATCTATAAATCACATTAGTAAACTAATATTTTGTTGTCTAATATATCTCACCCTGAATCAATGTTACTCACTTCAATTTAAAGGGGTTGTCTGGGGACTATTTACTGACCTGGTCATGGGGATTGCTGGTGGTGGGTCATATGATCCAAGGCAGCGGTTGCTCCCCCCTGTGCTATGGGTGATGTCTGTACCATAGTCAGCCATGCAACATCAGCGCCCCCGAGACCTGGGAAGTAAATTAAACACTCCTTGGACAACCTCTTTATAGTTTATGTTAAGGCTGTTTGGTGTAAGTGTCCCTACTGGTGGTGTACCTGTCACACTGGCATATCACAACCTCACTGAAGGTTGTCGACAAAACCCAGCATATCATCTCAGATAGGTTAGAGTTACCGAATCAGTGTTTTCATTTTGTTAATTGGTGCCCTCTTTTCTGAGATATTATCATTTTTGTCAATATGCAAACTAGCAATGAGTTAAGCCCCGTTTACATCTCACTCGCCACTTTCCTTGTATGTGGACGGAGTCACCTTGGGCCAACATACTTATTATAACTCACGCCAGTTTTCTGGCATGAGCTATACAGGCCTGGCTGGTGTACATTACCATTTTGATGCACTATTTTTGTGCCAGACCCTCTTCATAAATCAGGTGCACCTTGCGGCTGTTGGCCCCTAGTCTTAATAAATCTGCCCCATTGTTTTAAAAGTCTGAAAAATTTGACTCATGTCTATTTAGATTCTTTTTACAATTGATAACATGCAGAGTTAGAGATGAGCGAATAGTGAAATGTTCAAAGTTGGAAGTTCGATTCGAGTAGCCTCTCAATTCTCGACTGTTCGATCGAACCCCATTATAGTCTATAGGGAATAAATACTCATTTAGGGGGAAACCACTATTCGACTCAGGAGGGTCACCAAGTCCACTATGACACCCCAGGAAATGATGCCAACACCCTGGAATGCAACTGGGACAGCAGGGGAAGCATGTCTGGGGGCATCTAACAAGCCAAAGTCACTGTATTACGTCGGGATCCCTGTCAGCTTGCGATATTTTCCCATAGGATTGCATTGACCAGCGTTGATTGGCCGAATGCCATACAGACTACAGCATTTGGCCAATCAACGCTGGTTCTGCCGGAGGCTCGTCTGTGAGGAGGCGGAGTCTAAAATTGGACCAGAATGGAGACTGCTGCGGACCGATCTTAGACTCCGCCTCCTCTGGCAGAACCAACGTTGATTGGCCAAATGCTGTACTCTGTATGGCATTCGGCCAATCAACGCTGGTCAATGCATTCCAATTCCGAGATGTAGCAATGCAGGCCGTGCCCTGCTGCACACTCAGCTGTGCTGCATCAGAGATGTAGCAGAGCTGAGTGTGCACTGAACCCTGCTGCACACTCAGCTGTGCTGCATCAGAGATGTGCTTAACCCTGCTGCACACTCAGCTCTGCTGCATCAAAGATGCACTGATGCAGCAGAGTTGAGTGTGCAGCAGGGTGTAGCAGTGCTGGCCATGTGCTCAGCTCGGCTGCATCTCCGGTGTAACCAATATGTTTTTGATGCTTTTTTTAATGCAATTTTATATCCGTGTTTTGCAACGTGGGGCCTTAGGGCTTGTTACCACGATGTAACGCGCCATGCATTCAGACACGGGTTAAAAAGCCTCCCATTGATTTCAATGTGTAGGGTACGTGAGCCGGCACACATTGAAATGAATGGCATCTGTTTTGAGTGCTCACACTTGATACGTGTATACGTCTGAATGTACGGCACGTTACATCGTGGGAACATCTGTGAGCTTATTGACACAACAGGCTTTCACGGCTGTGTACTACCTATTTTTTAAGCAGACATCACGTGACGCCATAGACAATATTGAATATACGCACATTACCATTTTTTAATAGTACATAGACCGATCTGTTAAGTAATAGAACATGTAATTTCTGGGGCTGTTTCCAAGGATCCCCCAATGGATTGAAGTCTATGAAGGATTCATGAAAAGTATCACTCTTGGATGTACACTCAGCTGTGAAAAAAGCACGTTTTCATGGTCGAGTACAAAGCCATCATCTGAATGAGCGCTGAAAGCTAAAGTGCACTTTTCATGAGACATAGCCATCACCTCTCAGAATTATGGGAATGTTATTATCTCATTGGGTCACAACAGAAAGAAGAGGTCCTTCCTCAGGGTAGGATGCTATCCATAGCAGGGGCTTCTGTTTGAGGGCAATACAGTTGCACCCGACTGATCACAAGCATGCCAGATTACTTTAATGAAATTTATAAGATGTTGAAGTCACAATGGCTGTATCTTTTCTTTTCCCTGAAGCTACATGAAAGCAGTTATAACACTATCCCACATATGTATCTATATGTAACATATATTTGAATGTATGTAATATTTTATACAACCTCACACACAATGTTACTCCAATACAAAAATCACTGTGCAATGCTATAAAGGAAAATGAATGTTTTAACACTGGCGTATTATCTAACGCTGCAGGAAAGCCGTGCTTGCATGATAGATACACATTTATTTGTTTGTTGCTAGGTGTAAATTGTAAATAATATAAATGCTGGGTACGTTTCTTATTAGAATGGATACCGACATGCTGTTTTATGTAGCGCACACAAAGAAGGGGTGATTTCATAGATCTGTAATATGCCCTTATATTAGCATCTGTATTACTGTAAGTATATAGTATCTGACTTATTTCCACCCATTATTCAATGGTGAAACATCTACAGCGTGGACATATTCTAAGGCCCTATGCACATGACCATAGGTCTGGGCTGGCAGCATTCATTAGCATGCAATGTCTTTCAACTATTAGGTGCGTCTGCAACATCAGGTTGCCCATAAGTTGAAACACGGCAGCTTCAAGTAATGTAACAGCTTTGATGCCACGAATGACGTTGAACGCAGCATATACGTTAAAAAGCCGCAATTGAAACTACTGCCAACCATGTCTATTAGTGACCTCAGGGCACATGATACAAAAGTCCATAAGGGTAAAAAAAAAAAAAAAAGGGGGATTGGAGCTCACCGTGAATATTCACAAGGTCCTCTTCGGGGTGCACGATCTGTTTCTTTGATTAAGAAGGAAGAAATATTCATAAAAAAAGGAAAATATGGATCGGCATCACTCCGTGGACAATATTAAAATTTTACTTTTAATCCACATGAAAAAATAAGACAAAAAAGGATACAAAACGAGTGAAAAAACTATTACAAACGTAAAAAACGCCAACGCGTTTAAGAACACAAGGTTCCTTAGTCATGGCTTTACAAACACACAAATAACAACAGATATTTAAGAAGCAAAAAACAGGTTGGTTGAACATGTGTCATTAATTACTCATTATACGTAAGTACCTCCCAATGTTACCTTGAACTAAAAATATGTTGTCTGAAATAAATAAAACATAAACAAAATATTTCGTTAAATATATTTGAATTTGGGGCGTTTCTGGGCGTTTATTTTATTTATTTTGATTCTCTTTTAGTATTCCATTATTCATTACTGTCATAGTTGTAGTTCGTGTGAGTCTATGTATCACGTGGTATAAATAAACCAATAGAATTCCATTGCTACATACATGAATGGACACTATCATCCAATCAAACACCAATGTCAAAGACTCATTCATAAGAAGAATGAAGGAGACCTTGTGATTGGTTGTAGCTAGAGATGAGCGAACAGTCATTCTCTACTTTTTAACATGCATGTGTTTTTTGAAAATGTAGTATTTCCATAGCTTTTTTCTCGAAGTGTGTGAATGAGATGAAACGAAAATTTTGCTAGCACTGTAACTGTGCATTCACACAACTAGGTTTCACCCAAGTTTCAATCGATATGGGAGGGTATGTGTTTGGAGGCAGGGACTATAACTATACTGCTAGGAATCCCTTTTCCGTCATGATACACACGGACCGTGTTGCACAATTCGGTTGCGTAACTGCAGGGTAAAAGGTAGCTTTTATTACACTGTGTTTCCACCACATCTGAAAATGCCTGCAGCTAACACCACACATGTCAGAAATGCAGCTAAATAAACCTGTGGAAATAAACGCAGCAGAAACGCTTACAGTATGTGAACATCACACAAATTCTCATTCATTTTGCTGCTACTATAGAGAGAAGAATTTTTTGTTTTGATGTGGTTGCAAAGCAGCCAACAATGTTGCCTTCCCACAATGGGGCTAAATCCCCACGTCGTGGAAACGCAGTTTTTTTTTGTTGCAAATTTTGCTGCGTTTTTTTGAGCCAAAGTTTTCGCAAAGTTGGGCCTTAGCCTTAGGCAGCATTTGAATAGATCATTTCATTTATATATTCGTCTTTGAGCCTGAGGCCACACGTTGCAGAAACACAGCTTGTTAGTTGCAGATTTAAAATTTAAAAAAATCAAGGATACAATGGAGGTCTATGGAGAGAAAAGCTTTAAAACATGCTTTGTTTAAAAACAAACAAAAAAAAAACTATAAAATGCAATGCACCCTTTAGTTAAACCCTTGTACAGTGTAAATAGGAGTTGACCCTGCTTGTTGACAGTTCTGTGGAACAGAAAAAGTCATTGTAAACAAGGCACTCACCGCAATGATACTCCTCCCAAACAAAATATGATATATACATTTGGAACACATGCATACAAGATTTTGCAAAAACAGGAGCAGTTTTTATAACTCTGGATGAGAAATTGGTGACTACCTTGTAATACAGATATGCTACATATGCTACAAAAAAAATTCCTATAAAACACAAGGCTTTATAGTAATGGAGTTGATTTGATTATTTTTTGTTGAAATAGCACCACTCTTAGGGCTTTGTCAGGTATGACAACTTGTCCCCGTCCAGGTCTTCAAAAAGTTTCATACTGCAAGATCTTTTGAATCTTCAACAACCAAAAATGTGCAGTTAGTTGTCAAAATCCATTTGATGTTGTAGCCTCAATTCCAGTATGTTCCACTGTTATACAGGATCCTTTTGTAAGTTTGCATTACCTAAGAAGTTCTGCTTAATACTCCAAGCAAAGAATTAACGAAATCTGTATTTACTGACTAAACAAGCACTGTAACAGGATGTACGGAGACAGGTTCAACCAGTTTTTTTCTTCCTGCTGTCACCAATGTACATTATGACCCAAAGCAAACAGTACAGAAGAGGAGGGCTCTGTTATAAATCATTTCATAGATTTTTTTTTTTTTTTAATCTTCAATATCTATACACCGCAGAAAAAAATGCTGCATTTTATAGTACCTGTAAAGTGTACACTGTAGTGGTGGTTGTGCTGCTCTGCTCCCTTTCACTTGATAAGGAGCAGAGCTGCTTCCAGATGTGTACCTTGCATACAGCATCTCGCATCTTAATCAGCTGATCAGATTCTGATGGACTATTCTGCATATAGGCCATCAGTCTCCATTATACTTGGTCTCGGACAGGACAACCGCTTTAAGGTGCAATTGTATGTAATAAGGTGTGAATTGCGTGCAATAAAATTCTAATCTCCCTCCAGTGCTGGCTGCAGGAAGTCAGAATTGTATCAATTTAAAGAGGAAATGTCAGCACTCCCAACATACCTGTTTCAGAAAATGCTTGAAATGACAATGCTGGATGTTCGCCATCTACACTGTGTCCCTCTGTTATTCCTCCTAGAAATGTATGAATAAATTAACAACTTGATGTTACCATTTCTCTTATCAAAAGGGAGGGCACACACACATTCTGATACTGTCAGGGTCAACTACTGGACCAGTGGTGTAACTACCACCGTAATAGTGGCAGCAGCGGCCACAGTGCCCAACACCTTAGAGGGCTAGAAAGATGACAACTCCTCTCATGATTACTCCCTGTCATTTCACATAATCTCTGCTCTGACCACTATAAACATGCACTGCACTGCAGTGGAATATCTTATCAAGAAGACAACAAAAAACAATGAAAAGTCATTGAAAAAAAATCTTTCAATGACTTTTCATAGTTTTTTGTTGTCTCTGTGAAAAGATATCAAGTTGCAACAGGTTAACCAGTTGCAGAACTTTGGGTTAACACTGCTACATCTGTACATATACAACATGGACAGGAGGATGTTTCTGCACACTACACATATGGCAAGGGCGTGGTGCAGGAACAGCTTCTGACCATCTCATCTCTGATTGGACAATGTCAGTGTTTACAAGGGCATTCCCTGTTGACATGGATAATGGTTACATCCAATTTATTCATACACATTCTAAGAAGAATACCAGAGAAACAACATAACAGAGTTCTAAGAAAAGATGATACAGAACTCTTATATTTATAGGGAACAGAAGTAATTCTTAAAACGTACATGTCGGGAATGTTGACCAGTCTGCTTCAAATAGGACTTGTTACAGCAGGCATGAGAAAATCAAAAAATCTTAACTTATAGAAATTTTTTCAAATAAGAATGTGGTTTTTTTCTCTGTGCGCCCTTTAAAAAATTCCTGATTCCCAGGGAACAATATATGCGTGATAGAAGTGTATTAAAAATAACAGTATTTATACCAACAGGAAAATATGGCGCGGCCACATGAAAGCGCACGCGTGCTATTTTAAAACTTGCTTTATGAGCTGTGTCATGTAGAAGATTGTTTAAAACTTGATGTCACAGAAATATGCCATAGACCACATTTAAATAAAAGCAGCGTGAAGATGTCTGTCTCCGCCACATTCACTCGCTTGTCTTGTTACAATTGTTTTCTATAAAAAGTTTTCATTGTTGTGATATTATGTGTGAATTAGTATGGCATGTCTGCCTGATTCTTCTATATTGTGCAATTTTCTAAACCCTCTCCTTGCCAAACTGTTTATGTAACGTACTACATTCATTTTATTGAAAATATGGGTATGTTCACATATGGCAGATTTGTTACAGATGTTTCTGCAACTGAAATACATTCAATACATCCAAATGGGTTTTTTTCTTGTGCATATGCGTAGATTTCTGCAAGTCCTTTATAGATGAACTGGACAGTTACAGAAATGTCTGCAGCTATTCTAACATGCAAGTAAATATACAGTAACCTAAAGTCCTGTTCACATCGCTACGTCTTTGGTGCACTGTGGACATATGATGCTCTGAGAAGAGTAAAATCCATGTTTAAGGAGAAGCAGTAACAATGCAAATGCAAAATGCTATCCAATATGCAGGCAGCTTGTTATACAGCAGGAGGAGCGAAGCAGATTTATGTTGATTGTAGGTTAGAGTCCAGTGGGTGGTCCAATTCAGTGAGATAGCTGTCAATCACTGATAGGACCGCCCATATGACTCCTAAGCATAGAAAGAGCAGAGCTACCATGAAAATATACATCAATCTGTTCAGCTCCTCCTCTATAACAAGCTGTCAGCAGACTGGGCTGCATGTTCAATGTGATAGGTTTACTTCAAAAATTGCACAGCATTTTTTTCTGCGACATGTGGAGGACATTTGGCAAAATCTCATCCACTTTGCCTCTGTGAATGTTGCAAATGTGTTGCTCACAATTAGCATAAAAATAAAAGCCATAAATAAATTATTATTGCAAAATTAACTAATTGGAATCCAAATATTCAGATCCAAATATATATATTTAATAATGGTACAAAAGTGAATATAATATTCCCATTTTTCAATATTTTGCATATCACGCTTTTATATTATACTAGGATGGCCATTAACCCCTTCCCGCCGATGGCATTTTTTGATTTTCGTTTTTCACTCCCCTCCTTCTAAACCCCATAACTTTTTTATTTCTCTGCTCCCAGAGCCATATGAGGTCTTAATCTTTGCGGGACAAATTTTTCTTCATGATGCTGCCATTAATTATTCTGTATAATGTACTGGGAAGCTGGATCTGTCTTCGGTGGGGCACGTCGCTGGTCCTCTTCATCACTGAGAAAGGGGGCCAAGGTCCTGCTAATCTGCCAATGGATCTCGGTGTAAGCCTACAACCAGGTCCAACTCCCCCCCCCCCAGCAGGATATAGGACACTGACTATTCGCCACACTGATGACAGTGATACAATACACTGGCACAGGACACATTGCTCACCAGGAGGGGTGGCACAGCAGGTTAGGCAGGGTATCCTCAGTGCCCTCTCCCTCTGCCCTTCATCAAATGATTCACTGCAACGTGGAGTAAAACCCTTCCGGGTTCCCGCTCCCATTTCCTGCAGTGTGAGGAGCAGCAGCGTAGACCGGCCGTATTGAGCACTTTCCTGGACCAAACAACCCCTTCCCCTCCACCAAATCCCCCTTGTGTGTGATCTTCACATAAATACGGACAAAGTTACTTTCCCTTTCTATGCCATCTTGGATCCCTGAAAGAAAAATGTCCAACCCAATATCATTCAGGTGTACACCATCCTTTCACAGTAGCATCCAATTGTCTCCTTCAAGCTGGTAGTGCCTGACCACTACTCCGCCCAGTGTCTGTATGTGGTGAGACACTACTGTTGACCCCCCCTAAGCAAGAACTGCACCCTTTCTATTCCATATTGGATCCCCGCTACAAAAATGTCCAGTTCAATGTCATTTAGGTGTATACCATGCTTCGCAGCAGCATCCGATTGTCCCCCTGTAGCTGGTAGTGCCTGACCACTACTGCCAACAATCTGTTGAGTGTTTTCTTGATCTCTCAAGCGCGGGCGGATCACGCTGCACTGTAACCTTGGACTCACCTCATACAGCGACTAAGGCCGTAAAAAGGTTGTTGGAAACCTGTCGAAGTCCGATCGTATCCTGGTGATCAGCTCTGGCCACCAGACAGAGACCATGTTGTTACCGCCTGCATGGATTACCCAAAGTAAATTGGCTGACTGTTGGGATCACTAGGGACATTCGGGCAGACAAATCTGTTATTACTTTCGGCCGGCACGACCTCCTGCCCGACGTATATGTTCCCATCTAAAATAGATACTTTTTTGGGAAGGAGGCTATTATTATTGGTATCTACTTTTGGGGAAAGGGCTATCCTTATTCTATCTACATATACTATATAATACGCTTCTGGCCCCGGCAAATATGTATACTCTATAATATAAAATATGTATACTATATAATAAGTACTCTCCCCCCCCCCATTAACGCCAGTGCTGGTCCCTTTTCCTGGCTTTGGGGATGACTTTGCTCCCGGTGGTTGCTCCTCTCATGCTTGACTACTGCCACTTATTGAGGTCGGAATATCCCGGACCTTAGGGGCACATAAATCACAATTATTGTACACAATGCAAAATAGCCAGCACCACAAATCAGTCAATTCTGCTAGTTGTGTCCTGATATTCTCTAGCTATATGACAACAAACTTGGATCTGCAATGTGATACTTTGTTGTTTTTTACAACTTGGAGTAACCCGAGATATTTAAAGGTAGACTGAGTGTACCTGTTGCGGTCTTGATGCACGTGTGTGACCAGTGTTTTGGGTTTTTTTTAAGATTTCTGTAGTATCCTCCTATTAACTATTCCTAAGACACGTGGCGCCTCCTCCCTAGTCGTGTTATCCCGTTCTGTTATAGGTGCAATACTTATATCCAGAGCAATATTTATCCCAGGACATGCTTCCACCTCACAATGGCTTCTAATAGAAAGTTGGATGATATTGCGACTCCAATATATATGCGGACTCCTTGCAGACGGAATACAAGCGCTAGTGTGAACCAACCCTAAAATGAATCCTTAATTCCCTGTATCCTGCAACCTAAATTCATATTCTATTCACAAAACAACACTGACAGAACAAGTAGCTGAAATCTCTTTTGTCTCCCATTCATTTTAACCCTCTACTAACATGGGAGTGTTTGAATAAATGCACCTCTCATATTTACATTAAGACAGTGTTCACATTCTTCCAGTGCTGATAGCATTACTGACTGAAGTTGGAACCTGAAAGTGAGTCATGAACTCATATACTTAATACCATCAGGTTTATTTACTTTTCTCGGAGCTTTCTGCTTAGGTGCTTTTTAGCTGACCTCATGTAAGGCAGAGCTGTGATCTGTGACTACAGCTGAGCTCCAGTGCCTATGGGGAGCCTGGGCTAGTCTGATATACTCCTCCCCATTGATTCATGCTGCTGTTTTTTCCCTCCCACTGTAGCTCTGGCTTCTCCAGTGAGCTACACAATAGCAGAAACATGTGACACAGCAGGGAACTAGCAAACTGTGCTACAACTTTGTAAACTTGCTGCTATCGGTGACTTAGCAAGTTCTGCCAGGCCAATTACAAAAGTATTTTGCAAGGGTCTCTCCCTACCACATGTGCAAATCCTTCCTCTCCTGGGGACAAGCTTAGGCTGAACAACATAAACTATCATCTAAGTGTTTTCCCCATTTAGAAGCAAAAAACATTAGAGGAGGGGGAAGCTAGCCAGTCGGCTCTTGGGCATCTGGAAGCTGTTGTAAGTGGAAAAGGAGCCCCTGTACTGGTGCCTTGCTCAACTTGAGCAGGGGGACCAGCCAGCTTGCTTACCCTTTCCCTTACCTTTTTTTTTTTTTTTTTTTTTTTACATGCGACAGCTCATTGAGCTGCTGATGCCGGCTGGCTGCTCCTTGTTCCTGGTCTTGTAGATCCTGCCAGCGCCAGGGCCGGCTTAGCCTTCCCTCTGAGCAGGTCTCCTGTCCTTCAAGTTGCTTTGACAGGGCTGGCAGGGACCCACGAGAACTTCCCTGCCCAGCGCTGCCCTGGATAAGCCTGTGGGCGGCCCCGTCCCGCCCCCCTCCTGAGCCACCAATGAATGGTAAGCCCTTGAGGAGAAGGGGGAAGGGAAATCCCTGGACACCACGGCCTCTCAATATCCAGCTAGTTTATGCAGGAAGCCGGCTTGCAGGACAGCGGGGAGTGCAGTGCACAGTGAGGGGCAGACACGGCTCAGGCAGCCGCTACTTCCAGTGCTCGTTAACCCTTCGCTGAGGTACCAGAGGGCAGCAGAAGATGAGAGCCGTCCTGCTGGGCTGCTGTGTGTGCCTGCTGCTACTATGTCCTGCCCTGGGCAGCGCTGTGTACAGGAGGGAGCAGGAGGAATCCCTCGCCCCTGTGCCTGCTAACAGCACCGTGCAGACTCCGGTCACTCAGGGCAACGACTCCTCTGTGGTGACCCGCTTCAACAACATAGGGCAATACATGCCCACCATCAAGAGCGTTTTCATCTTCGTGTGCGGCTTCAGCACCTTCCTCATCGGCTGCCTCATCGTCAAGATATTCAGGTACTGGCTGTGCAGCATGTTAGCAGGGGGGTGTAAACCTCTGCAACAGGCTGACAACTTGTTGCAAGGCTTGGTCAGTCAGAGCAGTTCTGGGCTGTGGTAGAGGCTGCTCTGACAGTATAATATTCCATCTGGTATGGACATGCCATGTGCCCAGGGCTAGAGCTTACTTGTGCGGGACAACTAGTATATATGTGACAGTGTAAGTTTCTGTTGTGCGGGCACCAGTCACATTGCAAAGGTGCCTGCAATTATTTAATGGCATTTTCTGAGCTAACCAGCTCCTCTTCTATTAGAATAATCATATTTACCCTATGCATCCTATTTCTAGCAGTGTTAACAGGGGCCCTAGAAGTAACCAGGGGACCCGGAGCAAAGCATAGACCGAATATTCAAGGTACCCTGACTGCCAACTACAGCAAGAGAGGTTTGGTCTTTTCCTGACTTCTGCACTTAGTTTTCCTTCCTGTCACCTTTTCCTGTACAGTTTCCCTATCCGACTCCATTGACACCAGTAACTTCTCAGTTTCGGAGTTGAGGTGGCCCTCTTTGGATTTAGTGCCCCATAGCAGCTGTTACTGCATACCCCTCCCACAGTTAAAATGTTTAATCTGCGTTATTATGTTACGGTATAAAGCCATAGAAAAAAATATTATGTATATGACTCAAAACAAGTATCAGTCCACTTTGGGCAAGTTTTTGCCAACCAAAAGGCACAACTTTTTGATTTCTCTGTTTTTCTAGTTGAATGAATCTTGTTTTCTGCAGAATAGTTTAGGAATACACATAACTTATTGATTCATTCATGTGGAGGTGGCTGCAAATATAGGATCTAGCCTGGCATTTATTTGTTTATTCTGCTGTTACTCTTTTTATGAGCACTACCAAATATGTATTTTTATTTTATTTTTTTTAATTGTGTTGCGTTGATAGTATATTTATGGGTGGTGGAGGATTTCACTTTTGTTTTCTTAGGAATATAAAGGTTTTTCAAAGCAGTAAAGCCTATCATGGGTACACAGATATAGGCAGTTTCGGCTGTCTCTGGCATTGCTTTATTGGTAGATGCTTATAGTAGATTGGGGTGCTTTTGCTGGGCTCCAAGCTGCCATGGTACTCCATTGATAATCATCCAGTCACATGGCATCACTGGTCTAATAGACAGCTTCCTCCTGTCAAACACCTGACAACTATTGACTGTAGCATAGATGTGACTACTGACTATCAACATTAACAACATTTCAAGTAATTCCACATTCCTATAAACTCAGCTGAACTCTTGTGCCCCAGTATGATACTTCAGTCTTCAGATTACTTGAGACGGAAGCTCCACGATGCGGAAACAATGCTTTTTTTTTGTTGCAGAATTTGCTATATTTTAATGAGCCAAAGCCAAGTGTGGCTTCAATGGGAATGGGAAATGTATAGAAAGCTCTAATACTTCTCCCTTCTATTACATTCACTTCTGGCTTTGGCTTAAAAAATTGCAGCAAAATCTTCAACAAAAAAAACAGCTTTTCCACAATGTGGGCCCTTCGCCTTACAATACCAGCAGAATGAAGATCAACAGAACGGGCCCTGCAGACACTGAGCCCACAGGAGCTGCTGAATTGTGGAAACGGCTCAGGAATCATAGTACAGGCTGCAACTCAAGATCAATGAAAAGTAATGCAATACATCTTCTAAGTTTCTGAACTTTCATTTCACTTTTGTCATTTCCCTTTAAACTGGGGCTAAATGAAGATTTACATTGTGAGACATCTTTACTAGCAACTCTTGTTGCCGCTGCTGTTATTGCACACATCACTGATTCCTCAATGTTCACTCTTCTAGACATCAAAAACTATTTCAGTGACCAGCAACTTACTAGAAGAAATAAGTACAAATAAAACTTCACTTTTAATAAATATCTTAAAAAAAAACAAAAAAAACCTAATATGAAAAGGTCACTGTGCGTCACACACACTAGGGGATCCATGTAGATAAAGACCTCCCCATGTAACTTGTGAACAGTCTAACCCCTATAAGGAGCAGGAACTTACAATTTTTGTTACTTTCTACTTATCCTTGTTTTCAGAACCAGGTAAATCTCTCAATATTAAGGTCAGTCTCCAAGGTCTTGAAGAAGGTTTGCTCCTCCTCCAACAAGATTTTCATAAGTCTCAATGAGCTGTTAGTGACCTCGCTCTCCCACTTCTCTTGAATGGTGGTGGATTTCAGACGTGGTGCTGGTGTAAGGGAGATCCTCAATCCCCTAGGAACAATTTGGTGCTTCAAATAATTTTCCAAGGACTGGATCTCCCACCAACACCTGTAGAGGTCTTTGTATACCCTAGATACATTTTTAAAGGTGCCTTTCAAAGATGGGGGGGACTGGAGGAGGATCCTAAGATATCTCCCTCTGAGAATAGTTTTAGAAAGTAACAAAAATTGTAAGTTCCTGCTTCCTGCTCCTTATAGGGGTTAGACTGTTCACAAGTTACATGCGGAGGTCTTTATCTACATGGACCCCCTAGTGTGTGACGCACAGTGACCTTTATATTAGATCTCTTTTAAAGATATTTATTAAAAGAAGTTTTATTTGCATTTATTTCTTCTAGTAAGTTGCTGGTCAGTGAAATATATGCTGTTATTGCAGGTGTTCTATTTTACTTAGTGACCTCCACTATACTAGAACGAAATGGTGCATTAAACATGTGTCGTGTTCTTACTTGGGGCCCTCCATTCTGCAGCCTCTGGTTCCATTGCTCTGTTTTATTGTCTGTCCCAAGCTTTCAGCACAGTGTCTGTCATAGGGCAGTGATGTACAAAAAATCCATATGTTTAGTGTATGGTCAGATCTTCTTTTAGCAGGATGGAGGATTGGTTTAATGTCCTTTTTTATAAGCAGTTTTCCCAGATTATTTTGGACTATTAGAATGAAATATATGCACTCTGAAACACATACATATGTATAATCCTATGCTTACCTTTACCTGTTGCATAGGCCCTAGAACTGATGCTCTTTCTTTGTACCCTGAGGTCATGGCACCAATATTATAAGATTTGACACCCAAATCCTGTGGTCAAATAGTGGTCCTCACACTTCTATAGCGTGGACCTCAAATAATTGCGTAAACTACAGAAGTCAGCCCTGCTAGTAATTTTTCCATTAATAAAACAAGGCTTTAGTTTTTGTTGTATTGTAGATTATCTGTATTTCTGGGCAACTCCATTAGTAGAATTTTATTATCCTTGCCCCATGACAGTCGTATGAAAGTCATATGTACATGTAATAACACGTGAATCCATGTCTTCCTGTACGCTGCAGCTGTAGATCTGTAACAGATGTGCGGTGCATTGAACAGGGTTAAAGGAAAGTCGACTGGAAGTGCAGAAACTTCCTAATGTCGGGTTTATAAAAGTTCAGTCCCTGAGTGCTGGAGATGACAGCTGTAGGGGCTGAGATGGGAAACAGTACATCCATGTATATGTTCCTCTCTACGGTGCAGATTTATTCTAGTTTAATCCTACTTATTTAGTTTTAGTACCTTATTAAAGTGGCAGCATATTCTTAAAGGGAGTGTCTATATTAGATGTGATTTAGTTCTGCCTGCAAAATAACAGGGAATTTCTTCTGAAAATGATGTATCCATTAGACTCCAATTGATTTCCATGAATGCCAAGTTTGTCATCCCTCCTGTGACACTGCAGGGAAACCAATCACTTATGTAATACTCCTGGAAAAGATGTTGTATATTCTCATGTACAGGATATCCTGTGAAATTTCTTTAGAGAATGGGTTGGGGTGTGAAATCAGGTTTCTACAGCAAGTCTGCCCCATGACACTGACTCCTGTCACATCACCAAAAATTGTTGGGTTGCGATTCGTCTCCTTCACTAGTGCTAGTGAATGTGACCCCTGAGGGTGCTGCAACCTTTGCAAAAAAAAAGTTGAACAATGTTTGACTTTTTTTGTAGCTCGAAGCTGCTGCTTGCTGAAGATTACAGTGTGACTCTATTGGCCAACACTAGTGAAGGGGTCACAGTGACCCGACTATCTATAGTGGCACAACATGAGTCATGGCCAAAATCATTGTGCAGCCTTAGCTTAATACCGTGATATTACTTTGAAGCACGATCTTGAGAAGAATACCCCTTTTTCTGTTATATAATATGCTATAACTCTTTTGAGAGGACAACTGATGTAGAAAACCTCACTGTATTTTAATACATTTTTTTCCTTCCTCTACAAGTATTTCTTGCTGTTATATAGCCAGCCTGGATAGGTGATTCTGCTTGTCTGGAATGGTATTGTGTCTGTGTATTTCAGGATGGATATTATGTTACTTGTAGGCACTTAAAGCTGAATCCGCTCCTATTGTCTCCATTCACAGTAAACATGTCTTGTGATTTAGTGCAGTCAGAACATCTGTTGGGTAAAGTTACTCTGTAACAATGTGATCTGTATCGTGTGCGTTCTGACAGATGCCTTTATTTGTCTATTGTCATGAGACACATTCTGAATACAGTGACTTTAGTGCTATAATACGGTGTATTCATGATCTGACCACAGTGGAATTTCTTACATTGTTCATAAAGCTTTTTATTTAGCGGCACATACATATAAAAGCCTCACCTTTTCTTAGGTTATGGTCTGGCATTATAAACTGTGGCTACTATGTATGTTTTTTGGGGGGTTATGGTGTATGCTGTATCGTTATTTTCATTATTCGTAGTTTTATTGTGATGGTAAAATTACAATATTGGCTTATCTTTTGGCTCCGCTGGCTGAGATTCTAGTATTTCATGTACCCGATCTCATGGATTAGGTTTACAAATTACTATCCACTGTATATGATTCATAGGCTGCAGCAATGAGAGGCCCTGTGCGGGGCCGAATGTCATACGCCCACTTCAAATACAGAAATCTGACATGCCATATGGACAACACATTGGGATAACGTAAGCCTCTTTTAATAGTCAGCTGGAAAATCTCTGCATGCAACAGTTGTATCTGGACCTTCAGCTGCAGGTGTTTAGGAAGTACAGTCATGGCCAAAAGTTTTGAGAATGACACAAATATTATATTTTCACATGATCTGCTGCCCTCTGTTTTTATGTGTGTTTGTCAGATGTTTTTATCACATACAGAAATATAATTGCAATCATATTATGAGTAACAAAAGCTTATATTGACAGTTAGAATGAGTTAATGCAGCAAGTCAATATTTGCAGTGTTGACCCTTCTTCTTCAGGACCTCTGCAATTCTCCCTGGCATGCTCTCAAGCAACTTCTGGACCAAATCCTGACTGATAGCAGTCCATTCTTGCACAATCAATGCTTGCATTTTGTCAGAATTTGTAGGTTTTTGTTTGTCCATCCGTCTCTTGATGATTGACCACAAGTTCTCAATGGGATTAAGATCTGGGGAGTTTCCAGGCCATGGACCCAAAATCTCTGTTTTGTTCCCTGAGCCATTTAGTTATCACCTTTGCTTTATGGCAAGGTGCTCCATCATGCTGGAAAAGGCATTGTTGATCACCAAACTGCTCTTGGACGGTTGGGAGAAGTTGATCTTGGAGGACATTCTGGTACCATTCTTTATTCATGGCTGTGTTTTTAGGCAAGACTGTGAGAGAGCGCTTGGCTGAGAAGCAACCCCACATATGAATGGTTTCAGGATGCTTTACAGTTGGCATGAGACAAGACTGGTAGTAGCGCTCACCTCGTCTTCTCCAAATAAGCTGTTTTCCAGATGTCCCAAACAATCGAAAAGGGGATTCATCAGAGAAAATGACTTTACCCCAGTCCTCAGCAGTCCACTCCCCTGTACCTTTTGCAGAATATCAGTCTGTCCCTGATGTTTTTTCTGGAGAGAAGTGGCTTCTTCGCTGCCCTCCTTGAGACCAGGCCTTGCTCCAAGATTCTCCGCCTCACAGTGCGTGCAGATTCACTCACACCTGCCTGCTGCCATTCCTGAGCAAGCTCTGCACTGCTGGTAGCCCGATCCCACAGCTGAAACACTTTTAAGAGATGGTCCTGGCGCTTGCTGGTCTTTCTTGGGCGCCCTGGAGCCTGTTTGCCAACAATGGAACCTCTCTCCTTGAAGTTCTTGATGATGCGATAGATTGTTGACTGAGGTGCAATCTTTCTAGCTGCAATACTCTTCCCTGTTAGGCCATTTTTGTGCAGTGCAATGATGACTGCACGTGTTTCTTTAGAGATGACCATGGTTAACTGAAGAGAAACAATGATGCCAAGCACCAGCCTCCTTTTAAAGTGTCCAGTGGTGTCATTCTTACTTAATCATGACAGACTGATCTCCAGCCCTGTCCTCATCAACACCCACAGCTGTGTTAATGGAGCAATCACTGAAACGATGTTAGCTGGTCCTTTTAAGGCAGGGCTGCAGTGATGTTGAAATGTGTTTTGTGGGATAAAGTTCATTTTCTAGGCAAATATTGACTTTGCAAGTAATTGCTGTTAAGCTGATCAATCTTTATAACATTCTGGAGTATATGCAAATTGCCATTAGCAAAATTGAAGCAGTAGACTTTGTAAAAATTAATATTTGTATCATTCTCAAAACTTTTGGCCATGACTGTAGATACATGGAGATTGGAGACACTTTAATTATTTTATGTTATTGAGTTGTTATATCCTCTGTTATATGAATCATTGTTAAACAAATATCATACACCTTTATGGGATATCCATATTGTGTGCCATGTCTGATAGGTGTGGGGCTCTATCTCCAGTATTGTGCTCATCTGTTCCCATAACTCCCACAGAAATGATATTGGAGAGTGTTTTGCATGCATGGCCATTTCTTCATTCTTTGCCTTGATGTGCAAAAGGTGTTTAGGGGCATAAAATGTAACTATTCAGGGCTCCAGATTACTACCAAAAAGGATAGCATTATACTGTTCAAAGGGTCCACTGGAGAGGGATATACTGTTGTGGGGTGTCACTGGATAACCTTATACTCTCAGGATACCACTGAAGAACATTATACTGTTGTTGGGTGGGGCACTGGAGAGCCTTGTACTATTGTGGTGATGGGGGGAGGGTGGGTCGTCAATGAGAAGCATTATACTGTGCACTGGGCCACTGGGGAGCATTTTACTGTTTGGTGACTAAAACTTTGCTTTGATTCCTATATTGTCTGTTTTGGGACTAATGGCTCATAACTATTTTTTTCGCCCACGAGAATTGTTTCTTTAGGCCACAATTACACATTTATCCATTGTCTAAAAAATGTTACTAGGGATGTCCTGTTCATAGATAGGACACCTTCAGAGTAAGTAGAAGGAGTTTTGTTTTGCTTTGACACAATGAATGGAGATGGGAGAGGCTGATTCTCCTCACAGCCTCAACACAAGTCTGCAAACTGCTGAAGCTAAACATTTTGTACATGTAACATCTTAAAATGTAAGAAAAACCTACTTATGCACTTGTATCTACTTCTGGCTTTTTGTGTGATTATAGATTAGGTATTTTTTCACTGACAACAAGCAACTTTCCTTATTGTGCTCATAGATTACTCTTCCTATGTCAGGGATCGTAGTAGCTGCATCATGCCTGTATGTATTAGCCCTATATCTGCAGTTTATTGCTCCTGGATCTCCTATATTATGGTTACTTGTAGAGATGAGCGAGTAGTATTCGATCGAATACCTCCCCTGCATAGTTATTGGTGTACTCAATCGAATACCATGTGGTAAACGCAGTAAAAATTTGATTCCCCTCCCACCTTCCCTGGCGCTTTTTTAAACCAATAACTATGCAGGGGAGGTATTCCATCGAATATTACTTGCTCATCTCTAATGACTTGTGCTAATAGTATAAATGGTTGCATTTGTAGCAACAGACTACATTATCTATGTGTTAAAGGGGCTCTATCATTGGCAAAAGTCATTTTTAACTACCGTATATACTCGAGTATAAGCCGACCCGAATATAAGCCGAGACCCCTAATTTTACCACAAAAAACTGGGAAAACTTATTGACTCGAGTATAAGTCGATTGCAGATAAAAAGTCTGGTCATGTGCATTGCAGCTTAGTAACTCCATGAGCCTCATAGTAATAGCACTTAACCCCATCATGTCCCTCACATTAACCCCCTGTGTGCCTCACATAAGAGTTACTGATATGTGGGACATATGGAGGTAATAATTAGGTATCTTCATAATTAAGGTCCTTCATTAGTACCCTCATGTGTCTCACATATTAGTAACCCTTATATGGGGCACACAGGAGTTAATGAGGGACATGATGGGGTTAACTGTTATTAATGTGAGGCACATGGAGTTACTGAAACTAAATGAATAACCCCAAATGCCTGACATTAATAGGCAGAGTAACTAAAGGAAGGTCCCTGTGTGTGTCACGTTACTGTAGCTTCCTCTCCTCCATACAACAGACATCTTCCATAAGACACAATGAATCCTGGCCACTCAACTGCAGGGTAGATGCTAAATCTGAGTGTGCTAAAGGACCGCTGATGACGTCATGACCATGTGATCAGACTCTGGTGTGGGCGGAGCTACTAGGATTTAGACTCAACCTTATCTGCAGATGTTGCATACCAGTGGCTACAGGACCTTTGATGACATCACAGGCACGCGACCTCATGACAAGCCAATCACAGAGCAGTAGCACTAAAGGACCTCCCCCTTCCAGGTCCTTCCAGGTTTCTGTGCTCCGTGGACCCTGACTCGTGTATAAGCTGAGGAGAGCTATTTCAGCATGAAAAATGTGCTGAAAAAGTCAGCTTATACTCGAGTATATACGGTAATCACAGCCTTGCATAGCCTTTAGAAAGACTATTTCACAGGTACCTTTTGTATGTTAATTGCACTCCTCTCTGCTATTCTCTCCTATCTGTGTGTGCAAGCAGGAAGTTGAGTCAGCAGCAGCAGCCTGTGCTGTATACACTCATAGGAAAGAATAGCAGAGGGTGCACGATGAGACTTCCGGGGTGCACCAAGAGGCTAATTAGCATAAGGATAAAAACGGTCTCATTTAAAAACCACTGAGGCAATTTACATACAAAAGGTACAATTTACATACAAAAGGTACATGTGGAATAGACTTTCTAAAGGCTATGCAAGGATGTGATTAGTGAAAAATTACTTTTCCCAATGATAGAGCCCCTTTAAACGTGCTTTAAGTAAACTCTTTATCTGTTGTCTTTCTAGGGCTAGAAGACAAGTATTCAACCCCCATACAATACCTTAGATAACCATTTGTTACATTTAGGATAGCACATTGGCCTTTACTTTATTATATTGGCAAACATGTAAGTATGGGCTTTCACATTTTCTTGTTTGATGATCCCAGAGGATTGAGTGTTTTATTCCTGTGCAGAGCTCATTTGTAGGACAACAAAGCATGAAATTGCTCTTTGCTTTTGGACACGGACCCCACCAGTTGCTGATTAGAAGACGGTGCTGTCGCGTTTCTCAGCTGTTGTACATCACAATGTAAATATTACATAACCCCTAGAACAAACAGCTCTATGTTTCTACATACATTCCCAGGTATAATAGTTCCAGTTTACCTGTATTTGCACGTGGAGGCTGTGCAGAGTGCAGAATAGTAGCTTACATGTGTAAATGTGTATACATTTTATAAACCTCGATGTGTTTGCAGAGTTGACCACTGCTGATACAAACCCTGCACAGTTTTCATATGTTGAGACTGTCTTTTTACACCTTGCATATCTATAGTTTATTATTTAGGCCAAAAGGCATCAGTATCAGACTGGGGTGACGTATTGCATGTTTGTGGCAAATTACCTGCAGAAAATGACAGGATCACAAATCCAATCCACACACTTTGGAATAAACCTGCAGCACCAAGGCCTGAAGTATTCAGACTGGTGTATTCTACAGAGTTTGTGCCTAATTCATACTTGCATAGTAGATGAGGTTGGATGAAGACACAGGTTAGCCAAGTCTAACCTATACTGCTAAAGTGTTGAAAGGCAACCCCCCCCCCCCCAAAAAAAAATAAAAAAAAAAAAAATATGAGGCTTATTCCATTTGCCCCATGTTGGGGAAAAAATTCCAATCTGACGATCAGTATGAAACACTGGATCAATTTGTCCTTATCAAAATCTACAACCCATAACTGTGATATTTTCTGTGTGGTAAAGGCATCCAAGCCCTCTTTGAACTTGTGCAATGAATCCACTATCACCACATGCTGTGGTAGCGACTTCCGTTGTCTCCTTGTCACTGTCATTGACTTATGCCCCTTTCACACTTGTTCTCATTGTCTGGTTTGTGTATTCCACTGGGTTTCCTTCTTCTGCCCCAGTGAAACTGAACAGGGGACCGAAACCTGGTGGTGAGTTCTAAAACCCATTCACTTGAGTGGGTTTGCGAGGTCCTATGGGTACACTTACTGTCCACCAAAATCCCCAAGTCTTTTCTGACTCTGGTGATCTTGCATCTAAACATAAGTCTATGCCAGCTCCTTGCTCAGGAAAGTGGTGCATGTGGGGTACAGAATTTTTGCAAAAAAACCCCCAAAAAACTTTTTTAATGGCTTATATACAGTTTTTTCAGAGTTTTGCTCTACAGGTTTGGCACCACCTGCTGTTTGTCAATTTTTGTTATGGATGTCGCTTTGTCTTTTAACCCTTGTAGAGTAGTTCTAACTGCAGGGACTAAACCTTTTATCTTACAGTATCTGGCCCTTGTGTAGCTGTAGTCTCGTGCAAGTCTGTTTATTTAAAGCTGGTCATATACCTTCAATACATGGCAGAATTTTGGTATCCCTACATCTATTGCTCTTGATCCCACCAGTATGATGTCTTACAGCAAATAAATTCCCCTGTAATCATTCAAAATACATGCATGCTCTGCTGAGCAGTACTGTGATTGGGAACTGGTAAATGTTATTCAAGGTGTTATAGGCACCTTAAGTCTGGGTTTACACTGCACTTTTCTAGTGCAGAACTGCATGCAGTTATTAATAGCAGTAACAGGTTACACTTTACTTAGCATTTCATCTGTATACTAAGGGCCAATTGATTGAAAACGTCTGATTTGCTGGCCTAGTAGAAATGTGCTATTCATAGCTGCAGTTAAAACTACATACAAGTCTTGAGTAAAAAGCAATGTGTAAACACAGCCTAAGAAAATCCACTGACTGTACGTGTATGTATTGACACTGTATGTGTATGTACTCCAAAGGTAGAGTGGAATAAGCTTCTAGCAATCATCTCTCTTGAGAACAAAACAATGGGGATGCTGAAATCCAACATATCTAGGTCTTCTTTCCTACACACCTGTCACTGAATATGCCATACATGTCTAGTAAATGAGGGTCCCAATATTGTAGCTTTCCGAAAATCTAAAATAAAATTAACCTGATGGCTTAAAAATTTTCACTGACGTCAGTGTGAACTTCAACTAAAATGTTTGCCTACGTTTTTTCCTGTTAAAATGGAAAACCCATGTTGAACAATGTCAGTGTAAACAGAATTTTACGTAGCTTCAAATCCTCTGCTTCCCTTCACACAGTCATAGTTAAATGATAGAATTGTGTCCGCCTGCCTTTTAACTAGTCCCTCTCCCCCATGACCTACTGTTACGTCAGGAGCAAGTGCCTGTTCCCACAGACTAATGTAATAATACGTCAAGAAGATGTTTGCTATTGTGGGAAGCCAGTGTGCTGTCATGGCGATGGGGGTCCTATGGAAGGCCCCCACATCACCATCATAAATAAAGCTTTAAAGGGGTTGTCCCATAACAAGGATTCTATCTATACTGCTAGTTTATGTGATTATAAGAATTATTCGAAATACATTGCTTTATTAAAACTGCTTTGTTTGGCCACTATCTTAATTTATTCACTTCATTGTTTACATGCGTTTCTATGACCACAGCCCCCCCGACCACGGGCTTATCTGCTCAGTCCCCAAGTGAGGTAGCTGCCTGCTCTCAGCTCTTAGCTGTGCATGTCTCTGCCACAGACAAGCAACTGAGGTCCTTAGATAGGGGAGGGGGGAGGTGAGAGCTCCAGGATTTCTGAGCTGTTTTATCTCCTGCTCTTCTACTTATCAGTCAGTTTAATTGAATTTGGCTGATAAGGGCTGAGATAGGGAGTCCGGTACCTCTGTATGTATTACAAACTAACTCAAATCCAGCTCTGCTACATCAGCCTGTACATCAGCTTCATACTGTGGTAATTCATTTACAACCAATCCCTCATTACTGACTGCAAACATAGCAGATAGCAGAGCAAGTGAAACCCCGCCCACTAATGTGCCGAGAAAACCAGGAAGTGAAGAGAGCACACAGCATAGCTATTACGCGCATAATAGATTGAAAGCATAGGGAAAAAAAGCCTCTCATTGATTTCAATGGGGAGCGCACTTATGCCAGCTCCCATTCAACTCAATGGGAGCTGCTTTTTATGCGCTCATTCTGAACGTGTTTTTACGATCAGAATGAGCGCAGCGTTACATCGTGTGAAGGCTCCCTAAGCTAATGAATGTGTTTTTATCTTCCTAATAATTCCAGCACCCTATATGTGAACAGATCCTACAGTAGACCTACTACTGGGTCCAGTAGTCCAGTACACATAAGAGAAAAATTAGCTGAATCTACCGATTTTGGCAGGGCATCTTATCTTATGTACATGTGGCCCCTCTACTTTCCCCTGACATATAAGACATTTTGAATTTTATCATGCCGGTTTCTTCTATTTTTTTTTTTCTCTGCCACCACATTCCTGCTCTCTTTTATAAATGCATGCATGCTTGGCTAAACTGGACTTGCATATATACACTATGAGTCTTTAGTAATAAATGTTGAAAAGATATGGCAAGACCTAAAACACTCGAGATTATTGGGCCAGTTATTGGGTACTACCTATTGTAGCAACATTTGCTCCTGATAGTTGGCCCCTTTACAAAGTGTTCTCATCAAAGATACTCGACTGTGGATAAAACGTTGCCCAGTGTAGACGGGGACGTGCATCTGCCATGATGGACCTCTATGTCCCGCCATGATCACACTGGTGATTATTTAGGCGTGTACAGTACAGATTATACTCCATGTTAATGGAGCTCAGCGTGCGCTATCTTCGCACCTTAATAAAGGGCTTTTACCTGTAATAAAATCTCTTCTAAGGGCTCGTTCACATCTGCGCCCGGTCTCCGTTCTGCAGTTTTCCGTTTCCTGCACAAAACAGAGGCAGGAGACGGAAACCTGCAGGACTCTTTCTCACCCATTCATTTGAATGGGTGAGAAAGCTGTCTGGCCGTGAGCGGCGGTGAGGGTTTTATGCTCTCTGCCGTGAAACCGGGTTTTTTAATCCGGACACAGAGTCGGACATGCAGTACTCTGTGTCCGGATTTAAAAAAACGGTTTTGCGGCGGAGAGCATAAAACGCTCACCGCCGGACCCAGTCTGTGGTTTCCGTCTTCTTGCATGCAGAAGACGGAAACCACAGAACGGAGTGCCGAACGCAGGTGTGTACCTAGCGTAAGTCTTTCATCTCCTAACAAAGATTGATAGGCTGGGTTGTGCAGGCAAAAATGGGTGCATTAGCAGACATGGCCAACTCTTTCCATACAGATTCAAATTCGGTTTTCTTGGCAGTAAGATTGTACGCAAAAAACAGTATGTTGTTAATACCAATACCAGCCACTACATTAGCATATAAGTGGTGAAGAAGTGATTTTTGTGGAGGTAGACTCCCTATTCTACTACAACTAGCTAACTATCATTACATGGCTTTGTTGTGTCCTTCCGGGTACAATGGTGACCAGCAGTTTCTCATAGTATAGGTTTATCTTGAGCTATTGACTTGTAAACAGATGTGATGCTCGGTGTATAGGATGACAGGTTTCTGTTCTACTTCCTGCGCTACTGTGTAGACCTGGCTTGTCTCTGGAGTTTGGCCAGACCCCCAGCCATAAGACAGAGGAGGGTTAAAGTAGTTCCGTTTCATCCTCTGTTTTTCTTCTAAACAGTAATTGTGGTGACGTCACAGGACGTGAGGCCTCTTCTCTCTCTGCTCCAGTCTTGTTGGAGACCTCCTCGGTTACAGCAACATCATGGATTACTTAAACTAAGAATAACAACTGCGCCTCAGGAATGAACCTCTATATGCTGCTTTGCCAATTGGAAGGGAAGCTAAAAGGGAGTAAACACAAGCGCCTTATCTAAACTCAAGCAGAATTAATATAGAAATCATCAATCGGATGTAACAGATGGGCCTGTGACAGCGGAATGTAATTTACTGTCGCTGCCTCTGCCGACTTTAATCATTGTGCTGTTTGTATAGGGATTCCCAACTCCCAATGTCACACTTAATTAAATTATAAGCCTTTCCATTGTTGGGAATGTGACATGTATTTGTTTTATATAATTTTGATTTTATTTAAGAGTCAGAGCAAAGTGAGGATAGCCGGGAAGATTGGAGGCTACCTCGAGGAGCTGTTGTGAATGTTGCTTAACCATGACTCTTTCTTTTACTATATATACACTTCAGTACCTCTTGGTATTTATAAAAAAAAAAAAAAAAATCAAAACCAAAATCTTATCGATAAACTTGGTTGTGGTTGTCCGGTATTTTAAAGCATATTAAACTAACACAGATAGGTCAGGCTCATGTGAGTGTCACATTATTATTATTATTATTATTATTATTATTATTATTATTTTTTTATTCTCATGCAAATTTTTGCTTCCATTGCAGAGATATTCATTTATTTCAGAATATGCAAATAAACAAACAGGAGCACCGAGGGCTACATTGCTCCAAACTGGTACATCCTACAGGAATGCCCTCCTTCTTCTTTGAGTGACAGGGCCAGGCAATATTTTAGCTTGGCTCCCTGATTCTATCACTTAACCCCCTTCCCAATATCCACCTGTTATTATAGTGGCTGTCAAGTCTAAACATGGCCAGGCTCAGAAGGAGAGTAGCTGCCAGATCTCCACTGCATTGATTGCTGATATTAACCCTGCTAAAGCCTTTACCAAAACGCCATTTTCCCGACAGTGGATGGACGCTGCCATTTTGGTTTGGATTGCAAATCTATAGGCATTTCTCAATACATTACAGTACATTGAGAATTTGTATTTTAACATGTTCGATGATCTGGTATTGTAACAAAGACATGCTTTGTCTGAATTAGATAAAAAGGGCTGGAATAGGCAACCACAGATATTTGATTTGATTCTCCCCAACATACGTGAGACTGCACAGGCACTTAATGACATACACAGCAAAGTTGCTAGTGCAAGTAAAATAGTCTTTTATAGGGATACCCGGTCCAATGTATGGGTGAAAGACTATGTTAGCTTTAATTACATGTGCAGACATGACAAGCAAGGCTGGGTTGTTCACTTGGGAGCCTGTTTTTTTCTGGGTATTCTTATCATGAAGCCCACATTGGCTCATACATGTCTTTTCCTCCAGTTTTTCGATCATCTGGTGCAAGGGAGAAAGGCTCCCTATAAGATCAACCAAAGCGGGTTTAATATTCTGCACCCTAGTGACAGACTTCTTACTTTGCAGAATTCTTTCCACTCCTGCCTAAAACTTTTGCATGTTCCTGTACATTTGCATCCAGTCACCGGCCCCTGCTGGTATCCTCACGGTGCCCATCCTGTTCTGCCTGGCACCTCTGTAAAACATATCAGCTGTGATGAAGGCCTTGCTGCTCTGGAGACTGTCACAGCAGGGCATCAGGAATGGTTAATTAACACTCATTTACACTAATGATACAATGATTTGTGGACTTATGGGACCACTCTACCAGTCAGATTTTGATGCAGATGAATGGGGATTAACTCTTCCTGTCAAACTGCTGTGGCAGCCGCTTGGAGCAGAGAAGATGATAACTTTCATGAGTATGACAGCCATAAGGTATGTAAGATATCCTCCTAGCATAAATCCAACGTGACAGGTTCCCCTGTAGGACTTCAGCTGCCCACTCATAGTTCAACAGGGAGTTCTCCCGGAAAGTGACAAAACTGACAGGTTGTCAGTCCTGGCCCGTTGTTACCAACTATGAAACTGCTTAAGTTTAGATGTCATTTTGTATAGAAAGCAAAACTGTCGTATACTGATAGATGAAAAATAGTTGTCTTTGTTGTATTCAAAAGGAAGAACAGGTTAGGAGTATATTCGATAAGGGATCAGGGGAAGCAATCACATCTGGTGCAGGTGCATGAGAGGGTTGGATGCCACATAAGAAGACATCAGTATTATAAATGGCATGTGGCAGACGATGGGATGTGTTACGTGTATTGTATTAGAGCCCAGGAGCTTTCAATCCGATTATCAAACTTTTCAGTGTTGACTATGTTGGGGTCCTCTGTGGAGAGGATTTCTTCCTGGGAGATCTTACTCTTGAATTACAAAAATATTCTGTTCTATATTTTATTTTATATATATAAATTTTTTATCATTAATGTCACTGTGACAGATCCGTTATACAATAGCCACTAGCAAAGTCAGTTAACTTATAATGGGGTCCTTCGAGGTCCCGTCAAGTTGATGTAGTAAAATAGCATTGCATGCAAATTTGTTGAAGGCGGTGAGGGACAAAACTCAAAATACAAACTTGAACACGGCCTTCATCATAAACCATGGAGGCATTCCCATTTTGTCAAGTTGTCCAGCTTCTCAAGGAATTGTCCAGCTGTTAACCTTAGAGACCAACAAGGAACCTGAGAATCTCCATTAATACTCTATGGTAGCATAGATTGATTCAACAGCCTAGGGAAAGGAAAAGACTTTATCTCAAAATAATGAGAGCCATACTAGAAGTAATTGTCGATTTAGACATGTCAGTGTCTTCCTCAATGAAGGCCACTATGTACAGACAGGTATGGGAACTGGAGAGCAGTGTAGCCAGGATTATGGAGTTGCAAGGCCAAAACTATGTCTCCAGCTCTGACTCCTCTAGTTTCCCACATTCCGACTCTCACTCATAAATGGCTGACTGGCTTGGTCAGACAGAAGCTGTAACGCTCCTCTAACACAGCAAAACAAAGGCAGTGACTGAATTACCATTTGGTAATATAAAATTTACTGACTCAGTAATAAAATGATTATTTTTAATTATGACTTCACAGCTCTGGATATATCATTCTAAGCATATAAAATATTAGGTGGATGACTAGATACACCTTTTAAAGGGTTTGTCCAGGACCTGAAGTTAATTGATAAGGATGACCTATCCACGGTCATCAGTATCAGTTTGTTCCGGGTCTGACACCAGGACCTCGTCGTGATTTGTGCTTCGGTCACTGGAATCCATTTACTAGCTATATGGCTGGAAGCAGTACTGCTCCTATTCAAATGAGGCTGCAGTTCAGGCTCCACCACTACACTGGACAGACAGGAAGCTGCATATAGTGTACAGAGCTCCGCCCACCATAGTGCCAACCTGCTACCATTCACATTAACAGGCAACCAATCAAGACAACAGACTGTCATCAGACATTAAAAGCCTGCAAAATAGTTCGATTTGTATACAAAAGTTAAACATGGTGATGTTTTTGGGAGTACCCCTTTAAGGACATGGACAGATACTGTGGCAACTGAACGCCTGCCAACTGTGGTACCCAATGGCCATGGGATTTGGCAGGGAAGACTAAAGTATAACTCCGTCTTGCGTGCAAAATTGCATGGCTATGGGATATAGTTGGGTGTAGGGGTTAGGCCAGGTGCGGCTACTGTATTGTTTTGCCATATCCTAAGTACCGTATATACTCGAGTATAAGCCGAATTTTTCAGCCCAATTTTTGTGCTGAAAAAGCCCCCCTCGGCTTATACTCGAGTCAGCAAAAAGAAAAAAAAAATAATTTTTTTTTTTTTTTTTTTTAGGAGGGTGGGTCTATGACCAGCCACAATATTAATGTATATAATCTCCCATAAAATAGTGCAAAATTTTTTTTTTAAAAAGTAAATAAATAAAAGTTCTGAATCACTCCTTTCCCTAGAATACATACAAAAGTAGAAAATGACTGTGAAACACATACACATTAGGTATCCCTGTGTCTGACAGTGCCCGGTCTACTGAATATAGGGGATCTGCAGTGCTCCTGTTCTATCAGGAAGGGGTTAATAGGAGCACTGAACTATGTTCAGCCAGGCTGAATTCTCCGTGGGGGGAAATAAAGGAAGGGAAGGGGCAGACAGACAACCAAAACACCCCCTCCCCTTCCCCAGCATCTACTGCACCCAAAAACTCTGACCATTTTAATTTTTGAAATTTTCCAGTAGCTGCTGCATTTCCCCTCTAGGCTTATACTTGAGTCAATAAGTTTTCCCAGTTTTTTGTGGTAAAATTAGGGGGGTCGGCTTATATTCGGGTCGGCTTATACTCGAGTATATACGGTAGTTTGTCGATGTTTTATTTCACTGATCTATTGTAAAGCATGGGCAGTCAGTGTATATGTATATATATATATATATATATATATATATATATATATATATATATATATATATATAATTACAGTCCTATGAAAAAGTTTGGGCACCCCTATTAATCTTAATCATTTTTAGTTCTAAATATTTTGGTGTTTGCAACAGCCATTTCAGTTTGATATATCTAATAACTGATGGACACAGTAATATTTCAGGATTGAAATGAGGTTTATTGTACTAACAGAAAATGCGCAATATGCATTAAACCAAAATTTGACCGGTGCAAAAGTATGGGCACCCTTATCATTTTATTGATTTGAATACTCCTAACTACTTTTTACTGACTTACTGAAGCACAAACTTGGTTTTGTAACCTCAGTGAGCTTTGAACTTCATAGCCAGGTGTATCCAATCATGAGAAAAGGTATTTAAGGTGGCCAATTGCAAGTTGTTCTACTATTTGAATCTCCTCTGAAGAGTGGCATCATGGGCTACTCAAAACAACTCTCAAATGATCTGAAAACAAAGATTGTTCAACATAGTTGTTCAGCGGAAGGATACAAAAAGCTGTCTCAGAGATTTAACCTGTCAGTTTCCACTGTGAGGAACATAGTAAGGAAATGGAAGACCACAGGGACAGTTCTTGTTAAGCCCAGAAGTGGCAGGCCAAGAAAAATATCAGAAAGGCAGAGAAGAAGAATGGTGAGAACAGTCAAGGACAATCCACAGACCACCTCCAAAGAGCTGCAGCATCATCTTGCTGCAGATGGTGTCACTGTGCATCGGTCAACTATACAGCGCACTTTGCACAAATAGAAGCTGTATGGGAGAGTGATGAGAAAGAAGCAGTTTCTGCACGTACGCCACAAATAGAGTTGCCTGAGGTATGAAAAAGCACATTTGGACAAGGCAGCTTCATTTTGGAAAGAAAAATTGAGTTGTTTGGTTATAAAAAAAAAGGCGTTATGCATGGCGTCCAAAAAGAAACAGCATTCCAAGAAAAACACATGCTACCCACTGTAAAATTTGGTGGAGGTTCCATCATGCTTTGGGGCTGTGTGGCCAATGCCGGCATCGGGAATCTTGTTAAAGTTGAGGGTCGCATGGATTCCACTCAGTATCAGCAGATTCTTGAGAATAATGTTCAAGAATCAGTGACGAAGTTGAAGTTACGCCGAGGATGGATATTTCAGCAAGATAATGATTCAAAACACCGCTCCAAATCCTCAGGCATTCATGCAGAGGAACAATTACAATGTTCTGGAATGGCCATCCCAGTCCCCAGACCTGAATATCATTGAACATCTGTGGGATGATTTGAAGCGGGCTGTCCATGCTCGGCGACCATCTAACTTAACTGAACTTGAATTGTTTGTCCAAAATACCTTTATCCAGGATCCAGGAACTGATTAAAAGCTACAGGAAGCGACTAGAGGCTGTTATCTTTGCAAAAGGAGGATGTACTAAATATTAATGTCACTTTTCTGTTGAGGTGCCCATACTTTTGCACCGGTCAAATTTTGGTTTAATGCATATTGCGCATTTTCTGTTAGTACAATAAACCTCATTTCAATCCTGAAATATTACTGTGTCCATCAGTTATTAGATATATCAAACTGAAATGGCTGATGCAAATACCAAAATATTTAGAACTAAAAATGATTAAAATTAATAGGGGTGCCCAAACTTTTTCATAGGACTGTGTATGTATATATATATATATATATATATATATATATATATATATATATATATAGTACGTGTGTGTGTGTATTTTTATTATTATTATTATTTTATTTTTGTTTTTAAAACATGTTGCTGTGATGGAAAGCAGATGTAAGGCTGAGAAAAAAGTCATCTTTAAAAGTGTTGACATTTCTTTCAAGGTGTTTTCTTTTTCTTAAGACATAACTATTCCTTTTTAAAGTGGTGTTTAGCACAGAGGGTCACTTTTTGGTTATTAATTGTTATGCTTAAAGGCAAGCTTTTTCACATGGCAGCTGGGAAACATTTCATACAGATTTATAATTTTTTACCTTTCTTTATGTAGCAAAGGTTTGAGCTGTTGTTCTTCTAGTGTTGTGTATCTAAGGCATGTCGAGCAAATGGACCAGAAAGCACCTAGTTATACAAATGTGACCTGGGTGATGGAGTCTTGTGATCAATGCTACTAGACCAAGAAATACAGTAAGCTGACTTAAAGGGCTATCACAATTTCATCAAACCAAAGGTTTTCCTTGTATAAAATGTCATTTCTATATCAGATGTGTGTGGTTTTTGTGGTTTCTGGTCCCAGAATTCTATATTTACTGTTGTGGGTAGCGCCAAGCAGAAGAGAACAAGTAGGCATGGTGTAGTTCAGGGGTGCTCACACTTATTCAGCATGAAAGCTACTTATAAAATGACCAAGTCAAAAGATCTACTACCCACTTCATGTGGCCGGGCTTGTGGGTGGGGCCTGGGCCACAGCATTGTCAGATTGACATTGGATCAGTAACATTGTTTATTATGTTCTCTCACCTCCCTTGGGGCTCCGATTATTATACTCGGGGGGTCTGAAACGTAGATGTCTGAACCAGTGCAAGGAGAGCGGCACTGGTTCTTTTTTCCAGGAGGCGTTTGTTTCGGCTTCTGGAAGAAGCGACATGCTAATTCTTCAGACAGATTGCGCCTCGCGAATCCGCCTGAAGACACTCCCGACTAGGCCCATTTGGGCCTAATCCAGATCGCAGTGCTGTGACTAGATGCCGATGCACTGCATCGGCATCCAGTTGCGGCTGCCTTGTATTTTGGACCAGAACCTGAGGTGGCCCTCGCGTCAAATTCCAATCCAAAATACTCTGTCTGAACTCAGCCTTAGGGACTACTCTGATGACAGACTCCCTATCCGACAACAGTAAGCCGCATCCTTTTTCCCAGTCAAAACGCAAAGTGATAAGTCTTGTGTAAATTCATGAAAATAGGGCGAAAACAAAGATAAATCCTGCGTATACCTGTACAACATAAGCATTTAAGCAGACAGAAAAGACTCTGATGCTGTGAATCCAGCTGTATGCATGGATCCTGTAGAACCAGAGACATTTTTCTTTGCTGCTCTGCACTCCATTTAGTATATTGGTTTTCTGAAGGACGAACTTCCATTTCTTTTAATGCTGAATGCTTTGAAAGGGTATTAAAAACATAAGCTTCCAAAAACTGCCATCATTCCCCAAGAGAGGAAGTGACTTCTGTCCCCCGGCCTTGGACTCTGGACTTGTATTTCTTTTATTTCAGTTATTTTTCTGATTTGTATGGTTTGGAAGCTCACCAGACAAGCACGTGCGGGAGATTTTATTTCCTTGCTTTCATGTTGTTTTAAGCATGCATTCCCAGTATCCAGTAAGCCATCCTGATAAGTAAACAACACGTTGGAGATGCAGAACTGCTTGGATAAAGGCAGGTACACAAACAAGATTATATGCTTAGTGTTACGGCAGCTGGTGGATGGAGCCTGTTTGCAGGAGACAATTATATGGAGCTGCTACAAATCTATCGAATTTTCACTTACAGAAGGCTGAGGAAGTAAGGAAATCCCTGGCTCTCCTCACTATAGGCCTGGATAGGGAAAGTCTCTATGATTTCTAAATCCCATTACAGCTAGCCCAGGATGTGCTGTACATATTGATGCAACACTATTTCTGTAGATGTTCTATATACTATATGTTTATTCTGCCGTTATATTTTTTTTTTCATTTTTTTTTGTCCTTTTTTTTTTTGGTGGGTGTGGAGATGCGTTAAAGTAGTTTAATTTATAGATCCATCCACAGTTCTGTCCCACACATATAACTGTAGTGAACACTTTACTTTGGTAGAAGCAAAAATGAAAATTGAAGTTGTGTTTTTTTTTTTTCTGGCTGCAGATACCATAACATATGGTGGGAATATTGTAAGTCGGTGTTTAGTAATTTGCTGTACTTTGTGTTCCTTGCGTCTGAAATATATTGACAGTACCAGCATTGACAATACTAATGGGAGCGCCGGAGATGCCCAGCTCCTAGTATTGACAGTACCAATGCGATCACCAGAGATGCCCAGCTCCTAACAGTGACAGTACCAATGAGAGCACCAGAGATGCCCAGCTTCTAGTATTGGCAGTACCAATGGGAGCATCAGAGATGCCCAGCTCCTAACATTGACAGTACCAATGAGAGCACCAGAGATGCCCAGCTCCTAGTATTGGCAGTAACAATGGGAGCACCAGAGATGCCCAGCTCCTAGCATTGATAGTACCAGTTGAAACACCAGAGATAACCAGCTCTTAGCATTGACTGTATCAGTGTTAAGCCCTGGAGATACCAAACGCCCATCGTTGACAATAGTCAGTCTGCAACTTTGTAGGGGAAGGAAGGAATTTATAGCTGCCTTTGAAGATCTCAGTCACAGCCTAGTGTTGTATTCCCCCATGATAGTCATGTTATCTGTAGGTCCATTATTATTTTATTTCTAGCATTTACTCTTTCAGACATAAGTTCACTTATTCTGTTACCAGCAATTCATTTAAAAAATAAAAATAAAAAATTGAGTTGCGTTTCCTTGTTTTCCTATGCTGAGATCCATGTTTGTCTTTGGTTACTAAACCCCCCCGCCCCACTAAATTGCAAATAGACATGTATTGGTTTTCAGTACGTGAGCCCTTCAGAGTGTTGGATGCAAGACTTAGATGTGCAAGACTAGATTGTTACAAGATAAAAACACTATTGAATTTCTATTTGTGTTTTTATGAAAACCGCATGGTTTAGCTTAATAAAAATGGTGCACACAGATGTTAGCTTCAGAGAAATACAGAAATCTGAAATGTATTACAAACTCCTTTGTTTCTGTTGGATTACCTCAATTCTGGTACATTTTATGGGTCCATAATGATTTTTTTTTCAAGCACAGCATGCTCAGACTATGGTATTTCATTCAGATGGTTTTCAAAAAGGGCTCTTAGTAAGAAGAGAAAAAAAACACGCTTAAAAAGATACATGTAGAGGTGTCTGTACACAGTCCCACTGGAAAAGCATAGAAAAACAACATAAAAATCATAATGATAAAAACAAACAAGCAAAAATAGCACACAAAAAGAAAAGTATGTGTGGTGTTGCTGCTTACCTCTTTGGAGCAATGGCAACACCCTCGTTGCTCCAAACACTGTCCTAAGTGTCCTGATGATGGTTTGTGGTAGAAAGTATTTGGAAAATTACGTTTACGTTAAGTTCACACTAGTATTTGAGTCTCAGTACAGGAGACTCCGTCTCGGATTCCGCTCAAAATCAGTGGAGAGAAAAGTCCTGTACGGAAGTTTTTTTTTTTTTTTTTTTTCTTCGCCATTTGTGTCAGAAACCGGATAGAAGCTTGGTGGATCCCGGCGTTGTAGTTGCTTTTTAAGCAGATAGCTTCCGTTTTTTGGGTCCCCAAGCGGAAACCTGCACTCTAGTGTGAACCTAGCTTTAGTTTAAAAAAAAATAAAAAAAATTAATAATTCACCAAATGAATAAACAAAAATAAATAAATAAAAAAAAAACTGCAAGTAAAAAGAGAAAAAGTACTGTCAAATTTTGTTGACATGATTATGCCTTTCTGTAAAGTTAGAAGAAAGCAAGATCTTTGCAAAATACAGGAACCGTTGTAAATGTAGCAATGCAAACATTTCTATTGTACATTATCTCTAGGTAACTTCCACTCCTTGTTTTGGCTTAAAAACACTGATGCAAAACTCTATCGCGTGAATGACTTTTAGAAGACAGAAATTTATTTATGTGTTACATAGTTCCGGTTTAATATCACATATGGCGTCATTATCTTCATTAATCTGGATCTTTAAAAAAAAAAAAAAAAAAAAAGTTAAAAGGCAAATATGGCACAAAAGGATCAGTCAGTAGATTTATTTATATTCCTTTGTTGCCTATGTTTATTTGGCCGCATGATGCTTTACAGATTACCATGAAAGCTACATATGACCGAGAATTCAGCAAAACACCCCCAGGTTAAAATTACACACTGCGGATGGCACCCCTGACATGGCAGACTAGGTTTCAGGTTAGAAAAGTTACCGTAAAGCTGGAATTTTATGTAAACTGCAGCATTTTTTTTAGAAGTAAAAATAAACTCTGACCGATATTTTACGTTGCTTTGCTTATGGCTGCAGGCGTTAAGCGAGGAAACTTTGTAAGAACAGTTTTTAGTGAAAACTTTGGCTTTGCATTCTCTATTAAACTTCATTGTACTTCTGCAAAGGCTGCTCTGGGTTCACCTGTAGAAGAACAAAAAATATTCCAAGTTTGTCTTCAGAAATTTTGTTTCTTCCTATTTCTTAGTTTTCCTTCAAGTCACTGTATATAAAGGCAGCCCCTGTCCATGCGTCCTATTATGGCACATAGACGTCATAGAGAGAGGCCCTTTCTCCAGACCCTCTTTTATGTTTTTATGATGGAGAGAGGGATGCTGCTAACTGGAAGCAGCTCTCCAGACTTGAGCCATCCTTATTTCATATAATTGTCAATCCATTTAATGCTACACATCTGCAAGGGAATCATAGGACTGGCAGCAGATTCCAATGGCACAACAAGCTATTTTCTAACATGCTATGTGCTGGAGCCATTGGATTAAAGGAGTTGTGTTTCGGGAGTTAAGTCCTTTAAAGCGTAGTTGGCCTATACTCTGTCTACAATTTTTACATGGAAAGGAAGCTGAATTATGTGACACGGCATTGAGCAACACTTCTAGGAGAGAACCCAGTGTCTCACAGCTGGTTAGTCAGAGCTGTGGGAGATGAAGTCAGGACCGATTTTGAGTCAGAGTTGGTAAAGGATAAGCATTTAGACGACTCCTCCATCTAAAATGATTCATTATGTTTCATTATATTTTACAATTAATATTGTATAATTAATTATGTACATAGTTTGTTGTATATTTCCTTTACTTACGTCATAGCTTTTTAATGAATTGCTGTGGTGCATGCAACCCAGGGAGTATGCACAATGCGTTCTGGAAGTGGCAGATTTAGCGAATACTCAGGTTCTCAGACTCCTAGGGGACCAATGCCACCTAAGACATCCACTATCTTCAAGTACTACTACATAGTGGCGTCTGGTTAGGGTTAATGCGGCAGGTCTCCTCTAAAACATAATTGACCCCACAGTGTATGATGGGGCACTCGAATATTGACGATCTTTACTGCTTTTCACTGACCATGGCTGTCATCCATGCAGGAGGCGGGCAGTGGAAAAATAAAACAACCTGAGTCTGTAGTTTGGTTTCTCAAGTACACAGCTATGTTTTATAATAAAGGGGTGTTAATTAGAGATGAGCGAACAGTAAAATGTTCGATATTCGTTTCAAGTAGCCCCACAATATTCGACTAAAGTCGAATATCGAATCCTATTATACTCTATGGGGGAAAAATGCTTGTTTCAGGGGTAGGCAATAGAGATGAGCGAACACTAAAATGTTCGAGGTTCGAAATTCGATTCGAACAGCCGCTCACTGTTCGAGTGTTCGAATGGGTTTCGAACCCCATTATAGTCTATGGGGAACATAAACTCGTTAAGGGGGAAACCCAAATTCGTGTCTGGAGGGTCACCAAGTCCACTATGACACCCCAGGAAATGATACCAACACCCTGGAATGACACTGGGACAGCAGGGGAAGCATGTCTGGGGGCATAAAAGTCACTTTATTTCATGGAAATCCCTGTCAGTTTGCGATTTTCACAAGCTAACTTTTCCCCATAGAAATGCATTGGCCAGTGCTGATTGGCCAGAGTACGGAACTCGACCAATCAGCGCTGGCTCTGCTGGAGGAGGCGGAGTCTAAGATCGCTCCACACCAGTCTCCATTCAGGTCCGACCTTAGACTCCGCCTCCTCCGGCAGAGCCAGCGCTGATTGGCCGAAGGCTGGCCAATGCATTCCTATGCGAATGCAGAGACTTAGCAGTGCTGAGTCAGTTTTGCTCAACTACACATCTGATACACACTCGGCACTGCTACATCAGATGTAGCAATCTGATGTAGCAGAGCCGAGGGTGCACTAGAACCCCTGTGCAAACTCAGTTCAAGCTAATAGAATGCATTGGCCAGCGCTGATTGGCTAATGCATTCTATTAGCCCAATGAAGTAGAGCTGAATGTGTGTGCTAAGCACACACATTCAGCACTGCTTCATCACGCCAATACAATGCATTAGCCAGTGCTGATTGGCCAGAGTGCGGAATTCGGCCAATCAGCGCTGGCTCTGCTGGAGGAGGCGGAGTCTAAGGTCGGACCTGAATGGAGACTGGTGTGGAGCGATCTTAGACTCCGCCTCCTCCAGCAGAGCCAGCGCTGATTGGCCGAATTCCGTACTCTGGCCAATGCATTCTATTAGCCCGATGAAGTAGAGCTGAATGTGTGTGCTTAGCACACACATTCAGCTCTACTTCATCGGGCTAATAGAATGCATTGGCCAATCAGCGCTGGCCAATGCATTCTATTAGCTTGATGAAGCAGAGTGTGCACAAGGGTTCAAGCGCACCCTCTGCTCTGATGTAGCAGAGCCGAGGGTGCACAAGGGTTCAAGTGCACAAGGGTTCAAGTGCACCCTCGGCTCTCCTACATCAGAGCCGAGGGTGCGCTTGAACCCTTGTGCAGCCTCGGCTCTCCTACATCAGAGCCGAAGGTGCGCTTGAACCCTTGTGCACACTCTGCTTCATCAAGCTAATAGAATGCATTGGCCAGCACTGATTGGCCAGAGTACGGAATTCGGCCAATCAGCGCTGGCCAATGCATCCCTATGGGAAAAAGTTTATCTCACAAAAATCACAATTACACACCCGATAGAGCCCCAAAAAGTTATTTTTAATAACATTCCCCCCTAAATAAAGGTTATCCCTAGCTATCCCTGCCTGTACAGATATCCCTGTCTCATAGTCACAAAGTTCACATTCTCATATGACCCGGATTTGAAATCCACTATTCGTCTAAAATGGAGGTCACCTGATTTCGGCAGCCAATGACTTTTTCCAATTTTTTTCAATGCCCCCGGTGTCGTAGTTCCTGTCCCACCTCCCCTGCGCTGTTATTGGTGCAAAAAAGGCGCCAGGGAAGGTGGGAGGGGAATCGAATTTTGGCGCACTTTACCACGTGGTGTTCGATTCGATTCGAACATGGCGAACACCCTGATATCCGATCGAACATGTGTTCGATAGAACACTGTTCGCTCATCTCTAGTAGGCAACATTCGATCAAATTATACTTACCAAGTCCACGAGTGAGGGTCGGGCTGGATTCTCTGAGAAGTCTTCTCCGTGCAGCGTCCCCGCGACGTCTTCCGGCTCTGAATTCACTCTGCCAGACATCGGGCCTGGGCAGAGCCGATTGCGCATGCCCACACTACAAGAAAATGGCATCGAATTTTTCCATTCGAATAGCGAGTGGTACTCGATCGAGTACGAGTATTTTGAATACCGTAGTATTTGATCGAATACCTACTCGATCGAATACTACTCGCTCATCTCTAGTGTTAATACATATGGTATTGCTATATGAATGGGCCCGAATAACCAACTCTTTTTTTATTTTATTATTATTTATTATTATTATTATAATATATTATTTATCACATATACCTTTGACAACTGCAAGCTTTTCACACCAAATAAATAAATACATTTTTTAAAAATTTTATATATATATATATATATATATATATATATATATATATATATACACACACACATATGCTTATATACTAAAAATGTCCATATGTGTCCGAGCTCTGCATCCTGTTTGCTACATGTGAATCTATTAATGAATGGCAGAAGGTTATATTTCTATCATTACTAGCACTGGCCTGTTGTCTGCTATCAGGTAGGGGCCACATAAAATGTAAAGTGGAAGTTAGTGGCCAGGTAGGGGCTTTGACATTGCACTAAAAGTTAAACCATTGACAGGGTCCTTGTGTGCAGAGGAATGCGTTTCCTAGAAAACCGAGCCCCCCTCCATGTGCACCCCAATAGAGAGCATTTACCATAATTATGTCCAGTGGCGTAACTAGGAATGGCGGGGCCCCGTGGCGAACTTTTGACATGGGGCCCCCCCGACACCGAAGATCTCGACCGAGTCCCTCCTACGCATTCCTGCGCGCTCTATTATGTCCCATAGTGGCCCCTGCACACAGTATTATGTCCCTTAGTGGCCCCTGCACACAGTATTATACCCAATAGTGGCCCCTGCACACAGTATTATACCCAATAGTGGCCCCTGCACACAGTATTATGTCCCTTAGTGGTCCCTGCACACAGTATTATGTCCCTTAGTGGCCCCTGCACACAGTATTATGTCCCTTAGTGGCCCCTGCACACAGTATTATGTCCCTTAGTGGCCCCTACAGGACTAAATACTGTCACGTCATCGCTGACCGCTATACCAGGACAAATTGTGGATAAAAAAAAATCTGGTCCTGTGCATTACAATTTAGTAACTTCATGTGCCTCATATTAATAACAGTTAACCCTATCATGTCCCTCACATTAAGCCTTGTGTACCTCACATAAGAGTTACTGATATGTGAGAGACATGGAGGTAATAATAAAGTATCTTCATTACTATTACCCCCAAATGTCTCACATATCAGTAACTCTTATGGTGAGGCAAACAGGGGTTAATGTGAGGGAGATGATGGGGTTAACTGCTATTACTATGAGGCACATGGAGTTACTAAAACACAAGTAATCACCCCATATGCCTGACATTAATAAGTAACCCCAGTACGTACCTGTGTAGCTTCAGTTTCATTTTCCTAGAGCAGCTTCTTCCTCTTCTCTTCTGTGCTGGACGGCAGGGATAAGCCCCGCCTCCTCCTCTCATTGGTGGGCAGAGGACAGCAGAGAAAGGGAGGGGGGAGAGAGGGGGAGCATCCTGAAGCGCTGACAGGAGCCAGACCTGCAGCTCCTGTGTCTCAGCCGTTGCTGCAGCTTCGGGGCCCCCTGTTGGTGGAAAGTATTCTACCAACAGGGGGCCTCGATCATTATATTCGGGGGTCCGAAAAGACCTCCGAGCATAATGACAGCAGCAGTAGCAGCTGTCACCGGGCCCCTAATGTCCCGGGCCCTGTGGCAGCTGCTACCGCTACGATGGTGGTAGTTACGCCACTGTTTATGTCTCTTAACTTCTAGTCATGATTTTTCTATTAGGGAAAGGAAAAAAGTGTGTTTTGTCTTTGAAATGTTAGCTGCAGACTGTTGTCTGTTACGCGAGATAACAACCTTGCAAGTTTTACATCTTCTGTAATCGTCCTAGTAAGGAGAGATGGACGAGCTAATGAACAGATTGTCACGAACAGGACAATATTTAATCCGGTTGCCCAAGGGAACATTTTTATATGCCTGATTTACACACGCTGTGTGACTACTTAACACTGGTTTTAAGAGCATTTGATTTTGCTTAAATGGCCTGGCATTTTTATGACCTAATTTAGAGAAGACGGAGATACAGAGCCTGTTGTGCAAGTGTGTTAACTGTTCCCTTCCTTTCTGAATTCTGTAGCTTCTTCACGTGTCTACGGTAATATCTTAAGGTTTTGTATTCCTTTTTGTTTGATATGCCAGTCATCCATGACATTAATCCCCAATGACATGAGAAATGAATTACATTGATTACCTAATTACGAGGTCAGCCATCGAGGGGTGGCGTATATTAAGCAGAAAGTAAACACTTCTTAAAGATGTGTCAGAAGGAGGAAAAATGAGCTAGCATATAGATCTGAGTCACTAAGGTCAATTTGTGATGGTTAGGTGAATAGGTTGAGCCAAAATGGCTAGTCTTGTGGGGACTTCCTAGGATATAAAGTGAAGAACAACCAAACATGATGCGTGTAATGATGATCAGTCAGCTGGCAACAGGGACATGGGTATCGAAGGTTGATGTGCTTAGGAACCAAAGGCTAGCCCATCTGGTCTGATCTGACAGAATAGCTACAATAGCACAAATTGTGGAAAAGGTTAGACATTCTCCAGGCTACATAACTGATAGGTCAACAGTGAAAGATAGTCGGGGGTCCGGCACCCAGGTCCCTGGCCGATCAGCTGCTTGATTAGGCTGCAGCACTTGGTTGAACACTGCAGTCTCTTCAGTACTTGGCAAGAACCGTGACATATATTTGTACAGTGTCTGCTAGATATCACCGCTCATTGTATTCACTTAAATGAAAGTGACCTGTGATCAGGCCATGTGACTTGATAAATTTGACATCACATGATATTTAAAGCAGAAGTGGTGCTGAGGGTTCAACACTGTTCCTTCAACTACCCGATCCACGTTGGTCCCAGCTTCCCCCTAGGTCACTCAGGATCTTCGATTGATGATCTATTGAAAGGATAGTGCTAGTAAGCTGACAGTCTGTTTTGCTGGTATCTGCCCCAGTTGCAGAGATATCCGTGCCATTATATTCAGTATCCCTGCACTGTCAGAGGGGCTGGTCTTACAGCTCAGTGTCATTGCTGGCGCTGAGTAATGCCCCCCTGACAGTACAAGACTACAGAAGTGTACCTTCAGGGGCGGGGTGTTCCTTTCTGCCCAGTGATAATGTTCAGCAGTAAGGTTGGCCCTAAATTTAATCTTCTTAATCACATCAGTATACCCCAATGACAGTGGTCTGTTTCAGCCGGAGACTGACTCTGCCATAGTGTTCAAGAATGGTTTAAGAAAAAGACAAATACTTCAGGGTATTGACTTGGTCTCTAAATTCCCCAGATCTGTAGTATGTGCTGGGGAAAAAAAGCGTAATGCATGAGGGCTCCTGTTATTCAGTTTACAAGACTTGAAAGATCTAATGCGATCATTCTGATGCCACAGATCAGAGCTCCTCCAGAGGTCTTATGGAGCTATTTTGACTGCACAATGGTGGTCTACACAAAATGAGTCTGGTGGTTTTTATATTGTGGCTGATTGGTGTATAGAGATTATGTGTATGTCATTAACATATTCTGCATTTAATAAAAATGCCTGACCATTCTCCCATTGAGTTCACTGAGTTGGCTAGCTTCTTAGCACTGTTCTTTGAGCTATCTAAAAACGTGTACATCATGCCTTCTCTTGAGGCAGAAAAAAACACTCCAAATCCTATTGAGATTAATGGGACCCCTCAAAAAACACTTCCAAAATGCAGTGACTTTAATTGCCTCAAATAAAATGGAGCTGTTTTTTTTAAGCTTTACAAAAAAGCAGTGTGAACCCCACCCTGTAGTTGCTATTTGATGACTAGTAAATTGTAATTTAGTGTGAGGCATGTTAACCAAACTGGTCACGGATTTTAGTACACAATCAAGTGTGAAGTTGTTGACACAAGTTGGCGTTTCTCATGGGGCACTCAGCTGTTTTAAATGATCAAGAATATTATGGCTAGAATTAATTAGAAGGACAGAAAATATGCAAAGGAAAAACAACGCTCAATGTGATATTTTACTTTGCATAAATGATAAGGACATCTTTGCACAAACACATTTTTTTTTAGTTTAACAACTTTTTAGATCTATTCTATTAAAAATGTTTTACCATTTTGTTGTTGAGTTTTCTCAACCTTGTTGTAGCTGGCACAGGAACCCCAGAAGCTCTAGATAATTTGTACATGCAAACCAGTCTGAAACTGGAGGAAGTGAATCACACAGGTTGTGTACCAGTGTACAGATCGAGGAGAGCATCCACCAGACTGTGCAAGGCAAAGAGGACCTCACAACCCATCGGTTGTTGGATAAAACAATATAGCTTTCATGTGTATGGGGCGCTAACATGTATTGTAATAGACTGAATTTATTGCTGACAAGATGTATCAGCTTTATAGTAATTTGCTTTGTTTCTTGTTATCCATAGCGAACGCTGATGTTTAGAGCAAATTTTTTGTGATGATAATTTTAGGTATAAATGTATTATTTATTTGTTTATTGCTAGGTCTGGGAGGAGGATACGGAAGACACGTAAATATGACATCATCACAACGCCAGCTGAGCGAGTAGAAATGGCTCCTCTCAATGAAGACAATTTTGAGGATGAAGACTCGACAGTGTTTGATGTGAAATATAGATATAGGTAAAGAACAATATTCTATTCCGGTTTATTGTGATTTGATATGCATGTTTATGGGAGTTTTTTCTTTAAATATTTTATAATTTATATTTCTTACAGTTTTTTATTCTGAAATGCCACTAGCGGGAAAAAAGCACGCTAGCGGTCTCCATAGACCACCATTGTGAGGGGACGGATTATGATGTGGATTCCGCGCAGTAATCCGCCCCCTCTGTGCCCGTGTGAACGGGGCCTTATAGTGGCGTTGTATTGGGAATCAGCTGTAAATATCTCTGCTCAATACCACTAAAAATATGCCACTGGACTGGGTCATGCAGACTAATAAGAGAGCAAGCACTGATTTAACAACTTGGGCTACTCAAAAAAATACTTTTTATAAAATACAAAAAAGTTGTAAAAGAGAAAAACAAAGATTGAACAATAAAAAATTAATACTAAAAAATAATGCAAAATATATCTGATCTTTGAAGCCCTTTGGTAAGGGCTTTAGAGGACCTGTCATGTCATCTGACTTCTTAAGTTGTGCAGATAGATCCACACTGAGCTCATCTTGAGTTTGGCTAGTTTGTCTTGAAGCCAGTTACATAGAATATTATGACCTCTTAACGAACATCTTGAAAGGCTGCAACTTAGTCTCCTCCATTGGGTGGTCAGGGGCGGATCCAGGGCCGGGCGAGCCGGGCAACCGCCCGGGGCCCCGCACCCAGCAGGGCCCCGCGGCAGGGCCCAGACCTAACAAAACTCGGGTCGGTCGGCAGGGCAATTGCCGAGGGCCCCAGCACTTGCAGGGGCCCCCTGTCGGTCCTCTATCAATAGCTGCAGCGCCCTGCACACAGTGTGCTTCACACATATACTTTTCCTATTAGGAAGTATATGTCGGAAGCACACTGTGTACCTCCAGCATCGGCTGATAGAAAGCAGCCAGCCAGGGAGCTGCAGCTATGGATAGAGGACGCTCCCTCCTCACCCCCCTTCTCTGGCTGCCCTCTGTCAACCAATGAGAGGGTGAGGTGAGCCCAGGAGGCGGAGCCTATCGCTCTAGAGAAGATCCCTGCCGACCTGCATCCTGCACATGAGAGGGAGAAGTTCAGCAAAGTGAAAGTAAAGAAAGAACACACAGGTACAGGCTGGAGGGGGGAGGGGGGGTTACTCTGCCTATTAATGTCAGGCATTTGGAGTTATTCATTTAGTTTTGGTAACTCCATGTGCCTCATATTAATAGCAACTAACCCCATCATGTCCCTCACATTAACCCCCTGTGTACTTCACCATAAGGGTTACTGATGTGTGAGATATATGGGGGTAATAATCATGAAGATACTTCACTATTACCTCCATGTCTCTCACATATCAGTAACTCTTATGTGAGGCACACGGGGTTAATGTGAAGGACATGATAGGGTTAATTGCTATTAATATGAGGCACATGGAGTATTTTAGGGGGCGTTCACACTACCATCAGTGTCCGCTGCTAATGTCGTTCAAAATCTTGCACGGACATTAGCAGTGTCCGTGACATTCTGCATTTATTTAAAGGGGCTCTATCAGCAAAATCATGCTGATAGAGCCCCACATATGCGTGAATAGCCTTTAAAAAGACTATTCAGGCACCGTAAATGTTCTATTAAAGGGGCTCTATCAGCAAAATCCTGCATATAGAGCCCCACATATGCGTGCATAGCCTTTAAAAAGGCTATTCAGGCACCGTAAATGTTAAATTAAACTACCCCCCCCCCCCCCCGTTTTAAAATAATAACTTAAAAAATAATGTGCTCTACTTATGGAACGTGCACCCTGGGCGGGCATTCAGGGTGTGTCTTCATCTTCTTCACCGCCTCTTCTTCCTCTGACGTCTTCGGGTCCCGTCCTCCTCCGGCGCTTGCTCGCGGACACTGATAAAAAAAAATAGCCCGGGCACATGCGCAGTAGCCGTAGTAGAGGCCGCGCGCTACTGCGCATGCTCCCGGGCTATTTTTTTTTATCAGTGTCCGCGAGCAAGCGCCGGAGGAGGACGGGACCCGAAGACGTCAGAGGAAGAAGAGGCAGGGAAGAAGAAGACGGCGCACCCTGAATGCCCGCCCAGGGTGCACGTTCCGTAAGTAGAGAACATTCTTTTTTAAGTTATTATTTTTAAACGGGGGGGTAGTTTAATTTAACATTTACGGTGCCTGAATAGCCTTTTTAAAGGCTATGCACGCATATGTGGGGCTCTATCTGCAGGATTTTGCTGATAGAGCCCCTTTAAATTCCAGTTCCATTTTTAAATAAAAGCATTAAAACATATATGCTAATCGTACCTGAACGTGCACCGGGGGCGGGGATGCACGATGCTACGTCATCTTCGGGCACGCCTGCCTCTTCTGTCTTCTTGTAGTGACGCCCTCTGGTTCCGTGTCTTCTTCCGTCTTCTTGTCTTCAAATCCCGCGCCTGCGTAGTAGCGCTTCCCTCCGGAGCACTACTGCGCAGGCTCACTTGCCAGTCCCCGTAGAACTACACAAGCGTACTGCACGCTTGCGAACTGCCATTAAGTAAAATGGTGAGTGAGCCTGCGCAGTAGCGCTCCGGAGGGAAGCGCTACCACGCAGGCGTGAGATTTGAAGACCTCAAGCCGGAAAAAGACCAATAGGAAGCCGGCAGAAGAGACGGGACCAGAGGGCGTCGCTCCAAGAAGAAAGAAGAGGTAGGCATGCCTGAAGATGACGTGGCATCGTGCATCACCGCCCTCGGTGCATGTTCAGTAAGATTTGCATATATGTTTTTATGCTTTTATTTAAAAACGGGACTGGGGGTTAATATAACATTTACGGCACCTGAATAGCCTTTTTAAAGGCTATTCACGCATATGTGGGGCTCTATTAGCATAATTTTGCTGATAGAGCCCCTTTAAATGGACATCAGGTGCATTGTTTTACACTCCGTGCCTGTCCTAAAGATGTCCGACTTTTCAAGCGGACAGAAAAAACCTACATGTTGGGTTTTTGTAAGTAGGGCCCCTCCACAGTCAATTGCCCAGGGCCCCGCAAAGCCTGGATCCGCCACTGGGGTGGCTACTCATGGACACAAATAATATGGTTAGCGTATCAGTAGGTGATAACATGTCATGAAACCATGCTGTGTTCAGAATAGGTGCTAAACCTATGATATACATACCTGGACTTGTTCAGCTTTGAGAAAAGGTAAGAGAGGGCACATATGTATATAGCTATAGACTGGTACTACTCTGCTAAATCCCTCACTGTGATTATTTTTTCTGAAGCACTCTTTTTCCAAATATATAAGTGCCTTTTAGTATTGACTACCAATACAAGTATATGGTTAAGACCTTCTGGGTCATTATATGTTGCCTGCAAGGTCTCTTATTTAGTTCTCTTCCTTTTGCTGGAGGAAACGTTTGGCAAAAGGGTGGCGCCCGAACAGGAAAGCAAGGGTCATCTCGGCACAAAGAAGCAACTCGATATGCAGTAGTTACACATCAGCCTGTGAGGTATCTTACTTGGGGACAGAGAACTTGGCAAAGGAGGCGCCAGCACACGGAGCAGGAGCCATCTTGACAGGGAGAAGGATACAGATTTCTGTATTTCTAGCTTTTCAATAGGAGTTGAGAAATATTGTACAATAAGAAAAACAATGATGTGGAGGGAAGGCAGCTTATTGAATAATGGGAAAGTGAATACAGGTTTGTGCTTCAAGGAGAAAAATCGGTGTGTCTTTAATGTTATGAAGCAATGTCAGGGAGGAAGGAGTAAAATATACGTGGGCATTTTGACACTAAGTACGGCCCTGTGAAGGTTACAATAATCCTGATGTTGCCCTTGGTTCATATGAGTCTGACACCTCTGGGTTAAGTGGACAGTCTTTCCTTGCGCAGCAATATTCGTATGTGCTGGAGATCAGCCACACTGCAGTACGGTGGTATCCATAGCTGAATTTAGCAACGTCATCATCTTTGGAATGAGGTTGCTGGAAATAAAATAACAGAAGTGTAGTGTATGAGAATACATATCTGAAGAAGTTAGGAGATAAAGCAGGTCCCCTATAGTAATGTTTGCAACAATTTTATATAAAAAAAAAGTCATTAAATCTATTTAACCCTTTTACTAAATGAATGTTTAGGATCTCGCCATCCTGAAAGGAAACATCTGAGACTAGTCCATTATGTGACATGTGGTTTCCCCTTTGACACTCCGTCACTGCACCTGATAATGTTGACATTGTTCCAGTCCCTTTCCATCCCACCCAAAAAATATTCTGTTATGAATTAGAGATTGTGTGTACAGGACAGAGTGAATAGATACATAGCAAAAATAAGTTTGTCGGTAAAGGCAATAGCATCCTTCCTTTTTAAGGATCAGTGTATGAGATGTGTTGCCTTTGTATGAAACCTGTGATTTCTTCGAGTGCCATATTACAGATCCATTCATCATGAGACCTTACTGCTTTTACAATAAATAAGGTCAAAGCTAAGCGACTCTAATGTGTCTGTATTCTGTTTAATCTACAGTATACAGTATGGACTATTGAGGGAATCGCCATATATGTTAAGATGAAAATCCCTCTCTAAGGTCATAGTTGGTCTTGCTGTAAATCTATGGCAGGTCAGTCGCAAAATCTGCGTGTCATGTGTGGCTTGTGCTGTGGAATCGCTGTAGATTTCACCTCTACCCTTTACTCTGTGTGACATCCACAGTAAAAACCTAGGCATTTCCACTATCAAATCAAAGAATATTCAGCTACATGTGGATGATATTTTTAAAACATGTATTCATTGTGATTCGGTGCAGAATCCATACCACAAACCTACAGCAAATACTGTATGCCATGTCTGAATTTACCCTTATAGTAGTGTACAGGATAGTGTTGGATTGACATCTTGGAACGAAGTTGAAAATCTCATTGGCTCACTATACTGTATAGTATTATGGGGGAGGATTGTGTCTAGCGTGCTTTGTGAGAATACATCATATTTGCAGCTCTTGTGTCTGGAAAGGCTTAGAATTTGACCCTGTTTCCCAGTATGACCTATGTTATGCTCCTGTTTGTTCACTGTCTGCCATTGTATTTATTGTGTTCATTCTTATTGAGGTTTTCCATACTGTCAATCATTTCTTAGTTTCTCCCCTTATCGCTCTGGTAAGTAATAGTACATCCTGGCAAGTAGCACGTTCGTGCTCAGGTCAGTACTATTACTGACCAGTAATGGCGTGGGCACAGAAGCTATTACACCCAGCACTCGGCTGCATTACACAGCCGAGAGCCAGGACGAGCTGCCCCAGTGAATTAACCCTCCGCGACATCGAGAGAGTTTTCTTTCTCATCACCCCCCCCACCCCGGGCACCCCCCGCGGCGAGATCGGGGGGTGCCCTGATGAATTTTATGCAGCCCAGAATCTGGCTAGTGACCCCGAGCTGCTAGGACCCCTGCTTACCTGGTTGATCCTGCTTGTGATGCTGGAAGTGTGTCTCTGAGTCTGCAGAGACACACTTCCTATATAGCCTGCAGTACATGTGTATTGCAGGCTATAGTACTGGACCAGCAATCAGAGTATTGCTGGTCCAAGTATAGTTATAAAACAAAAAATGTAAAAAAAGTGTAAAAAATAAATAGTGTGTGAAATAAATAAATAAATTAATAAAGCCCCAAAATTCCCTTTTTCTATAGCAAATGAGTTATTTAAAAAAAACACCTAAAAATTAATAAAAACAATGCATATTTGGTATCGCCGCATCCGTAACAACCTGTATCATAAAACTAAAACATTTTCACTTATATGATAAACGTCGAGAAAAAAAAACGGAAAAAAAACCCGACGGAAATAATGATTTTTTTGCCATCTCACCTTAAAAAATATGCTATAAAAAGTGATCAAAAAGTCGTATGTACACCAAAATAGTACCAATGTAAAGCACAGGTTGTCTCACAAAAAATAAGCCTTCAACCAACTCTGTCAATTGAAAAATAAAAATGTTACGCATCTCAGAAGATGGCGATGCAGAAAACATTGATTTATGTCCCCAAATGGGTTTTTGTTCGGCAAAATTACTAACGCATAAAAAAAACTATAAACGAGGTATCACCGTAACCGTACCGACCTGCAGAATAAAGTTCACATGATACTTATGCTGTACACCATGTGGAAAAACATTTAAAAAGTAAAATGCAATGCCAGAATTGATTTTTTTTTTTTTTTTTTTTTTTTTTTTTTTTTTTTTTTTTTTTTTTTTTATCCAGCAAAAAAGAGTTAATTAAAAAATAGCCAATAAGCTATAGGCACCCAAAATGGTGTCATTACAAAATGCATCATATCCCGGAGAAATACAAGCGCTCATATGGCCACATCAACCAAAATCGCCAAATGCGTCAGGAGGGGAATATATAAGCGGTGCGAGCGTATGTCAGGGTACAGACCAGTTTTGCAGCTTACAAGAAAAAAAACAATAGAAAAGACTCCCAAAGTGACCCCCCATTCATAGGCGCTACTGAGAAATAGTAGGGAATTTGGTGCTCCCAATGTCCCAATTATGGTATGTTTTGCTGTTAACCCCTTCTTTGTTACGGAAAAATGTGGTTTGAAATGGAAAATGTGCATAAAAAAGTGACATTTGGAAATTTCACCTTCATTTTGCATTAATTCCTGTGGAACACCTAAAGGGTTAATAAAGTTCCTATATACAATTTTGAATAGTTTGAAGACTACCGTTTCAAAAATGGGGTCATTTATGGGTGTTTTCTATTATATAGGCCCCTCAAAGTCACTTCACAACTAAATAGGTCACTAGAATACAAAATCTTTACATTTTCTTGAAAATCTGACAATTTGCTACTAAAGTTATAAGCCTTCTAACATCCTAGAAAAGTAAAAGGACAGTGAAGAAACAATGCCAATATAAAGTAGACATATGGGAAATGTTAATTAGGAAGAATTTTGTGTGATCTGACTGTCTGTGTTTTCACGAGAATAACAGAAACTTTCAAAATTGATAATTTTATGTAATTTTCAGTATATTGTCCTTTTTTTAACAAAAAAACGCAAAGTATAATGACCAAAATTTACCACCAACATAAAGTACAATGTGTCACGAAAAAACAATCTTGGAATCACCTGGATAGGTAAATGCAATATGAAGCTATCCTCACATAAAGTAAAAGACGTCATATTTGAAAAACAGGGTCTGAGCCTTAAGGCCCAAACTACCCTGCGTCCTTAAGGGGCTAAGCACTTATTTAAGGGAAGACTGTCACCAGAACCCATCGTACCAATCTAGCCCATAGATAGGTAGGTTAAGGTCACATGAATCAGTTACCCCCATTGAATTGGTGCTTTTGTTGCTGACATTTCACCTTTTTTGTCAACATGCAAATGAGCTCTTTGGAGCAATGAGGGTGTTACTATTGCTGTAAATAGCTAAGCAGCAATGCCCTCATTCCTCCAAAGAGGAAGACTCTACCCTATCCATCTGCTGGCTGGGTTCTAGAGACAGATTCTCTTTAATAGCTAAAGGCACCTTTACATGGTCCAGTTATTGGGGCCTGGGAATGGTCATTCCCGATAATTTGCTCATACTAGTGTGATCACCTGTCATGTAAGCAAACAATTTTTTTGGTGGGTGTTTGCATTTTTTATGCTGTATTTTATGCCCTGTTTTACGTGGATCAATGTGGCCCCGACAAATGCAAACTGTACATGGATACAGACACAAAGAACTGCTACATCTAATGTAGGTAAGAGTGGGCAGCAATCGGGAGCAAACCAGGATACCCTTTATAAAGGGGCCGTAATACTCTGCAGGACGTGTCCTCAGAGATCTGCAACCTTGGAAGATTCATAGAGAGTATCTATTCACTGCATTCAGCTGTTTGTAAACAGCTGAGAAGAATGTTCTCCTGGAGAATGACCTGTCCTTCAGATATGACAAGGCCTTTGTATGGCCATGTGAGAAGCTTGTAGAGGTAGCAATCCAGGCCTTTTTTGATTAATGTGGAGAAAAGAAGAGAACATTCTATTGATCTTCCTGAAACGCTCGCTGGGCAATGTGAGTGTTTGAGCCGCTCAATCTCCCTCTGTGCTTCTGGCAGGCAGTTTGAAGTCAGAATTTGTATGACTTAAGGCATTCAGATGAGTTGGACAATGAAGCTTAAAACGTGTCGGTGCCTTTGCATTTAATGGATATATAAAATAGAATAATCTTCTAGGACAATGCTTGCTTTGCAAAAAATAACTAATCAGTTATGCCGAGGATCATTAACCCCATGTGGTCGCCGGCACTTAAACAAACTATATGAATACTAAGAAGTGTGTTATATTGTCCAGAATAAAGTGAATGGGCAAGAGCTGCAATAGCAAGACACAGCCCATGGGCAAGCGTGCCGTGGTCTTTGAAATCAAAGCAGACCCGTGTTTCTAATCTTAGCAAAGTCGACTTTGTTGTTGTGTTCACACAAACAATTCATTCATACAAAGGAAACTTTGCAAACTGCCCTTTCCTTGTAGTTTGTACAAAAAAGGGGCAATCCAGTAGGGATCCTCTACTCAATTCCCAGATGAGAGATGATGATCCCACCTCTCTACTATGAGTCAAGACGAAATGATGTTAAGAATTTAGTTTTCACTCTTATTTTAGATGCTACTTTCCCATTCCATAAAGAGACACAATAAAGTGGTACGTTAATATTAAACCACTGGGTTCCTATGTGTGCCAATGTATAAGATTCATGCACAGCCCTATATTATGCAGATGAGGTTAAGATTTATACATGTTGTTATATTATATATCTAAAAGAGAATTCTGTGTGTGCTAGAGATACCCTAATATATGTACACACCTATGCCTTTGTGACATGTTAGACTCCCCTTAAAGCTATCCCTGACTATCACATTAGATAAACTAATAAAGCACAATAGCAGACCCCATTTTGACAGTAAGAACTTCAAGCGAGAGGAATTTGTGAAAACACTTGGGATGAAATCTTTTGGGACACAATCAAAAATCCCTTGTTTTCGTAAGCATGAGTAATCCCATCCTAATTTTTCAATTATTGTTTCAAGATGGCCACAACTGGTGATTGAAGCGTCGAGGATCCTGCCAAAAGAAAGCAACTGTTTGTTTGGGTGGAGAAGCAGTTTGATGTGTTGTGTAATATTGTCGAATGTCTGAATATGTTCCAGTTTGAGTCTGTTGCATGTTTTCTGTGGAAAAGAGAATCCCACAGACTTGTGAAGCAGGAAATATTGTTGTCTTACACAATGTGAGCTTGTAACATCTTGTTTTTTTTCCTTGCCCAACTTCAAAAGTTGTCCACAGACTTAGATTTTATGTCGGACCACACAGGTCAAAGGTCCGGCTGCATATTGTAAATGTTTTTGTGGGTTTATTGTCTGTATGGCAATTTGGTTGACCATTATTGAAGGCTCAATAATAATACAGTAGTCCTGCACGTCACAATATTATACTGGTCTGGAAAAGATCACTGTATGCTGAAAATATTGGAGATCTATGCCAGCCATATGCCTGGAGAGAAATCTACACTATGCCCACAGCATGGCTGTGCTATGCACCCTTTTTCAGGAGAGTGGCACGGGTGGCCCAGAAATTCCAGCTGTGCCAATTTATGTTGCAACTGTTGTTTAAAAACTTGGAACCTTTTTGTTCCAGAAAACTGTTGTAAAATAATAATGAATCTCCCCAATTATTGCCTGAGGCCATTGGAACTTGAGGGACTAGTGTTTGTGATGAAGTAAGATATGACGCTAGTTAATAAAACAGATACAACCTGTTCTGATGAGGACATTAAAGGGATGTATAGTCTACTACTTTTCCTTCAGAAACATTGGCACTCGGCAAGCAATAGTTCCAGAGCCAGATATTTTCCCCTTACATCCATACACTGCTGAAGTTTAGAGCTTGGGTTGTACAAGTGATTACACAAAATGGTACAATATCTGGCACAAAGACATTAGTAGCTGGTCATACAAATTACAGGAAGGGGGTGGTTGTCTTGTTTTTACATTACATCCTACAGATGCTCAGATTGATGTCTGGGAAATTGGGAGGCGAAGTTAAAGGGGTTTTCTGACTGACAGTTCATCAGTATGTGATCTGTAGGGTTCCAACGTTGACCCGGACATATGAGGTCTTCCAGAAACTACTGTAGTGTATGGGGAGCAGAAGCACTAATAGGTGCAATGTTTCAGCTTCTTTCACTGTACAGCTGGGGCAGTGCCACTCTACTTCTTTTACTTCTATAGGACCAGATTGCTTCAGTGCCCTGTCCAGTGCACTATCTTCTGGCAACCAATGCAGCTGGAGCAACTGATATGTACAGAATCTGGGTGTCCGAATCTTACAGATCAAAAACTGATGGCCTACCCTGTGCATCTTGGGCTAGAAAACCCCTGTAACACCTTGAACTCTTTGTCATCCTTATCCAACCATTCCTGAACAGTTATTGCAGAGGGAAAGGTTTTATTCCTGTAGAAGAGTCTACTGTTATTAGAGAATATGGTTATCATGAAGGGCTGTAGTTGGTCCTCCGCAATGTTTAGGGAGGTCTACACTATTGCCAGGACTACTACTTCTTCTTCTTCTTCTTTAGACCACTTTGATATGAACTAACCTCTTCACACCAGAAATATCCCACACGACCTAACATTTTGAAGATGCTCTGACTTCCTTGTGAAAGTTGCTCAGATCCTTACACTTGCCCAGTTATCTGCTTCTTGTACCTCATATGCAAAACTCTTTGTGTACTTATCTAGTAGATCCCAACGTAGTTTTAATGTTATGGCTGTTCAGTGTATATTGGCATGTCAGAAATTGTCATTTACTGCTCTAAATATATTGGGAAATAAGTCGCTCCTCTTAATGCTGACTATCCACTTTCATGTAGGGACTTTTTGTCGCTTCTGGTAAATCGGGCAGTGTATGAGCAAAAAGCCCATTTTTTTCCATCCTATTTTGAGAAAAATAAGAGCAGCAGAAACATTGTAAATGACGCTTAACCACCAATTTTTCTTCTTCTTGCAACCTATAGTTGCTATGTGTTGATGCTATATTTTTACCTCGCAGTGCGATTTCTACACCTGTTGATTGTTTCTCCTAAAAACTCATTACTATCTTTTCCTCCGGAGCTGACTCTGCTCAAAGCTTTTAGAACACAATAGATGTACTTGCCGTAATGTATGTGCCTACATTTTCATATTTGTTCAAGTCGCTTGCCACTTTCAATGTGCTTTGTGATTTGAGAATTTTTTGTTTCCAATTCCAAGCTTTTCTTCACTTCTTCTATACTAGATATGTGTATAGTCATTTCTCATTAGCTTATTAACGATGAACAATATAACTCAAATCAAGTCTGTGTGTATCCTAATGCAAGACATATCCTGTGCAACACTGAAATCTGTATCCCTTATGCCTTCATTCCTGTTTACATCCTCCTCCTTTCTATTTTGATCTAAAACTTCTGGTGGCCTGTTGGGATGATTTGTTGTTCTGTTGCATGCTTGTCTTCCTCATAAAAGAATCCACATGATGCTTAATTGTTGGATTCTCCTACTTTTAACCATTCCACCATATGCTATGCTCGGGAGCCTGTTAATCTTCGCCCACTATGCTGTTAAATGTCAGCTAGTTTCCCATTTTAGAAATGACATAACGGAACTTAAAATAGATTATTTGTGCACTTTTTGAAAAGTATTTTTGTGTTAATAATTTGTTTAGTATTTGATGCTTTGTTCCAAAACCCAGCCTTGTATTGCTTACATGTTAGATTGCTGCAAAAACCTCAGGAAATTCTTAACAAAAAACGTTTATGTTGTATAATATTGTATTGCTACAAACAGCAAAACAGGTTTGTAAACTGTACGGTTTCCCCAATTGGTGTAATGAGTGTTACCTTTTTCCAGGAAGCGTTACATGTATGTAAATTACTTCTCCCCCATAAAGCAAAAAAATGTGTTTCTGGTGACACCTACTTAATATCGATGCATCAGGCGAGGGACACATGGGTGAACTTGTAACGGGTTAATCGCAGGGCCGTGGGGTTGGACCCGAATTGGAAAGTCAGGGCAAGTTTTGGGTAGAGTCAGAGTCTGGAAGAAATGACCGACTCCTATTTCAAAATAAAATGCATTATTTTGAGTTCAACGATTATTGATGTTGTAAAATTTAGTTGCATTTGATATGTAGATGCATAGTTTGTTGCATTTTTACTTTTTTCTTTTATGTAGATTCTGAGCCCCACATAGAGCACACAATGTACATTTTCCCCCCTATCAGTATGTCTCTTTTGGAATATGGGATGGAAATCCATGCAAACACGGGGAGAACATACAAACTCCTTGCAGATGGTTTCTAGCCCATGGTGGGATTTGAACACCAGGACTCCAGCGCTGCAAGGCTGCAGTGCTAACCACTGAGCCACCATGTGGCCCACGTTGCATTTTTACTTTTACATGAAGTCAACCAGTAGATTTTTCATGTATTAAAGGATCTTTGTTAACCATTTATGACTGAGTTGGAGCAAGTATAAAGCTTTTGGGAAATGGGAATCAGACTACTGACTCTACAGTCCTGCTTAGTTGTGATGGTTAACCCCCCTGTCCCTCCACCCCCTTCTGATGAGCTGTTAGAAAAGGCCACAGCGTTAAAATGCTGCACACAATATCACACACATGGTATAGGGGCTGTGCTAGTGAGTGCAGTTTGGTCTCAGTCACTTGAATGGGACTGATCCGCTACTGTACTGTGTCCAATGGATGTGACATTTTCTGCACAGGGAAGAGGCTGCTGCACTCATGAGCACTGCAGCCCCTTCAAACAGCCGATTGGTTGGCGTCCTGGGCCAATCAAATATGTAGAGGAAATTCTTTTTCCACTGTAATATCCTCATTTGTAGAAATTAGGGGTAATATTTTGACGTAAATAAGTGTACTTCCTTGAAGGACCTTATCCTGTCTATTTATCCACAAATGCGGGCAAAAATAGGACATGCGTCATAATTTGCTGTCCTTATACCCGGCATGAACACACTACTGCAAAAAATGAGGCCTTAGAGAACTAACCTGAAACCTGACATAGTCCAGTCTGTTACTCATCTTGGATTCTGATACTTTTTATGCTTTATGGTTGAATATTCTTGTTTTTCTCCTAAGATTTGCAGTGTGTCTGCCGTCCTAAACTTCTATTTAGCCAATACATTGATGTTGTATACACAATCCGAGCCATCATGCTGGGGTTGAGTTTAGATAGCAGCTGGATCCAAGGTCGGTTATACTGACTCAAGAATGTAATGACCTGGTAATAGCGCAGTCCTGTTGTTTGGTAATTCTTGACTCTTCCATTTTTTTAAGTGCTGTAAAAGGTAAATGGGGGAGAAAAAGAGGAATTGTTATAGAAAAGAGAAGGAAGAAAATCTTGTCTACCGTGGATGATCGCTATTGGAAAATATTTAGCATTTGTGAAAATCCCTTTTGTTTATATTGTTCATCAGAAAATCTCCCAGTGTAAAGGGATTCTTAGGAACAACAAAAGCTATTAAATAAGAAGATGAAGTTGATCAGCATTGGTTTACCTGGTGTTGGAAGGCCAATCCTCCGACTTTTGACTCTTTCATAAATGTCTTACAGCCATGGTCAATCAGAAGCAGCAGAAATCCTCTAATTCATTAAAATTGAATTTCTATGATAGTAAATAAGTAACAAACTCTGAATCTACTTAATTAAACAGCATAAATTTTTTTGTAATATAATTATTAGAGATGAGCGAGTAGTGAAATATTCGAGATTCGATATTCATTTCGAGTAGAACCTCAATATTCAACTACTCGATCAAATATCAAATCCCATTACAGTCTATGGGAAAAAATGCTCATTTCAGGGGAAACCGCTATTCGACTAAAGGAGAGTCACCAAGTCCACGAGTAGCAGGAGGAGAGTGTTTAGGAGGAGCGCCGTGCAGTTAAAGCGTATGGACCCCATAGAGTATAACGGGTCCGTGTGCTTTAACTGCACCGCGCTTGCAGTTGTGCTGATATTCCGTTCGGGGTGGGGGGGCCTCCTGCGGACTCCTCCCGGACAGGAGGCAAGCTCTAATGTGAACTTACTCGTCCTGCAGAACCAGCATTGATTGGCCGAATGCTATACAGTGCCAAACATTCAGCCAATCAATGCTGGTTCTGCAGCAGGCTCTTCTTTGCTAGTTGGGAGAGCTGGCAGCGGTTATGCGGGAGCTAACGTTTTCTCATAGGAATGCATTGACCAGCATTGATTGGCTGAATGCTATACAGTGTACAGCATTCGGCCAATCAACGCTGGTTCTGCCAGAGGCTTGTCTTTGAGGAGGCGGAGTCTAAGATCGGACCACAATGAAGACTGCTTTGATCCGATCTTAGACTCCACCTCCTCACAGACGAGCCTCTGGCAGAACCAGCGTTGATTGGCTGAATGCTGTACACTGTATAGCATTCGGCCAATCAATGCTGGTCAATGCATTCGTATGAGAAAAAGTCAGCTCCCGCATAACTGAAAGCTGCCAGCTCTCCCGACTAGTAAAGACGAGCCTGCTGCAGAACCAGTGTTGATTGGCCGAATGCTATAGCATTCGGCCAATCAATGCTGTTTCTGAATAGAATCTTTACTGCAAATAGGATTAGTATTCGAACGAGTACGAGTATTTTGAATACCGTAGTATTCTATCAAATACCTTCTCGATCGAATACTACTAATTCATCTCTAATAATTATACATAATTAATCATTTTAATTTTGAAGCCGGAGTCGGTAACTTTCTTTTTTCAACTCTGAATTTGACGTCACCCAAAGTTGGTCCTAACTCCAACTCCACAACCCTGATCAATATTACTGTATAGATAACTGATGGATTGGTAGTATGATTGTATGGTCACCTATTGTTACAATAGCATTGGGAACACATTCTGTTTGCATGGGGGTTTGTACAAAGATTGTTAAGTCCACATAAAAGAGTTTGTGGGTACATTTATTTTGTGGCAATGATTGGGAACGGACATTGATCATCGCTCTTAAACAAGTCAATAGATTTAAGTCTGATGAGCCAGGTAACTTTTGGCCTATTTTTACTTGATCCGGACTACCATATTTGTAAAATGTAGTGGTCTTGGGCCGGATAAATTCTGTATTTCAGTCAGTAGAGTTTACAGCCAGCAATAAAATGATCTTTTATTGTAACAGTTGAGTAGCAGGGCTAGGTTTGCAGTTTGGGAGAGCACCATGTTTCACAGGGAGTTGTTGCAGTCCACAGACTGGCCCTACCAAGTTTTAGCAGCTTTGTTAATGAAATAATATTCTCTTTAAGGAACTGTCTGCCTTTGATAGTTTATTTTCTTTTCATCTTTTTGAACAAAATGCCTTCCTTTGTATCCCTGTTGCTTGGGGAATGTCATTGTTTGCCTTGCATCAACCACATTCTAAATAATTAACTCGCAATTTCTATTTACATCATTTATTACAATTCTTTTCCTTTTTGATCTATTTTTATGGCAGGTAAGAACATTTGATCTTCCAACATCTGGACATAAATAATTCCAGCGATGCCAAAAGTCTGAAGCCGAGTTTGGAAATTTTTGTCTTGGAAAAAAAGATGAGAAAATTTCTTCTCGCACCTTCATCTGCAAGGAAGTGACAAGAATAGATGAGTTTCTCCTTAAGCTAAAGCCCATGTTTATGTACCTGAAGGCTTCAGACAAAACGGGGAAGGAAGCGTGGACTACCTTCTAACTGGATCATTCCTATCTGTGTGTGGGGGGAGAATTGTCTATGATGATATATATTTTTATAATACAAACCAAAGACCTGCTGCCATTTCTTTAAGAAGACCTTACATAAATCCACATTTACTGGAAACATTCCACTGGTTAAACAAAATCCATGTCTTTTTAGGTAACACTTGAAAAAGGGGTATCCTCTTTTCTACCAGCCAAGTTAAAATTGGAGTTCCTTCCAAGTCATCTACAACCAGCTCTTGAGATCTACTACACAAGAAGAGATACTATGCAGAAGGTGCAATACTATTGAGTAATTCTAGGAAACAAGCAGACCGCCATGAACTGTATACACTCCAATTATATTTCCAGAAATGGACATAACCTTATACCACAGAGAACCGTCCTTTTCAATAGTATTGGCTACATTTCGTTGTGCCTTAGCCACATGTAGGTGCTCTGCCTAATCTAAAAGGGGCGATTGTGTGCTCTAAGATTTCGACTAATCTCTATGCACATAATTGCTCATAGCCTATTTTATGGGAACGTTCTGAAACGTTTTCTCGCGGTCCCATTAATTTTGAAATGTTGTGTTTAGTTTGGAACTATTGATACATTGCAAAACATTCAAGAATGAATGAAGAATGCGTATCAAGTGATCATCTCCAATATCCTGTTGTATTAGTGTTGCTGCCAGTGGTGGCCTTTTTGTTTTTATAGATTTTTTTTTTTATTGTAATCTATTTAGAACAGATAATTGGGGTAAAAATGATTAAAGGTGTTTTCCAGCTCAAGATAGAATAAAAAAAAAAAAAAAAAAAAAAGCAATACTCACTTCACCAATCCTGCAGCATCATGTTCTGATGCTTAACTGGACCCTGCTGGTCTCTACTCTGGGTTCCCCTTGACACTCAGGAAATGACACATCCAATGGCCGACCTGGAACTCATGGCATTTCTTGAGTATCAAGAGGGACCAAGAAGTAAGGGATTGTGATGTTGTTCTTCTTTCTTTTTCACTTTTTAACCCATTCTGAGCCATTTGTCAAAAAATAGTTACCTGCCGGAAAACCCCTTTAACCTATTGGGTGTGAGTGAAAATTTTGGTGGCCTTTTTGAGGATAGGTCACTATTGTGTTGATGGAATCATAATTCACTTTTTAATATATTTGAATATTTTCTATTCTAACTATATAGTATGTAATATATATATATCTGTTGTCTATCAATAAGAAACTAAACCATGGTTGACAAAGTCGATGTCCCAAGTGGTGAAGGAGTCCTGCATAGATGGAAATGCAGAAGCAGGAGAAGGTGGGAGAATTGACCACAGAACTTTATGTTTGTGTTGAGTTATATATGTGCAAAGCTGTGATTTAGGGTGTGCAAATGCTTTCCATATTAGCACCAGCAAATACAGATGTTACAATACTAGGTAAGGTTTTAATTCATATAAACCGTGATTCACGGGAAATAGATTTTACCATTCTAGGAAGCTGGGCTAGATTGTTCAGCTGAGCAGTTATTAAAAATTATGTCCAACTTCACAACCTTTTTTTTTTGCTCCTAATGAAAATGAAAGCAATTTGCAGATTAATTTTAGCCCCGTGCATGCTTGATCAGTGAGCTAGCCCTGTTTTTAATACACATGTTCGTGTATTATCACGGGCTATGAACAGGGGACAAAAACAGAAGACAGGTCCTCTTCCTGTCCGGTTTGCAGCCCAGGCTCATTAATGAATTGTGAAGGCCATAGACGGCACACAGATATCATCCATACTCCGTTGTCTCACAGACATGTACATGTACACTTTTACTTTTCCAGGTTTAAAGGAGTTTTCCAGGATTTTTTCTTTTACTAATATGGGCAAAATCTTAAGTGTTAAAACTTTCTAATATAGACCTCACTTCTAATACTCATACCGTTTTTGCAGCCTGGTTTGGCTCTGTGTCCCTATTGCACTTCCAGAAGTTTCCTTCTAGATCATGGACCGTGCATTCGAAACATGAGCTATCATGGTTACCACAGCCATTGTATATGTGTGAATGATGACTGGTACATGGAGCAGTGCTCTATGGCTACATATGCTGCATGTGTATATCGGTAGCCAAGCACACGTACACTAGGATACCTTGATGGAAATTTATTCAGCATGTATGGGAAACAACCAGGAGCAATGTTGGTGGTATGGGGGGGATTATTCCTTCAGAAGAGTTAATTGTACATGTTATATTAATTTAAAAATCCTGGATTACCGCTTTAATTGAAAATGTCCATTATATTTACAGTTTTAATACATACTTATGTGTTTCCTATGGTGAGGCGTTTTTAGGAGGAGGAATTTTAGTCAGTTTCCTGACTAAATTCCTGACCAAAAAACTCTGTGTGAATATATTGTTCTCAACGGACCGCTCAGGCTGCAGGACCAGATAGCAATTCCTAACTGTAAACCCCCTATAGCTATGATGACCTTTCGTAACCTCCTCAGACCCAGAAGTCTTATAATAAAGTTATTTTATGTTCGTTGTAGAAATATAATAGAACAAGGCCAAGTAACATTATCTACAGTCTTGAAATTAAAAAAAAAAAAAAAATGTTCACATGACCCTGACTGTGCACCATAGTGCATGCATAGTGGGGCCTACTCGGATACAATGATCCACAATGAAATTATATTGTTTAAAGTCGTTGTACACTACAGTATACGCGAGGTCTGAGGAGGGAACAGGTGGTCGATAAGACTCGGTTCACACCAGCATTGGCTCTCCGTATGGGGATTCCATTCCACTCCCTGCTTGAAAAATTTCACCTTTTTCAGGCAGAAACCACACAATCCCCATTATAGTCTATGGGGTCTGTGTGGTTTCCACATGTAAACACTTTTTTAAGCAGATTAGGTTTCCGTTTGGGGTTTCCCCAAGTGGACCTCCCTGAACGGAAACTCAAATACAGACGTGAACCGGGTCTTAGACTGTACAAAGTTTGTAGTTTGTTACCTTGGAGATATAGAAGACTGCTTAAACACTGTGGATACAATAGGAGTTTCTCCATTTTGTTTTAGATACATGCAATTCAGCCGAGAAGGTGGATGTTTGTAATGTAATGGTTATATAACATAGGGCCATCATTTTATTACAGGAAAGTAGTCTTTACATTACAGTCTGTATTTCCATCAGGAAGCCAGTATTTTGTCAGGAATCCGAGTCACACACAAGCTGCACATCTGTGAGGGGCTTGTCTACCGTCAAATGACTTACTGACGTGTAACTCTAAACTGCATGCATTGATCTAATTTCCCAGCTTCCTCCTGTGCTTTTTATGTACGTGTTCATATAGGAAGACATAAGACACACAAAAATCAAGCAATGAAGTTGGTGAAATGACTCATGATAGATCAGACTATAACCAAGCCTCATAGTGTTATATGTACATTTCTGTGATGTGGCGCCCCTTGGCGTTGCATCAGTCTCCTTGCAGTATTGTTATATTGATCTTTGGATATTAATGTTAGTGCTGTATAACTCTACTGTCATAATCCTATTGTGATACTAAAGGTTGTATCTCTTTTGCTGTTTCTTTATGGACTTAACAACAATGCAGAAACGTAGCTTTTCTTGTTGCAGATTTTGCTGTGTTTTTTTTGAGACAAACCCAGGACTGGATTGAGCAGAAGGGAGAAGTATAAGGACTTCCTATAGCCATTTTTGGGGTTGGCTCAAAAAAACGCAGCAAAATCTGCAACAAAAAAGCTACATTTCCGCAATGTGGAGCCTTAGGCTGCGTTTACACAGAGTAACACGCCGCTCATTCTGACACGTAAACACGTGTCAGAGTGAGCACAGTCAAACAGAATCCCATTGACTTCAATGGGTTCAGTCTTACGCACGCTACCCATTCAACTCAATGGGAGGCTTTTTTACCTATTGCTTTCAATGTGATACGCGTGTTTACATGTCAGAATGAGCGGCGCGTTACTCCGTGTGAACACAGCCTTAGCCTTAAAGGGTTATCTGGGAGTAAAAAGAAATGACTGCTCAGACAACCAGTGCAGTGGCCAGGTAGAGGCTGGTGGGGAACTTGGCCATCTTATGTAACATTTCATGGTCTTTCATCTGTTTTATCTCCCTGTAGATTGATATTTGGCCTGTGTGATCTTCCCTTGGAAACAATCTGTAGTAGACATCAGATTTGTCCATTTTTATTCTCCCTTACCAAATGCTTCCTGGGAAATGTTATTTAGTGGACAGGCTCTCCAACCGACACCTAGCTCAGCGGAAATGTGAACCTAGCCTTAGAAGTATATTGGCCAACCCTGTCACTCTCGGCAGCAGTGGCTCAACATTTAACATGCATAGGATTCCTCAATCTCTCCTGAAAGCAGATGACTGTTCAGTTTCAACATCCAATCCTTTTTTTCCCAAAGCCATAATCTATGGACAGAGATGTGTGTTAGCATCGGCCTTCCTGCTAAAGAGCATGCATGTGTATCGGGGGTCGAGAGCATAGCGGAGTGTTTGACTGACAACATGAATGGCTAGCATAGGTTGAAAGAAATTGGTAATATGTGCTATGCTGATATGGACCTACAGTAATAACGTATACCCATATTTATTTAGGTACATGGCTATCTGAAGTTTGGTGAATAACAACCTCCTAGTACTGCTCAATATCTCAAAATTCTAGCATTCCCTTCCCAAAGTTACATGATTTGCAAAATACCAAGGTGTCTTTGTACTTTCATTTTTTTCTTTCCCATACTATGTCCTTGCCTAGTTAGGAGGCAGAATGACTGAGTACAGGTGGCTGGGCATCTGACCGAGCCCGAATTAAAAATGAGATCTGTTTTAACATAAGTACCCAATGTGCTGTTCTTGGTAACCCAAGGCTAATGTAGACTGGTAGGGGAAGCAGTGACTTATGCATGCTCCCCAGGCATAAAGCAGGTCACTGCATTGTCATCTTAGAACTCTGCATTTTGCTATCTTATTGTACTTCTCCTAATCTCTTAGGTAGAGTTGGCAGAGGTGCCTACTTTGTTTCTTCAGGTTAAGTTGTGAAAATGCTTTTCTTAAGGAGTGCCTAGTATACAGACGAGGTTATGGGACTTGACATTGACACTTGGATTTCTGCAGAAGTGGTAGCAGATCTGCACAAAGATTAGCTTCATTGTCATTCAGTAGGACACATCTGCAAGGAGAATAAACCTTTACTCATTATTCTCGTGAATGATTTTTGGCCAAATGTGCAGATTTTTTTCAAAGCAGGTGAATGTGAAAGCAGATTTGATAAGTATCTAGTCACAGACTTCATGCCAAAAGCCTCAGATCCTGAACATGTAACAGGCCCCTTAGGGTGGAATTTGGAAACAATATCAAGTGTGTGTTATTGCTTTTATTGGGATTTCACTTTACCATACATATGGCGATGAGCTCAAAAACTGTATTAGGCTAAGACCCCACGTAGCAAGTCCATAAGGTCCTGTGGGTGGTTTAGTGCCCCAGATAGACATGACAGATTCTCTTTAAGAGAAAGTTGCCATATAATACATACATATAATATATATGCTAAATACAATCTAGTTAGAGTATACTACTATACATATAGTTACTTATTCCATATGAAAACCTTATTGCATAAAGGAATTAGGCACTTGTGCAGTTCTAGTATAGGCTCATAGCAGGCTATGGGCTCCATATTACCAGGGCTGTGGAGTAAGAGTGAGGGCCAGCTTTATGTGGGGTTGGAAAAAAATTACCGACTTTGACTCCAGCTTGAAAATAAAATGATCAATGAATTATATTATACAATTATTAGATGTATAGTTTATTGCACATTAACTTTCATAGAATGTCTCAGTCACTAGCTGTTTTATGACTCAGGGAGCGTTACTGCTTCTGTCTGGTCATGGCTATCATGTCATTTATAAAGGAGTTGTAGTTGTGATCAGAGCCAGAGTCGGGCTATAGAAAAATAAAGGAGTCTGAGTCGGTGGTTTGTTGTAGCAACTCCACAGCCCTGCACATTACAGATCTGTACACCACTTATACAAGATATAGATGTGTGTATGGTTGCCTTTTATTGTCTGTAGATCTATAGTGATGACAAAGAGACTCTGGAAGACTCCTGAATACTGCCTGGGTGTAATCTGTGAGGTCACTGGTCCACGGTTGTGTTCCACATGAGATAGACTGCAGCTTCTTCAAGTTGACATTATTTTCCCAACAATTTGAATTTTAGGATTAGAGTCAAATTGCAAAAAAAGTCAGATCCTGTAATGCTTTAGTGCCCGCCCTGGGGAGCTTTTATTTATTTCCGTCTCATTCCAGACAGACAACCAATAAAGTTAGAGCGTATGCATACTGCAAGTGAATTTGGCCCAGGATAGTTGACCCAGTAACGCTATATTTAACGCCTATTGTTTCCATCACAAATTGATTGCAGGCTTTTTAAACCCTTTTAGCACCGAGCCCATAGTCCGTGTGCTAGGAAAGAGTTAACCGACGGGCGAAAAGGATAATGCTCTTCCTTTCTGGGAAGTGTGTGACACTGCCAAATATCCACAAGGATGTGATTGTAATTCTTTCTCTTTGCTGCTATGTGATCTGTGGTGTCTTACCCGGAGTTTTTCATGTTCCATTTTGTGTGGTTGTAGGAAAAACAAGCTAAAAATAGCGTACAAGTACTTTGTCATTCCTTTTTGATTAGCTATTTAATGACTGCAAGACCTCATCTGTGCTTTAATTACCAGTTCATTTAAGCAAATGAAGCAAGCTGGCTGCAGACTTCCTGTGCGCTTTGTAATGGCATGTCTGTGTTTAAAGTAACAGTGTTGCTTATTTTAAGACAAGAGAGCAAATGAATGCCAGGGCTTTTAGCGTACCAGATGCAGCGGTGCTGTGCCACAATCTGTGTGATCTGTGATCGCTCCCTGAATCCGCACAAGTCCAGTATAGGGCTTCCTAGGCCATGCCTGGTGGTTGCTTTGTGTAGCAAAACAGTCGCGTGTAATATGCTAACACAAGCTGAGATTTAAAAAAAAAGCAGTGACACTATTGTTCGTAGGCTGTGTCTGGTATTGCAAGTCTTGAATGAAAATAAGCTGCAGTGTCACATACACACTGTGCACAATAGTTACACTGTTTCTAAAAAAAATAGACCTTTAGGCTAAAGCCCTACATAGCAAAACGTGACAAATGCCTCACAATGTTTTCCGTAGCGTTTTTCATTGCGGTTTCCTCTTTGGAATTTCTGCCCTTTCTCCTCATACAGTGTTTCCGCAGGTAAAATTGACATGTTGCGATTTTGGGGCAGCTTTTCCATTGCAGATTTTTTTCTGCAGTGTTTGGATAGGAATAACCAGAATCCCATGCACATTGCAGGTACTATAAAACATTGCATTTTTGCAACGTGGGGCTTCAGCCTTGGACAGAGGCCCCACATTGCAGAAACACTGATTTTTTTGCTCCCTTAAGGCTAAGGCCCCACGGGACGTCCCGCAGCCAAAAATCTCTGCAGGAGAAACCATTGTGTTCTTCCTGCAGCACTTTAAACAGAAAGTTTGCAGAGTTTTCCTCGGCGGACTTTGTTACACTATCTATGAGGAAACCGCCTGCATTTTCGTAGATATAATTAACATGCTGCGATTTCCAAAACCGCAACGGTTTTGGAAATCATGGCGTGTCTGCACTGCGGTTTTTACCGCAAAGTGAGTATGGGATTTGCTAGAATCCCATCTAGTTTGCACTTACTGTAAAACACTGCAGGCAAATCATGGTGTTTACGTCCCACGGGGCCTGGCTTAAAGAGGTTTTCCAGCCTAATTTCTTTATCGGCAGGGGTCCAGTACGCATTGATAAGCAGTTGTTTGAAGAGTCTATGAATACTTCAACCTCATCACTGCTTACACAGCACAGCGTCATAGTCATACATTTGTACACTGACTGAGCTTGATTTTTGCGGCTCTGCCCATTCACTTGAATGGGGCTGAGCTGTAAATAGGCCATGTAACCAATGAACATGACATCACACAGCCCTGAGCATCACATCAGCCAGCTAATCCCGGGTGTCAGACCCCTACAGATCTTCAGTTGGTGATCTATTTTGGGTTAGGTCATCATTTTAGAACTCCCAAAAAACCTCTTTATTTCTACATAGATCTGAGAGACTCTGTTGGAGTTTTAAGTTTTTATTTACACTGCTATTGCCCTTTCTAATATTGTAATTTATCAAACCTTAAGAAAAGCAAAAACTAATGGTTAACCTTTATAATAGAAACAAACACAGATACAGTAAATAATTTCTGCCCACACTTTTGTTTCAAATACAGTTTTTTGGTGGAGCAAAGTGTGATCTAGCACCATAAGTCTGGTATATAGATAATGGAAGTGAATATTAAGTTGACTCAAGCTCCAAAACATTGAATTGTTGCACCGTCCATGATATATATATATATATATATATATATATATATATATATATATATGTGTGTGTGTATATGACACATACACACAATTTTCTTTCATTTGGCCTCCATCTAAGTAATTATAAGATATAACTTATTGATTTAAAAAACATGACTGCTTTATTCCAGAAACAGCGCCACTCTTGTCAATGGGCATATGTGGTAATGCAGTTTTGCCCCATTCAAATTCTTGGTATTATGCACAGACCGAGGATAAGATTTCTAAAACGAAGCAGCCATGTTTGTATCAGCTCTGACCACTCCTCCTTTCATACTTTTCCTTGGTTAGTAAATTCGTTTGCTGCTTTCACTATATGCTGGACAGGTCTCCAAAGCAACTTTTTAGCTGGTTGTTAGTTTTTCTTTATCTTCCGTGTATTTCTTGTGTGTGTGTTCTTTTTTGTGCTTGTTTGTATAGCGGTGGGGATGGGAGTTATTGTATAATTTAACTATAGAGTTATGTACGCAGAGTTTAATGGGATAGAGGTGGTTTATTTTTTAATTTATATAACAATAAAATGTACATAGTGATATGTTAGAATATATTTCGAGATTTACGTCCTCTTATTTATGCTAACGGTAAACTTCTCTGACCTTTTTGTGCAGCTCCGCCATGCGGTTTTATAAACTATCTGTATATTCAAGGATGTTGTTCTTTTCCAGATGTATGGATTTACAGTACCATTCAAGCCAAATGTTAATAAATAGATTGAATCATTACCGAGACCAGTCTCCCATAAACGGAAACCATATCTTTATTATGTTTTATTTGAAAGGTTTTGAAGCTTTCTTTTGTATTACCATGATCAATTCATGCCATTAATAAAACATTCTTCAGAAATGGATCTTTTGTTACTGTGCCTTTTGTTAGACAATCAAACCTCGTGTACTGTACATTTGTGTTCATTTGTTTATAGAAATGCCATGATCTACTGCGCAGAGACAAAAGCGAACACCCACAAGCTGCATCTGATCTGCATTGCATCTGTGGTGTCGTTGATCCCAATGTCAGCTGTAGGAGTTCCCGTACACATTTCCCATTGTCAGAGATGAATTAAGCAGATAGGGCATTGAAATCTAATAAAAATACAGTCTATATTTGGAGCCAATGTATTATGTTGAGGAATTGCATTGTCGACATGTAACTAAATATCAAAGGTACAGTGTGCTGAGTTCTATAGTGTGCCACAACAAAATGGCGCTTGGACATGTGCAGTACCGCTCTGAACGGAGCAGAACTGCGCATACCCGAGAATTCAAATGCAGCAGCGCGATCTGGCCGGCAGAACATACAGGGAGGAGGAGGGCAGACGGAGGGGCATGAATAAAGGTATGATGTTTGGGGGTGCTCAAAGGCGCTGGGGAACGCCCAGGCTGCTCGGTGGGCTCATTTACATAAAGTAATTACTAGGATTACAACGGAACGGCGGGAGAATCGAAAAGAAGGTAGTAGTAGAATAGCCTTCTTAAAGGCTATCCAGGAATCTCAAAACCACTGACACCAATGATAGACTCCCTTTAAGACAACCGGCATTCAGAAAGTTGCAGACTCCTCTACTACTGAATCATTGTCCATGGACTTGAGCAACTGATAGTTTCAATATAAAATGATCCATTTTGAAAACAAAACTCAGACAATAGTTAGTGGGTGAAACATGCATTATGTAATGTGTGGAGTGCGGTGGTTTGTTTTTTATCTATCTGGATCTTTTTACATAAGGAAACAGAGAAAAAAAAAATCCAAATCTAACTTAACCATCATTAGATCAGTCAAAGAGATGGAAAGAGATTAAGGCCCCGCATACGAGCCATTGCAGGAAAATGTGGCGGAAATGGATCACAGATTTTCCAATAGCGCTTTTCACAGTAAGTCCACAGTTTTCCTGCTTCAGTTATACTTATATGGTAACCACCAGCATTTCCATAGGTATAACTGACATGTTGCAATTTACAAAAATACTATGGTTTTTAAAATCGCAGCGTATCTGCTCCGGATATTTTTCTGCAATGTGTGGAAGCGAATAACCAGAATCCCATACACCTTGCAGATACTGTAAAACACTGCGGCACAATCACGGCGCCTATGCTAAGTGGGGCCCCAGCCTAAGGGTAAGATCACATAGGGCTTTTTGCCGCTCCGGATTAGGCTCAAATGAATGGGCCTAGTCGGCAGGGAGTGTCTTCAGGGGGATGTCGCGAGGTGACTCTGCCTGAAAGAATGAGCACCTCGCTTCTTTTTTCAGGGAGCTGGAACAAACGGCTCCCGGAAAACAGAACCAACCGGCTCCCATTGATTTCAGCCGTCTTTTTGGTCAGGATTTTGAGGCGGATATGACCTTAAAACCCTGACCAAAATACCCCGTGTGAGCCTACCCTTAAGATGTAAACATGATGAGAATATGATAATTAGATGACACAGGAAATTTACTGTGTGTGTGTGTGTGTGTGTGTGTGTTTTTAATCATAAGGCTGTTTTCGCACAAGTGAAACATATTTTTAACTGTTCAGTGTTCGTTGAAAGATTGCTATTCTATAAGTATGCGCAACCCAACCTAAACAGAAATCTCATTCTTTCCTTCATGCTTTGCCTTCCATGTAGATTCACTCCTGCATCAAAAACTGTCAAAAAAAAACTTGTATGTGTGATTCTAGTTTGTGACTGATCTGTCATGTGACACGCCATCGGCGCCTGTGTGACTCCTTTCAGTTATAATGGTGCCTGTCACTTTATCGGGGAAAATGGCACTGCATGCTGCTCTATTTTATTTCAGCAAATATGACCGAATTTGAGATTGAGGTTTACAAACAGAGCCTGCAATGCAGATGTCAACATATCACTCACTCAGAGAATTATCTCCAAGTGAGATAAAATAGCACATATGTTGGAAAATATATTACTAGAAGAATCAAGCCAGAACCATTGTGTGTGTAATGTGTCTGGATGCAAGCAAGGATTGTTCAAAATACAAACCATGACAAGGCAATGTTAACTAAATTCAATATAATGTAAGCAATCAGCCAAATATAATATCCTAAATAGCATCCATACCCATATGCCTGCCTGTAGATGTGCAGACAGTGCTCGCAACCCTAACATCAGACATCAGCAAAATCTTTCTCTTCCAAACTATGGTTAACGTCACCTTCAAAGCATTGTAAAGCCGCCTGCACCCTCTATGTTCTCTTTCTCTACCTAATGGGATTTGATAATAGAGCAGGGCTGAAATCAAATTTCCCAAGACCACAGCTTATGCTCCCTATAAAAGGCAATTACATTGTGAGTGATCTTGTAGGAGGGTGGTCTTCTCAAAGAAGGTGGCCAGTAAGCATAATATCTGGTGGTCTGAAATCTGTCACAGGATATTGGGTCTTGAAAAGGGGGTAGTCTTGTCAAAGTGGTGTCTTTTGGAGAGGTTGCACTACCAATTCTTCCCCATAGAAATCAATGATATTGTTGTTGTAATGATATTTATTAAAGAGGAGCTTTCACCATTTGGGGCACATGTGGTTTTATATACTGCTAGAAAGCCGGCAGTGCGCTGACTATCGGCTTTCACGATCTGTGCCCCAGGTGAATTTAGCGCACTGTCGGCTTTCCAGCGGCGTATAAAATGGCATGTGCCCCAAGTGGTGAAAGCTCCTCTTTAACGTTGGCAAAATACAACAAAAGTCAAAGGTCTCTTAAATCTCAATAAGTAGATCGCTCATTGATTGGGAACTGGAAGCAACAGTGATAATGGACGGTCTACAAACACCATAGAGGTAAGAGAAGTACGTGGCACAGGCAGAACCTTGTATGTAACCAGGATTATGCCTTCAAACCAGATGACAACTGGAGTTGTGACCAGACAGAAGTCCCAAACTTGGAGCCAGGAGATGCCAGGAATGAGGTGCAGCAGTAGCCAAGGTTGGAATCTTTTAACAGACCACAAGAAAGAGACATAGCAGGGAACAGGATATAGGCTTGCCCATAAGGCATAGGTACAGAAGGAAACATATTACCAGGATATATGGTCAGGTTTCAGGGTTTAGATGATACTATAGGGTCATGTTTTGGCCTATAGAGGATACTAGGATACAGGCACAGGCTTCAGAGTTTATAAGGTACCAGAATACAGGCTCAGTTTTTGAGCTATAGAGGATATCAGCTTGCAGGCACAGGTTTCAGGATACAGGGGCCACACGGTGGCTCAGTGGTTAGCACTGCAGCCTTGCAGCGCTGGAGTCCTGGTGTTCAAATCCCGCCAAGGGCATAAAACCATCTGCAAGGAGATTGTATGTTCTCCCTGTGTTTGCATGAATTTCCATCCCATATTCCAAAGACATACTGATAGGGAAAAATGTACATTGTGAGCTCTATGTGGGGCTCACAATCTACATTTAAGAAAAATAAATAAATAAATTTAAAAAAAAAAACAGGTTTCAGGATACTAGGATACACGTTCAGGATTCAGAGTTCACAAGGTACTAGAATACAGACTCAGGATTTGGGATACACAGGGTACAGGCAGAATCCACGGAAAGGAAAACTAGATGAAACAGGTCCAGAAACAGAACAGAATACATAATAATACCCAAGCAAGGACTGAAGGGACAGACGTTAGGAAACCTGTCAGTCCAGTGACATACTTCAGCTTTTCCAACGATATAAGCCCTTTTAGTGTTGATACAAGTTAGGGTAATCTAGCCTAATTGTGGGCCTGTGTTTTCTGTGGGGAGAGGTTCTCTATGCACTGATGCCATACTTGTCTCGTATACCCTAATTTACATCAAGAGTAAACAGGTTTATATCCTTGGAATAACTGAAGGAATTTGGATAAAACACCAATATGCCCAGAGTGATAGCGCCTATCAGTCACAGTGATCTGGTAAACTCAAAACCTATACCTTGCCAGGCAGCCATGGCATGGAAACTCCTGCCTTATTCTTGGATGTTGTCAACAGAGAGTCCCTTAAAAACATAAAGATCAAAATGTAAAAACAGATTAAAAATAATGTAAACATATTGGTAATCATAAAATCCTTTAAACACAATTTCCCACGATAGATGTGACACCACATAATAATGACATACTTGTTATATTCCCAGAATCATAGGAAAAAAAACAACCTGTGTGATAAAATTCTAACACCATTCGTGATGATTGATGTATATTCTACAAAATGTGATAGAATCATTGATGAAGTTTAACTTAACACTTAGGGAATGTTCACACTACCGTTATGAATGTCTGCTGCTTGCATCTGTCATAGGACAAGAGAAACAGATATTAATGGTTGTAGAATGACGGATTCAGACTGAGCCCCCTCTGTGTAAGTCCGTTTCCATTGATGCTAATGTAAAAAAACATAATGGATGTTTTGCATCCGCCATGTTTACTTTTTATTGGAAGAAAAACTCCTGCATGCACAAGTTTTTCTTCCATCAGAAAAGTAAAAACCAAGACAAAAGGAAGCTTCTACCATGTTTTTTTGTATGAGGGTGAATGCAGATGAGAGCCACATGGAGTGTGATGGATGAGAGCAATAGACATTAAGAATGGTAGCCTAAACACTGTGGGACAAAATTGTTGAATTCCTGCACTTGAACAGTCTTGCATTTCCCCAATACACTTGAACCTCATTTGAATATTTCTAAAAAGGGCTTTTTCAAGGAAATGGTTCATTGATTGTGATGGTAAAGGTGTGATGGTGCTTAACATAATGCCCCCTACAATACACTGTGAATTATTCAGTATCGGTTTCCTGGTGACAACCTCCATTTAGCTCAACTCTTTCAATGTCTTTTGTTGTGTTCTGTGATAAGATATCATGCTGAAGCAAGTTATCAATCTCAAGTTAAATGGTGCTAATCCTGTTTCTCCGAAAATATTATTTTTTGCTCCGAAAGATGGTTTAGGGCTTATTTTCAGGGAATGTCTTTTTTTTTTTTTTTCCATGTGCAACAATCCACTCACCAGACCCCCTTACACCCAAAACAATTAGAGTCTGCAATTGCCAATGGGGATGGGCTCTGATATACAGATCTGTGCCTCTCCTGTCAGATCCTTTGCCATTGTAGCAGTGTACCCCTGTAGTGATGCCAGAAGGACCACCCATTCTGTGTGTGAGAGCCCAGCACTAGTAGAGATGAGCGAGTAGTGAAATATGTGAAATTCGATTTGAGTAGACCTCAATATTCGTCTATTCGTTCAAATATCAAATCCCATTATAGTCTATGGGAAAAACATGCTCGTTTCAGGGAAACCAAAATTCGAGTCACCAAGTCCACAATGACACCTCAGGAAATGATGCCAACACCTCTGGAATGCAACTGGGACAGCAGGGGAAGCATGTCTGGGGGCATCTAACAAGCCCTTGTTCGAGTATTATTAGTATTGCTGCTACTGTTGCTGATTTAGCCAATAACTGTATACGGTGGTTTCCAAAGCCTACGTTTTCCTACTTCCAGTCCCACCTCCCCTGCATAGTTATTGGTGTAAAAAAAGCGCCAGGGAAGGTGGGAGGGGAATCAAACTTTTACTGTGTTTACAGTGTGGTATTCGACTGAGTACGAGTATTTTGAATACCGTAATATTTGATCGATTACCTACTTGATCAAATAATACTCGCTCATCTCTAGTAGTCAACTCTTATTGTTGTAGAGAACTATCTCACTAGTGCCATCTTGTACAGATAGCTCCCAATGTCCTATTCTTTAGGGAGTGCTGTTCTTTGGAGGTATCTGCTCTCTTTTGGGGGTCTCTGCTTTCCTTGTTGAGGGGTCTACTATATCTGTCCTGCTGTATTCTATTTACTATATATATAGCTGGCTGGACATTTTTTTTTAATGAACTGTAACTAGGGCTCAGTTTCGCAGTAGGGTTTATGTTTCAAGCATACTCCAAAAATCCTGAAAAGTCATGCTAGGGTTCATTTTCTTGGTAAGTCTTATTTTTGGAGAACTTGGTATATCTATACCACAAATTTGCACCTAAAGAAAGTAAAACTTGTCCTTTGTAAACTAAAAAAAGTTATAATTGGAATTCTTGGTGGAAACATAAAAAACATTTAGGTTATGAAAGAGTTAAGAGTCTGAAATATATGGGAAGAATAGTTTTCCTCTCTGTATTAATCGTTATGTATAGGGATTTATCCGTACTCCTCCGCAGAATATAAAGTGATCACCGGTCCGTAGCTATTTTTATTTTTCGCTTTCATGCTGCTACCTGAGTTACGTAATTAAAACCATGTCTGCTATTTCTAATGTCATGATTTACAAATTACAGCCCTTTCGCTGCCCGTAATATCAGGTTTTAAAGATGGCACGTATAAAGAAAATGGGCAGTAGTGAAATGAGTTGAAAGCGATGGCTGAAATAAAGCAACCCTTTATGATTAGGCCTTTTTATCTCGCACAAAGTAGCATGCAGAAAATAGTTTGAGCTAATGAAGCTTTAGAAAAGGCCTTTAGAGATCAGAGACGTACATTTCACTGCAAAATGGCTCTATATAGATAATTCTATTTATCAGCGCTGAAGCTCTGGAGAATGTCCCACTGCAGGAATGTCGAATTCTTTCCCTCCCCGTAATCTTCCTTTACAATAAACATTTACATATGATTTACTCTTCAGTCCCATGTCAGCGATCTATTTATTGACCATTTATTTTATAGTTTCCTCATTTCTTAGCTCTTCACGTTGCTTGGCTGGGATTTGGGAACCATTAGAAAACTTAGCATGGACCATTTGCCCAAGTAGGACTAAGGGCTTATGAAGTGTAAAGAACAAAGGATCACAATTGGGTACTTATTGTCTTGTGTCTGCATGAGTTATGTGGAGAAGAAAGTAGTTCATGAAGTACTTTTCTCTCCACATGTTCCGTGCGGACACAGCGCGTAAAAACATTATAGTCTATGGGGTCCGTGTGCGTTTATTGCTTACTGCTTGCCAATGTGTTCGGTATTCCGTATCGGGGATCCCCAAGCAGACTCCCCGAATGGAATACCGAACGCAGATGTGAACCGGGCCTTATGGCTTCCTGCAGAGATGTCTAGCAATCAGTTGGAAATGGAGGAGGAGCCCAGCAGCGCCCCTACAGAGGAAATAAAGCATTACACTGTGCCCAATAAAATCATTAGGCTGTTAATATAACGCCTGGTCCTCCACAGGCGATCTCTAGCTTATAGATGGTGTTGGTGAACACTAAAGCAACCATTTTAAATACATCCTAGCAAATCCTTATTTACTTTTTCCTAATAGTTTCCCTGAGACCTTTCCTTGTTTGTGTCCGAACCCTGATTTATCTGTGGCACTGGCCCTTTCCATAAGCTCATATTGCCTCTTTTCCATTACCAACTCTACCTTCTCATCTGCTGCAGTCTCTTAACCTGGTATATTCTCTATTTGGATTTTACCTGGTTGTCTGTTTTCCTTTCTATGTCCCTTATTTGTGTCTGGCCTTCTTTTGTGACCTATTTTGTATTCCATTTGGAAAACGTTAATAAAACCTGATTACACATAAACATATTTGAGCAAAGTTAAAGAAAACGGATTCAACGGATTCCAGTGAAAGTTCAGCACATGCTGAAAAACAAGCTGTGGTTATTTCTTTCCCCTGAAAACAATCGTGGCATTTTTTGGAGGAGAATTTGAGGCACAAATTGATTCAAAATCAACTCCAAAAATGCAGTGTAAACTTAGCCAAGAACAATTGTTTGCTCTGCAACAAACGCTCCCTGCTGAGTGTACAGCAGGGTTCAGCGCACACTCAGCTCTGCTTCATCTCCGGCACGGCCAGCACTGCTACATCTCGGCATAGGAATGCATTGACCAGCGTTGATTGGCCGAATGCCATACAGAGTACAGCATTCGGCCAATCAACGCTGGTTCTGCTGGAGGAAGCGGAGTCTAAGATTGGTCCACAGCAGTCTCCATTCTGGTCCGATCTTAGACTCCGCCTCCTCACAGACGAGCCTCCGGCAGAACCAGCGTTGATTGGCCGAATGCTGTACTTTGTATGGCATTCGGCCAATCAACGCTGGTCAATGCATTCCTATGGGAAAAAGTCAGCTCCCGCATATCACAAGCTGACAGGGATCCCGACGAGATAGAGCCCCAAAGAGCTGGGTGAGTAACATTCCCACCTAAATAAAGGTAATCCCTAGCTAACCCTGCCTGTACATCTATCCCTGTCTCACAGTCACATAGTTCACAGTCTCATATGAACCGGATATTAAATCCACCATTCGTATAAATTGGAGGTCACCTGAATTAGCCAGCCAATTACTTTTTCCAATTTTTTTTCACTGCCTCCGTTGTCGTAGTTCCTGTCCCACCTCCCCTGCGCAGTTATTGTGGAAAAAAAGCGCCAGGGAAGGTGGGAGGGGAATCAAATTTTTAGTGACTTTGCCACCTGGTTTTCAACTCAAATCGAACATCTCGAACAGCCTGATATCTGATCGAACATGTACTCGATCGAACGCTGTTCGTTCATCTCTAATAATAGACGTATAATGCAGAAATCAGAAGGTGATATATGGCAGGGGTCTGATTACAGAAGCCATTGTCTCTATTGAGGTTTGTGAGCTTGAGTCGTCTTTCTCTGATCCCCAATCAGCCCTCCTTCCAATAGAATTGTTTGGTGCCAGGAGACTTGGGAAAGCTCTAAGGCCTGCCATAGTGAGATTCCTTAGAGAGAGACTGATCTATTAATGTGCTGTCCTTATGATGGGTTATCATTTGAAGATTAGCAGCGGTCCAACACCGACACCCGTTATCCCACATGTTGGAATCAGTCTCATCGAACACTGCAGCCTCTTCAAACAGCTGATCAGCGGGGTTCAAAGGATAGGTCATCAATTAATAAACCTGCAAAACCATTTTAAGTCTTGCCAGAAAAAGACACTGCAAGTGTAGAACAAAAAAAGAAAATAAAAGTTTCAAAAAAAGTTTTTTTTAAAAAATGTAAACCAACCCTTTGCCTATTTTGCACATTAATTAAAACAAAAAGATATAAATAATATTTCCACATTTTTTTTATCTCTAGATGACTAGTTGAGCATGGGATGCAATTTATTTTCACTTGCGACAATCATCACTACTAAGGAACCATGTACTCATCTGACATAGGTGGGCTAGGTTGCAGTGTTTGCAGTATTACGGGGCAGTTTTCCTACCCTTAGGGAGAAGTATCTGTATGTCTCTCATTCTATGTATTCACGGTTATCCTTTAATGTAACTAAGTATCTCTTTATTCCTATAGTTCATTATATCATCCCCATCATATTTATTTCTGTAGTTTCTTGCTGTTTGTGCCTCTCTTCCGCTGTTTTGGTATATGCCCTCGGGATCTTGTTAGATATAACTTATCTATTTAGTGAGCATTGACTTGTGATTTTCGTTAACTACGTATTCTCAATAAAAGTTCTAATTTTGTCTTGTGTGCAGGATTTAGCTCAGTGGTGACTTTTCCGGCTACCTGATTAAACCTCGTGTCTGAGAACATTTCGTTTCTAGGAAAAGATAATTATGGATGATCTGTCATGTGATACGGAAAGAGACAAGAACCTTTTATTTGAAAACAGGTCTACTTTCTTATGTACAATAGTATGTTCTGTTATTGGCTTGATAGAACCTATTACATGGAAACCCAGCTCCAAGGAGAAAACATTAAAGGGGTTTAGAGAAAATGGTCTTCTTTGTTTTCCAGAAACAATGCTATTCTTGTCCAAGGGCTCTCCTTCATATCGCTGCGCAGTCTGATTTATACCAGGTACAGCCACTTGACAAATCTTGTGCTGTTTCTGGGGAAAAAAAAACGGACCCCTTTTTCTAATCCTGGACCACCGCTTTATACTAATGATAAGAATATTTCTGCCACCACTAGGCAGCGCTCACTGCACACTGACTTATTGCTGAGTATGTTGGGAGCTATAGAAATCCATATGCAGTAAGCGCCCTTTAATAGTAGTTGTAGACTATAAGATACCTAGAAACACAGCAAATTGCAGGGAACGACCACATTTAGAACATATCTAGTTTTCCCTTAGATTATTTCCTTTATATCTTAAGATAGACATGGGTTTATTCCAGCCAGCATTGAAAGCAATGTATATGAAAAACAGAATGGCAACCCTAGAATTTTGGACCAACTTTAGAAATCTTGATTACGTTCCCACCATTGATTCATATGCCATAGGTTTAAGGTAGAGATGGACGAACCTGCCAGGATTAGTTTTGTTTTGGATTCAGGTGGCTCAGTTCCCAGAGAGTTATAAAACATAGTATAGAATATTTTTAGGGCTCCTATGAACCTGTCTATACAAGTTCTAGCTCTCTAAGGCTGGGTTCACACTGGCATCGGTGTCTGACAGCTAGTGTCTGATGCTAATGTCCATGCAAGATTTTAGCAACAGACGTTAGCTGTGTCCATTTACACTTTCCATTATTTTAAATGGGATATTATGTTGTGTCCTTTAGTGTCCGTGTGTGTCCTTAAGTGTCTGTTTACAACCATGTCCGATAATTGAAGCAGACAGCAAAATCCTACATGTAGGATTTTGCTGTCTGCTTGAAAAACCGGACATGGTTGTAAACGGACACTTAAGGACATACACGGACACTAAAGGACACAACATAATATCCCATTTAAAATAATGGAAAGTGTAAACGGACACAGCTAGTGTCCGTTGCTAAAATCTTGCGTGGGCATTAGCTACGGACACTAGCTGTCGGACACCGACACCAGTGTGAACCCAGCCTAAGGCAAATACAGCCGAGTTATGTCAATGTGAAAGTGACATCATTATACTGTGGATTCTCTTTAAAACCCAGATTAAAACCCCATCTCTATTGGGAGGCTTTTTTTGGAGGCTGATTTTGAGGTGGATTCAGCGTCAAAATCAGCACCAAAAATCTCTGTGTGCACTGACCCTTAGTTCCCCCATGTCCTCCTTTGTGAAACACACACCATTGAAACCTTGTACATGGCCCGCACATAGGACACTCATTGACAAAAAAAATAACACACCCATAAAGAAACGTCAGATTGCTTAACCGTGCGTATTGGGTCCAAAAAGGAAAATCATTTTATGATGGAAAAAGGTTTTACACAACGTGAAGTCTTTGCACTTGATGCTTCCCATGGGAGTATAGGGACAGGTGGTTCCTGTTACTTATATTCCGTAGATCCAAGGCCCCTGAAGATATATCTCTGTGGCACTGTCACAATGCATAAATGTACTGCAAGAGATAAACAAACAGATATCAGGGTAACATGCTAGAATAAGTTTCCACTAAAGTTCATTGCAAGTCCATGGTTTTTGTCAGCTTGAGCTGCGTCTTTGCACGGGTCAGTGAACCTTGTGCATGTTTCCTGATGTCCCTGGTTTGACACATAGAGCCCGTATGTTTTCTCCTTCCTATGGCGGGTGTCACAGCTCATTTATTTCCTCCACTGTCATCACAGCTGTTGCTTTTTCGCAGTTTCTCAAGTCCAGTTTTAAAGCTGACACTTCGGCGGGCTCGGCAGTGTGAGTTCTGCTGCAAATGATTAAAGTTCACTTGGTTTTACTAAGACTTTGCCATCTGGGCACAACTCTATGGTCTAGCTGATAGGGAAAAAAGAAGTGATAATACATTTTTCAATATGTGTTTGTAGATTTGTACATTTATAAGCCAGTTATATATCACTGACGGTAAAGCTGCAAATAATAAATTTCTTTGTAGAAGTTTTACTTTGTTGCAAGACGGAGAGAAATTTATCATTGAAAAGTGTGAGAATTAACCCGTAACTGCCAATCAGATTACAGCTCTTATATTTCAGGAGCCCATTGGAAAATCAAGGCCCCAATCTGATTGGTTGGCAACTCCTTGACTTTTCTATTGCATTAGTCTTGCTATGGCGTCAGTAATCCAAAGCACTGACTCCGACTCTTATTTTCTAGAGCCAGACTCTGAATCCAACTCCTTTATAAATGGCTAACCGCCATGATCAGTCAGAAGCAGTAAAGATTCTCTAAATCACTAAAACGGTAGTAAATGAATTCCTTTGAAAGACAATATCGACCCGTCTCTAACCTCCCCTTCATCTCTAAACGCTTGGAACGCCTGGTCTATTCTTGTTTAATCCACTAATCTCTCTGCTAACTCTCTTCTTGTTCCCTTACAATATGTCTTCCGCGCTCTGCATTCTACTGAAACGGCCCTCACAAATGTCTCCAATGATCTCCTAATGGCTAAATCCAACGGTGACTTCTCTCTTCTTATTCTTCTGGACTATCTGCAGCTTTTGACACTGTTGACCATCATCTCCTCCTCACTATGCTCCGCCCAGTCGGCCTCATGGACACTGCGCTCTCCTGTTTCTCCTCTTATCTCTCAGACCGCACTTTCAGTGTATCATTTGCGGGCTCTGTTTCCTCCCCGCTTTCCCTTGCTGTTGGGGTTCCTCAGGGATCGGTCACGCTATAAGCAACCTTCCTTAGTGCTTTAAGACCGTAGTAATATGCTACCAAGTCCCAGTATCTCCTTAAAGGACCTAGTAGGAAATTGCCCGAGCTGCTCTCATATCTGGCTCACTTGCGGCATGAACCACAACCATGAGTCTTCCTAAGGTAAGTATTAGCTGCCTAGATAATGAAGCTGCAATCATAGCGATAAATCTACGGAACATCTGACGCGTTTCCTCACTCCCTAAAAGAAGTAATTCATCAGAGGTGTATGATTATCAATTGCTACTAGCTTTTCTAGATAGTCTCATTTTCTGTCAGAGAGCCTAGTCATTTCCCCGCTCCCCCCTTGGCATGAATCGTTCGTGCGGGCAGTGCGTGGCAAGCACACGGACTCCATTACAGTCTATGGGGCCCGTGCACTTGAACTGCTTAGCGCTTGCAGTTGCGCTTGTGTTCCGTCCATAGGAGTCCTCATGCGGACCCTTACGGACGGAACACATCAGCATGTGTGAATCGGGCATTATTCTGCTAATCTATATATGCTCTTATTTGCACTTTTTAAGGCCAGGTCCCACATTGCAAAAAACACCGCGTTTTACAGTATCTGCAAAGTGGATTCAGATTCTGAATAATACCGTCCACACACTGAAGAAAAAAAATTTCCAGCACAAAGCCACAATTTCAAAAAAATGCTTTTGTTTTATAAAGTCGCAACATGCCAATTATAGCTACGGAAATGCTGGCGTTTTCTGTATAGGTCCAATTGGGGCAGAAAGTCCGCGGAAGAAAAAGCTACAGAAAAAAATGCAATGCTTTTACGCCACAGTCTTTTATGAAGGGTTTTTTATTGCAGTGACTTGCTTCATACCTAAGGCCCCACATGGCGTAAAAGTCGTGTTTTGTCTATGTTTTACAGTTACAGCAAAGTGTATCGCTGGAAACCTCTGCAAACTTTCTTTGCAAAGCGCTGCAGGAAGACCTGTGATGCGTTGCTGCCCCGGCATTTCCCGTTGCACTTTATTGTTGTAGGACGCCACATGGGGCCCTGGCCTAAAAGAGTTTTGGGCTCTTATTCATTACATGCTGTAATACGTTTTATAGGACTTACACCAGACGTCATACGATTTCTTGTATTTTGTTTTTAAGGTTTGGACTGTGTAGATATCTATAATTCGGTTGAGTTTTACATTATGCAAAATATAATCTGACATTTTATAATTGTTGTTGTAATTGTAAGTGGTTTATATGCAATCCATTACTGTCATAGATGTGCTTTCTGCTGCTGACAATACATGTAAGAACAATTTTATCCTTATGAGAATTTCTATAGAAAATATCTAATTGTTCTTAATAGCGAGATGGCGCAGAGCTCCTAAAAATATGAAAGGTCCCTAAAACAAAATGATTTTTTGACAAGTGACTTACAGTCCTATCAACATCAATTAAATAATGCTCATTATATCAATCTTGCTTCTTGATACATGTTACAGCAGTTACAAGAGCCATTAATACTTCTATGGGAGACAGAAATGTTGTGATTAAAAAGTTGTGTTGTAGAAGCATGGCGTAACTTCTTATAACATTATTCAGCTCGGGTGCCTTTTATTTACTGCAATGTAAATGGAGCACCATTGGATATATTATTTATATTTATGTATATGTTTATGCGGACTTTCTGCTTCCATTATACCTATAGGGAAACCGCCAGCGTTTTCGTAGGTATAAATGACATGCTACAATTTCCAAAATCGCAATGGTTTTAGAAATTGTAGTGTGTTCGCAGTTTGGTATTTTCCTGTACTGTGAGGGTGGGATTCGATTGAATCCCATCCATGTTGCTGTGACTGTAAAATGCCACTTTTTTTTACGCAGCATTTCCGTAATCTCGGGTCTTGGCCTAAAAGGAACTTGTTAATTAGTGTGATTTTCCCATTAACAACACTTTACCCCTGTTCTCCTATAGGGATAATGGTCTGATCAGACCACATGAGTGCTGAGGGGCCCCGAGTCCCCTGCATTAATGGAATGATAGTAAGGGTGTTTTCACACCAGCGCCTGGTCTCCACTAAAGGCAACCGGTGGGTTTCCGTCTCTGCCCTGAGAAACTGGACAGGGGACGGAAGCATGACTGTCTGTTTTCAAACCTATTCACTTGAATGGGTTTTCAAAATGACCGCCTGTGTGTGTCTTCTGCCTCTCCTTGGTGAAACCTGGCTTTTAAGCCGAATACAAAGGTGGACATGCAGGACTTTGTGTCTGGTTAAAAAAAAAACGGTTTCGCTGCGGAGAGGCAGAAGACGCTCACAGGCAGTCACTGCAAACTCATTCAAGTGAATGGGTTTGAAAACTGACCGCTGGGTTTCTGTCCCCTGTACAGTTTCTCAGGGCAGAAGACGGAAACCCACGGGATTTGCTAAAGCGGAGACCAGACACAGGTGTGAACCCGCCCTAACCATGCACTCTGTATGCCACCATATGGTGTAGTCATATGCCATCATATGGTGTATTATTCCCAGTCATATAATTTGGTGACTAATAATTATTTTTTCTACAGATTTAAACAAAATCCATGAGAAAAAAATATCTCTTAGTGACTCTGTGTAGAATAAGATGTAAAATCTACAGCACAGACTATGGGCAAAAAGGACCAACTTCCAGTGTCGAGTAGCCAATCCACAATTATAGAAGGTATCGCAGCAATTCTGATATTAAAAATGGATACCCATGTAAACTATCAAATAATAAAACCAATATACATGTAGAATTATCTACCGCATGAACAACCAGTCAATTTCATGTAACATGCAATCACCTAGATAAATTCATTCTTAAATTAGGACAAGATGTAAAAGGTATATAAATATATCTGAGTGTGCAAGTATAGATTTACCTATAAGCTAAGCAAACAATCATGTAACATATGATATGCAACAGCCTAGATGAACCCACGATCAATCAGGGTAGAATATACATAGGTATTCAAAGAATTGCACCCCCAATTCCAATAAAAAGACCAAACTGATATTGGAATAATAATAATAATGAATGGTTTGATCTCACCAAAAGTGGGGTCATCACATCAGGGTGTAAGCAATGGGACCATCCATCCTTGTATCAAGTGAAGCTTCCCCAAAAAACTCAGTCAACATGTGACTCTGATAACAATAACTCAATTCTCACCCTACACGTTTTGTCACCAGTTTACTGTGATTCATGAGGGGATGATCCAAAGAAGGCAATCCAATAGAGATATAACTACTTCATATCTTGGAAAACTACTAAACTGCTCTGTCAGTGGTCCAAATGGTCGAAGAAGGGCTAAAGTAAGATGTATAATATTGTAAAGTCTAAGTCTTAATTGTTCAATACCGCGTTTCCCCGAAAATAAAACAGTGTCTTATATTAAATTTTGGTCCTAAGGATATGCTATGTCTTATTTTCAGGGGATGTCTTATTTTATTTTTGTGTGCTGCTGCCACCACTGCGCTACACTGAGATGTGCTTGCTGCGCAAAGACTGTAGGAAGAAAAACATTGCAGCTGGCTGACGCTGTGTGCGGTGCTCTGTGTGTATAGGAAAGCCGGCTGCTGCCTCTGCTGTGATACCGTACGTTGTATCCACTTTTCCTGCTGCTGTGGGATGAGCTGGGAGAGTGGATTCCCCGCCGCATACGATGCTTAGTGTATGCACAGCGGGCATCTCTCAGCTCATCCTACCCGTACAGCAGCAGGTACAGTGGAGACAACGTATTGCAGCAGCGTCAGCAGCCGGTATACCTGAGCACACGGAACATCACACACAGTATTCAGCCGGCTGCAGTGTTTTTCTTCATACAATCTTTGTACAGAAAAATTATTATTAGTGGGGGATGTCTTACTTTTGGGAAGGTGCCTTATGTTAGGCAATTCAACAAAACCTCTACTATGTCTTACTTTCGGGGATGACTTATTTTCGGGGAAACAGGGTAGGTACTATGTTACAGGGCAGTGGTTACCAAATACGTGGTAGTTGGGCATTAAGGACCTGTATTCCATAGATCAAGAATCCAGTCTATCAGTCATCTATTGTTCTATACAAAAATAAGAGGCTCCCAATGGAATATTGGGTGGGCAATATGATTGCATTCTGTGGGATGCCACGTAGCTTCAGAATATTATCAGTATTATTAGGTTGTACAAAGAAATATATAACATTTTCCATAGAATCCAATAACACAGCTGAAGAAAACAAAATACTCTCCAAAAATTCTACCGTAATTACTAAAGTTGACTCCGTCAGCTCAGAGCCCAGCAAAGTTCTCCAGCATTTCTTTACAAGAAACACAAAGGTCTTTTGATGGCAGCGTCTGACAGTGCCACTCTGTAACATAATACAGAGACTTCCAATGCCAAGATTAGTAGTGACAAGAACATACCATCTATATCACTAAGGACAATGCTATATTCTTTCCCGACAAGGCAGGGGTTTTGAAGAGGGACAAATATCCAGCATGAGAAACAGTAAATAAGATATTGAGGAATTATAAAGCAGAGATTCTAGTTGTTTCAGTCTTCCGCCTTCAGCATTTGTGTGGTTTACGTGCTCAGAGAGCTACCACTGTGCTGTATTTGTAATTATGTGAAGTGTTTGCAGCTTAGCAGCGGTCGTCTGATTCCTGCCAGGTATAACTGGGAACTGCAACAGCTTAACTGATAAAAATAATAAGCATTTTGTACCCTTCACAAACTCCACATATAACATTCTCAGTTTTCAGCTGACAATAGTTCAATAACAAAAAAAAAAACACAAATATGGATCCAGTGTCAAGAGATAAACATCCTGCAAAATGTACAGACAAAACCCAATAAATTCAATTACAATCCGCCATTGTGCATGGAAATGAAAGCGGTGGATTTTAATGACTAGTTTTTGTAGGACTCATATTGTATAGGGTTTAGTTTATTAAAATAGTGAATACAACCATAAATGTAAATGCCAGCCATAGAAATGTGTTTAATTGAGGTAATCCTTAGATGCAATGATCGTCCACTCATCCAATTATGGTAAGTGGTCATAGCCATAATCATGTCTATAGTGCAGCCCTGGGGGAATCTAGCTGAGATATAGAATTTAACATGTAACAATTTCTAGAAAAAATGTATGTAAATTTGCTCCCATAAAAGAGCCTTGAAACGTGAAAAGGAATATTAGACACCTATCTATAGATAACTATGCTGGGGATCTTACCCATTGCTTGGATAAAGCAGATCACTAGTACTGATTCTCATTGAAGAGATACTGCTTATGTATGGAGTGTTAAAGGTATAGCTCCATGGGAAAAAATACATAGATTAAGGCTAAGGCCCCACGGGACGTTCCGCAGCTCCAAAGCGCTGCGGGAAAAACCGCAGAGGGAATACGTCGCGGTTCTTCCCGTAGCTTTTTTAACATGAGTTGGTTCTCCATCTATACACTCCTCTTGCTTCTACTCCTTGTTCCCATTGCATAATGATCTTCACTTAGATCCATGGTACCCTGCCAGCCACTGGTGAGGAGCGAAATAAAATCTGCCTCAAGGTTTTATGTCATTTTTGTATACCGTATATGACTCAATAATCTACATTTATCAAAGCGACATAAATGTAGCTACTAAGGAAGTTAAAGTCAGGTTACTGATGTTTTATGACTGCGATGGCCTTCTTTGGTAAATCTATAATAACATACATCACTGCCATTCACTTTCACTAAGATGACATCACTTTTTGTACTCCAAGGTCTGTGCGGGGGTCGAGATGTAACTGCCCTTTCATCTGTAACCTCTTCATAACTGTATCTAGATCCTAGCCAAGCAATAAATGACTGACAGCCGTGTTTCACTGCACATTTTCAATATAAAGTGCCTGGTGCAAATAGCTCTGATATCTACTGTACATCCTATCCTACTAATATTATAAATGTGAAAGTTTGTGTTTGTTCCTCAATCACGCAAAAATGGCTGAACGGATTTGAATGAGATTTGGCACATAGATAGTTTGTAACCTCGATTAACACATAGGCTACTTTTTATCCCAGTAAATGACATGGCTTCACGACTGTTATGAATTTATGTTCACATACTATATTACACTGCTCCTGCAGCAGCTTATCTCAGCCAGGTCTGTTATCTCTCTGTGTAAACACACACTAACCCTCAGTCTACACACATTTGCATATTATCCGATCAGCTCCAGGAGTGCAGACAAAGTGACATGGGCGAACATCTTCAACTAAATTGGCAGTTTGTCAATTTTAAACATGCCTGGAAAAAGAGAATCTAATTTGTTGAAAACAACGAGAGCTATGAAGGTAACAAGAAGTCACAAACTTCTCCTCAAGTGGAGCTGAGGGGGAGATCATCGACTCATCAACAACACATGCATTATATGGCATCACAGCGAGCTGCTGAGATGCCGGAACAATTACAGGCATGGTGCAAAGAACAACTTCAGTGCCAGGCCAACTTGAGAGCTGTCGAAACGCCAGAGCAGGTGGATCATCAATGCAAACAACACGCTCATTATATGGCTTCCCTGCGAGTTGCTGAGATGCAGCAACACTCACGGGCACAGCGTGAGAAACAAGTTCAGCGGCAGGCCAGCTTGAGAGTTGCCGAAACACTGGAGCATGCGGATCATCAACGCCAACAACACACTCATTATATGGCTTCCCAGCGAGCTATCCCAGGCACAGTGCGAGGAATGCGTTCAATGACAGGCCAGCTTGACAGCTGTCGAAACGCAGGAGCAGGTGGATCAACAACACCAACAACACGCTCATTATATGGTGTCCCAGCGAGCTGCTGAGATGCCGGAACAATCACAGGCACGGTGTGAAGAACAAGCTCAGCAGAAGGACAGCTTAAGAGCTGCCAAAACGCGGGAGCAGGCAAACCATTGACGGCAGCAATTTGCTGAATATAGGCGGATCATCCACTTCAACAACCCGCAGACGAAGTTGCAGGCAGAGGCTAGTGGTTAATAAATCCAGGCTGCTGCAAACAGATAGCAATCAGTTCTGCAGGAAAATACACCAAATAGGAATAGATAAATGTGGACATCTACTTCCAGCTGTCCAACAAAAGTTATAGCTGACTATGAGTTTGGTACAATCTGTCACTGTCATAGAACAATTACACCACAAGGAAGCCCATGAAAAAGCTAGTATCCTGCCCTGTCTGGCCACAGGTTGTTCAGTGTGTCCACCATTGACACCAGGGGAGGGATGTAGCCGGTTCACCCCGACTTTGCTTATCCAAGTGTTAAAAATAAAGGCAGATGTCAGAATTGGACACATGAGCATATTAGGCCTAGCTGTGGACAGAGAGAGGTAAGTCTGAATACATTACTCACCTCTCCACTTCCTGTCCCCTCCTGTTATATCCTGCTGTAGGTCGGACATGACATGTTACAGGGCTTTCTTAAACCGTAGGTTTAGAAACTGTATAAATCCTGTATATGACTAAATGTAAAAAAAAACAAGAAATACACTCCCTTTTACTGCATATGCTAAAAATGACAAAATGATATGAGCAGCCTGCACCGGTCTATGAGCAATTCATAAAAGTCCTGGCCTTGTCAATGCAGAGCTAATTATCATGGCCTGGAGTAGGAAACTGCTCAATGTGAATGCATTTCGATTTCAGGCTTTTCCAATAGCATTGTCTATGCATTAACCTTGTGAGTCATAAGCCAGATATTTATTAAACTGACAGTGATCCTATGTCTTATGCATGAAATTCATTGTAGACTCTCTGTATAGATTCAGTGTTCAGCCTGCAGGTGGCAGCATTGGTAAGGTAGGTGACATTGCTATGTAGAAAGAGCAGTCCTAGTAATTAGAGATGAGCGAGTACTGTTCGGATCAGCCGATCCGAACAGCACGCACGCATTGAAATGAATGGATGCACCTGGTACTTCCACTTTGACGGTGGCCGGCCGCTTAACCCCCCGCGTGCCAGCTACGTCCATTCATTTCTATGCGAGCGTGCTGTTCGGATCGGCTGATCCGAACAGTACTCGTTCATCTCTACTAGTAATCAAATGAGACAGATATTAAAACCCATATCTATAGGCGCAATTGGGCCAATTTTTCACTAGATATATGTTAGTAATAGAGATTACACTGGTAAAACTTAAACTATGAATTAAACTATTATAATTATTATTATTTTTTAAAGAATTCCCCAATGTATCCATATTACATATACATCTATATATCACGTGCCTTATATCAAAGCAATATTAAGCATATCTCAGTAAGTCCAGATGCATTTTACAGTGCACTCCCCCCCCCCCCCCCATAGAGACTCCCCCATAAATGACAGAAAGGAGAACATCTATGAAGGCAAAACTATAATTTTGTAGTATATTAATAAAACTGCAAATAAAATAGAGCCATACTATAGAAAAGTGGACGAACACTCTTCAATACACTTTATTATGGCGATGGAGCTCCACCTAATTTTTTTTTTTTACCTACTAATAAGGTTACTGGTTATTTCAGTGTGTTTCTAAAGATGGAGATGTAATGCTGCCCTAAAGCCCAGGTATGCCAGGGCGATGGCTCCGATTTGGATGTGGTAGGGTGTCTTGAGGCTCCCTGATCCATGTTTGTGCATATACTATTGCTAAGCATTGTCATTTCCAGTTTAATACAGTACAGATACATTGAGAAACGACCATAGGAGCTTAAAATGAGGAGAAGGGAATCATATCAGTGGCCACTCACATGTTATGCATATAGCCATAAGGAGGCTTTATGTCAGCGCCTCCCTGTACATGGGGATAACCTGGAGACTGCTGTTTTTGGTGGTACTATGTATGGGGCCAATTTTAATTGACACTTTGTATAGGGCATTCTCTAGAAAGCATTGTCATGAGGGCATTCTTGTGTAGGAACAACGTATTTTGGAGTCTCTCATTGATAAGCACCGTGTAAATTAGGATTATTAGTTTTGCAGTGTGTGGGCGGCATTATTTCTAATCATTTATTTAGTAGGCAGATTTATACGGTAGGGGCACTATAGCTGGCAATGTAATGATTTACTGTTGTATGTATAACATTTGTGTCTATGTGCTACCTAAAAGCTGTAGATTGGGGGTGCAGACATATGTAGCCTCTTGTGTTGTCTTGTGTGGTATAATTTAGTTGCAACGTGGTACTATTATTCAGTTGCAGTTTGGTAGAATTATTTGGTCACTATATGGCAGTATTATTCCATCACTATATAGTAGTTGTTAGGGCAATTTTTGTTAGTATCATTCATGATGGATGTAATTTGGTCACCTCGTGGTGATGTTATTTGGTCACTCTATGGTAGTAGTATTTAGTTACTGTATGATAGTATTAGAAACATTATACTGATAGACTCAAGCATCTGTGTACATGGTAAGATTATTTGGGGATGAGAATAAGGCATTTTTATATACAAATAAAGATGAAAAATAAAAGAACCTATTACCAGCATAGCTACAGTGTTTCCCCGAAAATGAGACAGTGTCTTATATTAAATTCTCTTCCGAAATATATGACCTGTCTTATTTTCGAGGGATGTCTTATGCTGCGGCTGGAGCGGGGAACCATCAGCAGTCATGTCGGCGCTTCCTTAGCGGAGCGCCGGTATGACTGCCAGTTGTAGGTGGTCCAGGAGGTGAAGGGGGGGATGTCTTATTTTCGGTGAAACACAGTATGGAGTTGGCAGGCTAAACCATTGACTGTGACTCCCCTCCGACTAATCCTGCTCTTGTACAAGTTCAAGAGGGACCTGAGTGCTTTTCTTGAATGTAAGAATGGCATAGGCTATAGAAATTTTTACATCAGGATGTTGATCCAGGGACTATTATTATTTATTTTTAGAGCACCAGTAATTCTCTAGCGCTGGACTTATTCCATTTTCCATATTTGGAGATGGGCAGGAATTTTTTCCCTTGATGGGACAATTGCCATCAGTCTTGAGAGTTTTATTTTGCCTACCTCTGATTAACTTGGTAGGTTTATTGGTTGGACTTGATGGATTTGTGTCCTTATCCAACCTTATTTACTATGTTCTTGTTATCCAACCCAATGTACAGGGCAGTGACATCTATTAGCCTTGGAAACATACTGCTAACATTGCACATATGAGCCATTCCATACATAGGATCTAATAGGTTAGGGCTCGTTCACATCTGCGTTGATATTCCGTCTGGGGAAGTCCGCATGGGGACCTTCCCCCGAATGGAATACCGAACGCAACTGCAAGCAGTGTGCCAGTGAAACAACACGGACCCCATAGACTATAATGGGGTCCGTGTGCTTGCCGCGTGCTGCCCACATGAATCATGTGGACAGGAAAGTAGATTGTGAACTTCTTTCTTGTCCGCATGATCCCTGCGGAGATCCTATTATAGTCTATGGGGTCCGTGTGCTTTCACTAGCATACCGCTTGCAGTTGCGTTCGGTATTCCATTCGGGGGGTCCCCATGCGGACTCCCCTGGACGGAATATCAACACAGATGTGAATGTGGCCTTACTTGTCATCTTCAGTAGAGGTTGTGCTCTACTGAATCTCATGGACACTGTTATGGCAGGTCCACGGCATTGAGTTAGAAGCCAAGACAACTGAAAAGGAGCCAGTATAACGCTATTGAAAGTTGTTAAAATAAGGCAAAGGTGAGAGCCATTACACAGTGAATATGGCTGAGGAATTAGTCAAACAATCCCATTACGAGGCTTTTAATAGACACTTTGCAGTAGTTCTGCACAAGCAAGAATAGCAAATTGTATACTTTTAACATTTTTATGTTTGAAAAGTGGAAAGACAAATATAGATAGGCACAGAAAAAATAAATACAGTAATATGTAGTTGTGCTCAGTAATAACTGTTATTAAGGACAGTGCTGTAACCTTGTGCCCATAAAAGCTCAGGCACACGTGTGTTGGTTCTATTTCTACATGGTCATATTTTATTGGAAGAAACCTCACTTTGCCTTGCACATTTCTCTCTTCTTATAAATGTCATATGGCATCAATATATAGACCCTGCATAAAAAAGTATATACAAAATATTTTATATTCCAAATAAGTGTTTAATATTGTAATATTTAATGTTTGTGCCCCTCAAAATACTCAAAGTAACTGACAGAGCTGCTCATTTGGTCCCCAAAACTGTCCTTCTTATGCAACAGCATTGCCTCGCACTATAAAAAAAATTATACGGGGTGTTACAAGTCAAGGGGGAGTCGGCTGCAAAAGTCAAGCTCTCCACACCCCTAACCTACATGCAACTCATACATGCAATGTAATGCATAAACTTCTGCCACAAGGGCTGTAAACCATGGTGTACTTGTCCCAGACTCCAATGCATTTGCAGTGTGTCTCCACATAGTTGGTTCTCCTGCTGCTGCTGACATAGACCCAACACCACACTGCTCCTGGATTTGTTTGCTGTTTCAATATTAGAGATAGCAGCTGGGTTAAGGGAATATTGTACACTACAAATCAGAGTGTAAATAGGAGAGAAACAGTGAGGGAGAGCAAATCACACAAGATGTAGATAAAGAGAGAAGGACACATAAGGCAGTCTGAATGGGAAGGTGGTGAATCACATAGGCTGTGTACAGGGTCGGACTGGCCCGCCGGAGCACCGGGGGATCCCCCGGTGGGCCCCCGGGCCCCGACTATACTACTAATCATTTTAGCATAGGCAGGGGACCGATCGGGCCCCTAACCACCCCATTGATGATCGGGCCCCTGCCTATGCTAAAATGATTTAAATCGGGCCCCTGCCCATGTCAGAGGAGGATTAGGGGAGGCGCTTAGGGCGCCTCCCCTAATCCTAAGAACCAGCGCAAGGAGAGCTACCGATCTCCTTGCGCTTGTTCAGACATCTACGTATCAGCGTAGGCGGCGTCATCACGCCGCCTACGCTGATACACAGACGTCTGAGAGAAGAGGATGCGGCAGCAGCAGCGCGCGGTCGAACGGTAAGTATAATAACTTTTTTTTAGTTTTATAATAGGCCGCTGCCTGCTGGAGTATCTACCAGCAGGCAGCGGCCTATTTACCAACCCGGACCTGCTCACTGCCGCCCCCGCTTCCCCTTGTACTTTAGGCCGCGGCGGGCGATAGTGAATAGGCCCGGACCAGGCCGCGATCTCACTGCCGCTAATATTATACTCAGGGGTCTTTTCAGACCCCCGAGTATAACAATCGGGGCCCCAGGGGAGGTGAGAGAACATAATAAACAGTGTTACTCACCTCTCCGGGATCCGGTGTTACTCCTAGCTGGCTTCGGGGCTATATGGTAATGCCCAGACGTCATGTGGTCTGGAATATTACCATATAGGCCCGAAGCCTGTTCTAGCAGTAACATATAGGCCCGAAGCCTGTGGTAGTAGTAATAACCTGTTACTGCGAGCACAGGCTTTGGGCCTGTATGGTAACAGGCTGTTACTGCTACCACAGGCTTTAGGCCTATATGTTACTGCTAGTACAGGCTTTGGGCCTATATGGTAATATCCCAGAGCACGTGACGTCTGACACATTACCATATAGGCCCAAAGCCTGCTAGGAGTAAAATCGGATCCCGGCGAGGTGAGTAACACGGTTTATTATGTTCTCTCACCTCCCTTGGGGCTCCGATTATTATACTCAGGGTCTGAAAAGACCCCCGAGTATAATAATAGTTCATGGGTGTGCAACTGTGGGGCATAATAGAGCTTGAAAGGTCCACTGTGGCCCCTGTAACCTCTATTATGCCCTACAGTGGCCCCCCTGCAACCTCTATTATGCCCCACAGTCTATTGTGCCACTGTGGGGCATAATATAGGCTGCAGGGGTTGCTGTGATATATATATATATATATATATATATATATATATATATATATATATATGGGTTGGATGTGAGGAGTCAAAGATGTCTTGTGTTTCAAACTTTACAGAGTCAAGTCACAGCTGGAAGAAGTGGTCATGGCGGTCCAAAGGGAAGAGACGGGAAATGTGGGAAGACGTCTCCTGTGAGTATTACTGCACAAAATATTACTGCATTGTATTTATTGTAATGTTGTGATTTATTGTAATGGTACTGCTAGCACCCCCAATCCCCCTGCTGTCTGAGGTGGACAATTGAAAGATGCCCCCAAATCTTTCAATTACTACAACTCCCAGCAGCTCCAGATGCCCTGGAACTGTTGAGAGTTGTAGTCCACCCACCCCATAGATGATGTCCCACTCTATTGTTATGCTGGTGCCCTTTTCTAGAGCTCCAGCATAACAATATCCAAGTTTCAGAAACGCTGAGGACTTAGGATATGTTCACACATCAGTATGCCATCCGTCCGTTTGATTTCAGTTTGACACTTCAAAACGGACTGATACACATACTGATCTCTACACTGTTTACAATTGCTACTTTTAATCCCCTTATCTGTCCTCTAGGGGTCGGAGAGCGTTTGCTATCAGCATAAAAAAGTGTCAGTATACAATCAGTATGTGCATCAGTCCGTTTTGAAGTGTCAAACTGAATTCAAACGGACGGATGGCATACTGATGTGTGAACATACCCTTATCTGCCTGACAATGCCTGAAAATGGCTGACACCTGGCGGACTTCATTATGTTAATGAGGTCTACCACTGTCTGTGTGTAACCGCCATTTTGATAGTCCACCTCTCCGTCATTCTGGTCCCATTGTGGACCTGTATGACGGAGAGCTTGCCGCTGTTGTGAACCTAGCATAAGGCTATGGCTACACTATAACTTCCATCATGCAACCAAAGATGTGTCGCCCTGTGATTCTTTCACTCATGTTAGTGAATGGAGTCACATTGCAACCTGAGGGACCCAATGCGACTCCATTCACTAATGTGAAAGAGTCCCAAAGGGACACTGCGATCTTTGGTTGCATGAAGGAAGTAGTAGTGTAGCCATAGCTGTTTTGCACACTGTATTGTGCGTGAAAATGCACTTTAAACGTGTATAATGGCAAAAACTGGACGGGCGATATTACATATGGCAGTAGGGTGGGCCCCTGGAAATAATCCCACTGGTGGGCCCTAGGCATCCCAGTCCGACCCTGGCTGTGTATCAGTGTAAAGAGGGAAGAGAGCACAAACAGAAGACTGTGCAGGGAAGGGGGTTATGAAAGGTGTACCATCAGTATCTCCTATACTGTTGGTCTATAGAAAATTCAGTCTACACTACAGTATGCGTAGGCTGTACTTTGGGAAGTCCATAGCTTATAGACACAGCCTATAGTTGAGACAGAATTCCACCTGTGGGGAAATTATCGTATCCCATTAGAACAAGAAGTGTCACAAAGACAATTATAATGGAGATAACATAATACCCAGTACTATAAAGCATAAATGTGAGTTATAAGAATTAGAATCATACAGTAAACACGTTATTAGTACAATGCATAATGGAGTAACACACACAGATACGTAAATGCAAATTAAAGTCTATCTTGGGTGGGACTTGTGGTCACAAGATACAAGCTTCCGACTCCTCACAAATACAGTCCCTTGCAAAAGTATTCAGCCCCTTTGAACTTTTCAACCTTTTGCCACATTTTAGGCTTCAAACATAAAGATATCAAATTTAAATTTTGGGGGGAAGAATCAACAAGTGGGACACAATTGTGAAGTGGAATGAAATTTATTGGATATTTTCAACTTTTTTAACAAATAAAAAACTGAAAAGTGGGGCGTGCACAATTATTCGGCCCCTTGCGTTATAACTTTTTTGCGCCACCGTTTGCTGCAATTACATCTGCAAGTCACTTGGGCTATGTCTCTATCAGTTTTGCACATTGAGAGACTGAAATTCTTGGCCATTCTTACGTGCAAAACAGCTGGAGCTCAGTGAGGTTGGATGGAGAGCGTTTGTGAACAGCAGTTTTCAGCTCTTTCCACAGATTCTCGATTGGATTCACATCTGGACTTTGACTTGTCCATTCTAACACCAGGATATGTTTATTTGTGAACCATTCCATTGTAGATTTTGCTTTATTTTTTGGATCATTGTCTTGTTGGAAGATAAAATTTGTGTCCCAGTCTCAGGTCTTTTGCAGACTCCAACAGGTTTTCTTCCAGAATGGTTCTGTATTTGACTCCATCCATCTTCCCATCAATTTTACCCTTCTTCCCTGTTCCTGCTGAAGAAAAGCAGGCTCAAACCATGATGCTGCCACCACCATGTTTGACAGTGGGGATGGTGTGTTCAGGGTGATGAGCTGTGTTGCTTTTATGCCAAACATCATTTTGCATTGTAGCCAAAAAGTTGGATTTTGGTTTCATCTGACCAGAACACCTTCTTCCACATGTTTGGTTTCTCCCAGGTGGCTTGTGGCAAACTTTAAACAAGACTTTTTATGGATATCTTTGAGAAATGGCTTTCTTCTAGCCACTCTTCCATAAAGGCCAGATTTGTGCAGTTTACGACTGATTGTTGTCCTGTGGACAGACTCTCCCACCTCACCTGTAGATCTCTGCAGTTCATCCAGAGTGATCATGGGCCTCTTGGCTGCTTCTCTGATCAGTCTTCTTGTTTGAGATGAAAGTTTAGATGGACAGCCGGATCTTCGTAGATTTGCAGTGGTCTGATACTCCTTCCATGTCAATATGATTGCTTGCACAGTGCTCCTTGAGATGTTTAAAGCTTGGAAAATCTTTTTGTATCGAAATCCAGCTTTAACCTTCTCCACAGCAGTATCTGGGACCTGCCTGTTGTGTTCCTTGGTCTTCATGATGCTCCCTGTGCTTTAAACAGAACCCTGAGCCTATCACAGAGCAGGTGCATTTATACGGAGACTTGGTTACACACAGGTGGATTCTATTTATCATCATCAGTCATTTAGGACAACATTGGATCATTCAGAGATCCTCACTGAACTGACCAGAGTGAGTTTGCTGCACTGAAAGTAATGGGGCCGAATAATTTTGCACGCCCCACTTTTCAGTTTTTTATTTGTTAAAAAAGTTTAAAATATCCAATAAATTTCGTTCAAATTCAGAATTGTGTCCCACTTGTTGTTGATTCTTCCCCCCAAAAAAATTTCAATTTGATATCTTTATGTTTGAAGCCTGAAATGTGGCAAAAGGTTGAAAAGTTCAAAGGGGCAAATACTTTTGCAAGGCACTGTATATGGATTGATAGCTGGCAATCCTGGCATCTTACAGTCGATATTACATGGAAATATGTTCCAGAAATGATATTTGCTTGTGAATTGTCAGTGGAATCGCTGGCGGAGACTAAAAATACACGCTAAAGAGTTTGCTTGTGAGACTGAAATGTTGCTTAGACATATAATTGAATGCCTTCTCATCTCCTCTTTGAACAATATATTCCTCCACAGAATATCTTTTTAGGTTTTCAATTCCATCTATGTATTATGTCAGGCCTAATAATGTGCTTTACTGTAATACACTGCAGCCCTCGGTGACTATGGAAGGCTGATAATGATATTTGTGCCTGAAACATTTTGACCTCAGGTTCATCTGTCCCAAAGCAAAATCCTGTTTACATCAGTTCTCATTGAGACACCTCGTAGCTTATGTCTGCTTGTATGTGGCGGATCTGTGTCTAGCCTGCAGAGCTGTGATACATGCAGGATTCCTGCCAGAGGTGGCCTTCCGTCTTCACATTAGAATAGCCTCTTGATTGAGTAATGTATTAGCATCCGCATGCTTGCAGGCCAGCCAGATTTCACAATGTGTTCAGCTTCAGTGACACTCTAGAACAAACGTATCCTGAATTGCTTTGATTATTATTTATATTTAACCCCTTCACATCAGTGTTTAAAGATACGGAGATGGAATCGGAAAGACTTCAGTTCCACATAGCGTTTATTCAGACTTTACTGATGGTGGCTCTTTGGTACTTGCGAGCTACAGTGTATTTGCCCATTCCAGATACAGTGAAGGAAATAAGTATTTGATCCCTTGCTGATTTTGTAAGTTTGCCCACTGACAAAGACATGAATAGTCTATAACTTTAATGGTAGGTTCATTTTAACAGAGAGAGAGAATATCAAAAATAAAATCCAGAAAATCACATTGTATAAATTTTATAAACCGATTTGCATTTTGCATAGAGAAATAAGTATTTGATCTCTCTGGCAAACAAGACTTAATACATGGGGGCAAAACCCTTGTTGGCGCGCACAGCAGTCAGACGTTTTTTGTAGTTGATAATGAGGTTTGCGCCCAAGTCAGGAGGAATTTTTCTTCATTCCTCTTTGCAGATCATCTCTAAATCATTAGGATTTTGAGGCTGTCACTCGGAGCTTCAGCTCCCTGCATAAGTTTTCTATGGGATTAAGTTCTGGAGATTGGTTAGGCCAATGGTAGAGGAGGAAGCTGGTTGTGGTTGCCCGAGGTGGTCTCATTCCCTGCCCCCCAATACCTATACCTCTGGTCCGAAATGCTAAATTGATAAATTTATATATATATATCTTATCTTTAAAATGTATTTACACTCTATTTAGAGTATACAGCTACAGTAATGTAACATCTATAATTATATTACTGTGTCAGGTAATGATCAATCATACCCTACATAATGTGTTATCCCTGTGGATGACGTATCATCATGCAGATATACAAACCGAGATGTAATACGGGACATACGCAATGAATAAGATGGAGCAGTGAGGAATTGCCCACTTAGTAGATATTTTGCCCATATAAAATTATTTATTTGGTGATTAGACATAGCATATTGAACACATATATGGGAGCCTTCACACGATGTAACGCTGCGCTCATTCTGATTGAAAAAAGACGTTCAGAATGAGCGCGTAAAAAGCAGGGAGGCTTTCTTCCCTATGCTTTCAATGTATTATGCGCGTATCACATAGGGAAAAAAGTCTCCCATTAATTTCAATGGGGAGCGCATGTATGCCGGCTCCCATTCAAGTCAATGGGAGCTCCTTTTTACGTGCTCATTCTGAACGTCTTTTTACTATCAGAATGAGCGCAGCGTTACATTGTGTGAAGGCTCCCTATTCAAACCATATTGAATTTAAGCCTCAATCTGTAGTAAAATAGTCATAGTAAGACCCCACCATCTGGAGAAGTCATGGATTTGAGATAGATCTTCCCAGCAGTGGTCTCCATACTGTACACGCTGAAGTTATTGCCATAGTAGCAGCATTACATTATAGATATATATTAAAATGCAAATTCTACAGATTTGATCAAGAAAGTGTTAACACAGATTCATAGAAGACACAGACCTGGGAGTGGATTTATAAATACATTATAGAACTGTGAAAGTAGGGCATTTATAAGAAGCGTGACCTACATTGCCCAGTTTTGGGAACAGAAGATTAAATTTGTCATGGTTCCTAACTGCATTATCCATAGGGAATAAGCAGGGAAAAATATCACCACGTGCAAACCACCAATATTCTTTGTATGAAGTAAACCCCATAAACACATACAGTATATGTGTTAATTTTGCTGGAAATGTGGTTATTCTTTTGAAGATAGCCATTCATGAAGAGGTTGTTTCCTACACTTTTCGCACAGGCTTGAATATATAACATGGTATTGGATATCAGGACATAGGAAATAAACAGTTTTGTTGTTTTATAAGGTTACAGTTTCTTTAAACTGATAACCCTTGTCCCAACAATAAGGGACGTAAAGTGGATAATTAATTACCCAAGTCCTCGAGTCTTGGGGCCGCCAGAGAATCCAATCCCCCTGATGGTGGAGCAGTTCACGTTCCACTTTTCACTTTCCATTCATTACTGATCAGTCAGTTAGACTGTCTAGTCTGGAAAATTGATCATTATGCTAAGGAGGGAAAATTCTTATGTCTCTATACTAGATAAAATAAATATTGAAAAGATTATTAAAGGAGTTTTCTGAGACTATCCTGAGGGACCCCAGTACATCAGCGTAACATCTTCACCCGTCCAGGCTTTGGCGTCATCCTCCGGCCGTATGCTATGACGCAGGAGACATGTCCAGCTGTGATTTCTTCTTTTGTGTCCTTCTTGTATTATCTGAACACTATCCTATTCCCTGACTTTGGTAATTGATTTTCCACCACACCCATCTCCTTCAGCTTGGATTCCCTCTTCTCCTCTAATTAAGTAACTAAGGTAAGTTTACACAGTAAGTTCAATGGGAGCCGCTTAGGATTTTTTTCTGGCTCCCGGAAAAAAAGAAGCAAGATGCTCATTCTTCAGACCGAGTCACCTCGCAATTTGGCCTCAAGACTAGTGCCTCCGCCTCAGGTTCTGATCCAAAATACCCTGTCTGAACTTACCCTATAGTTAATTTTAGTCTTACCTGTGTGATTGACAGCCTATCTTCCTATGAAGTCTGGGGCGGGTTCTTTCTCCCTATTTTTTCTTGGCTCACATTCAGATTGGTGAATGTCTTGTGTGTGCTGGCGTTACTCTTGCTTACCTATTACCTGAACTCTTATTATTTATCTTTGGCTTTACCTTGACCACTCTCTTGGATTACGATTTTGTACTGTATTGCTCAACTCTTACTGGACCCTTGGCAAGCTGACCTCCCTTTGTTGTTTTTTGTCTTCCCGTTCTGTGTTGTCACATATATATAGGAAGGGTTTGTTGACCAGTTGTCGCCTGTTGCTTAGAACAGGACCAGCAAGCAGGAAGGGATAGCATGGAGTTTCAGCTTACTGTCTTGTTGTGCCCCTCCCCCAGGGTTCACCAGCAGCTACTGGGGAATTGTGCTTCTAGCAACTCCCTTACAATCAGCTGCATTAGTGCTCCCTGAGTGCAGCTTCTGCTTCCCAGGCCATGTGGCATCACACTCATTGGTCACATGGCCTGATTGCAGTTCAGTCCCTGAGTGGGCTTATTTGTAATACTAAACACAACAAATGTATGGTACTGTGGTTGGTAACCATTGAAGAGGCTGCAGTTCTCACATGAATGGTGTGGCCTCTACAAACAGCTGATCAGCTGTGGTCCCAGGTGATAATCTACCCTATGGAACTCCAAGAAAGCACATTAAAGGGCACCTGAGTTTTCATGAAGGTTGAAATATGTTCAAGGTCTGTCTGTTTTATGGTTGTATAAGCCTTCATATAGGATTTCCAAGAATTTTTTCTGCTACATATAATCACATTATGGCTGGAACACATTTTATATTTGTCTTTCATGCTATGGGCGTGTACAATAAGGAGCTGTCTGTCCCCGCCCTTATCCATAACTCCATAACTGATATTATTCTGTCATTTCACCAGTATAACGATATGATAAAAAACAAATAGCTGAGAAAAGCACAAGTGATCATAATGTAGAATATTCAAGAACATGGCATTGCAAATACAGGAAAAATACATGCAGCCGAGCAGCTAAAACAGGAAAAAACATTCTACTGTGAATAATATCCCATCTGTCATCACACAAGCAGTCAGAAGTAGGTACTAGTATGTAAAAGACTTTTCTTACATTGTAACTTGTGCGATTAGCAGAATCTTCAGTACTTTACACAGAGCAACAGTTTACAGACATGTGCAGGCTGTGGAGAGGATCAAGACCTAGTAACAAAGCAATGAACTGCAAATGAGGTAGAAGGATGACACCTAGTAGTAGCAACTTTAGAGAATTTGTTTTAGGTAGAAAGCAGTGACATTTTTAATTAAAATGCATAACATTTTGGTCCAGAACGATATGCTCTATGAAATGAGTAAGCTGTCTAAACAGTTAGTGACCTTTTCATAAATGTGAGGATGTGCTTGACAGTGAGAGATGTGACCAGATATCCAGTGTCAGCCAGGATTCAGGATTTCAGACCAAAGTTTGTCATTAATCTGACCACTATGTTAAAATAGTCAAAAACACAAGCCTTTTACCATTAAAGAGATACCAAGCTTGTACAGTAATTATAAAAAAATGTGATTTGTACTGTATAATAAAATACCAGCCTGGCAATGTGTATATAATAAAACTTTCCCATATATTAATATAAAGGTTGTGTTTAAATGAACAATTAGAATGAATGTAATATTCAAAAGGAGTTAGGCTAGGCCATTACTATCAGACGGGTGGAGGTGTTGGTACTTAGTAGAGATGAGTGAGTAGTATTCGATCGAGTAGGTATTCGAATGAATGCTACGGAATTCGAAACATTCATACTCGATCGAATACTACTCCTATTTGCAGTAAAGATCCGATTCAGAACCAGCGTTGATTGGCCGAATGCTGTACACTCTATAGCATTCGGCCAATCAACGCTGGTCAATGCATTCCTATGAGAAAAATATTTCAGCAATACTACCGGTGATTGACACTTTGTCATAATCAAGTCAATGGAACTAAATGCAATACCCAGTTTCAGCTCTACTATGTAGAAGGAGTACAGTGTAAACAACAAAGAAGCTATAGCAATTGCATGCCCCAAACAGCTGGTCCATGGGGCGATAAGTGATTTGATATTCAGTTGTGAACACAAACATTAGAGGTCCCTTGTGTAAGATCAGTTCTAAATCCTTTAGTTTCCAATATTTTTGTAGAGGATATGAAGGGAGAAGTGATCATTGTTTTCTGTATATACTCTGAGAGGGACACCATGTGAGCTCCAATTTGTAGCATCTAAGAAAGAGCATCAAGAAGACAACTATACCAGTCATCCACTACATCAGCTATGTTTCTACATTGCCCCCTTCCAATTGATCTGATCTGGGTATTGTGTTTAATATTAATCTGGCTGCATTATGTGTGATTGTGACCCAATCTTAAGAAGCCTGATAACAGTATTGTTGACTGATTGTATCTTGGCTTTGTGGTTTTAAGCTAGACATCATTCTCTGTATATGATTGGTTATTGGATTACACCAGTTATTTTTCTATGGGGCAATTGTTTTTCAATTGGGAACTTCTTTTAATGCAATCCCAGTCAATGTGAAAAATGTATAGCAAATGTTCTACTGTAATATTTACTATTTTTTATCATGTTAGAAGGACACAGCAGCCTTTATAGCAGTTGGTTCCAGAAGCACCATGTCTGATACCATCAGAGATTTCATTTCAATCTTGTTCTCACCTATGGAAGTTTTGGGATCGTTTTACTGGCAGAAGACATCATTACTCACCAGCAATTTGCTGTTAAGATCCTTAGCATGGGAGGGCTGCTATCTAGGTGATGAGTTGTATGTGATGGTAGAACGGGCTTAAGAAATAGTGGAAGTAAAATACATAATGGTTTTTTACTGGTTTTCTGGCACGTATATGTATGTATTAAATAATAATACTACTGATCAATTCTGTATAATAAATGTATAGATGTTACTATAGTATTATACCTGCATATTAACTAACCTGCTCATATGTCTCTTCTATATTACAGATGCTTGTTCTACTTAGGCTGGAATATATGAGCTGCGGGAACTTTGACAAATTGTTGTAGTTGAAGAGGCCACTTGACATCGCCAGTGCAAGGAAAAGATTAGAAAACAGGGACACGCAGAATCATTTTACAGGGGTTAGCCACCATAAATTTGCCAACAGATAATCCATGGTGATGTCCAGTAACATTAATGTAAGGTTGTATTCACACATAGAGGTTGAGCTGTGTGGTAAAAACTGAATTTGTAAAACTGCAAATCAGATCTGTAATGTGCTATGGTTTGGCATAGTGGTACTTGTTTTAAAGGTAAAACATGTAACTTAAATGTGTTTCATCTGTGAATCCCCGCCGATCAGCTGTTTGAAGAGACTGCAGACTTCATGGAAAGCTCAGAACAGCATTGTACACAGTAGGAAGGCTAGACTTGGTTTTGGTTTTTGCTCTCCTGAGCCTCTGGTAGAAGTTCAAAGGAACATCAAAAGATTAGACAATGACAAGGACCCCTGCAAGAGTGAAAACACTAAAGGATACTGAGACTCCTGAGGAGACATTGGCCAGTAGAAAAACACCATCTGATGGCAGTAAGTTCAATAACAGATGCACTTAATATAATCTTAAGCATGTGTAATATCTATCATATCCTAAAGAATTTATTTTTACTTATCAGTAAATAGATTTTCCCAAACAGCAGCAGCATATGATGGTGCGGTAATGAAGACAGAGTGTTGAGGGAAAATACATAGGTGTCCAATATCGCTATTAGGCTAAGGCCCCACGGCAGGAACACAACACGGTTCTTCTTGCAGCGCTTTGAACAGACAGTTCACGGAGTTTTCCTCCGCTTACTTTCTGTTATCATTATATCTACAGGAAAGCTGCCGGCATTTCCGTAGATATAATTGACATGCTGCGATTTCCAAAACCGTCGCGGAGAAAAAGGAGCCCATTGAAGTCAATGGGAGGCTTTTTTTTCAGCGCTGAAATTTCACACCAAATTCCTCACCATTTTCCTCCATGTGAATGGAGCCTAAGATAAATACTAGTCGGGGTAGGAGTGGTTGAATTGTTTTTACTACTTTAATAAACCCCTGACTGATTCTATTACTATACAAGAACCCACAATATCAAAATTGTTATGTAAATTCCTGATTCCTGTTTGGGTGTGTAAACCTATAGAGTCCTGTAGGATGATAACAAAAACTACAAATAAACCTTGTTCCCTATCGTCCTCAACAGCGGCACAATGTGGGGTATTTCTGCCCCTGTGTGCTGGTAGGACAGGCGGATATTTAATTAGCCAATAAGATGCGTGGCAGGCCCTATAAGAGGGCACAAGAACCTCCCCTCTGCGTGTTTTTTTCTGTCCTGTGTGGACAGAGGACAGGTGAGAGGACTTGTGTCCTCTTACAGGGCTCAGCCAGCTGAGTTTGATGTTTTTGTTCAAAAGTCACCCTCTTTCCTAGGGAAAGAGGGTGCTGGTTAGCCTGTGTTGGCTCATTTATCCTCTAATCCTCCTTCTCCTCTCCCCCTCCCTCCCTCCCCCCTCCTTCTTACCCTTGCTGCGGTGAGCGCTGATCTTCAGGGCCGTCCCTTCACCACGCCACTGCGTCCATGGTTACGGTGGGTCCGCGCGGCAGCCGGAACTACTGTGTACGGCTGCATTCGCGGTGGCTGCATTTTGCTTGCGCTCACTTCTGGTTTTGACCGGAAGTTCGCGGCGCGGCGGCCGCGGCCGGCTCTATGTTCCTCCAGGCTCCACTGCTATACTCGGAGCCCTAGCGGAGGAGGGGGTGAGTGTTCCCCTGGCAGGGGATTGCTGGGGAGGGGAGATAAATTCCTCTGATTAACCCCTGTCTGGGGTAGTGATGGGAGCGGTTGGCTCCTCCCATTTCCGGCCGGCCAGGTCAAAGGTCAGGCCGGCCGTGTCACTAGTACCTTCCTGCAGTACTTGGAAGGCTGTGCTATTGCAGTACTAGCTTGATTGCTTTGTTGTACTAGCTTGATTGCTTTTGTTAACCTTGGTCTGGTTACTGGTCTGTCACCTTTACTGATCCGGTCTTCTGAACCTGGTAAGATCTACCCTTTTTTAAAATCAATGGTATGATGCAAGGTGACAGTATTGCATGGTCTATTATCTCTTTATTGCAGGATATGTCATCCTCTACTACCCCTCCTGGGGATGGTAGGAGGAAATCCTCTGCCAAGAGGAAACACCTTTCCTGTTTTAATTGCGACACACCGCTCCCTGATGGTAGGTAGCGGCTTAAGGGGTTGTTCCCTTTGATGTATTGTGGTTCTATAACTTGCCTATTATTTTTAGGCTATGAATGGGCCCGTTGTCGCGGGTGTAGAGGCCCTCCACCTGAGGAGCCCTCTCCCAGAGATATGATGGCTTGGGTCAAGGAGATGGTGAGTTTTGGGCATCGCTTGGGTAAATAGTTTTTCCCTTGCTTGTACTCTCCTTTTGTTTTGCAGGATGATTCCCTCAAAGGAATCCATTTCACCTTGTCTCAGCTCACCAAGAGACCATGCCCTGAGCACCGTTCCTCCTCCCTGCCCCCTTTGGAACAGCTGCGGGTGGCAGAGGATGATTCCTCCGAGGACGACTCAGTGATTTCCGGCAGACCTGTGTTCCACTATGAACAAACAGGCAGGCTGCTGAAGTCCATCCGGTCTACAGTGGGCCGAGATGTTGACGGGGAAGCCTCCACGTCTGCCTCTGGGGGACTTATTGCCTTCCATGCGGACGCCACGCTGTCCGACCTTATGGCGCAGCAGTGGAAACAGCCAGAGAAGGGACACACTCTCTCCAGGATTTTCAAGACTCTGTTTCCTGTTGACACTGCCCAGTGGGATTCCTGGGGGCCTCCCCCGAAGGTGGATTTGGCCGTAGCCAAGCTGTCCCGCAGAACCTTGGTGCCCTTAGAAGATGGTTCAAATCTTCAAGACCCTCTGGATCGTAGGGCGGACTCCGTTCTAAAAAAGATCTACTCCCCTTCCTCTGCACAAGCCTCTGTGGCCATAGCCTCCTCCACGGTTGGCGACTTTCTGTGCAACCGTTTAGCCGCCTTGGAGCGGGATATAGATGCGGGCGTGGATAGAGACGAAATTCTGACCTCTATGAAGAGAGTTCATAGGGCTGCAGATTATCTGGCGGAAGCTTCCTGCCATCAATTGAAGATCTCCGCCAAATCTATGGCGCTGTCTACCACTGCCCGTAGACCCCTGTGGCTAAAGCCTTGGCGTGCAGATTTTGCATCTAAGGCAGCTCTCTGCGCTCTCCCTTTTGAACCGGGAAGAGTGTTTGGCCAAAGTTTGGATGCCATTATGGAGGGTTTAGCTGAAGGTAGGGGAAAGTCCCTACCTCAAGCATCCAGGGGCAGACGTGCTCCCTCTAGAGGCAGAGGTTCTTCTTCTAATTATAGACGCCCAGCTCAGCAGCGGCATTCTAGATACCGCCCTAGGGGTGCCGGCCGTGGCGCTTCCAAGGAGGACACCAAGAGGAAGCCTGAGTTTTGACGTGGGGCAGCTCCCTGTGGCCCCTCTTCCTGTGGGAGGACGTCTCTCCTCCTTTTTCAAAGCATGGTTCACCCACATTCAAGACCCATGGGTTTTGAAGATTATACTGCACGGGCATCATATCGATTTTCACCTTCCACCTCCAGATCGGTTCGTCACCACCTGAATCCTTCCACCTTCTCAGCAGTCCAGTCTGGAAGCCTCGGTCACCGATTATGTTACCAAGGGCGCCCTGGAGAAGGTACCAGCCTCGGATCACGGTCTGGGAGTTTACTCCCCCGTCTTTCTGGTCCCCAAAGCCACCGGGGGCTGGAGAATGATAATAGACCTGAGGTACCTCAACCAGTTTATCAGAAAGAGGTCATTTCGAATGGAGACCGTGGATTCCGTGGCTGTTTTTCTTCAACCAGGAGAGGTGATGGTTACCCTCGACTTGAAGGACGCTTACCTACATGTCCCTATTGCTCGTTCCCACAGGAAGTTTCTCAGGATTGCCGTCTCTATGGCAGGCCACAGGGAGCACTATCAATTCACAGCTCTGCCTTTCGGCATCACATCCGCCCCATTGGTATTCACCAAGGTGATCGCTCCAGTCGCTGCGACCCTCAGACTTCAGGGTCTTTTCATCGTCCCTTATCTAGACGACTGGCTACTGAAAGCTCAGTCTCCTGCTGCTCTCCTCCAGCAGCTCAACCTTGCCACCAACTTCCTACAAGAATTAGGATGGATTATCAATTGGGAGAAGTCCGAAGTCGTTCCATCCATCCGAAGGAAATTCCTCGGCTTTCTAGTGGATTCAGAAGCGATGCAGATCTTCCTCTCCAGTCCAAGAAAAGAAAGAATCCAAGCCAGTGCACGATTCCTATTGCGCACTCGGCAGGTAACCATCCGCACAGCCATGAGAGTTCTGGGCCTGATGTCATCCTCGGCCAGGGCGGTCCCTTGGGCTTTATGGCATTTGCGTCCCCTACAGATGGAAGTGTTGAGAACCTGGAACAGGTCTCCACGGGTATTGCACAAGAAGATCTGCCTTTCTCCCGCTACCCGTCTTTCCCTCAGATGGTGGACACACCTGAAAGACGGAAGGTCCACGGTCCCGACAGTGTGGACCCTGTTGACAACAGATGCATCCCAGTGGGGATGGGGAGCCCATTGTCAAGACAAAACTGTACAAGGACGATGGAGATGTCCGGAGCTGGGGTCATCCAATCTCAAGGAACTCAGAGCAGTGTACCTGGCCCTAGCACACTTTGCCCCGGAATTGAAAGGCAAGTCAGTCAAGATCCGGTCAGACAATACGACGGTAGTTGTTTATATAAACAAACAAGGGGGCACCAGGTCACCAACCTTGCTGAGAGAGACGAATCTCATATTCACCTGGGCGGAGAAGAATCTGGTCCAGTTATCCGCTGTTCACATAAAGGGCTCCCTGAACATAGTAGCGGATCAGCTGAGTCGGGGTATTACCGTATCAGGAGAATGGTCTCTCAATCCAGACATATTTCAACAGATCGTCCTGAGATGGGGTCTCCCGGAGATCGATCTTATGGCTACCCGACTCAACGCCAAGGTAGGGACCTTCTGCTCCCTGTACCAGGAGGACAATCCCTTGGCAGTGGATGCCCTGTCCATCCCATGGAGGTTCAGGCTGTTTTACATATTCCCTCCAATTCCAATCATACCGAAGGTATTGATAAAAATAAGACAGGACCAAGCCACGGGAATAGCCATAATCCCGTTCTGGCCAAAAAGGGCTTGGTTTGCTCAGCTCATACAAATGAGTCAGGGCATATATTGGAGGCTTCCCCCTCTCCCAGACCTGGTAACCCAAGGAGAGCTGAGATGCCAGGATCTGAGGAGACTCAACCTGACAGCCTGGAGGTTGACCAGTCCTTATTGAGAAATAGAGGACTGTCACAAGCCGTCTTGAAGACTCTATCCAGCGCCAGAGCAGATTCGACTAACAAGAACTACCGTCGAATAAGTAACATCTTTAATGCCTGGTGTCTGCAGCATCAAGTGGACTCCACCGATCCCCCTACTGAGGCGATCCTGGACTTCCTTCAAGACGGACTAGACAGAGGTCTTGCTGTGGCCACACTCAAAGTACACGTAGCGGCCCTGTCCGCCTATCTGGGGAGGCGTTTGTCTCAAGATTCCTTAGTGAGCACCTTTATTAAAGGGGCAACTAGGCTGAGACCGGTGGTAAACACCCCTGTCCACCAATGGGACCTTATTCCGGTCCTAAACGCTCTATGTGTTCATCCATTTGAACCTTTGGAGGAAGTCTCCCTCAAGTCTCTAACCGGCAAGATGGCGCTACTATTGGCAGTAACAACTGCCAAACGGGTTGGTGAACTGCAAGCCTTGTCCGCTGAGGAGCCATATACCACCTTTTTTTCTGACCATGTGCAGCTTAGGTTCCTCCCGGGTTTTCGTCCCAAGGTTCCATCCGCTGTAAACAGAAACCAGATAATCTCCCTTCCGGTATTTTTTCCCTTCCCTTCTTCTGCTGAAGAAGAAAGATGGCACAAACTGGATGTGGTCAGATGCCTACAGATTTACTTACAGCGCACTCGCCCTTTTAGGCGAACTGAAAACCTGTTGGTCAGCTACATTGGGAGAAACAAGGGCGCCAAAGCCGCCAAAGCCACAGTATCCCGGTGGGTTACCGAGACTATTAAAATCGCCTATACCACCCAAGGTTTGTCGGCTCCAGCATTTCTTCATGCCCACTCAACCAGGGCAGTGTCCACCTCTCGGGCAGAAAAAAGTGCCTTGCCGGTGGATCAAATATGTGCAGCGGCCTCCTGGGCGTCGGAATCTACCTTCATCCGGCATTATCGCCTGAAGGACCAGGTGGCAGACTCCACTGCCTTTGCCCATACCGTTTTAAGTTCGGTTATGGGTTAATCCCACCCATCTTGGGGACCTGCTTGCTATATCCCCACATTGTGCCGCTGTTGAGGACGATAGGGAACTAGTGATTATGAAGATAATCTTGTTTCCCTTAGTCCTAACAGCGGCACAAGATTTCCCACCCTGGGAATCATATCTTATGTCTAAAGGCTGTATATAAATATTATGGAGGTACTTTTGTATTTACACGCGGGGAGGGGAGGTTCTTGTGCCCTCTTATAGGGCCTGCCATGCATCTTATTGGCTAATTAAATATCCGCCTGTCCTACCAGCACACAGGGGCAGAAATACCCCACATTGTGCCGCTGTTGGGACTAAGGGAAACAAGATTATCTTCATAATCACTCGTTGTATCTTACCCAGGTCACATAAAAGTGAGAGCTGGAAAACTATAAATCCATGCTGTGTGCTGTGTACAAGCAGCAAACTATACATGTGATAATATGGCAAACAAAATGACCAGACCACAGAGCTAAATCGTGTCTAGCAATAATACTATGTATCATTAAAATGGTTGTGACCAGGTATACACAATAGGAGTAACCAGCCCTAATGATATAAAGGGTAGCTGCTAGCCAAGGTGAACTATGTACTTCCCAGAAATGATTACTCAGAGGGTGATCTTCCCTTCTAGTGTTGTTGCCAACATGGTCCACGATCCTGCATCTGAACTCCCCTTTGGTCTTACCCACGTAATTAAACCGACAGGGACATGTAGCCACATACACGACCCCCATAGACCACTGGGTCCATTTCTCAACTGTGCCAGTCGGTCACTGTTAGTATTATATTTGTTTTGTATATTGTGTGTACCGTATGTAAAACCTCATATATAAAGCACCATGGAATTAATGGTACTATATAAATAAATTAATAATAATAATAATAATCCATATATAAAGAATAAGAGCAGATACTGTCAACCTGTTAAGAAAAAGCTTTGGTGAGTTTCAGAACCTTGGGTGGATTTATTATAGCATACTTATTACTGTATCTATCATAAAAAAGTTAATTGAAAACCCATTTCTGAAGGATGCATATCTATGTACAAAAGGACACATGGGGATAGAATTCTAGGAGGAACGGGGGGGGGGGGGGTAGAGGGTTCCTAGTTATTGGTAGATGCAATGTAAACAATTCCAGGTTCTTATCAGTTCTCAGGGTCTCAGGTCAGCGATTTCTGTAAGATGCCATAAACCCATGTGACAGATTTAACCCCTTCTCCAGTGTTTGAAGCAGGGCCATAAGTTTATACTCATAAATCTGTTGCTCTTTCCTTGATTTAAAATTTCCTCTTAAAAACATAATTTTCATGTGATCGGTGATATTATGATTCTCATTGCAGAAATGTTTTGACACGGGAAGGTCCATTCTTTGTTCTCTAATTGTATGGCAATGTGAATTCATACGCATTCTAAGCTGCTGTCCGGTCTCTCCAACATACAGATTTTGAGTGGGACATTTGGTGCACATTATTAAATACACTACATTAGGTTTGTTACAGGTGAACGTACCTCAGATTTGATATTCCCTGTTAGAGTTTGGGATCTCTATCCTGTCAGTGGTCAGTATGTGAGGGCAGGTTTTGCACCTTTTCTGTCCGCATGGAAATGTTCCTTTGTTAGTTGGAGGTGACAGTGAGCTGCTAATCACCATATTCCTGAGGTTTGGTGGCTGTCTGTAGCATAGGAGAGGGGGGTCTGGAAATATGGATTTTAGACGGTGGTCTTTTTGTAGTAGTGGATGTAATTTGCGTGTGATTCCTCTCAGCGTCTCCAGGTGTGGGTTATATGTGATGACCAGGCCATTAAAAAGGTATCGACTACTGAAGACTATCAAGTTTTTTTTTTTTTTTTTTTTTAATATTTCCTACCCACTGGCTAACACAGTACGAGAACAAACATTTTCCTTGTATCTATGCTATAAATAAGACAGGGGTGGACAAACACCTGCGCAGCTGGTTCAACTACACAGTGGTGCAGAGAGGAGGTGACACACAGCACATAAAAAAATAGAAGATTTCTTCCATTTAGTTTTTATGATGGAATAAATAATGCTTACTTCTCTAATACATGACAATAATGGAAAGGGCAACACCTGTTACAAATATTTATAATTACAGTATTTAAAGGTGTTTTCCTCTTTCTAATATTTATAGCCTATCCCTAGGGATCTTCTGTGATCTGCTGGATGGAACCCCTACAGATCTGCTGCTTTGGGACAGCACGGCTCTGGATAATGTTTACATGCCTGCTCGAGCACTGCTTAAAATGTATCGGGTTTAGGTAATACAGCACTGCCCTATTGGCATGCAAGTTTACGGGGAGATGGGGGGAGAGAGAGAATGTATTGATACTACATTATGTCACCTATCCCACGTCATTACTGAGAACCTTTCACAGGCCACAGTGGAAAGGGCCATAACATATGACGGCTGCCCAGGAAGAAGACTGGACACCATGGCAGAAAACAAGAAAAGTGACTAAGTATAAGGTTAAGGCCCCACGTACTGGGCCACAGTAAAAAAAAAATGCTGCATAACTGACCGCATGCATTACTTTTTTCCGCAGCGTTTTTCACAAAAAATTGACTTTCTGCCTTCATTATACCTGTTTGCAAAATGTCATCATTTCCATAAGTATAATTGACCTGCTGCGATTTACAAAAGCATTCCTATCTCCGTTGCAGGTAATATAAAACACAGTGTTTTTTGCCATGCCGTTTTTGCAATGTGGGGCCCCGACCTAAGTGCTTTTTTTTTTTAAAAATAAATTATTTTTACACTCCCTACCAGGCTGAAACCACAAACTGATGCTGAGGGCCATGGCCCTGCCACTTGGAGAATAAGGCAAAGCCCAAAATCGATTTTGCAGAAGGCAGAAGTATAAATAAAAGCTTCCTTTATATTTCACATTCTATTATAAGCCACTTTTGGCTTTTTCTAAAAAAAAACACAGCAAAATCTGCAACAAAAAAATTGCAGATTTTCCACAAAGCGTGCCCTCAGCCTTGGTATATTTTTCATACTATGATCAGATGTGCTGTATACACCAGTTTGGAGTTTGGTATGGAGTTGGTCTATTGTAGGAAAAGTGGCGCATCGGTGTCTTGTAGGGGTCTGAAAGTTGAAACATTAAAAGTCACAACCAATAGTATTTGCAAACATCAACATCAATCTATCAAAGTAATTCATTGTTCGGTATCTCCTATGGTTTGTTATCCAAGGCATTCAGAATTCAACTGTAGCAAAGGTATTGCTGGTAATAAAAAACAGGGAGCGGTATAATTTTACAGTACGTGTATGGCTCTGTTTATCTGCTTGGCAGTAATATTTTATTTAATGTATTGTTACAAGTAAGATGTGCAGCGTAAAAATGATACAAACAGAAAGAGATCGAGCGTGAATTTCAATTGTAATGTAATAAAAACCATTTGGTAACAATTACGCCCATGTTTTCCTCCCTCGTACTGACATGTATGGGACCCATCTGTGTGATTCTGTGAAGAGGCTGAACCGCCATATCACGGTTATATTTATCAGGCTTACATTCCAGCTTTATAGAGCAATTTCCCAACCAACAGATGTTTGATACATCAAAACCACGTTGACAAACGACAATCATTAAAACATTAATTGCCCATTATTATCATTAAAACTTTTTTTTATTATCATTAGCATATTAATAGGCATTTTATTTATTTCTTTATTACGTCTACTTGTATAAGGTCTAATTGTGCCTATAAATACTCGGCAGAACTTCTAAAGCTATAGAGGGAACATTCATTGTTATAGCCATTTCTAGCTGTTTTGTAGTCTCTTGCAGTTCCTTATAGGTTTTATGTTATTTAACAATTCTTAAGAAGGGTTAATAAATCTGTAAGTAAAGGCGTTGTATAACAAGAAAGGAAGAACAATACCCAGTGCTCCCCAATAATAGTGCCATCCATTGCCCCCAACTTAAAAAGTCAATGAGGCACTTTTAGGTTAAGGCCCCACATTGTGGAAATGCAGCTTTTTTTGTTGCAGATTTTGCTGTGTTTTTTTTTGAGCCAAAACCAGGAGTGGATTAAGCAGAAGGTAGAAGTATAAGAACTTCTAATAGATTTTCCATCCCTTTTATTGCCATTCTTGGCTTTGGCTCAAAAAACAGCAGCAAAATTTGTAACAAAAAAATCTGCGTTTCTGCAACGTGGGGCCTCAGCCTTAACAAGCTAAGTTTTTATTCATTGCAAACTAAATCACTTCTGTGCCGGGTTATTTTTCCTGGTTCGGGACATTTTTGAATTTTTTCATACTTGCAATTTTGAAGGCTGTAATATTTTTTTTCCTTTGGGTTATTTAAAGGGATTCTACCATTAAAACACTTTTTTTTCTGGTTGACACATAGGAATAGCCTTTTCCTACCTTTATATGTCTTCTCCGTGCCACCATTCCGTAGAAATCTCGGTTTTCGTCGGTATGCAAATGAGTTCTCTCGCAGCACTGGGGGCGTCCCCAATGCTGCGAGAGAACTCTCCAGCGACGCCTCTATCTTCTTCAGAAACGTCCTCTTCACGCGTCTTCTTCCGGTGCAGGCGGTGAAAATTGTAGGCCTCAGGCCTCGGGCAGAGTTGACTGCGCATGCCCACAGGCCACAAGAAAATGGCCGCACACTTACTCAGTATGCGGCCATTATTATTGTGGCCGTGGGCATGCACTGCACCGGCATCCCGTCACAGCAGCCGCAATGGAATATGCCATGCAGAATCCCCGTGTGAACTAGGTCTTAGGGTCCATTCACGCAGAGTTTTTTGGTGAGGATTTTGGCGAGGAAAATTAGGAAATGGTTTTTTGAAGCAATTTTTGGAGCGTTTTTTGAGGCTTTTTTAGTTTTTGTTTTTCCTCTAGCACAGTGACTTTAAAAAAACCCCACACATTTCCACACATTTTTTTATAATTTCGCGCCCAAATCCGCTATGTGAATTTTCTGCCTCCCATTGACTGCGTTAATTTTTACAGGCGGAATCCTCCTGAAGGAAGTTTTTTTTCCGCTAGCAGAAAAATTCAGCAAGTGGAAAAATAAAGTGAGCGGAACCCATAGAACTCTATGGGGAGGCATTTTTTCCATGTGGATTCTGACGCGGATTCAGCATCAAAATCAGCGCCCAAAAACTCTGTGTGAATGGACCCTAATAAAAGCATTTAGGATCGGCTGTCACTATTAGATTTGAGGGATCCAAGTCCGATCAGATGATTTAATGGTGAGGAGACTTTCGCTTACTTGTTTATAAGATCTGTAGTTTTAGTAGCGTCTTTGTCATTAATTTAGGACAAAATCGAAGTTAGCACAAATACCAGGTACAACCAGTGGAACTGTGCCTGGAAAACAACAATAGCCCCTTCAGCCCACCAAGAGTTGTACCCCTACCAATCTAATATTGATCGCCTAACCTAAAATTGGGCCATTCATTTTGTAAGTCTCAGATAACCCCCTCCCTGTATTACTCAGATTCTTTGAAATGATAAAACTTGTAAAAAGTCTTTTTGGCTGGACTCTATATTTGCACCGGACCTTGATAGAACATTACCAACATGGACGATGAAGCAGGGGAACAGACAGTAGGAAATAATCTACTCTACCCTTGTCGTTAGATCTATTATCTTTCATTCCCAAGACTTCTGTATGTCCATAGACAGCCTTAGTAACTTTCCCAAATATCGCTGTTCTGTTTTATAACTTCTCTCCTGTTTTTTTCTGTCCACAATACCTGGCTATATTTTTTAACAGTACAAAGAACAAGTGAATACAAGAAATGTCCATGAACCATTCAAGATATATTTTGGGAGCTTGGGGGTAAATGTCGCTCATAACAACATTTACACAAAGCAAAATCGCAAGGTCTTGTGAGAGCTGTCGCTGGGCAACAATATCGCTACGCAGGAAATTCCGTCAGATCATTTTATCGCATCACCTTTTGTAAGTGATTTAAATTGGTGTTGTGAGTAAAGGGGGCATTGTCACACTGGGCTTCATTCTTAATAGGATTCATTTTACACCAATTCACCATCAATAATAACTTCACATCTTATTATTCAAAGTCTGTTGTTCTGATCCATCAGTTGTTTTGAACATCTTTTTATTCTAAAGTAAGCAGAAGATTAAATATATGTATATAAATCAGAGCTCTGCTTCTGTGATACAGTTCTGAAATGTCTCCTCTTTGCCAAAATTTGAGAGCTACAGAATAAAGTTCTCTTTTCCTGCAGATGCGCCAAGCTCACTACAAATAGATTTACACAGCATGCAATGTAGGGGCCATTCATATCCCCTTCTGATTTTCTGCTTAGTGGTTCTGCTTTATGGTTGCAAAAAAATGGATTCTGAAAAGGGATGCAAAAGTCAATGTTAAAGGGGTTTTCCAAAAAGGGTTTTTTTCAAAAAAGGTCTGTTAGTGCTATTAATAGGTTAATAAATACACCCAGAATTTGTTTAAATGAGTATCTTTCTGTTCTTCAACTACCATGAAGTCTTGGGCCACTCAGAGCTGACCCACACCACCTCTCTCTCTCACTCCCTCCTCCTCCCTTTCTTGTTCCTTCCCCCTCCCTTTCTAACTCACACCCTTTGCCTGTTTACCTAGATAGCCTGCCCACTACTAGCCCTTCCTAACCAACTCAGCCCCCCACCCCCACCCCATTATATTGACCTGTTTTCTGGGCAGGACCTTCTGGGCACGGGGACGTCTCTTCTTCTGGCACCTCTTCTTCTTGACATCTGCCGGCCACCCACACCTACGCAATACAGCTGTCTACTGCACATGCTGGCACTCTGGCTCTATTGTGCAAGTGTGGACGGCTGGCAGACATCAAGAAGAGGAGGTGCCAGCCACCTAGAAGGAAGTGCCAACCCGGGGTAGTATAGGTGATGTTACATTTCCGAAAAAGGGGAAACATTATTATAATACTGTTTTTTTTGTTTGTTTGTTTTGTGTTGACCAATGAATGCAATGGTGGAAACAATTTTCCATGTACATTTTTTTGCATATTGGTTACAGATTCACAAATATCATATGCAGTTTACATCTTCATTAATTCTTTCATGTAATGGCGAGGATATTATTATATTTGCATCTTATTTTTCAGGCCATAAAAAAGTGTTATATGATATCTCTGGCCTGTTGCAGCCCATTGGAATATTAATGCTGGCCATGGTTGGCTGCGATGATATGTAATTCGCTTCTGGAATAGTGAGTGAATTATGCCCTTGCTTGGGGTGATGGGAACTGTAGAAAGCATTTTATTTTCTATGTCTGATTTACAAGTTCATCTGAAGTTTTACAAGTATTCTCTTCTAAGAGCTGGGAGAGCCCCATCCTCAGCTGAAGGAAATGGAAACTTATAATGTATCTTTATTTTGGGGCTGGATGGAAATAGTTCCTGAGAGTATGCCAGAAATGTAATAAAGATTTGGGAATTGAGGTTGCCCTACATTCTGTAACCTTTGCTTGGTGCATTAAAGGAGAAAGAGGAGAATCTGCACAGGCTTAGGAGCGAGTCATATTAGAACTGCCTCCAGGTACTTCCTGCAAATTGAAAGCAAATTGGAGGCAAACAAAGTCATCACCGCAGTTGGTGTTGCAGTTAATCTAAAAGAATTTGATGTATCCAGAAAAGTGGAGAACTGTCACACTGCTCAGGTTATGGAGGATTAGACACAACTCAGGCCTGATTTACTCAAATGACTTTGCAATGATATACAAAGCTACAGTTAGGGCCAGAAATATTTGGACAGTGACACAATTTTCGCGAGTTGGGCTCTGCATGCCACCACATTGGTTTTGAAATGAAACCTCTACAACAGAATTCAAGTGCAGATTGTAACGTTTAATTTGAAGGGTTGAACAAAAATATCTGATAGAAAATGTAGGAATTGTACACATTTCTTTACAAATACTCCACATTTTAGGAGCTCAAAAGTAATTGGACAAATAAACATAACCCAAACAAAATATTTTTATTTTCAATATTTTGTTGCGAATCCTTTGGAGGCAATCACTGCCTTAAGTCTGGAACCCATGGACATCACCAAACGCTGGGTTTCCTCCTTCTTAATGTTTTGCCAGGCCTTTACAGCCGCAGCCTTCAGGTCTTGCTTGTTTGTGGGTCTTTCCGCCTTAAGTCTGGATTTGAGCAAGTGAAATGCATGCTCAATTGGGTTAAGATCTGGTGATTGACTTGGCCATTGCAGAATGTTCCACTTTTTTGCACTCATGAACTCCTGGGTAGCTTTGGCTGTATGCTTGGGGTCATTGTCCATCTGTACTATGAAGCGCCGTCCGATCAACTTGGCAGCATTTGGCTGAATCTGGGCTGAAAGTATATCCCGGTACACTTCAGAATTCATCCGGCTACTCTTGTCTGCTGTTATGTCATCAATAAACACAAGTGACCCAGTGCCATTGAAAGCCATGCATGCCCATGCCATCACGTTGCCTCCACCATGTTTTACAGAGGATGTAGTGTGCCTTGGATCATGTGCCGTTCCCTTTCTTCTCCAAACTTTTTTCTTCCCATCATTCTGGTACAGGTTGATCTTTGTCTCATCTGTCCATAGAATACTTTTCCAGAACTGAGCTGGCTTCTTGAGGTGTTTTTCAGCAAATTTAACTCTGGCCTGTCTATTTTTGCAATTGATGAATGGTTTGCATCTAGATGTGAACCCTTTGTATTTACTTTCATGGAGTCTTCTCTTTACTGTTGACGTAGAGACAGATACACCTACTTCACTGAGAGTGTTCTGGACTTCAGTTGATGTTGTGAACGGGTTCTTCTTGACCAAAGAAAGTATGCGGCGATCATCCACCACTGTTGTCATCCGTGGACGCCCAGGCCTTTTTGAGTTCCCAAGCTCACCAGTCAATTCCTTTTTTCTTAGAATATACCCGACTGTTGATTTTGCTACTCCAATCATGTCTGCTATCTCTCTGATGGATTTTTTCTTTTTTTTTTTTTCAGCCTCAGGATGTTCTGCTTCACCTCAATTGAGAGTTCCTTTGACCGCATGTTGTCTGGTCAACAGCAACAGCTTCCAAATGCAAAACCACACACCTGGAATCAACCCCAGACCTTTTAACTACTTCATTGATTACAGGTTTATGAGGGAGACGCCTTCAGAGTTAATTGCAGCCCTTAGAGTCCATTGTCCAATTACTTTTGGTCCCTTGAAAAAGAGGAGGCTATGCATTACAGAGCTATGATTCCTAAACCCTTTCTCCGATTTGGATGTGGAAACTCTCATATTGCAGCTGGGAGTGTGCACTTTCAACCCATATTATATATATAATTGTATTTCTGAACATGTTTTAGTAAACAGCTAAAATAACAAAACTTGTGTCACTGTCCAAATATTTCTGGCCCTAACTGTATATCCTAAAGTTGGGGAGAAAAACCTTTTAAACACACATATATTTTAAGATAACTTTTCATATATAAACATACATGTAAAGTAAAGAAAGTCCAGGTCTGGCCATGACTACATGAGTAGACAGTAGTATAGTAAACTAGTTGGTCGTACAAAGACACAAAGTCCAGACAATAAACTTGCCAGGTTGATCTAGAGCAGGGGTAGGGAACGTACGGCTCTCCAGCTGTTGAAAAACTACAATTCCCAGCATGCATACTTGCTCTGCTGTTCTTGGAACTCCCATGGAAGTGAATGAAGTGTCAGGATTTGAACCTGTGACCTGCTGTTTTACCCGGTGTCTCCTTGCTACCTGAGCTATCAGGCTTGTGGAATAATGGCCTGTTGGACGTCTGTGTGGAGCCTACTGCTGAGGCTCATCAGCTGCTGCTAATAATTGGAACCCGCCCTGTATTAACCTTGATTGGACTGGCTATATATAGGTGACTCTGACACTTCCTGTTTGTGTTGGTATTGTGTTCAGTTTATTCCGGATACAGCCTGAACACCCAGGAGACCTCCTTGCTGGAGATCTTCTTCGGTTCTTTGGAACTTCACCTGCAAGCTCACCGTAGCTTGACTACAGCCCTTGAAAGACTACAGACTTCTACCTGGTCTTTAATCAGCTGATCTTGGACTACTACCTCAGCCCCTGTGGGCCATCCACCTGCTGTCTCCAGCCTCCTCTGTGTTTCCCGACGACTGGACTCCTGATCCCGTACCACCAGTAGCGTGACAGGATACCAACACCTACAATGGAGTCCGTTGGGAAAGAAGCTTGGGAGGCTCGCTTCAAAAAGGTACAAGCTGCCTTGGGCGCAATGTATACGGAGGTCCAAGATATGAAGCACCAATGGGAAACTTTTGATCAAATGACCACTGGGAAAATTAACATGCATGGCCAAGCTCTGCAGGAATTGCAGACATCCATGAATGCGGTCACAGCACGTATTGCACAGCTGGATGTACAAGGCCTGATTCCCACCTCTGCTCCATCCCCGAGATTGCCGCCATTTAGATTCAATGGTGACCGGGATAAATTCAGAGGATTTGTAAACCAGTGCAATTTGTATTTTGATGCACATTCTAACCAGTATCCAACTGCGAGATCAAGAGTGCTGTGCGTCATTATGCTGTTAACACACAAAGCTATTGCCTGGGCAAATCCGCTAATCGAAACCGATGACGTCTGCCTAAACAACTACAAAGACTTCATGGACACCATGAAAGGGATGTTTGATGACCCCAACCGAATGGTTACAGCAGAGACCACCATATTAACGTTGCGTCAAGGCAGACGTTCTGTTGCGGATTATGCCATGGAATTCCGGAGATGGATTGTGGACACTAGCTGGAATGACTCCGCAAGACTAGCACTTTTCAAGAGTGGACTTTCTAGCAATATTAAAGACGAACTAGCACGAGCAAAAGCTCCTTCGGTCTTCTCTGAATTTATTAATCACTGCATTCAGATTGATACTCATCTGACCGAACGTCGACAAGAGAAATGGGGCTATGCAAACCGCACGACCAGTCAATACACTACCACATCACCGCTGGGTTATAAAAAATCATCTGATCAGCAGTCCCGAGAATCCCAACCAGAATCGATGCAGATTGATGCAATTCAGAAACGTGTGCGGAGCAATGAGAACATAGGTTCAAAGAAAATCTGTGTTTATACTGTGGAAAGTCGGGACATTTCCTTATAAATTGCCCAAGCCGCTCTGCGAATCGCCCCCGGAGAACGGTGGCCGCTGTAATGGATCCCAATGCATCCAATGAAGAATCTTCAGCTTCAGAGGGGGAACAGTCAGCTGGAGAAAGTGTCCATTATATCTCATCAGTGACCTCTCAGGTTAAAAAGGAGAACAAGGATTCACATTACTTTGTCCCTCTTAAATTATTGGTCAATTCTATGTGGATATCTACATCAGCTATGGTGGATTCCGGGGCTAGCGGAAATTTCATGGACTTTGGTTTCGCTCAGAAACATGGAATACGCTCATCTAAGAGACATTCACCTATTGTGATGGAGACTGTGGACGGGTCTCCCCTGAGTTCGGGACCTGTAGACAAGGAAACTGTACCTTTGGAGATTCACATTGAACCTCAGCATCGTGAAACTCTCTCATTTTTACTAATTTCTTCTCCACACTTTCCAGTCATCTTAGGCCTACCTTGGTTACAGGCACAAAATCCTTCCATCAATTGGGGAACTAAGATGCTGAGTTTTCCCCCAAAAGACAATGAGATAAAAGACCAACCCGAACCAACAAATCCAGTCTCTACTCAAGACCAGGAACAGCATCAGTTACCAACAGTATATGCGGATTTGAAGGATGTTTGTGATAAACAGGAAGCTGACAAACTACCACCACACCGTTCTTACAACTGCCCAATAGAATTGCTTCCGGGAGCACCCATACCTTTTGGGACTATATACCCATTATCAGGACCTGAATTAAATGCCCTTAAGGACTTCATTGATGAGAACTTGAAGAAAGGGTTTATCCGGCCATCATCTTCTCCTGCAGGGGCTCCTATATTCTTTGTTAAGAAATCGGATGGTTCATTACGGCCAGTGGTGGATTACAGAGAACTTAATAAAATTACAGTAAAAAACCGTTACCCATTACCTCTGATTCCTGAACTGTTGGAGAAAGTTCAACGAGCAAGGGTCTTTACCAAATTGGACCTAAGGGGTGCTTACAATTTAATCCGGATAAGGCCAGGTGACGAATGGAAAACTGCTTTTCGTACACGATATGGACACTTTGAAAGTTTGGTAATGCCATTCGGGCTCTGCAATGCTCCGGCTACCTTTCAACACCTAGCAAATGATATCTTCAGAGACTTACTAGATCAATTCATGGTGGTTTATCTAGATGATATACTAATTTTCTCTGAATCTCTAGAAGAACATCAGGAGCATGTAAGACGTGTATTGGAACGATTGCGGGAAAACCGACTTTACGTTAAATTGGAAAAATGTGAGTTCCATCGTGAAGAGATTCAATTCCTAGGATACATCATCTCTTCTCAGGGATTGCGTATGGATCCCAGAAAGATTCAAGCGGTAATCGACTGGCCGACTCCCAGGACGGTAAAAGAAGTACAAAGATTCATAGGCTTTTCTAACTTTTACAGACGCTTTATTAAAAACTTTTCAGAGATTGTAGCCCCCATCACAGAGCTGACAAAGAAGAAAACCCACTTTGCCTGGACTCCACAAGCAGAGGAAGCTTTCTCTTGTTTGAAAGGTAAATTCACCACAGCTCCAGTACTACGTCATCCCGATCCAGAACTTGCGTTTGTGGTCGAAGTAGATGCATCAGACTGTGCAGTTGGGGCCATCCTCTCTCAGAGGTCAGGTGAAAAGAAGCTGTTACATCCATGTGCATTCTTCTCTCAGCGAATGACTTCTGCAGAGAGAAACTATGATGTGAGAAATAAAGAATTGCTTGCCATCGTCTCAGCATTTAAAGAGTGGAGACACCATCTACAAGGAGCTTCACAACAGATACTAGTTCTAACTGATCACCGTAACTTGGAGTTCATTAGATCAGCCAAGTGCCTCTCCCCTCGTCAGACCCGATGGAGCCTATTTTTGAACCACTTCAATTTTACAATATCATTCCGACCAGGATCTCGTAATGGAAAGGCAGACGCTCTGTCATGCATGTTTTCTTGTGATATTAATCCCTCAGCTCCACCTACTCCCATTGTCTCTCCGAGGCAAGAATTGTAGGTATTATCCATGAAGGTGATCTGTTGGAGAACCTTAAAGCGGCCTATGACACTGATCCATTCTTATCACACCCGTCAGGAGATGTACATCTATTCTTTAGAAATCAAGTATGGACTGATGGACAGCGTCTATACATACCAGAAGCAATGCGTCTGAGGATTCTACAGTTCGTACATGATTCCAGATTGGCAGGACACAAGGGAGTACAGAAGACATATGAGCTGTTATCTCGTTTCTTCTGGTGGCCCGGCTGTCTGGAAGACGCAAAGAAATACGTTCTCTCTTGCGATACCTGTACTAGGTATAAACCTTCACGTTCTTCACCAATGGGGTTGCTGCAACCATTGTCCATTCCAGCACGACCATGGAGTTCGATCTCAATGGACTTCATAGTGAATCTGCCTAACTCCAAAGGAAAAACGTCAATATTGGTAGTGGTAGATCGACTTACCAAAGCAGCTCATTTCATCCCTTGTACCGGTTTGCCTTCAGCCAAAGAGACTGCTGATTTGATAGTCCAAAATATCTTTCGCCTTCATGGTGTGCCAGATGAGGTGGTCTCAGATCGTGGGGTGCAGTTCACGTCTAAATTCTGGAGAAGTTTCTGTACATCACTTGATATCAAGCTTCATTTGTCAACGGCCTATCATCCTCAGACTAATGGTCAGACAGAACGTACAAACCAGACGCTAGAACAATACCTGCGCTGTTACATCTGCCATTTACAGGATGACTGGGTAGACTTATTATCTTTTGCAGAATTCTCATACAACAACTCTCAAAATTCTTCAACAAAGCAAACACCATTTTTTCAAATCTGGGATATCATCCAAGTATTCTCCCAAAAAATCCAGTGGCTCCACTAATTCCAGCAGTTACAGAAAGAATCGCGTCACTGCAACAAAATCTGAAAATGTTAAAAGAAACATTGGGAGCTGCTCAGGAGCGATATAAGAAAGCAGCAGATAAACATCGGAGACCAGCACCTGAATACAAAGTAGGGGATCGAGTATGGCTTTCTACCCGAAATATTAAGCTGAAGGTCCCTTCACCCAAACTGGGACAGAAATTTATTGGACCCTATAAGATCTCTAAAATAATTAGTCCTCTGGCGGTACGTCTACAACTTCCAGAAACAATGAGAATTCATCCTGTTTTCCATGTGTCTCTATTGAAAGTTGCTACAGCCAATCCATTTCCTGAACGGTCCTCTCAACCTCCAGATTCAGTGGAAGTGGATGGACAAGAAGAATTTGTCGTGGAAAAGATTCTGGACTCCCGTATATACAGAAATCGACTACAATACCTTATCAAATGGCAAGGGTATGGTGTGGAAGAAAACTCATGGGAACCGGTATCTAACATCAATGCTCCTCGTTTGATTAGACGTTTCCATCAGCAGTATCCGGCAAAACCAGGTCCTGTGGCGCCCAGAGGTCGCCGTTAGGAGGGGAGTGATGTCAGGATTTGAACCTGTGACCTGCTGTCTTGCCCGGTGTCTCCTTGCTACCTGAGCTATCAGGCTTGTGGAATAATGGCCTGTTGGACGTCTGTGTGGAGCCTACTGCTGAGGCTCATCAGCTGCTGCTAATAATTGGAACCCGCCCTGTATTAACCTTGATTGGACTGGCTATATATAGGTGACTCTGACACTTCCTGTTTGTGTTGGTATTGTGTTCAGTTTATTCCGGATACAGCCTGAACACCCAGGAGACCTCCTTGCTGGAGATCTTCTTCGGTTCTTTGGAACTTCACCTGCAAGCTCACCGTAGCTTGACTACAGCCCTTGAAAGACTACAGACTTCTACCTGGTCTTTAATCAGCTGATCTTGGACTACTACCTCAGCCCCTGTGGGCCATCCACCTGCTGTCTCCAGCCTCCTCTGTGTTTCTCGACGACTGGACTCCTGATCCTGTACCACCAGTAGCGTGACAGAAGCATGTTGGGAGTTGTAGTTTCACAGCAGCTGAAGAGCCAAAGGTTTCCTACCCCTGGTCTAGAAGAATAAGAAGAAAACTCTCAGGAAAGGCATAAATTGCCCCATTGCTTCCCAATTGAAATATGGCTTTTGGTCTAAGACCCTGGATCAAAATTCTATCCCAATAATTCTAATTCTCATAACCTTCGAAATATTTCAGTACAGTTTAGTTCAGCATGTCTCTACAATTTAAGCAGGTTGTCCCTAAGATGTCTTTTTTCCAAACAGCATTAGACATCTGATGCAATTTAAGACTGTCTTGTCTTAAGAAAGTTGCACTAAAAGTTGGACAGTATTAGTTTATCTGTCCCATTGTGTTTTTCATTGATCGGCACTCGTCTTGGTCATGGTGAATACAGCTTGTGTTCCCCCTCTATAAGAAAACAACAAAGATTGTGCTCTAAGGCAGACACCAGTGGATGTCTGCTCTCTCGCGGAGATCCAGGATTATCTGTAACAAACAAAAGTCTTAAACCGAAAACCAAAACAAAGAAAAATGAATAAATAATTCCCTATTTGTCACATCACCTCATCTCCTGGTTTATTTTTTTTGCTCTTTTTTTTTTATTTCTATCATAATAACAGAGTGTGAAAAATAAATTAGAAAAGCAGTGTATTCTTCTCTATGGCAGCAGCCATGTTTGTCCCCACTCCTTCTCCCCTCTAATGCTAGTACAGCGAGTCAGGAAGTTTAGGAGGAGCAGGCTCTGTTTTAACTGCATATATTTTGTCTATATAGTGAGTGTGACTTATTTATTTCATACTAGCTTCTGTCTGCAACTTTGTTTGCGTGTTGTTGGCATCAATGATCTGCTTATATTCAACAAATTGTTGCTGTCGATAGTTCGCCTGCTCCAGCATTTTGGCAGCTCTCAAGCTGTCCTGCTCCTGAACTTGTTCCTCACGCTGTGCCTGTGATTGTTACAGCATCTCAGCAGCTTCCTGGGATGCTGTATAATGAGTGTGTTGTTGGCATTGATGAGCCGCCTTTTCCAGTGTTTCAGCAGCTCTCAAGCTGGCCTGCCACTGAACTTGTTCCTGGCACCTGTGATTGTTTCAGCATTTCAGCAGCTCAATGAGACGCCATATAATGAGTGTGTTGTTGGTGTTGATCATCCCCCTCAGCTCCGCTTCAATAGAACTCTGTTGACTTCTGATTACCTTCATAGCTCTTGTTGTTTTAGAATTGTGTGACAATTAGATTTTCTTCATCACTGTATGTTTAAAATTGACAAACTGCCAATTTGGATGAAAGTTGTTTTCCCATCCAGTGTGTCAGCACTGCCTGTAGCAGATCAGATAATATGCAAATGCAGGTACACAATGGACTCAGGGTTAACATAGAGAGATAACAGCCCTAGCTTTATCAGCCTGATGCCAAGAGCAGTTTAATATAGTATATGAAAATAAATTCATAACAGTCGTGAAGCCATGTCATTTACTGGGATAAAAAATAGCCTTTGTGTTAATCGAGGTCACAAACTATCCATGTGCCAAATTTCATCCAAATCGTTTTTGCGTGAAAGAGTAACAAAACACACAAACCAACAAACTTTCATATAATAATAATAATAATAATAATTAATATAATAGTAGGATTGCTTATAGGTTATCTATGTGTTCTGCAGCATTGTACAGAGATTGCCATCACTTACATCAGCCAACATCTCCAATGGAGCTTACAATCGTATTTTCTTATATGTGGCTGTTTATGTGAAAAGGGCCCACACTGTCGATATGGAGTTCTTGGTATCATTGTAACGGTTATGGTGTAACAGTGTACAAATTCTTAAAAGTCTCAACAAATTTGTAAACTTGACATATTTTTAAATAAAATTTTTGCATAAAACAAAATTGTGATTTTTTTACCCAAATATGTTTTGGACTATTTTCTCTATAATTAGTATCGACGATCTGGGCCCTTTTCACGTAAACAGCCACAAAAACCAATAAAAACTGGAGTCATTTTCATAGAAAGCCATAACTAACTTATCAGTATGTTACAGAGAGAATAAACAAACTACATTCTATCCCCTTGATCTGTTGATCCCCTATATGCATGGACCATCAGTCAAGCATGTGTTCTGCCATTCCATTAAAGGTGTTATCCAGTATCCAATTTATAATATCGATGACCTATCCTTAACATAGACCGTCAATATTAGATCTAAGAGTGTTCAACGCCTGGGACCCAAAGTGTAGTGGCAGCTTTAGGTAATGCAGCGCTGTCGCATAAACTTTAATAGGGCATCACTGCAGTACCTGAAACCGGTGCTACAGTTTGTATGTTGAATGAGCGGCACAATTCCTGGCATGCATACACTACCGGCTGCTGTCGTAGAATAGCTGATTTAAGGGGTACCCAGGTGTCAGTCCATCGCATACCTGATATTGATTCCCTATCTCAAAGATAGACCATCAATCTTAGGCCTTGTTCACATCTGCGTTGGTATGAGGACCCCCCCCCGAACGGAATACCGAATGCAACTGCAAGCGGTGTGCCAGTGAAAGCACACGGGCCCCATAGACTATAATGGGGTCCGTGTGATAGACGCAGGATCTCCGCAGGGATCCTGCAGACAGGAAAGTAGTTCACAATCTACTTTCCTGCCCTCATGATTTGGGCGAGCAGTGCACGGCAAGCACACGGATCCCTTTATAGTCTATGGAGTCTGTGTGCTTTTACTGAACAGTGCTTGCAGTTGCATTTGGTATTCCGTTCGGGGGACTCCCCATGCGGACTCCCTGAACGGAATACCAAACACAGATGTGAACGAAGGGTCAGAAAGAGGATAACCCCTTTAACCTATACGTGATTGTTAAAGCCATATACAGCGTTGTGAGTCCATTGATCAGACAATTCCTATCCTTTTTATAATATCAAATAATCTTGACATTTTGGTGTGTTAATATTTCTATATTATATACGTCAATACCTTATTTCTTTTATATTTTCCACATAATACAGTAAATAACATTACTAAGAATTCACACAACATAAATATCTTGTTACCTTTCTCCGCCAGTGTCAAGCTATACATTCTGCATAGAGAATCTTCCATAATTGGGTTTTCATTACCGCTAAACGATGAATGTATTGTTTTCTGACACGCCAAATACTAAATAATGAGTCTTATAGCTTGCACTTTCCAAAGCTTGAGGTCTTATTAAATACTTCATCAGTGGTAAGATTTTTCTCCGACTCTGACCTTTAACTCTTGGTCGCTGACTTGCGCACCCTCATAAGAAATGTTTCCATGGTAATGCTGTATTAAACGTATCTAGTCATGTCTTATTAAGTGTTCCGGAAAGGGAACTCACTCAGCAGGACACAGGGTAAAGGGTCAACGCGGAGCATAAAACTGACAGAGCTTGTTCAAAGCTGGGAAGTTAGTTTAGTACTGACAAGGCAGCTTGGGGGAACGGTGCCCCCTCCGTGTCATCACCTGTGGTGCCAATGTTGAAGTGAAGACGATGCCGTGTGTCAATGTGTCTCCTTAAAACTCTCTTTTCCTCTCTGTTTTAAACAGTAGCTACAAGACTCAACCGAGCAGCCAAGAGCCAGGCCTTGCTTCAATAATGAGGATCTGTTGGAAGTCTAATTGGATGGGTATTACCGTCTGAGGATCTTGGGCTTTTGGTTCATAGTCAGACTCATTAATTTTAAGAAGATGGCTCTTTTAATCTGCAGTCTTACCTCCGCTGCTGTGCCAGGCTCTTCTGGAAATGCTTATGAGGGATTTATCAAAGCGCTTTCTGCCTGAGCAGACTGGAAGATACACGATATCTGGAATTCCAGCAAAGAGTGGGGGTGTAGTAATAATCATTACCACAGACAGACCAGAACCCAGTGCTGTGATACACATCTGTTCTATCACTACACTGTGATATTCATCTGCAATAACAGCCACTTCATGTGATGGCGAGACTCCTAGATCACATAAAAAGAAGCCCATGTCGCTCCAGCAATTGATTACAGAACAGATCAGAGTCAAACTGCGACTCTCCAACATGGACCATAAGCCCCAGCATGCCCTGCTAGTCTCAGAGTGTTCTTCTTATGGGTATTAAATGGATTTCTATCATTCTTTTATTGGTTTCATTAATTTCTTATCTGGTGCGCTACTCTGTAGTCGCCAAGCTGCTATAAAAAATTAATTATAAAGCAAAATGAGGTTTGCTAATTACTATGCCGGCTCTTCTAACAAACATAAAACATTGGATATAAGCTTGTTTTCTCTGATCAGTGGCTTTGCGAGAAAATAGGTAGATGCCAAACTGTGATAGTCATCTCTCTTACAGGATGACTAAACATTAGCTAGAGGGCTTTTTTTTGGAAATCAATCCGGACTTGACTTTGAGAGTTGACATTGTCTAGGCCAGTGTTTCTCAACCCTCTTAAACCAAGCACCCTATTGTGAAAAAAAGGTTACAACCGTTGAGGTTACTTGGACATGATGGTGTCCTTCATATGAGATATCACAATCTCAAGTTGAGAAGGAAAAGCAAATTCTTTTACAGCACTCACAAAAAGTTCCTAAATCACTCATCAGATCATGGATCACAAGTTTTCTGTTCAGCACAGGCAACCGACTTCTGTACAGAAGACCCAACTTCTAATCCTAGACCCAACATCTCCTGGCCCTGCCTCTGCTTTGCAGCCACTATGGCTCAGTATTTGGATATGATCCATATGCCGCAGCAGCCTTGGAACGTGAGCACTCACTTAATCTAGCACTTTCAGGGTAGTGGTTTTTGGAGCATACCCCCTGAGGCTATGGGGCATGCATGTACCTCGGATTGAGAACCACACCACAGGTTTAAACCTCTAAAGAAGTCCCAAGTGAGGTTCTATTCTAGGATATCCAAAATTCAGAAAATGCATGTCCTATTCCTAGAGTTATGTAAGGGACCTGAATATCTTCTTTATAGGACACAATTATTCATCCCATATAAACAATGTTGCCCCAGTCTCACCTGCCCCAGTCTCTATAGAAAGGACTTATCTTTAGATCTTCAGACATAAATATAAAATAGTGCAGGTTCTTCAAATTCTCAGTCATGAGGTTTTTGCGATAGTTGTCGCCCTTGATATTGACCTTAGACACTGACATTTCGGTGCATTTGAGAGTTTAAAGGTGAGTATGGGTTTAGATACATATTTTTCTTCCTTTTCTAAATGCTTGCTTGATTTTGGAAGCACCTGCTGCCACTCATCATAGGCATGCAAGCAGCCGAACATCATGTTAACCTTCTAATAAATACATCAAACCTGGAAAAAAATCAATGATTAAACCTGGCTCACAGTGAAAGAGAAGCTGAATGTCAAATTGAAGATGTTGAGAGAACTTCAGAGTCAATTTGCTTGACACAATTCCCTCCACATCTAAAATATAACTGTAAATTGGTAGTTAAGTGTAAAAAATGTTTGATTTGGTCAGAGCAGGTCCTTGGTGCATTACAAGTTGAAATTTCCAAGTAAGAGAATCTGAGGACACAGAAGTCACAATTTCTATCCTTTAAATGGATTCTATCATTAGAATCCCTTTTTTTTAAACTAATATCACATAGGAATAGCCTTAAGAAAAGCTATTCTTCCCTTACCTTTAGAATTCTTCTCCACACAACTGTTTCGTAGATATCACATTTTTTCTCGGTATGCTAATGAGTTTCCAGACAGCACAGGGGGCTTTCCCCCATGCTCAAACAGCACTGGGGGCATCCCCTGTGTTTCGGGAAACTCTCCAGCGCCGCCTCCATCTTCTACAGCCGTGCCTTTCCACTACAGCCTCTGCGTTGTCTTCTTCCAGCGATTCTGTCTTCAGGATCAAAATACTGCACATGAGCAGTTGGCTCTACCATCGGGCTTCAGGCAGAGCCGACTGCGCATGTCTGTTTGGCTATTTTCTTGTGGCCACATACACGAGCATACTGCTTGTCTAAGCCGCAACAAGAAAATGGCTGAACACAGCCATACTGCTCATCTAAGAGGCCACAAGACGGCAGACCCGACTGCGCATGCGTAGTATTTAGATCCCCAAGACAGGATCGCCAGAAGAAGACAACGCAGAGGACGCAGTGGAGAGGTGTGGCTGTAGAAGATGGAAGTGGTGCTCTATACCACCATGATTATGTAATTAACTCCGTCCTTGCGCAAAAGAACACGTATACATGCCTTAGAGCACTAGGAATTCTTACAGTAACAGCTTTACTACCCTAGACCAGAAGTGTTATATACATGAACTCCCTATACAGCCATAAGCCACCACGGATGTTGATAGTAACCCTGGGTCACTAACACTCAGCGATACTACTAATACATACCTCCCAACTTTTGAAGAACTGAAAGAGGGACAAAATGTGCGGTGTGCGTAGCCCCGCCCACTTTTGTGTTGACTCCGCTCACTCGTTAATTTTTCATGTGCCCGCACACAGTATAATCCTCCTACAGTCACCCGTAAATTATATGTCCCCCCTCTATCTCTCCCCCAGTTTCATATACACCCTTCATCTGCCCCCAGTTTCATGTCCCCCTTCCATCTCTGCCCCCAGATTCATGTCCTCTCCATCTCTGCCCCCAGATTCATGTCCCCACATCTCTGCCCCACTGTCATGCCATCCTCTCCATCTCTGCCCCCAGTGTCATGCCATCCACTCCATCTCTGCCCCCATTGTCATGCCGTCCTCTCCATCTCCGCCCCCAGTGTCATGCCGTCCTCTCCATTTCTGCCCCCAGTGTCATGCCGTCCCCTCCTTCATCTGCCCCCAGTGTCATGCCGTTCTCTCCATCTCTGCCCCCAGTGTCATGCCGTCCTCTCCATCTCTGCCCCCAGTGTCATGCCGTCCTCTCCTTCATCTGCCCCCAGTTTCACGTTCCACCTCCACATTAAACTTACCTTCTCCTCCGCTCCCTCGCCGCTCTCTGCGCACCTCTCTTGCTGACACATATGCGGCTGAAGCGAGGAGCTGACCTGTGTCAGCTCCTCGCTTCAGCCGCATATGTGTCAGCGAGACCGGCGGCAGCGGCGAAGCGAGGAGCTGACACAGGTCAGCTCCTCGCTTCAGCTGCATATGTGTCAGGGAGAGAGGCGCACAGCGGCGAAGCGAGGAGCTGACCTGTGTCAGTTCCTTGCTTCAGCCGCATATGTGTTCAACTCAGATCTGCGTCCTCTGGATGCAGATCTGAGTTGAAATCGGGATATACCTCCCTCCAACCGGGACCGCGGGACATGTCACCCAAATCGTGACTGTCCCACGGAAATCGGGACGGTTGGGAGGTATGCTAATAGGTATAGTATACTGTATGGGGGCCTGTCATGGGGAAAGTAAATTGTATGAAGGCAATGAAAGGGTGATATACCATGTAGGGGGATCAGTAAATGGGCGTCATACTGTGTGTGGGCCAGGAAAGGGGGCATTATAATGTGTGAGGACTCCAGTCAAATACTTGCTATTGTGGCCAGTATTTCATAGTTATGGCCCTGATGCAGAAACGCCATGGCAAAAACACTGCGTTTTACATTACCTACAAAGTGGATGGGATTCTGGCTAAAAATGCTTGTGTTTTTGAAAATCTGCGCGTGTCAGTTATACCTATGTAAATACTGCCGTTTTCCGTTTAGGTATATCAGAAGCCCAACAAAATCTGCAACTAAAAAAGCTGCATTTACGCAACATGGGGCCTTAGCCTTAGTCTCATGACGTTTTCTTATAACATTTTGTTTCTATTTAGGTCACTGCTGTAGCCAGTCACAGGCTCTAGCGCTGACCTGAACATAAAGAAGTGCCCTATGTGTCCAAGTCACTGCTGATGCATTGGAATGGATGGCCTGGAAATGGTAAGTTAGTTCTATTTTTTTATTATTATTATTTAAAATATTTGCAGAACCAAGGATTTTTTTTTTAAATTCAAGATATGTTCCCTTTTTTAGGGAGCTTGGAGGGGGGGGGATCTATTTCACTTTATTTCTGAGTCTGCAGTAAGGCTAGGTACAGCCTTATACTCCCTGGAGATTTCTCTAGCATGACTTCAGGGTTTCCAACCCTTACTATATGTAAGACCATAACTAGCAAAATGTGATGGTAAAGAAAGGGAGACTGGGTAAGCAAATAATGCTAGCTAGCTGATCCCCCTTAAATGTAATAGCTGGTAAGACCAGTAATAATTGGTATTAAGAGCATGTCATTATATACTACCCTATCCTTTGCAATAGACATTATGAAGCCTGTGTTGCTCAGATAGTTCCACTATATGTTACTCTTATATACCAGTGCAAAGGTTAAAAGCTGTAGCTACAACCCATAGCAATAATTGGCCTCCTATGGGTTACCTGCCGTGTAGGTGTCTTTGTGCTGTGGGTTTTAGTTGCAGCATGTGGATGAGATTTGTTTAGATCTTATCCACTATAATGGTGCTGTAGACTGCAGCGGGTTAGTTGTCGCAGACTCAGTGGTGGCTGCCATTATTCTCTGTGTAGTCCCAGCCTTAGGGTTCTCTCTCATGTGATGTTTTAAAGTAGGATGGAGACGATATCGACTAAAGAGCAGAAGAATATTTCTAATATACTGTACTTACTGTACTACAAAAAAAAACACCTCCAAATTTATGAAGTTATAAAGCCTCGGATGGGTGTATTGCGACTAAGGGTGCTGCAATTGATTTATGTGAAGGTATAACCTGTTCTAGATCAAGGCCTCGATCACATCTGCGTTAGTATTCTGTCCGTCAGAGTCCGCATGAGGACCCCCCTGAACGGAATACCGAACGCAACTGCAAGAGGTGTGCCAGTGAAAGCACACGGACCCCATAGACTATAATGGGGCCCGTGTGCTTGCCGCCAGATCTCCGCAGGGATCATGCGGACAGGGAAGTACTTCACAATCTACTTTCCTGTCTGCATGATTCATGCGGGCAGCACACGGCAAGCATACGGACCCCATTATAGTCTATGGGGTCCGTGTGCTTTCATGCACAGCGCTTGCAGTTGCATTCCGTATTCTGTTCGGGGGGTCCACATGCGGACTCCTCGAATGGAATACTGAACACAGATTTGAATGAAAGGTAAAAGGATAGAAGCCAATGATCAGACAAATCATATATATGGAATATATTTACACAGTGTATATTTAGTTATTCTCTGAAACATAGTCCATTTCCTCTTGAAAAATTGCAATTTATCCTATAAATAAACTGAATGTGTACTTTTACGGTACAGCCTGAATGAGACATGAACAAAGCCTTGCTAGCTACTGCAGAACATTGAAGGATTTCATTTTGCTGCCTGTTATCCTAGCAATGAAGAATAAAGTAGGATATCTTCAAGATAGGAAAAGTCCGAGCATGCAGGACCATAACTTTACATTTTTATCAGTTATCTATTTCATGCTCCATGAATAGAAAACATAATACTATGAAAAATAGCTTACCATGACTGGAGTGCTTAAGAGCATTAGGAAGAAGTTTCTAAAAACACTTCCAGGGCAGCGGCAGAAAATAAGGTTTTGAAGCACAGCGAGATATTAAGAGTTTCCTTCATGGTTTTGGAGAATGATACCTCTCATTCCTCACTTTCCCAGAAATGATATGAAATACTGCACATTGTTTACACCGTAAAACAGATTTAACTTAATCCAGACCGTTTTCAAGGACACAAGGATGTTTCTAGAGAATTTAGCGAAGGGGCAGATGTTCCGAAAGCGCTTGCTAACTATTTTTTATTTTGTTTAACGTCATTGACTGCGGCAGTCTAGGGTAATGGAGCAGGTAATGCTAAATTCCAAGGTAGTCTAGGATATTAAGGAGTTTTATCTTACCTGTCAAAAAAATCCTATTTTCACAAGATTGTTTTAGAAACTGGACTGCAATATATGTATATGCTATAAACATTAAGGAAAGCCCCTGTATCATGTTGTAGGGGCTGATAGTACCAATAGTGAACATACTTTTTAGTGGTAGATTGCAGTCTTTACATTCTGAGAAAATTTACTTTTAGGCTGAGGCCCCATGTTGCAGAAACACAGCTTTTTTTGTTGTGGTTTTTTGAGCAAAAGCCAGGAGTGGAATAGAAGATAGAAGGTAGAAGTGTAAGAAATACACTTACTACACGGTACTACTGTGTACCGACTTGGCCTGTATGACCTTCCTGCTGTGATTCTGTTATCTCCTGGCATACATCAGAACATGACTCTCCTTGCTGACCAGCTCTCCCTTTGCTCATCTGCTGAGGTTAGTGTTTCTGCGTTCTCTGCTACTTGGGGTACACTGAGTGTGTGGCGCTATCTGGGCAGTTGCGGTTCTGGGTCCCAGAATTTACCAATTACAATTCTATCATCAGGAGCTCTGGCAAAGACCTCTGGGACTTGGTTCCGCTCTGGTTAGGTGAGATTTGTACACTCAGGACTGTATTGGCCTTGGTGTTTGGGGATTCTGGTTGCCCAGGACTAGCTGTCCAGTATTATCACATGAGGCTCCTAACACCCAGAGCCTCTTAACAATTCAGGCACAGTTAACCACCTAAGGACCGCTGTATGTAAAATTACGGCCTACGGTCCTGGTACCTAAAGACCAGACTATTGCCAAAATACGTCCAGTCTTTAGGTACCTCCTTGGCGGGGGGTGGGGTACGGGGGAGCAGGGGTTAGGTGTTACTAACACCTAGCCCCCCCTCAATAACGTCCAATAGGAACTGAGTTCGATTGGAAGTTTTAACCCTATTGTTTGCGCCGTGAAACATCACGGCGCAATCAAAAAGGATCCGCCGACAATTTAACCAGATCGGCACCCCCCACGGCGAGATCGGGGGGTGCCGATATCAGTAAAAGGTAGCCTGGGGTCTAGCCAGTGACCCCAGGCTCCCAGAGCCCCCACATACCTGGTGATCCTGCACGTGAGAAAAGAAAGCGAGCGATGTTGCTCACTTCCTCTGTAGCTTGCAGGACACTGAATGCTGTGTCTTGCAAGCTACAATGCAAAATCAGTTGATGCTTTCATCAAAGCATCAACTGATTCAAGTGTCCTAAATGGACACATGAAAAAGTAAAAAAAACTGTGAAAAAATAAAATAAAGTGTATGAAATAAATTTATAAAGTTATAAAGCCCAAAAATCTCTTTTTTTTTCTATAGAAAATGAATTATATAACAAAAAAGCACTAAAAATTAATAAAAACAATGCATATTTGGTATTTTCGCGTCCGTAACAATCTGTACAATAAAACTGAAATAATATTTAATGTATACGGTGAACGTCGGAAAAAAAAAAACCGAAAAAATCTCGCCAGAAGTAATGATTTTTCGCCATCTCACCTTATAAAATATGCTATAAAAAGTGATCAAAAAGTCATATGCACCCCACAACTGTGCCAATAAAAACACTGTCAACCGAAAAATAAAAATGTTACGCTTCTCAGAAGATGGCGATGCATAAAACATTGATTTATGTCCCCAAATGTGTTTTTATTCTGCAGAATTAGTATCGCATAAAAAATAACATAAATGAGGTATCGCCGTAATCGTACCAAACCGCAGAATAAAGACCACATGTTAAAATTGTTACAATTAAAAAGGTAAAACACAATGCCAGGATTGATTTTTTTTTTTTAAATCCAGCAAGAAAGAGTTAATAAAATGTATTCAATAAGTTGTAGGCACCCAAAGATGGTGTTATTTCAAAATACATCTCATCCCGCAAACAACAAGCCCTTATATGGCCACGTCACCAGAAAAATAAAGAAAATATAGCATCTAGCAATGTGAAAACAAACCTCCCCCCCCCCCAAATCGCCAAATCATTAGAATACAACTGGCTGCGGCAGAAAGGGAATGTATAAGCTATGCAAACATATATCAGGGGACACCCCAGATTTACAGCTTATCAGGGAAAAGACACCAGAAGTGACCCCCAAAGTGACCCCCCCAATCATAGGAGCTACGGGGACATAGTAGGGAATTTGGTGTTTGCAATGTACTCCGCACAGCTTATATATTCCCTCTTCGCCATCCGCTGTGCAGTCACGCCCGGGATACTAATACCTTGGCAGTTTACACCCACATGTGGGGTATTTCTGTGCACGGGAGAAATTGTATAACAAAATGTGAGATGCATTTTCTCCGTTAACCCTTTGTGAACGTGTTAATTTTAGGTCTAAATGAATGTATTCGTGAAAAAAAAATGAAATGTCTAAATTTCACCTCCATATTATTTTTATTCTTATGAAATGCTTAAAGGGTTAACAAACATTCCAAATGCTGTTTTGACTAATTTGAGGGGTGTAGTTTTGAAAATGGGGTGATTTATGGGGGATTCTATTATACAGGCCTTTATCATTCCTTTCAGAACTGAAGTGGTCCCTAAAAAAATGGTTTGGGGAATTTTCTTGTAAATCTGGAAAATCGTTGTTACACTTGTAAGCCTTGTGACGTCCAAAACAAATTAAAAGACAAAAAAAAAGATGATGCCGATATAAAGCAGAGATATGGGAGATAATATTTATTCATGTATTTGGGTGGTTTGACTATCTTCCTGAAGAGCCGAGAATTTCACATTTTGAAAATTGCAACTTTTTGCAAATTTCCTAGTTTTTTTTTAAATAAATAAATACAAAAATATTGAGTAGTGTTTACCACTAACATGAAGTATAATGTGTTTTGAAAAAACTATCTCAAAATCACTTGTGTAAGTTAAAGCTTCTCAAAGTTATTGCCATTTAAAGTGACGCATGTCAGTTTTGAAAAAAGAGGCCTGGTCCTTAAGGGGTCCTTAAGGCACTTCTGGGCCTGGTCCTTAACCGGTTAAGACTAGCATATAGAATGCCAGTCTTAAAAAATTCTCCCCAGTATTTTCACAAGCTAGACAAGCTGAATTTACCAGGATTTTTTTTTAGAAAAGTTCAGGACAATCTTGGCAAGTGTCCTCCGTTTACTGCCCATGCTTTTAATTCACGGCTTGCCAATTGCAGCACTGTCATCTGCAACCGGCCTTAGTTGGAGATGGCTGGTTTACAAGTACAAAAAATTTATGTACTTTAAAAATTCAATAGCTACAAAGTTCTTCACAGTAATTCCAGAAAATCCTCTTGCGTAGAAGAGAGCATGCATGCAATGGTGGCCAGAAGCCGTGTACATTTAGGATACATACATGCACCATTTTCTGCCTAAGATCTACTCCACAATATCTGTATTATATTTCACAGACTTGTTGGAGCAGGAAGAAGAATTAAAGGATTTGTCTTGATGCCAAGCATATTATTCAAATAAAAGGAGCAGCACAACATTCGTAAGGGAGAGATTTAAGATTACCGCTATAGAGATTTTACCAGGGAAGGCGAGAGCTTTTCTTACATCTGTCTTCACTCCTGTTAACAGGATTAGATTACAAAGGTCAAACAAGCATCTTAGTCATTCTCAAATAAAGAGAAGGCCGTCTACTATAAGATTAATATTTATTTCAGTAGCATTTTGGAGATTGGCAGCGCTGTAAGCCTCCAAGCTCTCGAGAAGATCCAGATGAGCAAATGGCTGTAACTCTCTTATTCTTGTTATAGAAGCAGATAGCGACACCGACCAATACAAGTTAATGCAATGATTTCACTAGAAGGACACAATAAAAATGTATTCATCCATTCCACCCACTGAAAATTCTGTTTTAATATTTTATACACACTTATAGGAGGGGAAAATGGCTTAAGGCTGGCTATTTATAGTCAGATAAGAAGCATAGATATTTAACCATAACTCAGCCATAGGGAAGTACGTGTAAGACCCAGTTCTTCCTTTATTGCTGATTTTACACTTAAGGTTAATTCAATATTCAAGATACCACTCGCTCTCTATACTATACATCCATTTTTTATTACGACTCACTTCAGTGATGACGATTTTCCCTCTGGATCCAGATACATCCCTGGCAGGAAATAATACACTGTACATATTATATTGTATGAAGCATAACAATACACTTTATTTGGCATGAATACTATTAGCATTGAAATAGCACATACTGAGCAGAGATGTATAGATAATAGTTATATGCATCAATACTTATCCCACTGGACAGAACATACCATCTCATTTACTTGCCTTTGGTATATACTGGTAAGCACAGCAAGCTTTATGGTTGGAATTAAATGTACCGCACCAGGCAATAGCACCGGCAATAATCTCAATCCTGTGATTCTCCTGCTATAGTAAAGCTGATTCCTGGTCGGCGAGTATTATAGCATGATAGTAGCTGTAGTCTAACATTGCAGACAACTGTATTATGGCATATATACTCTTGCTTATTATGAGATACCATTAAATAGTGAAATCATTTCTTTCTTGGTGCTTAAGTTAGTCCACATGGACAACAGCTTACTGATATTTTTTTTCTGCATTAGTATTTCTATACAATATAAGGCCTCATCCACATGAGTGTGCTGGCAGAGTTTGTTCATATTTCTTAGCGGAATGCACTTGGGTGATGCTCAGGTGACTTGTGAGTGTCATCCAAGTACAATACGTCCTCCATTAATTTCAGTGAGTGTTCCATTCTGATGTCTTGGTGCAGGGTAGGACTTCCTATATTATTAACAGAATGGAAGAGAACATTGGACCCCCCATCAGAAGATTTGCGGCCTGCATTCTCATTTGTGTGCAAGAGGACTTAAACTCAATGAGAGGAATATACTAACCCATCTATTCCATGTGATGCATCTTTCATGCATGGCTCTTTTTGTGTGAAAGATGCATTGTTCCTTCTGTGTCTCAGTCCCAACTTTTTAATGAAAGATGGCGGAGTGGGGAGAAGACCAAGGCAGGGTGGGAATGGGTTGGCCGAAAAATTAAAATTATGAAATTTACGCCAGTTCCTGACTGAAGTAGATTTAAAAAAAGAGGAGACACCGAGCAGTATATACGTTTGAAATGGACTAGTAGGATTGCCATGAATGGCCTCTTACCTCCTGATGTTGTGAGATCGTCACAATATCAAAACCAGCATATACTAACCCAAAGGTGGTGGCAGCAACTTTCCCTTATATGCTACACAAGGTGGCATAATCGGCATATGTAGACAACCAACATGGCACAAGACCACACTCGTGGGGAGGAGTTTGGGTTAAGCATGCACAGATACTAGCTGGAGTCACGACTGTAGAATCTTCAAAAGTTTATTGTTTAAAATCATTATGCGTTTCATGCTTTGCCCTTTATCAAGTGCATATAAAACTGGTTGGCTGCTGCAACTCTCTGGGGAAAGGCTATCAGCCAATTTTATACTCACTTCATAAGGGTGTAGCGCGAAACGCATAGTGCTTTTAAACAATAAACTGTTGAAGATTATACAGTCGTGACTCCAGCCAGTATCTGTGCGCGCTTATCCCGAACTCCTCCCCACAAGTGTGGTCTTGTGCCATGTTGGTTATCTACATATGAATTAGATTTCAAATCTGATAGACAGGACAGTGCCTGAAGTATTTAGGTGAGTCTCATACCAGCTGTGTAATTGATTAAGACTAGCGTACAGAATGCCAGTCTTAATACATTCACTCCAATGTCATTCATTTTACAGAAAATCAAGTACAACAATTGAATACGTCAAGAAGGATATTAGAAGATCTTCTGGGTGGACACTACATATGTAATTGGCACTGCCGGTGATTTCTGGCTTATGTTTAAACAGTAGTTTGGACTCCTCATGGGATCACTATGTATATAATAGTATGTATACTGTATAACAGCACCTAGTAGATGATCACAGTGTTTGGATGATATACTGAACACATGTACTCTTGGATTGGTAGCATGTTAATTTGTATCTATTTTGTTTTGCTCTCTAAAGACATTATATGTGTGAGTGTGATTTTATTGCTGTTGCCCAATTCTTATTTTATTTTTTGATACTTTGTGCAAACAAAGAATGAAGAATCTGACATTACTATTGGGTTTTCCATAGTTCTCTTTGGGTTCTTTCTGTTCTATCACATGTTAGACACAAACAGATACCAAGGGACCTCATTGACTTTAGTGAAGTCTGTTGGGTTTCCATTATGGTGTCTATCACTTTGCTGGATGAAATAACAGATCTTACTGCGTTGCTTTCTCTGTTATGGCATGGAGCCAGCCCCTACACCTGGATACCACTATTCATCTAACATCTCAGAAATTGCTGCAGTTTTAGACAATGTCTTATTAGTTGCTACATGGTGTGTATAGAATATGAACGCTTTCTGCTATAAATGATTTGTACTTTATTAATATTAGTGTGTATTGGATTATGCACGGTGGCAGCGCGATCCTTGTATCCTAAAATTATTCTGTTACTGGCTGTAGGGGACATCTGAGTGTATGTAAGAAGATCGTACAAATGATACAACATGCCAGCACTGTGATCCATGAGTTAGGAATGGTACATTTTGCACATTTGCCACTATTGGGTTAACACAGTGAAGTTACATTTATTTTTGAAGGGGAATTTTAATTGCTTTATAACATAATCCTCGGCTTGTCTGAAAGAGGCTCTACGACTAAAATAACTTATGGTAGATAGAAAGAGAAATGTACATTCTGCAGTGCTAAGCCTCTTTACCCCTTCCCTACTGTCAGGTCAGTGCCAATTCAGTTGTGAGATTAAGCACAAACTAAGACGGACTGGATTCTACTACCTGACAAACAGAAGGGAAGCTTGGACTGCAAAACTCTACCTGGCCAAAGGCCACCATCTTACCGTATGCTGCAGAAGTGACTTTGGGCCTGTCAGGTCCAAGCAGTGGCGTAACTAGGAATGGCGGGGCCCCGTGGCGAACTTTTGACATGGGGCCCCCCCCCATCCCAACTGACGCCGAAGACCTCGACTGACCCCCTCCTCCGCACTCTATTATGTCCCTTACTTACTGTCCCCTGCACACACAGTATTAACCCCAATAGTGTCCCCTGCACACACAGTATTAACCCCAATAGTGTCCCCTGCACACACAGTGTTAACCCCAATAGTGTCCCCTGCACACACAGTGTTAACCCCAATAGTGTCCCCTGCACACACAGTGTTAACCCCAATAGTGTCCCCTGCACACACAGTGTTAACCCCAATAGTGTCCCCTGCACACACAGTGTTAACCCCAATAGTGTCCCCTGCACACACAGTGTTAACCCCTATAGTGTCCCCTGCACACACAGTGTTAACCCCTATAGTGTCCCCTGCACACACAGTGTTAACCCCTATAGTGTCCCCTGCACACACAGTGTTAACCCCAATAGTGTCCCTCTGTGGACACCCATAAACAATTATTATACTCTGGGGTCTTTTCAGACCCCAGAGTATAATAATCGGAGACTAAATCGGGAATAAAAACATTAAAGAAAAAACCACTGTTGCTTCTTACCTGTTCCCCGGCTCCTGTGCTGTCCTCCTCTCGCATCCTTCGTTAATGACGTCGGACGTCACATGACCCGGGAAGCATGCTGGGTTCATGTGACGTCAGACAACAGTAGGACGGAGGCCTGGCAGGATCGCGGAGAGGTAAGTAACAGTTTTTTATGTTTATTACCTCTCCCGATCCGCCGGTCATTATACTCGGGGGTCTGCAAAGACCCCCGAGTATAATGATAGCCCCTGTGGGGCCCGCGGTGTCACTTGCCGATCCCGGCCCAGCCAGGATCGGCAAGTGAATAGGGCCCGTAACTGCCTATTGAAAAAAAACTGCAGCGGTAGCGGCTGTCACCGGGCCCCCTAATGGCCCGGGCCCTGTGGCAGCTGCTACTGCTGCTACCACGGTAGTTACGCCCCTGGGTCCAAGTGTGAATGCTAACTCTGCACCCTTGTAGCTGTGCCCTTGTACACAATAAGATGCAGCTATTAAGCAAGATTGTAAGATCTTTCACTTCTGGAGCTTGATCTGGATGAGTCTGGGGATAGTTTACTTCCAAGGGTTTCACTCATGCGGAGTAAAAGCCCTCCTGCCATTTAAATACCCTGTTGTTTCGATAATCCTCTACATTGCAATGAAATCTACATCTCTAAGCAGTTCAGTCTTCTTGCGGTGATTCTGTAGGGTAGTCTGTAGTTTCTTTCAGTTGGTTAAAGTCCAGTGCTGAGGTTGAGGACCGCAATAGATTTAATTTAGGAAGCATTCTGGATCTAGAAATGACAGACTCGGGAACCCTGGGTTCTTAATAGGGAGTATGAACTTCATAGCTTTCTATGGAAAAGTCTCAATCTTCTAATTATGTTTTCCTTTCCTCTCAGACTTGGTGAGGACTACACTGGCCTTCATCCAGAACCCCTTACTCTCTATCTCTAATCTACTGTATCCTTCAGTAGTGGGTATTGTCTATATAAGTACTGATGGACCATGCATATCCCTTAACAATCCTGTTTCTAGGTATATATTTGTGTTATTATTCATCTTTCCTTCTTCCTCAGTTTCCTTATTTCAGCTTGTATTCTTCATTATTTTTACTTTATATAGCTCCTCACAACCCACATAGTTGATGCCGGTAATGGACACCTGCTGATTTGTTTCCTGCATTTATCTTATGCTGGTCTTGTTACTTTTATTAGTGCTGTCATGTGCTTGTATATCTAAGGCTAAGTTCATACAGAGTTTTTTGGTCCAGAACCTGAGGCCGAGACCACCTCAGGTTATGGACCAAAAGCCGGGTAGCCGTGACTGAAAGCCGATGCACTGCACCGGCATCCTGCTGCGCACTCTGCTCCGGATTAGGCCTAATGAATGGGCCTAGTCCGGAGGAGGGTGTGTCTTCAGGCCGAATTGCGAGGCGAAACGGCCGAAGAATGAACATCTCACTTCTTTTTTCCGGGAGCCAGAAGAAACAGCTCCCAGAAAAAAGACCTGAGTGACTCCCATTGATTTCAATGGAAGCCATCTTTTTGGTTAGGATTTTGAGGTGGATATGGCCTCATAATCCTGACCAAAAATCTATGTGTGAACTTACCCTAATAGTTCCTTCACAACTAACTTTCCGCATAGAGTTACGGTCCATAGAGCAGGAATATTTTCTGTTCATCTGTTTAATTTATTACTGTACATATATACAATCTTTGTTACATATAACCCTTATGGTCCTGATATAAGATATATATAGTATTTAGAGATGAGCGAACAGTGTTCTATCGAACACATGTTCGATCGGATATCAGGGTGTTCGCTATGTTCGAATCGAATCGAACACCGCGTGGTAAAGTGCGCCAAAATTCGATTCCCCTCCCACCTTCCCTGGCGCCTTTTTTGCACCAATAACAGCGCAGGGGAGGTGGGACAGGAACTACGACACCGGGGGCATTGAAAAAAATTGGAAAAAGTCATTGGCTGCCGAAATCAGGTGACCTCCATTTTAGACGAATAGTGGATTCAAATCCGGGTCATATGAGAATGTGAACTTTGTGACTATGAGACAGGGATAGCTGTACAGGCAGGGATAGCTAGGGATAACCTTTATTTAGGGGGGAATGTTATTAAAAATAACTTTTTGGGGCTCTATCGGGTGTGTAATTGTGATTTTTGTGAGATAAACTTTTTCCCATAGGGATGCATTGGCCAGCGCTGATTGGCCGAATTCCGTACTCTGGCCAATCAGTGCTGGCCAATGCATTCTATTAGCTTGATGAAGCAGAGTGTGCACAAGGGTTCAAGCGCACCCTCGGCTCTGATGTAGCAGAGCCGAGGCTGCACAAGGGTTCAAGCGCACCCTCGGCTCTGATGTAGGAGAGCCGAGGGTGCACTTGAACCCTTGTGCACCCTCAGCTCTGGTACATCAGAGCCGAGGGTGCGCTTGAACCCTTGTGCACACTCTGCTTCATCAAGCTAATAGAATGCATTGGCCAGCGCTGATTGGCCAATGTATTCTATTAGCCTGATGAAGTAGAGCTGAATGTGTGTGCTAAGCACACACATTCAGCTCTACTTCATCGGGCTAATAGAATGCATTGGCCAGCGCTGATTGGCCAGAGTACGGAACTCGACCAATCAGCGCTGGCTCTGCTGGAGGAGGCGGAGTCTAAGATCGCTCCACACCAGTCTCCATTCAGGTCCGACCTTAGACTCCGCCTCCTCCGGCAGAGCCAGCGCTGATTGGCCGAAGGCTGGCCAATGCATTCCTATGCGAATGCAGAGACTTAGCAGTGCTGAGTCAGTTTTGCTCAACTACACATCTGATGCACACTCGGCACTGCTACATCAGATGTAGCAATCTGATGTAGCAGAGCCGAGGGTGCACTAGAACCCCTGTGCAAACTCAGTTCACGCTAATAGAATGCATTGGCCAGCGCTGATTGGCCAATGCATTCTATTAGCCCGATGAAGTAGAGCTGAATGTGTGTGCTAAGCACACACATTCAGCACTGCTTCATCACGCCAATACAATGCATTAGCCAGTGCTGATTGGCCAGAGTACGGAATTCGGCCAATCAGCGCTGGCCAATGCATTCTATTAGCCCGATGAAGTAGAGCTGAATGTGTGTGCTAAGCACACACATTCAGCACTGCTTCATCACGCCAATACAATGCATTAGCCAGTGCTGATTGGCCGAATTCCGTACTCTGGCCAATCAGCGCTGGCTCTGCTGGAGGAGGCGGAGTCTAAGGTCGGACCTGAATGGAGACTGGTGTGGAGCGATCTTAGACTCCGCCTCCTCCAGCAGAGCCAGCGCTGATTGGCCGAATTCCGTACTCTGGCCAATCAGCACTGGCTAATGCATTGTATTGGCGTGATGAAGCAGTGCTGAATGTGTGTGCTTAGCACACACATTCAGCTCTACTTCATCGGGCTAATAGAATGCATTGGCCAGCGCTGATTGGCCGAATTCCGTACTCTGGCCAATCAGCACTGGCTAATGCATTGTATTGGCGTGATGAAGCAGTGCTGAATGTGTGTGCTTAGCACACACATTCAGCTCTACTTCATCGGGCTAATAGAATGCATTGGCCAGCGCTGATTGGTCGAATTCCGTACTCTGGCCAATCAGCACTGGCTAATGCATTGTATTGGCGTGATGAAGCAGTGCTGAATGAGTGTGCTTAGCACACACATTCAGCTCTACTTCATCGGGCTAATAGAATGCATTGGCCAATCAGCGCTGGCCAATGCATTCTATTAGCGTGAACTGAGTTTGCACAGGGGTTCTAGTGCACCCTCGGCTCTGCTACATCAGATTGCTACATCTGATGTAGCAGTGCCGAGTGTGCATCAGATGTGTAGTTGAGCAAAACTGACTCAGCACTGCTAAGTCTCTGCATTCGCATAGGAATGCATTGGCCAGCCTTCGGCCAATCAGCGCTGGCTCTGCCGGAGGAGGCGGAGTCTAAGGTCGGACCTGAATGGAGACTGGTGTGGAGCGATCTTAGACTCCGCCTCCTCCAGCAGAGCCAGCGCTGATTGGTCGAGTTCCGTACTCTGGCCAATCAGCACTGGCCAATGCATTTCTATGGGGAAAAGTTAGCTTGCGAAAATCGCAAACTGACAGGGATTTCCATGAAATAAAGTGACTTTTATGCCCCCAGACATGCTTCCCCTGCTGTCCCAGTGTCATTCCAGGGTGTTGGTATCATTTCCTGGGGTGTCATAGTGGACTTGGTGACCCTCCAGACACGAATTTGGGTTTCCCCCTTAACGAGTTTATGTTCCCCATAGACTATAATGGGGTTCGAAACCCATTCGAACACTCGAACAGTGAGCGGCTGTTCGAATCGAATTTCGAACCTCGAACATTTTAGTGTTCGCTCATCTCTAATAGTATTATACATACCCTATTTATTTAATCTACAAGGGATTCTGGCAAAGAGCTCATAAAATGTATAGTTATTGTTTTTTTACCAATTCTTGATCATTACTCATTGCAGTAATATGTAATAACTAGAGATGAGCGAGTAGTATTCGATCGAGTAGGTATTCGATTGAATACTACGGTATTCGAAATACTCTTACACCATCGAGTACCACTCGCTGTTCGAATGTAAAAGTTCGATGCAGAACCAGCATTGCTTGGCCGAATGCTATACAGTCGGCCAATCAATGCTGGTTCTTCCCCTACCTTTAGAAGTCTTCTCCGTGCAGCTTCCCCGCAGCGTCTTCCGGCGGTTCATTCACTCTGCCAGGCATCGGGCCTGGGCAGAGCCAACTGCGCATGTCCGCTTGTAGTGCGGGCATGCGCAGTCGACTCTGCCCAGGCCCGATGCCTGGCAGAGTGAATGAAGAGCCGGAAGATGCCGCGGGGACGCTGCACGGAGAAGACTTCTCGGAGGATCCAGCCCGACCCTCACTCGTGGACTTGGTAAGTATAATTTGATCGAACTTTGCCTACCCCTGAAACGAGCATTTTCCCCCCATAGACTATAATAGGGTTCGATATTCGATTTGAGTAGTCGAATATTGAGGGGCTACTCAAAATGAATATCGAACCTCGAACATTTTACTGTTCACTCATCTCTACTCCAGACCAATTTGTGATGTTTCAGATTTAGCAAACTTAGCAAATAATACTTTGTGCCTCCTACTTTGCTCAGAGTTTATCTTTAGAATGCACTCCAGACCACTAAATGCCTTTAGCACATCTAGTTGAAGCTCTTTAACCTTCTGCACCGTCATATCTGGCCATTTTGGCGAGTCCTAAAATAGACTAAATACAGCTGGCTATGTCTAACGGGATATTGTTAAATAACGTCCCACACCACTTGACTGATGAGACAAGAGGTGTACTTCGGTGATACCAAGAAGCAGCTGGAGTCCAATCCAATTTGTGGTTAAAACAGCAAACAAAGGTTTAATTCAAACGAATAGATAGGTTACAGTCCAAAAGTTAAACAAAGTTAAAAGAACATAGAATATGCATGACAAATATCAAGTGTTAAAATGAAGAGAGTGAGAGCTGGTATGAAGGTGGAGTTAGTGCTCTACCCCCATGTTACCAAAGCCTGCTTATAAAGGCTGAGGACGCTTTACCCTCATCCAAGTTTTTTCCCCATAAGGAAAAGTGTAAGTACGATCCTTCCATGTACTCCGGATCGTTCCTTGTTTGACCATAGCCCTAAGTTTGGCTACACTGACGTATTGTTGTTGGTAACGAGACTTCTTCTACCTCCACCCAACATTCCACTAGCCCCTTCATCTGTCAAGGATGACATGCTGGACACAAATGCTACTCCATGACCTTCTCCATTCACACTCTAAGTTCAGCAAGATTTAACAGATATAATAATTTACCATATACCTTACCTTGTTGTTATGTGTATCTATCATATAGCTATCTAACCAGTAGTATGTATACAGTAGATCATTCATTGTGGTGATAAATAGGTAATTGATATTGGATGACATAACAAGATTGTAATATATCTTCAACCTGTATTGGCAAATTCAAGTATTTATTAAAACCGACTTGTCAAGAAAGATAACACGTTTGCTTTACATTTGTATAAGACGTTTAAAAAACATTTAAGAAAGTAAGAAGTGAAAAAATGTCAAAAATGAATCTAATGAGAGCTCTACATTAAGTGCTACATTTACAATCTGTAGATTTTTATTTCAGAACATTTGCAACAATGTATTTTTTTTAAATTGCACAACTTCAAGAGAAGAAACTCAAAGGAGTCCTATTGGCTTACCATTGGGGGGTAAAGGATCAAAAGGGAAAATACTTCTTAGATGTATTCCTTCTCAGATAACTATATAGAACATGTATGCCTTCACATGTTACAATACATAGGAAGTGATCCAATAAATTATGCATAATCCACCAAACATTGTAGTCGAAGACATACTGGTTAGTGGGCATGCTGAGGTCTGCCAGCCCTCATGCTGCTTCTTAGGATTTATGTGATTGTATTGAACCCCCCGCGACTCCTCTTTGCTATATACAATAGATGTCAGGAAGAACAACACTTACGGGATTCCAGCTACAGTCCAAAACACAAAACCGTGCAATATTCAGAAATAATTGTAATTATATATCTTTCCTCAGTGATGTATAAGTAATTGTTCCAAAATAGTTCATAAAGGTCTGTGAATAATTGCAATGAAAAAATGTCCAGACTTCAAATATCCGCACATTTATTTCATGAATGCAGGAACGAATGTTATTCCACCATATTTATAGAGCATGGGCAGGAAAAACAGACAGACCTGTCGCAGATCTCAGTGACTGAATTTATATCTCAGGAGCTTGTGCTCATAAAATGTAATCCAGTAAGATTCCTTTAAAGGGAATCTACAAATAAATAGGTTAGGGTCACCTGGATCACAAAGTGTTTTCCATTGTGAAATGGTGGCTCAGTTGCTAACATATCATTGTTCTGGTCTATATACAAATTAATAGTTTGGAGCAATGAGGGCATTGCTGCTTTCCTTTTTGGAGCACCGGCAACACCCTCATTTCTCCAAAGAGCTCATTAGCATATTGACAAACAGTGATATCTTGGCAATGAATGCACTGATTTACAAGGGACTAGAGATGAGCGAACACTGTTCGGATCAGCCGATCCGAACAGCACGCACCCATAGAAATGAATGGAAGCACCTGTGACGCTGACTTTGGGTGCGTGCTGTTCGGATCGGCTGATCCGAACAGTGTTCGCTCATCTCTACAAGGGACACAAAAATTTTGCAACACAAGGCACACAAAAAAGCAACTGCTTCAAAAATAAACTAAGTATGACTATGTCTAAGAAGGGAAGAATAAACACAATAAATAAAATGACAATTTTTATTAAGTGATAATAAATATGAAAACATGAATTACACATACACAACAGGGGGTAAATGCTTCACAAAGAGGCAGGTGGTGTGTGGTAATAAATAGTATATACTGTAGGTCTAGGGTGAAAAAAGTGTGTATATCACAGTCAAATAATAAGGGTTCACATGTTGTTGCAAGTTCCAAAGCAGATAAAAATATCCCATAGGTAAGAATGCACAACAGAGAGACATATGTGAAAATTATATACATAGAAGGTAAAGAACCAACCCTAAGACCATAATTATAATATAAAGCACCTACCACCCATCCTGCTCCAACGCGCATTTCGCCCAATGGCTTCGTCCCCTGGGCGAAACGCGAGAGGAAGAAAAGGGAGTTTGATTCAGGTGATTCTAACCTATCAATCTGCATGGCTGGATTGATATGCTGGGATCCGGTGACAGACTACGCCCTGTCACCACCAGTAAAATGGTGCCTCGGTCAGCTTTGACCGAGGTGCCAGAAGAGTTAATGCCCACGATCATGGACATTAGCACCAGGTGTCTGCTGTATAAAACAGCAGACACCCGGCGGCTATGGAGGCTGCCCAGCTCCCGAGTGGCTGCCATGTTTAAACACCTACCATCTGCCATAATACTACGGCGGATGTCGGAAGGGGTTAAAGGAATCTTACTGGAGTACATTCTATGAGTACACTATCTGACACTTCCCACAGCAGCCACCTCACTTATCAGCACACTGATAATTCCAGGTATCATATATATTTAGAAAAAACACAGAATCCACCAATCACAAAAGGAAATATTACAGGTTATCTACTCCCCTCTCTATACAACTACCTCTGCAGAGATTACAGAACATACCTAGAAAGTTCTCCCATAAAAGTCAACAGGGTCTGCTCCAGACTATTATGTCCATGGTCCATCTCAAAGAAACAGCAATTCACAGATTATTTTATGCTTAGTGGCAAGAGTTGGATTTGCAAAATTTTTTGTATTTTTTTTAAATATAAATAATACTGTGGAAAACTAATTCTGTAAACATAAAAAACGTGATTTAAACAATAGGTTATTTTCTGGCTACACATTCACTTTAATATCTTGGCCAAGATATTCAAAGAACACAAGCAGAAATGGAAGAAGTAGTGGGAAAACATGAAGTAGCACAAAACATATTAACTATAATACTACTACTATTAAATACTAATTCTAATAATAATTAATATTATTGAGGCTGAATTTAGATTATACAAGTTTTCTACCCAGCTAGTTTATTTTTTTTATCTCTTGCCTACTTTAGGCCATGCCCACACTTAGGACCTCCCCTATCTGATCTTTCTCCTTCACAGGTTGCAAAATGTACTTAAGATTTATTCTGTACCTTAAGATTCAAAAACATAAACTCCTAACAGATAGATCTATAACCTGAATTTAGCAGAGAAGAGAAAAATATATTAATTAAACATGTTTTTCTAGTTACTAGTTCAGCTTAAAGGATTAGTAATGCCTAGGAGTCATGCCGGTATAATAAGGTTTTCATCTTTTATTATCAGTGGGGTGTTCAAACATTTTTGAAGGTTGAATAATTACTTTTATTTTTCTAACTCTCAGTATCTTCGTCCATTATCTCAATATTAAGCTTCACTGTTTTGTACGTCTTTTTATTTCAATTGACTTTCTCTGCTCCAACAAGAGTCCACATTATTACATTAAATAATTACAGATTTTTGTATCTACTTTTGTACGTGAGTTTCTACAGCCTTGAGTCATTGGATATTACTAGATAGATTAAAGCATTGCTTCACACTGATGTGGTGTGGGTAATGGCTTTGTGAGCTGTATCCAGTAGTATTTGCTTCGACTTCTTAACTTTTAATACCTGCTGAACCAAGGGAGATAAAAAATGAAATGATCACCATTAGAGACTGTCATTAAAGGGAAACATCATCCAAAACTGTGTGTTATTTTAAGAAATTCCATACGTCTCGATGTATTACACAGGGGATGTTACATAGTAGCAGTAGGAATCAGACCACAGTGACATGCTTTCTCTACTTGAGTCTATATGGATGTATTTTTATCACTCCTATAGGCACCAAATCTTCATGTATGATGGACTGTACCACTCAGACTAACAGAGGTGACATAAACTCCTATCACATTTAGTGATAATTGCAGTATCTCGGCAAAATGGTTAATTGCCACTTACACTTTTTCCACATATGTATACCGTCTACTGTTTTAAAGGGGTTCTCCAAGCCCCTATTTTACATCACAGTGAGACTTAAAATAATAAACACTATATACTCATCTTTCCTTTTGGCTGGGATTCCACCAAAGAGTCTCTGTTTGGCCTCTTGGTCTTTGTTAACCTCCAGCCCACACAAGAGCATCAGCCAATCAGTGGCCGAGTGGTGATGTCACAGTTCACCCATTGACTGGTTGATGCGCTCATGTACAAACCAAAGGTCAGCAACCTAAATAGAGATTCCCTCACTGGCTCCCTGGTTGAACCAAGTGGAGAGTTTATAGTGTGTTTTATTTTAAGCCTTGGTAGGTTGTAAAAATTAACTTGGAACAATCCTTTGGGATTTTCTAACTTTAGGTGGTCTGCAATAATGAGGATGGCATAAGTTAGATGGAACATCCTTTTGACCTTAGAACGCTCTAGTTAGGCGGAGGATATTGAAAGTCTGTTCCATGTTTTGCAGTGCTAGTTTAGCAGTCAAGATGAATTCACGTTTGAATTCTTAATGGCTATATCTAGACCTATGAACTTCAGCCCAGATTCATTATCCTTCTTGAAACTTGCACCCCACAGCTTGAGCATTGCAAGATGTTTTAGCTTTTGAAACTGCGGAAGAAGAGGAAGAGCACACTCTCGAATAAACCAACTGCCAGACCAAGGGAAACACCCTCTGATCACATAGGGGTGATACTGGCTCTACTTGTACATATGATGCCGTGCTCTGGTTCGGGACTAAGTAGGGCATGAAGGAAAGAAAGCCTATTGAAATCTAAATTTCTATCATCTTTCCAACCCTTTTACTGTCTATGGTAAATATGCTGATTCTTGCCAACTAGTCTACTTAGTAGTTTCTAAATGGGGTATAGACCATAGACTGTGGTAACACAATCTATAGCCTGCTGTTTTGCTGCTATTTACCATATTCATGTTGCTGTCAAATCTTCAGGAGGCCATGCATAACAATATGTTAGCTTTTAACATGCCCTTAATATTTTATATCATTATCATGTAAGGAATAACTCAAGGCTAGTTCAGGGAAGGACAAATTACTGCTGACACTACGAGTCTGTTAATCCACTCGAGACTCTGATCTGATATTTGCAATAGGTAGTGAATTGGCACACAAATAATATAAAAATATAGATGCCAGCAACAAATTTCTGGCATCACTGGCTACTTGGCCTCAGGATTCCTACCCTAGGAAAAATATGTCCTATTAGTCAAATGAGTTATTCTTTAATGTATTGTGTTACTGTGTTGGTTGTTGTTGCAAGTGCCTTTTTTTAAGAAAAAAAGAAGAAAAAAAAAGAAGAAAAAAGAAAAAGAAGGTCCCCTTGCACCAGAGTCTCATCTTCCCACATTCTCAAACTAGGCAATAAAGAAGGACACATCTAAGCCTATTATTATCTAACACATAGACAGATTTTTCATCTGTCTCATTGGTGTGCAGTGTGTAGAGCAATGCCGATGCAATATCTCACACTCCCCTTAGTGCAGGAGTCGCCTGTCAATTCAAACAAATTGAAATAAGCCAATAATAACCCAATCACATTAAAATGTAATGATATCAATTTAGCTTGGAGGCAACTGTAAAGTTGCATGCTGTCTTAGTACCTTGGAAAGCTGTATAACATATGTATACTACTCAGATTTCTGAGGTACTGACAGCATACAACTTTTCAGCTGCCTCTACATTAAATCAACGTTATCAACAATTGAGTACTAGGTATGGCTGAGACATGGGGGAGGGGGGTGAAGAGCTGCTAGATATTCATATGAATTGCCGGGCAGATCCTGACCTGCAAATAAACACAGGGACCACCTGGTAATTCAAATGAATAGCAAGCTGTGTCACAGGCAGATTGCGCTAGTGTGATCTACCTGTAATCTAATTCTGTTACATTGGTATCTGGATGTCACACCGATCGGATACAGATGACACATGAAAATAACAAGCATGTTTCCTATTCTATAAAATGGATAGCTAGTATGAAACCAGTCTTACCCTGAGGGGTAAGGGTCCATATATGCAGTGGCATAACTACCGCCATACAGCAGAGGCAGCTGCCACAGGGCCCGGGACATTAGAGGCCTGGTGACAGCCGCTACTGCTGCTATCATTATACTCGGGGGTCTTTTCGGACCCCCGAGTATAATGAGTGGCGGACCGGGAGAGGTAAGAAACATAAAAAACACTGTTACTTACCTCTCCATGATCCGTGAAGGCTTCAGCCTAGTCGTCCAACGTCACATGAGCATGGCCCGCGTCCCGGGTCATGTAACGTCTGACGTCATTGAAGATCGACTACTTCAGAGGCCGACAGCGTAGGAGACGGGAGATAGGTGAGTAACAGAGGTTTTTTTTATGTTTTTCTCCCCCTGGGTCTCCGATTATTATACTCTGGGGTCTGAAAAGACCCCAGAGTATAATAAATGTTTATGGGTGTTCATTATGGGGCATAATACTGTGTGTAGGGGCCACTATGGGGGATAATACTGTGTGTAGGGGCCACTATGGGGGATAATATTGTGTGCAGGGGCCACTAAGGGACATAATACTGTGTGCAGGGGCCACTATGGGGGATAATACTGTGTGCAGGGGCCACTATGGGGTATAATACTGTATGCAGGGGCCACTATGGGGAATAATAGTGTGTACTGGGGCCACTAAGGGACATAATACTGTGTGCAGGGGCCACTATGGGGGATAATACTGTGTGCAGGGGACACTAAGGGACATAATACTGTGTGCAGGGGCCACTATGGGGAATAATACTGTGTGCAGGGGCCACTATGGGGTATAATACTGTGTACTGGGGCCACTAAGGGACATAATACTGTGTGTAGGGGCCACTATGGGGGATAATACTGTGTGTAGGGGCCACTATGGGGGATAATACTGTGTGCAGGGGACACTAAGGGACATAATACTGTGTGCAGGGGCCACTATGGGGGATAATACTGTGTGCAGGGGCCACTAAGGGACATAATACTGTGTGCAGGGGCCACTATGGGGAATAATACTCTGTGCAGGGGCCACTATGGGGGATAATACTGTGTGCAGTGGCCACTATGGGGGACAATATTGTGTGCAGGGGCCACTAAGGGACATAATACTGTGTGCAAGGGCCACTATGGGGCATAATGCTATGTGCAGGGGCCAGTATGGGGCATAATAGAGTGCGCAGGAATGCATAGGAGGGGGTCGGTCGAGGTCTTCGGCGTCAGTGGGGGGGGGGCATGTCAAAAGTTCGCCACGGGGCCCCGCCATTCCTAGTTACACCACTGCATATATGTCAGGTTGTATCCAGGCCATCTACCACTGATTGCCAGGGTTTTCCACAGTTACATCTGTGCCAACTGAGGATTTATCATGGTGAGATAACCCTTTAAAGGCAAATGACTTTTCTTATTAAAGGAGTTGTCATCATTTACATTAATATCACATTACTGTCACATGGGGGCCAACATACATAAAAAATTACAACCTTTATACTATTTTGTCTTTGTGCAAGGTAAATGTAGCATACAATTATTAGGTTTATTATAAATGGCTTTGAGGATGGAAGATGAAGAGCTCAGTCATGTGAAGCCTCCTCAGGCTACCCCATCTTCACATGATCTTCCAATAGTAAGCTCTTGAGAGTAAGGTTCTTTATTCCTTACATATTGACGTCTTCAAGGACTGAAGTATGTTATCTACATTAATTACTATAAAATGGCGCACTGCCTGAAGACTTGCTAAATGGATTTTGATATACACTGGTTTTCCATGGAAAATCAGAACCATGAAAAGTAGAAAATTCATCAGAAATGTTATGTTTAGACAGTTAATGCCAGAAGGATATCATGTCTGAATGTTTACCTACTAGAGTTATGCTGAGTCCGTCTGCTCCTGGCTTTGCTGCCATTATGACTAATCCATACATGGACCTCTCCGGGGTGGTAGAAGATGCCACAGGTTGTGTGATTATACAGGTTTAGTGCAGATTTCAGCAATGCTGGCCTATTACTTACCCTGTCTCCCTCAAGTGCCTGAATACACAGGAAATTAAGTGCTTAACAGCTTTGGCGTATGTCTTTTAGTAACACAATAAAATCCACATCACAAGTAGACTGTAAACCAACAGAGTGTCAATGACATATTAGGAATTCAGTATAAAAGGTATAAGGGTCAATTATTTCACAATAGGATAATAGATATAACGTATTGAATAGGTTTGGATGTCCTTAAATACAACATTATTGTAGAATACAATATTTAGGCAGACATATTTCCTACTGCTTGCCGCAATGCCCATGAAAAGGGTTGTCCAAGTTTTGTAGTTATTTATAGGATAGGGGATAATTTCATGATCCTGGGGAGTCCCACTGATGGGACCCCAATGATTACAAAAAACAGGGGTCCAGTTCCCCTAACCTGATGGAGTAGCAGACTGAGCATGTGCCCAGCGCGGAGCGGTACTTGTGTAGAACTTCCGTAGAGAATGAATGGAGTAATCACAATTTTCTTTTAATATAGGTTGTGATCCCCATATAGGGCTCACAATGTACATTCCCACCCCCCATCAGTATGTTTTTGTAGTATGGAAGGAAATCCACGCAAACACGGGGAGAACATACAAACTCCTTGCAGATGTTGTTCCTGGCAGGATTCGAACCAAGGACTCCAGCGCTGCAGTGCTAACCATTGAGCCACCGTGTTGCCCTGGAGTAATCACAATTTTTTTTTCCAAAATTACAGCTTTTTAAGTTTTCTGCCCTTACAACCATTTTCCTCAAACAGGGCATGGCATGGGTATATTTGAGGTGGAAACCCTCATCCCAATCAGATTGATCTTAATTTACATCATTATTCTGTTGTATCTGATGCCAGAAACCTACAATGGCAAGGATCTGGCACTAATTTCTGTTTAGGTGCAAGGATTTTGGAGAATGTGCCTTATGTATGAAAACGTGAACACCTCATCATAAACTGGCACAAACAATGGTGGGGCAAAGATTATCAAGACTGTATGGAAAACGCACGTCTTGATAAAACAGCTTCTGTATCGTAACACACAAACATATCCTTGATACACAAGAATGACAAGACAGGGAGATAAGAGCATTTTCCATAGATGTTTGCTAATCTCAGATATGAAGCCCCGTACAGGATCAGCAGATCGAGGGCTTATAATTACATGTATTATAGATTTCAATAAGAAGTCCTCTTACTGTTGCTCATATTGTTTTAGCGTAGCACGATATTTCCTGCGGAGTATTGATGCTTTGTTATATAGTCTTGCATGTAGCCTTGCTGTAACTGCCCCCTCACCTTTTACCTTCTATTACTAAAAGCTACAATTCAATGTTGTCATGACAACAAGTCACCACAATGAGCAGCCGCACATGCATCCATAGGGGGGTTACAAAGTGACATTCAAATTTAGCTTCCAGTATTTTACTTATTTCCAAGAAATATGCCATTAACTCTTTCAGAGAAAATGTGACTCTTCCTTTCAAGATAATTTCTACCATAAATGATTTGTCTGCTAAATAGATTTCTAAATCGTAAAAACATTAGATAATTTGTTGCTGGAAATGTCAATGCTGACATACAAGACTATCCAAAACTGGTCCCCTCCATACATCTCTGACCTAATCTCTCACTACCTCCCCGTACCTAATCTCTGATCCTCAGAAGACCTTGTCCTTTGCTCTCCTCTTATCCGTTCTTCACACAATCACCTCCAAGACTTCTCTCATACGTCCCCCATACTCTACAAATCACTACCAAGATACATAAGACTGGCACCTAGACTTACAACCTTCAAAACCAACCCGGAAACCCAACTCTTCAGGAAAGCCTACATCTACTGTCTCTTGCCCGCTCCTTGTTAGCAAGAGGCATAACTTGAATTTCCAGGGCTTCAATGCAAAATCCGTGAATTGGTTTCCACTTGCCATGCTCCATTTAGAATAATTGGATATTTTATGTGGCAGGGGGACTTTTGGGGCTCCCTCAGGATTCAGTACCAACTGCTATCTCTGCACCCTCTATAGCTATGTCCCTGGTTATAAATTGTATGTTCTCATGGGAAGAGATTTCTCCCCCATTGTGTCAGCTACTCACTAAGTTAGTTTATTGTACTTATTTTGTATTATATATGGGTGTGGGGGCTCATATTGAAAACCTATTCTAAGGATAGGTTATCAATATCATTTCCCCAGAAAAGCCTTTTAATCAGCTGAACTATTGAGCGTCCATTGCATAGACAGGATTCCAACATCAGGATAATACAGGATAAAATCCAGTATTCTATACTAGCCAATTGAAATGATTCATAGAAGAAAAGTAAACCCCTACATCTTGACTCTAGACCATCTGATAAAGGTTTGCTACCTTCTGTCAAGTGGACTGGTGAGTGGACTATACCCTTTATCTCTAGGTGCATATAGTTATAAGACATTTAGAAATAAAATTATTAAAATGAATGAGGGTCTACGTACAGATGATTCCAGACTGCAGATTGGGGAAGATTTACTAAGGTGTAGGTACTAGTCCGTGACTTAATTTGCTCCCAAAATTTGGTTAACATGCGGTGCAACATGCTGTGCTAGTCTATCCTACTCAGCATGCACTGGCTAATAGACTAAGAGAGATAGAAATCAGTGGGCTGCCATGGAGAGGTGAGGTGTACTGGAAAAGATGAATCCAGGGAAATGGACGGAGTTAGATGTTCATGGTGTAGTGAGCCTCATTTCTGGTATTGCAATGTGGTTCCATTGCTACTTTATTATGCCGCTACTATCAATTTAAAAAAATGCAAGTTTGAGTGACCTAATATAAATTAAGGTAACATATAATGATATCTGTTATACAGCAAATTCATAATAGATTTGCCACAGCATTACATATCCTACTAAAACAGAATCCATCACACCAGTAAATCTAGCCTCCATAGACACCTTCTGTGAGCTCAGCATTAAAAATGGGTTGTCTATACCAGATCTTGCCCTCCTGCCCTTTTCTACTGTATCTCTAGTTTTAAGCTGTCCCTTAGCTAGAAGATGAAGGCTAGTTGCAATTATGCCTTGCATACAATGGATATAATAGCATATAAAAACAGGAGACCACTCCTTAACTCATTCACTCACTTAGAAACAGCAGTACCATCTGGGCAACTATGTAGATATAGTGATCAGTATTGATGTGAAAAAAGCACATAGAGATACAAAACTTACTATTATCTCCAGCAGGTTCTGTTTCTGTCCCTACTTCATTTTTGCTCAGTCCCTACCTCTTCCCTCTCCAAAGACTTCTGTGGCTGGATTTAATTTAATACTTCTATAAGCTGATCTTGAGAGACCAAAATGGAATAGAGCAGATATTTCAGAGTGGATAGGGCAGTGGAAACTGGAAGGAAAAGAGTGTCATAAGTGTAAAACACAGTATTTTTTTGGACAAGTATTACACTGATCAAAAAAATAAAGGGAACACTCAAATAACACATCCTAGATCTGTTAAGTCGGCAATATTGGCCTTATATTCCTGTCCATCTGCTCGCGTGATGTCCTCAGGCTTCCTGTCCGATCCATTTCCCATCTCCAATGGTACCCGCCAGGGTTGTCCCCTCTCTCCCATAATATTTGCGCTTGTAATGGAGCCGTTGGCAGAGTACATTAGGTTAGATAAGGACATTGCGGGTATCATGGTTGGTCACAGTCAGCATAAGATTGGCCTGTATGTGGACGATGTAATTTTGGCATTGACTTCTTCAGGCCCTTCCTTGAAGGCTGCCACTGCCGCCTTAGAACGATTTGGCAGAATATCTTATTACAAAGTGAATCCTACTAAATCCCAAATTTTACCTATCATTATTCCCCCATCTCTGCGGGAGGATTTCCGACTTAACTTCCCCTACCAATGGAAGGATGATTGTATCACATATTTATCACCTTGACATCCCCTAGTTCTAATTTATTTTATCCCGCTTGTATCTAAGGTATTCTCCCTGCTGGCTAGCTTTGCTAAACCGATGCTGTCCTGGGCGAGCAGGATCGCTATTGTTAAAATGATGGCACTGCCTTTGATTCTATATCTATTCCGCACTGTGACCATCCCTATACCTGACTCCTATTTCTCTAAACTTCAGTGCATACTTTCACAGTTTATCTGGGAGGGTAAGAGATCCAGGATCCGATTTCAGGTGATGTGTAGGCCCTGGTCTCCTGGGGGCGCCGGAGTCCCTGATGTTAAAAAGTATTATGCAGCGGCGACCCTTGATCAACTCCGAGTTAGCTGGAGTGATGTGGCTAATTGGAGGTGGGTGGAGATTGAGGAGTCTATGCTGGAGGCCTACTCATGAGTATATTATGCCCCAGGAACCTTGGCCCAAACTTCATCAGGCCCCATTGCTGAGTATAAAAGCGTCTACATGGGCGTGGCGATATTTCCTGTCAGATACCTCCTTAGTGAAACTCCCACTGTTGTACGTGACTGTGTTTCTCCCCCAGTTGAGGATTCGCAGTTGGATAGCGAAAGGTCTTTGCAAAATCTCCCATCTCTATGAGAAAGATCGCTTTAAATCCTTCTCTGTATGGTGGGAGGAATATGACCTCCCTCACAAGGATCTTTTCAATTTCCTGCAGCTTAGGCACCTTCTTCAAACCCACTGAGCGTCGAGACTTGTTTTTCCCAGGCTTGCATGGAGACAGTGGAGAAGAACTGAACCTCCTAAGGTGGCATTTTTATACTTTTTTCTCCACCTCCTCAGAGCGGATTAAACTTCTATGCCTTTCAAGGTGGGAGGTGGACCTTGCCAAATCTATTTCTCTGCCTGAATGGTATGAGGCCTGTGGGTTTGTTAAGCGGGTGTCAAAGGGTGCGGCCCACTGGGAGACGGCTCAAAAAATCCTTCTACACTGGTACAGATCTCCTGAGCAGTTGGAGCATATTGATGCCTCCTTCTCGAGACTCTGCTGGCGGGGTTGCGGTCGCGAAGGCACTCTATTGCACATGTGGTGGGAATGTCCACCGGTTCAGGCTTTTTGGACTGCTGTCTTCGACTTCATTTCCTCTGTAGCTGGTCTCCCCATCTCCCCCTCCCCAGGACTGGCATTATGCTTTCTAGACCCTGAGTCTTTCCCCACGGGTATGCATGTGGTGCTGGGTCAGATAATTCTAGCGGTCAGATCCATGATAGTGAGGCAGTGGAAATTTGCACCATGTTTGACAATAAATGAGCTGATCCATCATGTGGACTTGGCTTTCACCCTGGAGCGGATGTTGGCCACGAAAAACTATACCTGCTCCAGATGGTCCCTCTGGTCCGCTTTTATGGAAGATAGGAGAAATCCCCGGGCCAAGAATCCCCTCTCCACCCCTAGTGCAATTCCATAACGGGTCACACGCACCCGATCATTGTTGCTAATATTATTGTTGGTACTCCAATTGTTATGGCCGTTTGCACTTCTATTTGTATACTGACCTCCTTATCATTGCCATTCCCATTTGAATTGCACCATTCTGCTCTGAACATGCCGTGTTTCCTTTTTTTTTTTTCTGCTCTTAGATACTTATTGACTTTATTATGCCAAATTTGTTTTTACTTTTAACAATGTTTGTTTTCCTCCCTGCCCTATTCTTCCACCGCCTTCCCTGTCCCTCTCTTCCCTTCCCCCCCCCCTTACCTTGCCCCAGGCCCTGTTCAGAACGTTACTAGCTGCCACTCGAGAACTGATAGGACTACTGTTCATGTTTTTGTAACCATTGTGTATGCTCCTGAGTGTCTACATTAGATAAGAGGTTGTTTGGATTATTGTACTTGAGATATAGTACTGTATGGCCCGATTCTGCCATGGGTTTTTGTCTTTCCTCCCTTTGGCCCGCTGTTGTTTTGCTTTTCTTGTATTTTGAAAAAATTTTCTTCAATAAAAATCAAATTTTAAAATAATTAAAAAAAACACATCCTAGATCTGAATGAAAGAATGAATGAAATCTTCTCATTGAATACTTTGTTCTGTACAAAGTTGAATGTGATGACAACAAAATCACACAAAACTCATCAATGGAAATCAAATTTATTAACCAATGGAGGCCTGGATTTGGAGTCACCCCCCAAAATTAAAGTGGAAAAACACACTACGGGCTGATCCAGCTTTGATGTAATGTCCTTAAAACATGTCAACATGAGGCTCAGTAGTGTGTGTGGCCTCCATGTGCCTGTATGACCTCCCTACAATGCCTGGGCATGCTCCTGATGAGGTTGTGGATGGTCTCCTGAGGGATCTCCTCCCAGACCTGGACTAAACCATTTGCCAACTCCTGGACAGTCTTCAAAGTATTCAACAAGAATATTTCATTCATTCAGATCTAGGATGTGTTATTTCAGCGTTCCCTTTATTTTTTTGAGATATAGATATATATATATATATATATATATATATATATATATATATATATATATATATATACACACATTTTCTTTAAATATTATCACAGTTTGTGACCACTTAAAGTATGTGAAGAAGACAAAAAGGATAGGTTATGTAAAAAAAATGGACAACCCTACTATAGTTCAGTGATCTCATTGCAAGTATTCACGATACAGTATTACAACTTGAAATGTGCTGTATAATATTCTATTATCTTCTCAACGGCTTTACTATACATATGTATGTCAGTCTCAGGTGAGTAATTCTATTTAAACTGAACTGAAGCTATCATTTGAATACATTTTATTCATATAAAAATGTGCCACGAAGCAGTCAATCATTTTATGTCCTCAAATACTGGCTTTTGTTTGATAGCAATAGATTTTCCTTTACTTCCATGTATTCTATGAATGTTATTGTCAGTCTACAAATATTAGTGTTAGACCATGTCATGTTTAAGAGGTGAAACCTAAGTAAAACTCACATATATACTGTCACAAGCAAAGACAAACATCTGTAATACACTATATTCACACAAGGAACTCAAAACCCAAGGAGTAGGGGAGTTAGTGGCTGCCGTATAGGCGCTCATCTCCAACACTCACAAGGGTCAGATGTTTTACGGAAGCCAGTTTACCTATCGGTATATTTTTGGCATACAAACACCTCCCATATGAGGAGGCCATTAACAGACAGCAGATTGTGCACCCATTGTGCCACCTAACCAGCTTGACTTTGGGCTACTCCTCAGATTGTTATCAAAGTGGTCCCCTGGTTTACACCATTTAACCCCTATACAGGGATCCGGTCTTTACTGCAGGACAAGGATTCTACCTCTAGAAGTAGTCTCAGCGTAGGTGGCAGCTGACTTAAAGACAAGATCGAAGCCCCAGAAGGTCAGGCAAAAGAATGATCAAATCCAATCAGAAGGTCAGGAGTAGGCAGCAGAGTCTCATGGTCGTGGGACACTGCGACCAAAAGGCTATACAGCAAGTCAGGAACATTAACAGAAGCATTGGCCACACAGCCCCAAAGCATGATGGAACCTCCACCAAATTTTACAGTGGGTAGCAAGTGTTTTTCTTGGAATGCTGTTTTTTTTGGACGCCATGCATAACGCCTTTTTGTATGACCAAACAACTCAATCTTTGTTTCATCAGTCCACAGGACCTTCTTCCAAAATGAAGCTGGCTTGTCCAAATGTGCTTTTGCATACCTCAGGCGACTCTGTTTGTGGCGTGCTTGCAGAAACGGCTTCTTTCTCATCACTCTCCTATACAGCTTCTCCTTGTGCAAAGTGCGCTGTATTGTTGACCGATGCACCGACACCATCTGCAGCAAGATGATGCTGCAGCTCTTTGGAGGTGGTCTGTGGATTGTCCTTGACTGTTCTCACCATTCTTCTTCTCTGCCTTTCTGATATTTTTCTTGGCCTGCCACTCCTGGGCTTAACAAGAACTGTCCCCGTGGTCTTCCATTTCCTTACTATGTTCCTCACAGTGGAAACTGACAGGTTAAATCTCTGAGACAACGTTTTGTATCCTTCCCCTGAACAACTATGTTGAACAATCTTTGTTTTCAGATCATTTGAGAATGGGCTGTCCACAAGCAGCGACCATGAAACTTAACCACTTCAGGACCGCCCATAGACTATATACGTCCGGGAAGTGGTTGCCTAGTTCTGACAGGACGTACCTGTACGTCCAGTCAGAACACAGCAGCTGCACAGAGATCGTGCAGCTGCTTTCAATAGGAGCCGGCTGTAACTTCAGCTGGAGCTCCCAGAGAGAAGACAGGGCAGATTTATTACCTCCCCTGCCTTCTCGATCGCAGTGTATACAGCGCTCAATGAGCGCTGTATACACAGCTATGGATGCTGTCATAATTCAGCTGCCCTCTGACCTGGCGGACACGTGATCCGGCGGGAGCAGAGTCTTACAAGAGCTGCTGGGTCCTACAGGACCCCAGATCAGCTCAGTAAGCTGTGTATACAGTGTGCAGGAGGCTGGATTCCTCCTGCATCTGGGGTTAAATGTAGCAGCCCCAGTTATAGGAGAAATCAGCCTCCAGTACAAAAAAATAAGTGATCAGATGTCCCCAAAGGTCTCTTATCACCTTATGGGGACACAATCTGGAAAAAAAATAAAATAAAAATATAATAAAAACGTTTTAAAAAAATGTAAATAAAATAATAATAAATAAATAATACGCTAATAAAACGCTGTTATTAAAGGTTACAGCCCAACCCCCGACGACACCATACAAAATAAAAATTACCGTAACGGAGAGGAAAAACTATATTATAAAGTTTTTCAGTGACACTTTGTGTTATTAAATTTAAAAAAATAAATAAATTGAAAACCAGACACAATTTCCCTCCTATTTTGTTTATATTTTCCTGGATATAAAAAAAATTAAAACACATTCGAAAATAAAGATAACATAAAAATAAAGCCCTATGTGTCCCCGAAAAAAGACGCAAAAATTAGTTGACTGAGACGTACGGGAAAAATGTTACAGACCTCAAAACTGCACATACAAAATAAACCTAAAATGTGTCTGGTCCTGGACCACAAATTGGCCCGGTACTGAAGTGGTTAACTGAATATGAATTGTTTTGTAAAGAGGAATGGTCCAAAATACCTTCATCCAGGATCCAGGAACTGATTAAAAGCTACAGGAAGCGACTAGAGGCAAAAGGAGGATCTACTAAATATTAATGTCACTTTTCTGTTGAGGTGCCCATACTTTTGCACCAGTCAAATTTTGGTTTAATGCATATTGCACATTTTCTGTTAGTACAATAAACCTCACTTCAATCCTGAAATATTACTGTGTCCATCAGTTATTAGATATATCAAACTGAAATGGCTGTTGCAAACACCAAAATATTTAGAACTAAAAATGATTAAGATTAATAGGGGTGCCCAAACTTTTTCATAGGACTGTATGTTACTCAGGTGCAGAGCAGGTTTACATAGGGTTGAGCAGGTTTACATAGGCAGGTATTGCTTGTAATTGGGTGGGCATCAAACACAGGTGCATTCATTAACCTTACACATTGCAAGGAAGGAAAGGTGTGCTTAGGCACATCGTCAACAGAAAGTATACAGCAAAACAGCGTGATGGGAACCACACAGCATAAAGAAGAGTTAATATAGCCTCTGCTAAATGAAATAGTAGGCTGGTGAGCGCAGAGCGCCAGTGTAACAGAGTCTCGGGGGAGGGGGGCTGCAATCAACCTATACAGTATCTTTTCATCTTAAAGAACTTTCACCACTTCCAACAAGTCCAGATCTTTATATCAATTAAAAGCTTCTGCTTCACATATTCCTGCACAGTTGGAATTTCTTCTCTAGCCCCCACCATTCCAGAGCAATTAATGTTGTTAGCCTTGGTGCTTGATATGCTAATTATGTAAAGTACTGTCAGGAGGGCGATGTCAGGCATCGTATACAAGGAACACATTTTAACCGTATGCAATAAATAAAATGTACATACTATCTTTTTTAAATGCAGTTTTTCAAAGATGATTTAATTTATTAAGGGAAAAAAGATATCCAAACCAAGCTGGCCCTATGTGAAGAAGTAATTGCCCCCTAAACCTTAATAACAGGTTGGGCTACTCTTGGTAGCAACAGCTGCAATAGTTTGCGATAACTGGCAATGATTCTTTAATATCTCTGTGGAGGAATTTTGGAACAATATTCTTTGCAGAATTGATTTAATGCAGCCACATTGAAGGGTTTTCGAGCAAGAATGGCTTGTTGAAGGGCATGCCACAGCATCTCAATCGGATTTAAGTCCAGTCTTTGACTAAGACACTCCAAAACCTTAATTTTGATTTATTTTTTAGCTATTCAGTGGTTGATGTGCGGGAGTGCTTCAGATCATTGTTCTCCTGCAGAACCCAAGTATACTTCAGCTTAAAGGGGTTGGCCACTTTCAGACCAATATTGAGAGACAAATGTTATGGTTTGTATAATAAAAAGTTGTAGACTTTTCCAATATACTTTCTGTATCAATTCCTCACGGTTTTCTAGATCTCTGCTTGCTGTCCTTCATTCTGTTAGTTCTAGTGGATAAAAGTCTGACCATGGTCATGTGATGTACAGTCCATGGTCATGTGATGTACAGTCCATGGTCATGTGATTTACGGTCCATGGTCATGTGATTTACGGTCCATGGTCATGTGATGAGCACACAGGTGCTGCTCGTTATAGTCACAGCACGGTAATCAGACATCTGCCTGGTAATCAGCTGTGCACCTGTGTGCTCATCACATGACCATGGACCGTAAATCACATGACCATGGACCATACATCACATGACTATGGTCAGACTTTTATCCACCAGAAGTAACAAAATGAATAGTAAGCGGAGATCTAGAAAACTGTGAGGAATTGATACAGAAAGTATATTGGAAAATTGTATATCCTTTCAATGTACAAAGAATAACCTTTGTATCGCAATATTGGTCTGAAAGTGGCCAACCCCATTACAGTCGCAAACTGATAACCAGATTTTCTTCTGCAAGATTTTCTGATAGAGTGTAGAATTCATGATTCCAGCAATGACAGCATGTTGTGCAAGTCAAGCAGCAAAGCAACCACAGGCCATCACACTCACACCACTATGTTTGTCTGTTGGTATGATGTTTTTTTCTGAAATGCTGTCTTACAGAATATGTTGCGAAAAGTAGGGGCAACACAATGGCTCAGTGGTTAGCACTGCAGCCTTGCAGTGCTGGAGTCCTGGGATCGAGTCCCACCAGGAAAAACATCTGCAAGGAGTTTGTATGCTCTACCCTTGTTTGCGTGGATTTCCTCCCATTCTACAAAGACATATTGATAGGGAAAAAAAAGTACATTGTGATCCCTATATGGGGCTCATAATCTTCATTAAAAAAAAAAAAGGATATGTTGCCAAAAGTCTTGGGGATTATCATTATCAAGTTTTTTGGCCTTTTTGTTATTTTTGGTCAGCAGAGGTTTTCTTGGCATTCTCCCATGGATACTATTTTTGCCCAGTCTCTTTCTTATTGTTTTTTTTTTTTTTTTTTTTTTTTTAAATGTAGATTGTGAGCCCCACATAGAGCTCACAATGTACTGTATTTTTCGGACTATAAGACGCACTTTTTTCCCCCAAAATTTTGGGGGAAAAGAAGGGTGCGTCTTATAGGCCGAATGTGGTGCCTGGCACCCGCCGTAATAGAGAGGCGGAAGCCGGCAAGTGATAGACGCCGGGGCCTGAGACATCGCTGCGCTCCTCTGCCCTGCATGAAGCCAGCAGCGGCAGGGGCGATGCTATTCTGCTCCTCCGTCCCCCCGCCGCTGGCTTCATGCAGGGCAGAGGAGCGCAGCGATGTCTCAGGCCCCGGCGTCTATCCCTCCCCGGCATCCGCCTCTCTAGTACAGCGGATGCCGGGTCTGCAGTCTGTATCAGCGGCCTCTTCTCCCCCGGGGCCGGTCCCCACCGGCCCCGTACCTGTAAAGTTGCAGGCCGGCTCCTGCGTGGCGATATCGCAGGAGCCGACCTGTTCGGGTGACAGCCGGGAGCCTAATGAGGCTCCAGGGCCTGTCACTGCTATATATTAGTATTGCGGCTGGGTCTATGACCAGCCGTAATACTAATACACAGAATGTCCCATAGACGGCAATACAGTTGTATTGCCGTCTATGGGACTTGCAATCAAATGACTGCAGGCTCAAGCCCTGGGGGGGGGGATAAAATAGTAAAAAAAAAAAAAGCTTTAAAAATATGAAATAAATAAAAGTTCTAAATCACCTCCTGTCCCTAGAATATATATATATAAAAGTAGAAAATCATATATCATAAACCACTGGGTTTTTTTTTTCAATAAAAGGTGATCTAAGCAATAGATATTCCCCAAAATGGTATAACTAAAAAGTACTTCTGGCCCCGCAAAAAAAAACACTCTATGCGTCCCCGTACAGCTGCAGGGTCACCTGTCAATGTGGCCTTGCAGCTGTTGCAAAACTACAACTCCCATATATTAAATATTTTACCAGTTTTTGCTTCAAAATTTTTTTTCCCTATTTTCCTCCTCTAAAACCTAGGTGCGTCTTATAGTCCGAAAAATACGGTACATTTTTCCCTAGCAGTATGTCTTTGGAATATGGGATGGAAATCCATGCAAACACGGGGAGAACATACAAACTCCTTGCAGATGGTTTTCTGCCCTTGGTGGGATTTGAACACCAGGACTCCAGCGCTGCAAGGCTGCAGTGCTAAACACTGAGCCATCGTGTGGCCCCTCTTTCTTATTGTTGAATCATGAAAACTGACCGTACCTGAGGCAAGTGAGGTCTGCAATGCTTTAGATGCTGTTTTGGGTTTTCTTGTTACCCCACTGGATGAGTTGTCGATGCGTTCTTTGTGTAGATGTAGTCGGCTGGCCACTTCTGAGAAGGTTCATTGCTTATCCATATATTCTACTTTTGTGGATAATAGCTCTTACTCTGGTTGACCGGAGTCTCAAATTCTTAGAAATGGCTTTGTAACCTTCACCAGACTGATAGGTGTCAATAACTTTGTTTCTAACCTGTTCTTGAATTTCTTCAGATCAGGGTATTATGTATTGCCTTTTGAGATATTTTCACCTACTTCATGTTATCGGACAGGTTCTATTTAAGTAATTTCTTGATTCTACAGGTCTGGCAACAAGGTGTGGCTAGTGAAATTTTTCTGTCCATAAAAATGGTTAAATCATATGAGGGCAATTATTTTCACACACAGGGCTAGGTTGTTTGAGATAGCTTTTTCTGTTTATAATTAAAATCATCATTTAAAAACTTCTTTTTGTATTTACGCAGGTTATATTTGTCTGATATTCAAACTTGAAACATTTACGTGTGAGAAATGCGCAAAAACAAAAGAACTCTTTAAGGGGGCAAATACTTTTTTCACAGCACCGTATGTATAGTTTTATTAGTAACCTGAGTCGGAAGTAATCCTGGGTCATATTTTATGTACAATTCTTATATATCACTGATTCCCGGTGTTGGAACATGTTGGAACTAAAGTTTTCTTAGTGTGCACCTTCTCATTCCTCAGAAAATGTAAATATAACACGGGAATTGTATAGGTAAAGTAGTTGGGACCAAAAGTTTGACTCAATCCAAATTAATTTGTTGTGAACCAATAGTGCAATTTTCCTAAAGAAGTTGTGTATGAGACTATGAGGGCTCCTCAGATTCCATGTAACACCTGTCTAGCTGTTAAACCTAAGCACTGACTTATGTCTAAGTGACAGCAACAGATATGGCTATAATAGTAATCCATAGATTGTAAGCCCTCACGGGCAGGGCCCTCTACCCCACTGTGCCAGTCGGTCATTGTTAGTATTATATCTACCTGTATATTCTGTGTATTGTATGTAACCCCCAAATGTAAAGTACCATGGAATTGATGGTGCTATATAAATAAATAATAATAATAATAATAATAATAATAATTAGAGATGAGCAAACACTAAAATGTTCGAGGTTCGAAATTCGATTCGAACAGCCGCTCAATGTTCGTGTGTTCGAACGGGTTTCGAACCCCATTATAGTCTATGGGGAACAGATACTCGTTAAGGGGGAAACCCAAATCCGTGTCTGGAGGGTCACCAAGTCCACTATGACACCCCAGGAAATGATGCCAACACCTCTGGAATGACACTGGGACAGCAGGGGAAGCATGTCTGGGGGCATCTAACACACCAAAGACCCTCTATTACCCCAACATCACAGCCTAACAACTACACACTTTACACACTCAATACCACCTCTCTGACAGTAGGAAAACACCTTGAAACATGTGTATTTGGCACTTGCAGTGAGGAGAGCTTGTCACCAGCAGTGAATTTGGCCCTTGTAGTAAGATGAGGTTGGCACCAACATTTGTTTTGAAAATCAGGGTGGATTGAGCCTCTAACCAGCAGAGTTGGGGCAAATTCATGGTGGAGGGAGCCTCTAAAAACCCCAGTTTGGACCAATTCATGGTGGAGGGAGCCTCTAAAAACCCCAGTTCGGACCAATTCATGGTGGAGGGAGCCTCTAACCAGCCCAGTTTGGACCAATTCATGGTGGAGGGAGCCTCTAAAAAACCCAGTTTGGACCAATTCATGGTGGAGGGAGCCTCTAACCAGCCCATTTTGGACCAATTCATGGTGGAGGGAGCCTCTAAAAAACCCAGTTTGGACCAATTCATGGTGGAGGGAGCCTCTAACCAGCCCAGTTTGGACCAATTCATGATGGAGGGAGCCTCTAAACAGCCCAGTTTGGGCAAATTCATGGTGGAGGGAGCCTCTAACCAGCCCAGTTTGGACCAATTAATGGTGGAGGGAGCCTCTAACCAGCCCAGTTTGGGTAAATTCATGGTGGAGGGAGTCTCTAAAAAACCCATTTTGGACCAATTCATGGTGGAGGGAGCCTCTAAAACCCCAGTTTGGACCAATTCATGATGGAGGGAGCCTCTAAACAGCCCAGTTTGGGCAAATTCATGGTGGAGGGAGCCTCTAACCAGCCCAGTTTGGACCAATTAATGGTGGAGGGAGCCTCTAACCAGCCCAGTTTGGGCAAATTCATGGTGGAGGGAGCCTCTAAAAAACCCAGTTTGGACCAATTCATGGTGGAGGGAGCCTCTAACCAGCCCAGTTTGGACCAATTCATGGTGGAGGGAGCCTCTAACCAGCCCAGTTTGGACCAATTCATGGTGGAGGGAGCCTCTAAAAAACCCAGTTTGGACCAATTCATGGTGGAGGGAGCCTCTAACCAGCCCATTTTGGACCAATTCATGGTGGAGGGAGTCTCTAAAAAAACCAGTTTGGACCAATTCATGGTGGAGGGAGCCTCTAAACAGCCCAGTTTGGACCAATTCATGATGGAGGGAGCCTCTAAACAGCCCAGTTTGGGCAAATTCATGGTGGAGGGAGCCTCTAACCAGCCCAGTTTGGACCAATTAATGGTGGAGGGAGCCTCTAACCAGCCCAGTTTGGGCAAATTCATGGTGGAGGGAGTCTCTAAAAAACCCATTTTGGACCAATTCATGGTGGAGGGAGCCTCTAACCAGCCCAGTTTGGGCAAATTCATGGTGGAGGGAGCCTCTAACCAGCCCAGTTTGGACCAATTCATGGTGGAGGGAGCCTCTAGCAAGCCCAGTTTGGCCAAATTCATGGTGGAGGGAGTCTCTAAAAAACCCATTTTGGACCAATTCATGGTGGAGGGAACCTCTAAAACCCCAGTTTGGACCAATTCATGATGGAGGGAGCCTCTAAACAGCCCAGTTTGGGCAAATTCATGGTGGAGGGAGCCTCTAACCAGCCCAGTTTGGGCAAATTCATGGTGGAGGGAGCCTCTAACCAGCCCAGTTTGGGCAAATTCATGGTGGAGGGAGCCTCTAACCAGCCCAGTTTGGACCAATTAATGGTGGAGGGAGCCTCTAACCAGCCCAGTTTGGGCAAATTCATGGTGGAGGGAGTCTCTAAAAAACCCATTTTGGACCAATTCATGGTGGAGGGAGCCTCTAAAACCCCAGTTTGGACCAATTCATGATGGAGGGAGCCTCTAAACAGCCCAGTTTGGGCAAATTCATGGTGGAGGGAGCCTCTAACCAGCCCAGTTTGGGCAAATTCATGGTGGAGGGAGCCTCTAACCAGCCCAGTTTGGGCAAATTCATGGTGGAGGGAGCCTCTAAAAACCCCAGTTTGGACCAATTCATGGTGGAGGGAGCCTCTAAACAGCCCAGTTTGGACCAATTCATGGTGGAGGGAGCCTCTAAAAACCCCAGTTTGGACCAATTCATGGTGGAGGGAGCCTCTAAACAGCCCAGTTTGGACCAATTCATGGTGGAGGGAGCCTCTAACCAGCCCAGTTTGGGCAAATTCATGGTGGAGGGAGCCTCTAACCAGCCCAGTTTGGGCAAATTCATGGTGGTGGGAGCCTCTAACCAGCCCAGTTTGGACCAATTCATGATGGAGGGAGCCTCTAAACAGCCCATTTTGGGCAAATTCATGGTGGAGGGAGCCTCTAAAAACCCCAGTTTGGACCAATTCATGGTGGAGGGAGCCTCTAAACAGCCCAGTTTGGACCAATTCATGGTGGAGGGAGCCTCTAAAAACCTCAGTTTGGACCAATTCATGGTGGAGGGAGCCTCTAAACAGCCCAGTTTGGACCAATTCATGGTGGAGGGAGCCTCTAACCAGCCCAGTTTGGGCAAATTCATGGTGGAGGGAGCCTCTAACCAGCCCAGTTTGGGTAAATTCATGGTGGAGGGAGCCTCTAACCAGCCCAGTTTGGACCAATTCATGATGGAGGGAGCCTCTAAACAGCCCAGTTTGGGCAAATTCATGGTGGAGGGAGCCTCTAAAAACCCCAGTTTGGACCAATTCATGGTGGAGGGAGCCTCTAAAAACCCCAGTTTGGACTAATTCATGGTGGAGGGAGCCTCTAAACAGCCCAGTTTGGACCAATTCATGGTGGAGGGAGTCTCTAAAAAAACCAGTTTGGACCAATTCATGGTGGAGGGAGCCTCTAAACAGCCCAGTTTGGACCAATTCATGATGGAGGGAGCCTCTAAACAGCCCAGTTTGGGCAAATTCATGGTGGAGGGAGCCTCTAACCAGCCCAGTTTGGACCAATTAATGGTGGAGGGAGCCTCTAACCAGCCCAGTTTGGGCAAATTCATGGTGGAGGGAGTCTCTAAAAAACCCATTTTGGACCAATTCATGGTGGAGGGAGCCTCTAACCAGCCCAGTTTGGGCAAATTCATGGTGGAGGGAGCCTCTAACCAGCCCAGTTTGGACCAATTCATGGTGGAGGGAGCCTCTAGCAAGCCCAGTTTGGCCAAATTCATGGTGGAGGGAGTCTCTAAAAAACCCATTTTGGACCAATTCATGGTGGAGGGAACCTCTAAAACCCCAGTTTGGACCAATTCATGATGGAGGGAGCCTCTAAACAGCCCAGTTTGGGCAAATTCATGGTGGAGGGAGCCTCTAACCAGCCCAGTTTGGGCAAATTCATGGTGGAGGGAGCCTCTAACCAGCCCAGTTTGGGCAAATTCATGGTGGAGGGAGCCTCTAACCAGCCCAGTTTGGACCAATTAATGGTGGAGGGAGCCTCTAACCAGCCCAGTTTGGGCAAATTCATGGTGGAGGGAGTCTCTAAAAAACCCATTTTGGACCAATTCATGGTGGAGGGAGCCTCTAAAACCCCAGTTTGGACCAATTCATGATGGAGGGAGCCTCTAAACAGCCCAGTTTGGGCAAATTCATGGTGGAGGGAGCCTCTAACCAGCCCAGTTTGGGCAAATTCATGGTGGAGGGAGCCTCTAACCAGCCCAGTTTGGGCAAATTCATGGTGGAGGGAGCCTCTAAAAACCCCAGTTTGGACCAATTCATGGTGGAGGGAGCCTCTAAACAGCCCAGTTTGGACCAATTCATGGTGGAGGGAGCCTCTAAAAACCCCAGTTTGGACCAATTCATGGTGGAGGGAGCCTCTAAACAGCCCAGTTTGGACCAATTCATGGTGGAGGGAGCCTCTAACCAGCCCAGTTTGGGCAAATTCATGGTGGAGGGAGCCTCTAACCAGCCCAGTTTGGGCAAATTCATGGTGGTGGGAGCCTCTAACCAGCCCAGTTTGGACCAATTCATGATGGAGGGAGCCTCTAAACAGCCCATTTTGGGCAAATTCATGGTGGAGGGAGCCTCTAAAAACCCCAGTTTGGACCAATTCATGGTGGAGGGAGCCTCTAAACAGCCCAGTTTGGACCAATTCATGGTGGAGGGAGCCTCTAAAAACCTCAGTTTGGACCAATTCATGGTGGAGGGAGCCTCTAAACAGCCCAGTTTGGACCAATTCATGGTGGAGGGAGCCTCTAACCAGCCCAGTTTGGGCAAATTCATGGTGGAGGGAGCCTCTAACCAGCCCAGTTTGGGCAAATTCATGGTGGAGGGAGCCTCTAACCAGCCCAGTTTGGACCAATTCATGATGGAGGGAGCCTCTAAACAGCCCAGTTTGGGCAAATTCATGGTGGAGGGAGCCTCTAAAAACCCCAGTTTGGACCAATTCATGGTGGAGGGAGCCTCTAAAAACCCCAGTTTGGACTAATTCATGGTGGAGGGAGCCTCTAAACAGCCCAGTTTGGACCAATTCATGGTGGAGGGAGCCTCTAAAAACCCCAGTTTGGACCAATTCATGGTGGAGGGAGCCTCTAAACAGCCCAGTTTGGACCAATTCATGGTGGAGGGAGCCTCTAACCAGCAGAGTTGTGGGAAAACAGGGTGGAGGGAGCCTCTAACCAGCAGAGTTGGTGGAAATCAGGGTGGAGGGAGCCTCTAACCAGCAGAGTTGTGGGAAAGCAGGGTGGAGGGAGCCTCTAACCAGCAGAGTTGGTGGAAATCAGGGTGGAGGGAGCCTCTAACCAGCAGAGTTGTGGGAAAGCAGGGTGGAGGGAGCCTCTAACCAGCAGAGTTTGTGGAAATCAGGGTGGAGGGAGCCTCTAACCAGCAGAGTTGTGGGAAAGCAGGGTGGAGGGAGCCTCTAACCAGCAGAGTTGTGGGAAAGCAGGGTGGAGGGAGCCTCTAACCAGCAGAGTTGTGGGAAAGCAGGGTGGAGGGAGCCTCTAACCAGCAGAGTTGGTGGAAATCAGGGTGGAGGGAGCCTCTAACCAGCAGAGTTGGGGGAAATCAGGGTGGAGGGAGCCTAGTATTAGCAGAATTGTGCAACGCTTATGGTGGATGAGTATGAGGATGCGGAGGAATTGGAGAGGTTGAGTACAGACATGGAGTTTCATGTTGGGGTGCTTTACACAGGTGGGCACAAAAATGAAGGCTCTATCCAGTGGTGGTTCATTTTTATCAAAGTGAGCCGGTCGGCACTCTCAGCTGACAGACGGGTGCGCTTGTCAGTGATGATGCCACCGGCTGCACTGAACACCCTCTCAGATAGGACGCTGGCGGCAGGACAGGACAGCACCTCCAAGGCATATAGGGCAAGTTCAAGCCACAGGTCCAACTTCAACACCCAATACGTGTAGGGCGCAGAGGGGTCAGAGAGGACAGGGCTGTGGTCAGAAAGGTATTCCCGCAACATGCGCCTATACTTCTCACGCCTGGTGACACTAGGACCCTCCGTGGCGGCACTTTGGCGAGGGGGTGCCATCAAGGTGTCCCAGACCTTAGACAGTGTGCCCCTCGTTTGTGTGGACCGGTGAGAACTTGGTTGCCTACTGGAGGAACTGCCCTCCCTGCCGCCAACGTCACATGCTGGAAACATCTCCATCATATTCTGCACCAATTGCCTGTGGCAAGCATTGATGCGATTGGCCCTCCCCTCTACCGGAATAAAAGACGAGATGTTGTTTTTATACCGGGGGTCAAGGATAGCAAAGATCCAGTACTGGTTGTCCTCCATGATTTTGACAATACGCTTGTCGGTTGTAAAGCACCCCAACATGAACTCAGCCATGTCTGCCACAGTGTTAGTTGGCATGACTCCTCTGGCCCCACCGGAAAGTTCAATCTCCATTTCCTCCTCATCCTCCATGTCTACCCATCCGCGCTGCAACAATGGGACGATTCGAAGTTGCCCGGAAGCCTCCTGTATCACCATAACATCATCGGACAACTCTTCTTCCTCCTCCTCCTCCATTAAACGCGATGAAGCGGACAGATGTGTGGACCTACTCTCCAGCTGTGACGGATCGGATGCTATCCCTGACTCCTCTGTGTGATCTGAGTTATCCCTGATGTCAATCAGGGATTCTCTCAGAACACACAAGAGCGGGATTGTAAGGCTCACCATCGCATCCTCAGAGCTCACCCTCCTTGTGGACTCCTCAAAGACCCGTAGGATGTCACAAAGGTCTCTCATCCATGGCCACTCATGGATGTGAAACTGAGGCAGCTGACTTTGTGGCACCCTAGGGTTTTGTAGCTGGTATTCCATCAAAGGTCTCTGCTGCTCAACCACTCTATTCAACATCTGAAACGTTGAGTTCCAGCGTGTGGGGACGTCGCACAAAAGCCGGTGTTGTGGCACATGCAGGTGTTGCTGGAGAGATTTTAAGCTAGCAGCGGCTACTGTCGACTTGCGAAAGTGGGCGCACATGCGCCGCACTTTCACCAGTAGCTCTGGAACATTGGGGTAGCACTTTAGGAAACGTTTCACCACTAGGTTGAAGACGTAGGCCAGGCATGGAACATGTTGGAGTCCGGCAAGCTCCAGAGCTGCTACCAGGTTCCGGCCGTTATCACAAACGACCATGCCTGGGCCCAGGTGCAGCGGCTCAAACCATATTGCCGTCTCATCGAGGAGGGCATCCCTCACCTCGGAGGCAGTGTGCTGTCTGTCCCCCAAGCTGATCAGCTTCAGCACAGCCTGCTGACGTCTACCAACGCCAGTGCTGCAACGTTTCCAACTCGTAGCTGGGGTCAATCTAACAGCGGAGGAGGAGGCGGTGGCGGAGGAGGAGGCGGTGGCGGAGGAGGAGGCGGTGGAGGAGGAGGAGGAGGAGGAGGGGGGTGTTCTTCTCGTGTCCCTGCCAGGAATGTTAGGCGGGGAGACGAGGTACACCGGGCCAGTTTGGGAAGCAGTCCCAGCCTCAACTACATTCACCCAGTGTGCCGTCAGTGAAATGTAGCGTCCCTGTCCGCATGCACTTGTCCACGCGTTGGTGGTCAAGTGGACCTTTGTGCAAAGCGCGGAACTAAGGGCCCGCCTGATGTTGAGTGACACGTGCTGGTGCAAGGCGGGGACGGCACACCGGGAGAAGTAGTGACGGCTAGGGACGGCATAGCGAGGTGCCGCAGTTGCCATCAGGTCCAGGAAGGCGGGAGTTTCAACAAGCCGGAACGCCAACATCTCCTGGGCCAGCAGTTTAGCGATGTTGGCGTTCAAGGCTTGCGCGTGTGGGTGGTTAGCAGTGTATTTCTGCCACCGCTCCAATGTCTGAGAGATGGTGGGTTGTTGTAAAGAAGCGCCTGATGGTGCCTTTGATGGTGCAGGAGAAGGAGATAAGACAGGAACAGGGGAGGATGAGGAAGAAGTCAACAAAGTGGCGGAGGCAGATGAAGTGGTGTCCTGGCTCGTCCTCTGGAGTGCATCGCCAGCACAGTCAGCAGTGGCAGTGGCAGAGGCAGTGGCAGAGGCAGTGGCGTGAACGGCAGGCGGCCTTTGTCCTGCCGTTGCTGCCTGCCACTGATTCCAGTGCTTGGATTCCAAATGACGGCGCATTGAAGTGGTGGACAGGTTGCTCTTCTCAGAGCCCCTAATCAATTTCGAGAGGCAAATTGTGCAGACAACACTATATCTGTCCTCGGCGCATTCCTTGAAAAAACTCCACACCTTCGAGAAACGTGCCCTCGAGGTGGGAGTTTTTCGGGGCTGGGTACGAACTGGAACATCTTGGGAGATTCCGGGTGTGGCCTGGCTTCGCCTAAGCTGCTGACCTCTGCCTCTGCCTCTAGCTACCCTTTTTGGTGCTGCACCTGCCTCAACATCCACACTACTTTCCCCGCTTGACATCCCCCCTGTCCAGGTCGGGTCAGTGTCCTCATCATCCACCACTTCCTCTTCCAACTCCTGTCTCATCTCCTCCTCCCGCACAATGTGCTGGTCAACTGGATGCCCTGACGGCAACTGCGTCACATCATCGTCGATGAGGGTGGGTTGCTGGTCATCCACCACCAAATCGAACGGAGATGGAGGAGACTCTAGTGTTTGAGCATCTGGACACAGATGCTCCTCTGTTAGGTTCGTGGAATCGTGACGTGGAGGGGTAGGTTGAGGGACAATGAAAGGAGCGGAGAACAGCTCTGGGGAGCAGGGACAGTTGGGGTTATTGTTCTGTGAAGCTTGGGAATTTTGGGAGGAAGGAGGACAAGACTGTTGGGTAATAGGAGGAGAGGAGGCAGAGTCTGACTGGCTGCTGGACAATGTGCTGTAAGCGTTCTCTGACAGCCATTGCAAGACCTGTTCCTGGTTTTCGGGCCTACTAAGGTTTGTACCCTGCAGTGTAGTTAATGTGGCAAGCAACCCTGGCACTGTGGAGTGGCGCAATGCTTGCTGCCCCACAGGAGTAGGCACGGGACGCCCTGTGGCTTCACTGCTACCTTGCTCCCCAGAACCATTCCCCCGACCTCGCCCACGGCCTCGTCCACGTCCCTTTCCGGGAGCCTTGCGCATTTTGAATTCCCAGTTAGAAATTGGCACTATATACCAGTAGCAAAAATTGTGGGTGCACGTAACCCCAATATATTCTTTGAATTACCAGTCAGAAACTGGCACTATATGGCAGTAGCAAGAAATGAGGGTATTTGTAACCCCAATATATTCTTTGAATTCCCAGTCAGACAATGGCACTATATACCAGTAGCAAGAAATGAGGGTATTTGTAACCCCAATATATTCTTTGAATTCCCAGTCAGACAATGGCACTATATACCAGTAGCAAAAATTTTGGGTGCACGTAACCCCAATATATTCTTTGAATTACCAGTCAGAAACTGGCACTATATGGCAGTAGCAAGAAATGAGGGTATTTATAACCCCAATATATTCTTTGAATTACCAGTCAGAAACTGGCACTATATACCAGTAGCAAGAAATGAGGGTATTTGTAACCCCAATATATTCTTTGAATTCCCAGTCAGACAATGGCACTATATACCAGTAGCAAAAATTGTGGGTGCACGTAACCCCAATATATTCTTTGAATTACCAGTCAGAAACTGGCACTATATGGCAGTAGCAAGAAATGAGGGTATTTGTAACCCCAATATATTCTTTGAATTCCCAGTCAGACAATGGCACTATATACCAGTAGCAAGAAATGAGGGTATTTATAACCCCAATATATTCTTTGAATTCCCAGTCAGAAACTGGCACTATATACCAGTAGCAAGAAATGAGGGTATTTGTAACCCCAATATATTCTTTGAATTCCCAGTCAGACAATGGCACTATATACCAGTAGCAAGAAATGAGGGTATTTGTAACCCCAATATATTCTTTGAATTCCCAGTCAGAAACTGGCACTATATGGCAGGAGCAAGAAATGAGGGTATTTGTAACCCCAATATATTCTTTGAATTCCCAGTCAGACAATGGCATTATATACCAGTAGCAAGAAATGAGGGTATTTATAACCCCAATATATTCTTTGAATTCCCAGTCAGAAACTGGCACTATATACCAGTAGCAAGAAATGAGGGTATTTGTAACCCCAATATATTCTTTGAATTCCCAGTCAGACAATGGCACTATATACCAGTAGCAAGAAATGAGGGTATTTGTAACCCCAATATATTCTTTGAATTCCCAGTCAGACAATGGCACTATATACCAGTAGCAAGAAATGAGGGTATTTGTAACCCCAATATATTCTTTGAATTCCCAGTCAGACAATGGCACTATATACCAGTAGCAAGAAATGAGGGTATTTATAACCCCAATATATTCTTTGAATTCCCAGTCAGACAATGGCACTATATACCAGTAGCAAGAAATGAGAGTATTTATAACCCCAATATATTCTTTGAATTCCCAGTCAGAAACTGGCACTATATACCAGTAGCAAGAAATGAGGGTATTTGTAACCCCAATATATTCTTTGAATTCCCAGTCAGACAATGGCACTATATACCAGTAGCAAAAATTGTGGGTGCACGTAACCCCAATATATTCTTTGAATTACCAGTCAGAAACTGGCACTATATGGCAGTAGCAAGAAATGAGGGTATTTGTAACCCCAATATATTCTTTGAATTCCCAGTCAGACAATGGCACTATATACCAGTAGCAAGAAATGAGGGTATTTGTAACCCCAATATATTCTTTGAATTCCCAGTCAGACAATGGCACTATATACCAGTAGCAAGAAATGAGGGTATTTGTAACCCCAATATATTCTTTGAATTCCCAGTCAGACAATGGCACTATATACCAGTAGCAAGAAATGAGGGTATTTGTAACCCCAATATATTCTTTGAATTCCCAGTCAGACAATGGCACTATATACCAGTAGCAAGAAATGAGGGTATTTATAACCCCAATATATTCTTTGAATTCCCAGTCAGACAATGGCACTATATACCAGTAGCAAGAAATGAGGGTATTTGTAACCCCAATATATTCTTTGAATTCCCAGTCAGACAATGGCACTATATACCAGTAGCAAGAAATGAGGGTATTTGTATTCCCAATATATTCTTTGAATTCCCAGTCAGACAATGGCACTATATACCAGTAGCAAGAAATGAGGGTATTTATAACCCCAATATATTCTTTGAATTCCCAGTCAGACAATGGCACTATATACCAGTAGCAAGAAATGAGGGTATTTGTAACCCCAATATATTCTTTGAATTCCCAGTCAGACAATGGCACTATATACCAGTAGCAAAAATTGTGGGTGCACGTAACCCCAATATATTCTTTGAATTACCAGTCAGAAACTGGCACTATATGGCAGTAGCAAGAAATGAGGGTATTTGTAACCCCAATATATTCTTTGAATTCCCAGTCAGACAATGGCACTATATACCAGTAGCAAAAATTGTGGGTGCACGTAACCCCAATATATTCTTTGAATTACCAGTCAGAAACTGGCACTATATGGCAGTAGCAAGAAATGAGGGTATTTGTAACCCCAATATATTCTTTGAATTCCCAGTCAGACAATGGCACTATATACCAGTAGCAAAAATTGTGGGTGCACGTAACCCCAATATATTCTTTGAATTCCCAGGCAGACAATGGCACTATATAGCAGTAGCAAAAATTGTGGGTGCACGTAACCCCAATATATTCTTTGAATTCCCAGTCAGACACTGGCACTATATGGCAGTAGCAAGAAATGAGGGTATTTGTATTCCCAATATATTCTTTGAATTCCCAGTCAGACAATGGCACTGTATACCAGTAGTAAAAATTGTGGGTGTATATAGCCCCAATTCTATTGCTAGGGGACTTGCAGGGTATTTCTGAGGTGAAGGTGGGGGGGGGGGGCACACCTTTGGAACGGGGATTTGGGGTTTACAGTCCTATGAAAAAGTTTGGGCACCCCTATTAATCTTAATCATTTGTAGTTCTAAATATTTTGGTGTTTGCAGCAGCCATTTCAGTTTGATATATCTAATAACTGATGGACACAGTAATATTTCAGGATTGAAATGAGGTTTATTGTACTAACAGAAAATGTGCAATATGCATTAAACCAAAATTTGACCGGTGCAAAAGTATGGGCACCTCAACAGAAAAGTGACATTAATATTTAGTAGATCCTCCTTTTGCAAAGATAACAGCCTCTAGTCGCTTCCTGTAGCTTTTAATCAGTTCCTGGATCCTGGATAAAGGTATTTTGGACAAACAATTCAAGTTCAGTTAAGTTAGATGGTCGCCGAGCATGGACAGCCCGCTTCAAATCATCCCACAGATGTTCAATGATATTCAGGTCTGGGGACTGGGATGGCCATTCCAGAACATTGTAATTGTTCCTCTGCATGAATGCCTGAGGATTTGGAGCGGTGTTTTGGATCATTGTCTTGCTGAAATATCCATCCCCGGCGTAACTTCAACTTCGTCACTGATTCTTGAACATTATTCTCAAGAATCTGCTGATACTGAGTGGAATCCATGCGACTCTCAACTTTAACAAGATTCCCGATGCCGGCATTGGCCACACAGCCCCAAAGCATGATGGAACCTCCACCTAATTTTACAGTGGGTAGCATGTGTTTTTCTTGGAATGCTGTTTCTTTTTGGACGCCATGCATAACGCCTTTTTTTATAACCAAACAACTCAATTTTTGTTTCCAAAATGAAGCTGCCTTGTCCAAATGTGCTTTTTCATACCTCAGGCAACTCTATTTGTGGCGTACGTGCAGAAACGGCTTCTTTCTCATCACTCTCCCATACAGCTTCTATTTGTGCAAAGTGCGCTGTATAGTTGACCGATGCACAGTGACACCATCTGCAGCAAGATGATGCTGCAGCTCTTTGGAGGTGGTCTGTGGATTGTCCTTGACTGTTCTCACCATTCTTCTTCTCTGCCTTTCTGATATTTTTCTTGGCCTGCCACTTCTGGGCTTAACAAGAACTGTCCCTGTGGTCTTCCATTTCCTTACTATGTTCCTCACAGTGGAAACTGACAGGTTAAATCTCTGAGACAACTTTTTGTATCCTTCCCCTGAACAACTATGTTGAACAATCTTTGTTTTCAGATCATTTGAGAGTTGTTTTGAGTAGCCCATGATGCCACTCTTCAGAGGAGATTCAAATAGGAGATCAACTTGCAATTGGCCACCTTAAATACCTTTTCTTATGATTGGATACATCTTGCTATGAAGTTCAAAGCTCACTGAGGTTACAAAACCAATTTTGTGCTTCAGTAAGTCAGTAAAAAGTAGTTAGGGGAATTCAAATCAATAAAATGATAAGGGTGCCCATACTTTTGCACCGGTCAAATTTTGGTTTAATGCATATTGCACATTTTCTGTTAGTACAATAAACCTCATTTCAATCCTGAAATATTACTGTGTCCATCAGTTATTAGATATATCAAACTGAAATGGCTGTTGCAAACACCAAAATATTTAGAACTAAAAATGATTAAGATTAATAGGGGTGCCCAAACTTTTTCATAGGACTGTATATATGGGGTATACGGGAATACACTGTCAGTGTATTCCATTCAGGATCCTGGGAAGGCTGGGTTGCGGCGATTGAGCCCGTCAGTGCCACGTTACACTGACAAGCTTCTCCCTGGAATTGAAGTGATATGTAACCCCAATATATTGTTTGAATTCCCAGTGAGACAATGGCACTATATGGCAGTAGCAAAAATAGTGGGTGTATATAGCCCCAATTCTATTGCTAGGGGACTTGCAGGGTATTTCTGGGGTGAAGGTGGGGGGGGCACACCGTTGGAACGGGGATTTGGGGTGTATATATAGGGTATATGGGAATACACTGTCAGTGTATTCCATTCAGGATCCGCGGAAAGCTGGGTTGCGGCGATTGAGCCCGTCAGTGCCACGTTACACTGACAAGCTTCTCCCTGGAATTTAGCTCTTATAAGAGCTGTTGGTTGTCTTCTCCTTCCTATCCTAGCCTGTCCCTGCCTACCCAGAATCTAAGCCCTAGCTAACTGGACGGAAACCTCCGTCCCCGGTGAATTGCAAGCTCAGAATGACGCGAAGCTGGGCGTCGCTGTTCTTTTAAATTAGAGGTCACATGTTTTCGGCAGCCAATGGGTTTTGCCTACTTTTTTCAACGTCACCGGTGTCGTAGTTCCTGTCCCTGGGGAATCGAGTAATGGCGCACTTTACCACGCGGTGTTCGATTCGATTCGAACATGCCGAACAGCCTAATATCCGATCGAACAAGAGTTCGATAGAACACTGTTCGCTCATCTCTAATAATAATAATATGGGTGAAGTCACAAACAATTTTATGTTTAGTAGCAAGAACTGAAATTGCAAGATTTTTTGGATTAGTTAAAAAAAAGATAATAATGTGGAAAATGAAAACCAACATCAGCAAAAAATTCTCTAATAATAATAATAATAATAATAATAATAAATATATAAAATAATAATCCAAAAAATTTAAAAATGGCTAAATTCATACCATGTACAGGGATAATATTTGGATTACATCAAATGCTCCTGCTGAACGTATGGCCAGATGTATTCAAGTACAAGCCTTCACAATCTGCAATTGACTGCATTGAACATATACATATATATAATACATGGTTATACAAGGATATTTTTTTAGTACCGGTATATATTTGGCCATTAAAGTCTATGGTCAAATCAGTACAGCAGCATGCCATCTCCTGTCTGCTTCTGAAGGCTCCCAGGCCTGTCATAGTAATATAGCTATTGAGGCTGTCATTGACAGCTAGCGTTGAGGCTGTCAATCACTGATAAGACCACCTCTTGACTTCTCAATATAGAAAAAGCAGAGCATGCAATGTATAATTTACAAAATATATGGGCTGTACATGAATCTTCTCAGCTCCTCCTGCAATATAACATTCTGCCTACAGATTGTACAGTATAAGGCAAGGGTCAGCCACCCTGTGCCAAAGTTTACTGAAGCTTCCATACAGTGGCGTAACTAGGAATGGCGGGGGCCCCGTGGCGAACCTTTGACATGGGGCCCCCCCGCCCCCCCCCCCCCCCGGCTGACATCGAAAACCCCGACCTACGCCGAAAACCCCGCACGACCCCACCCACCGCATTCCTACGCACACTATTACGCTCCATAGTGGCCCCTGCACACATTATTATACCCCATAGTGGCCCCTGCACACATTATTATACCCCATAGTGGCCCCTGCACACAGTATTATACCCCATAGTGGCCCCTGCACACAGTATTATCCCCCATAGTGGCCCCTGCACACATTATTATACCCCATAGTGGCCCCTGCACACATTATTATACCCCATAGTGGCCCCTGCACACATTATTATACCCCATAGTGGCCCCTGCACACATTATTATACCCCATAGTGGCCCCTGCACACATTATTATACCCCATAGTGGCCCCTGCACACATTATTATACCCCATAGTGGCCCCTGCACACATTAGTATACCCCATAGTGGCCCCTGCACACATTAGTATACCCCATAGTGGCCCCTGCACACATTATTATACCCCATAGTGGCCCCTGCACACATTATTATACCCCATAGTGGCCCCTGCACACATTATTATCCCCCATAGTGGCCCTTGCACACACTATTATGCACCATAGTGGCCCCTGCACACAGTATTATGCCCCATAGTGGCCCCTGCACACAGTATTATCCCCCATAGTGGCCCTGCACACAGTATTATGCCCCATTGTGGCCCCTACACACAGTATTATCCTCCATTGTGGCCCCTTCACCCACTATTATGCCCCGTTGTGGACACCCATTAACAATTATTATACTCTGGGGTCTTTTCAGACCCCAGAGTATAATAATCGGAGACGCAGGGGAAGAACAATATAAAAAAAACAAAAAAAACACTGTAACTTACCTGTCTCCCGACTCCCCGCTGGCGGCCATCTTCAATGACGTCAGGAACGTCATGTGACCGGGAGCCTGCGTCGCGACGCATAAGGACGCAGGCCCCGATCATGTGACGTCTGAGACGTCACACAAGTAGGCCGAAGCCTGCGCGGAGCCTGGAGAGGTAAGTAACACAGTTTTTTATGTTCAGTTACCTCTCCTGCACTTCCGATCATTATACTCGGGGGTCCGAAAAGACCCCCGAGTATAATAGTGCTTGTGGGGCCCGCAGTGTCACTTACCGATCCCAGCCCCTGCCAGGATCGGTAAGTATATAGGGCCCGTTAGCGGCTGGAGTAACTCCAGCCGGTAACGGCCTATTAAAAAAAAAAAAAAAACGCAGCGGTAGCGGCTGCCACCGGGCCCCTAATGTCCCGGGCCCTGTGGCAGCTGCTACCACGGTAGTTACGCCACTGCTTCCATAGCTTCTGTAGCCATTAGGGTTCAGCGATCGTGTTTGGAAAAGATCGGATTCCGATCGGCGATCGAGAAAATTTCACGATCGCTATCGGAATTCTGAACACGATCTTTTTATGTGGGATCGAGATCGGTGATTTTTCCCACAATGCATTGCTTAGCCTTCACACTGAGTATACAATGTATATTCAGTGTGAAGGCTCCGCTGCAGTTCCATAGGAATGAATGGAAGCAGCCGACACACAGCCTTAACCCCCTGCGTGCCGGCTGCCTCCATTCATTCGAATGGAAGGCTAAACTAAATCTCTAGCAGCTACTTACCTCTAGAGATGGCTGCTCCACTGCCCTCCTTCTTCTTGCCTCGCCTCCCAGGTTAGTGTTTAAAGTGCTAGGTAGGCGGGGCTTGTGGCTTAGAGTGTGGGCGGGTGCAGGGGGGGGAGACGTGACGTCTCCCCTCCCAGTACCCGCCCACACTCTCCTAACCTGGCAGGGAGGGGGCAGCGAAGGAAGAAAAGCTGCGTGGAGCAGCAACGAGGCGAAGAATGAAGGCACGGGGCACAGGACCAGATATTTCTGGAGGTAAGTGGACACCAGGGGGTAGGATTGCTTTTAAAATCCGATCTCCGATTAAAAAAAAAATCCCATTGACTTGCATTGGGATCGGAATTGGGATCGAGATCGGGTTCGAATGAAAAATGTTCGGCAATCAGATTTTAAAATCGATCCTGAAAAGTCAAGATCGGCTCAACCCTAGTAGCCATGCCATCTCCTGTAACACCATGTATGTATCACTAGCCCCTGCCAACCTCTTGTTTAAATGGCTGTCTAGTCTTACCATAGGCTATGCTGTAAAAGTTTTAAACTGTACCCATGTCTGTGAGCTTGGCTATATTCAGAACTCCTATACAAATTAATTGGAAAAACTGCTCAAGCTTGGCCACCTCTCCATCCAAATATGGCATTGTTGTAAAAGTAATAACCTGCTGTAAAAGGTTACCATGGAACTCTCTATGGTCTGGCATTTGGCAGAAACCCAGCCATGACTTGTTTATTGTGCCTGTGGTATCTTCTCGTACAGAAGCAAGCAGTGACAGTGCATGCAGAAGAAGATAACCCAGCCACTATAAAAAAATCATGGCTGGGTTTCTGACAATGTTAGACCATAGAAAGTTCCTACATTCATGGTTGTGTCCATTGGCAACCTGTCAAGACAAAAACTTCCACCACTAAGATGGTTAGAGAAAATCATTAACCCCTTCCCGACATTCGCCGTAATAGTACGGCGCTGCTGGGAAGGACTTCCCGCAAACCGCCGTACTATTACTGCGGATGCATGGTGCGCACACAGAAACTGTGTGCGCACCATGCACAGCGGGTGTCAGCCGTAATACACGGCTGACAATGCCCTGTAACACCCGCGGTCGGAACCGGGTCCGATTGTGGGTGTTAACCCCTGATATGCCGGCGGTCAACATGACCGCCGGCACCTCCGGGGTTACAGTGTAGTATGGTGCCGATCGGCACCCCCCGCGCCGGTTTCGGGGGGTGCCGGTGTTCGTAGGGGGCAGCCCGGGGTCTGATCAGTGATCCCGGGTCTGCCCCATCACTTACCCCATCCTCGCTCCTGGCTGATCCCGCCGTAAATGAAGCTGTCAGCCTGTGCGTCTACACAGGCTGACAGCTTCCTATACAATGCAATACACGTGTAACACGTGTATTGCAGTGTATATGTAGTGAAGCAGTGATCAGCCGATCACTGCTTCAATCCCCCATGGGGACAGAAAAAAAAAGTTAGAAAAAAGTAAAAATAAAAAAGTTTAAATAAGTTTAAAATAAATTATAAATAAATAAAGCCCCAAAAATCCCATTTTCCCCATATAAAATGTTTAAAAATGTAAAATAAAGAAAAATAGAAAAAAAAAATTACATATTTGGTATCGCCGCGTCCGTAATAACCTGAACAATAAAATTAAAACATTATTTAACCCGAACGGCGAACGGCGTAAAAAAACCCCGTAGAAAACCGCACAAAATAATGATTATTCACCACCTTTCCCTTACAAAATGCTCAATAAAAAGTAATCAAATGGTCAGATGAAAACCAAAATGGTACCAACAAAAAGAAGAGGTGTTCCTGCAAAAAATAAGCCCTCAACCAGCTCTGTCTACCGAAAAATAAAAATGTTATGCCTTTCAGAAGATGGCAATGCAAAAATAATGATTTTTTTCCCTAAATTGAATTTTATTCTGCACAAATAGCAAAGCATTAAAAAATAATATAAATGAGGTATCGCTGTAACCGTACCGACCCGCAGAATAAAGGTAACATGTTACTTATGCTGTACGCTGCGCGGGAAAAAAAATAAATGCTAAAAAGCAATGCCAGACTTGATGTTTCCTTTTACATCCCACCCAGAAAGAGTTAATAAAATGTAGTCAATAAGTTACAGGCCCCAAAATGGCGGCATTGAAAAGCACATCTAATACTGCAAACACCAAGCCCTCATATGGCCACATTGCCAGAAAATAAAAATAAAAATCTAGCTTGTACAATGTGAAGACAAAAACCCTAAAAGTCGCCAAATCATTAGAACATAAGTGGCTGCGACTAGAAGGAAATGTGTAAGCGGTGCGAGTGTTTTCAGGGGACACCCCATATTTAGAGCTTATGAGGGATAATACACCAGCGCTGATCCCCCAGAATGCTCCTCTTCCCCGTCCGTGTCATAGGAGCTAGTGGGAAAATAAAATAGGATTTGGTGTGCCCAAATTACTCCGCACAGCTTGCACATTCACTTCGGGGTTACTAATGCTCACTACATCACTTGATAAATACTTTGAGGGGTGCGGTTTTCAAAATGGGGTCACTTTCTAGAGGTTTCCACTGTTTTGACACCTCAAGGGCTTTGTAAATGCGACATGGTTCCTGAAACTGATCGCAGCCAGATCTGCCCTCTAAAAGCTCTTTGGCGCGCCTTCACTTTTGCATCTCACTGTGCATCCATATATTAGTTTACACCCACAAGTGGGGTACTATAGTAGTTGGGAGAACTTGCCTAACAAATTGTGGGATGCGTTTTCTCCTTTAACCCCTTGTGAATGTGCAAATTCTAGGGCTAAACGAAAATATTAGTAAAATAAATTCAAATTTGAAAATTTCACCTCCATTTTGTATTAATTCCTGTTAAGCACTTATAGGGTTAAACTACTAGGTATATGTTGTTTTGGCTTATTTAAGGGGTGCAGTTTTGAAAATGGGGTGATTTATGGGGGGCTTTAATACAAGGGTCTTTCAAAACCCCTTCATAACTGGACTAGGCCCTTTAAAAAATGGGTTTTGGAAATTTCTTGAAAATTTTGAATATTGTTGTTTCACTTGTAAATCTTATAATGTCCGTAAAAATTAAAAGGGCGCCTAAAGTTTGATGCCGACATAAAGCAGAGATCTGGAACATGAGATTTAGGATATAATTTTGGCGGTCTGACTATCTCTACGCAATGCACATCATTTCAAACTTTATAAAATGCATATTTTTCAAAATTTCCACCAAATTTCTAATTTTTTCATAAGTAAACACAAAACATATCAACCAAAATTTACCACTAACATGAAGTACAATGTGTTACGAAAAAACAATCTTAAAACCACTTTGGTAAGTTAAAGCGTTCCAAAGTTATTGCCACATAAAGTGACACATGTCAGTTTTGAAAAATCGAGCTTGGTCAGGAAGTCAAAAAGTGCCATCGGCGGGAAGGGGTTAAAACTCTGAAAAATTTGTAATTATTTATAGCTGCTAAAATAGTTATGTGCATGGAAAACCCCTTTAACCTTTACTATAAATATTAATTTCATGTTTTACTTATGTTATTTATTATGATGACATCTATATATTATATAGAATTATATATTAGAACGCTCCTAATACTGTGTGCTGCCTCAAGAATTATGGGACTACTTGTTTTCAGGATTGAGGTTATAGAGAGGAGGAATGGGCCCATAGTAGGAATTTACTTGAAAACTTTCATACAAAATAAATGATCATTTACATCACATGTGGGTGACGGTAGAATATATACAGGAAGAATCATTATGGCATGTGTAAAGTATAAATATTTAAGCAAAACATTCTCATATAAAACATCACAGACCATTCTTTAGTCCTGTTTCTGGCAGCTGTGGATTGGTATGTTAACCCCTTCATGGTGCAGCAAATTTTGGATTTTTCCTTTTTTTGGTTTTAATCTTCCTGTCTTCTAAAAGCCACAAGTAGCACTTTTCTCTCGCATGTTTGTGCGGACACCAAGTGCAAACCACACGAACCCCATTATAACGTATGGGGTTCGTGTGGTTTCTTAGCTAAACGCTTTTTATTGTGTATAGGTTTCCATTCGGGGGGGAGGATGGGGTCCTCAAGCGAACTTCCCAAATGGAATACCGAATGCAGATGCGAACCGGGCCTTACTTTAACATATTCAGATGTTATATCACACTTTACTATTGCACTTGCATCAAGTACAAAAATGACTTACACGGGCAATTGCTGCCCCCTGAATAGGCTATTCCTCATGCTAGCTCACACAGGAGTAGTAAAGCATTTATACTTCTTGTCAAAGTGACAGGTGCCACGCCCCCTGTTGAAACCATGCCTATTTGTGGTTAAAACACTTCTTGTCAACACACCCCTTTCCTATGTGTTCTGACAGGTCCCCCACCTTCCTCCAACCCTCCCAAGTCCCCCCCTTCCAGCCCACCAACCGCCCGTAGCAGCTTTCGCAGACTGCCCCCTTAGTTGCTAAAACACTTCTCGTCAAAGTGTCATGTCCCCCTGCCCTCCTCCACCCATTCCACCAATAGACGTGTCTGGAATTGTCCCATCAGCATTCCTCCCCCTCTTCACCCAAGGGTCAGTTTGATCATGTCATGTAATCATGTTTAACCCCTTCCCGCCATCCGCCGTAATAGTACGGCGCTGTCGGGAAGGACTTCCTGCAAACCGCCGTACGGCGGCTGCATGGTGCGCACACAGAACCTGTGTGTGCACCATGCGCTGCGGGTGACAGCCGTAATACACGGCTGACTATGCCCTGTAACACCCGCGGTCGGAACCGGGTCCGATCGCGGGTGTTAACCTCTGAGATGCCGGCGGTAAAACTGACCGCCAGCATCTCCGGGGATTGTAATGTAATGGTGCCGATCGGCACCCCCCGCGCCGGTTTCGGGGGTTGCCGGTGTTCGTAGGGGGCAGCCCGGGGTCTGATCAGTGACCCCGGGTCTGCCCCATGCCATTCCCTTCACTTACCTGGCTGATCCTGCCAGGAATGGAAGCTGTCATCCTGTGCGTCTACACAGGATGACAGCTTCCTGTGCTCTGCAATACACGTGTATTGCAGATTCATATAGTGAAGCAGTGATCAGCACATCACTGCTTCAATCCCCCATGGGGACAGAAAAATATAAGTGATAAAAAAGTAAAAATAAAAAAGTTTAAATAAGTTTAAAATAAATTATAAATAAATAAATAAAGCCCCCAAATTCCCCTTTTCCCCATATAAAATGTTTTATTATGTAAAATAAAGAAAAATAGAAAAAAACATTACATATTTGGTATCACCGCATCCGTAATAACCTGAACAATAGAATTAAAACATTATTTAACCCGAACGGCGAACGTCATAAAAAAAAACAAAAACGCACAAATAATAATTATTCACCACCTTTTCCTTACAAAATGTTCAATAAAAAGTAATCAAATGGTCAGATGAAAACCAAAATGGTACCAATAAAAAGCAGAGGTCATTCCGCAAAAAAATAAGCCCTCAACCAGCTCTGTCTACCGAAAAATAAAAATGTTATGCCTTTCAGAAGATGGCGATACAAAAATAATAGATTTTTTTCCTGAATTGAATTTTATTCTGCAGAAATAGCAACGCATTAAAAAATCATATAAATGAGGTATCGCTGTAACCGTACCGACCCGCAGAATAAAGGTAACATGTTACTTATGCTGTACGCTGCACGGGAAAAAAAAATGCTAAAAAGCAATGCCAGAATTGATGTTTCCTTTTACATCCCACCCAGAAAGAGTTAATAAAATGTAGTCAATAAGTTACAGGCCCCAAAATGGTGGCATTGAAAAGTACATCTAATACCGCCAACACCAAGCCCTCATATGGCCACACTGACAGAAAATAAAAATAAAAATCTACCTTGTACAATGTGAAGACAAAACCCCCAAAAGTCGCCAAATCATTAGGACATAAGTGGCTGCGACTAGAAGGAAATGTATAAGCTGTGTGAGTGTTTTCAGGGGACACCCCATATTTAGAGCTTATGAGAGATAATACACCAGCGCTGATCCCCCAGAATGCCCCTCTTCCCCGTCCGTGTCATAGGAGCTAGTGGGAAAATAGAATGGGATTTGGTGTACCCAATTTACTCCGCACAGCTTACATATTCACTTCGGGGTTACTAATGCTCACTACATCACTTGATAAATTCTTTAAGGGGTGCGGTTTTCAAAACGGGGTCACTTTCTAGAGGTTTCCACTGTTTTGACACCTCAAGGGCTTTGTAAATGCGACATGGCTCCTGAAACTGATCACAGCCAGATCTGCCCTCTAAAAGCTCCTTGGCGCGCCTTCCCTTCCGGGTCTCGCGTTTCGTCCATATATTTGTTTACACCCACAATGGGGTACTATGGTAGTCGGGAGAACTTGCCTAACAAATTGTGGGATGCGTTTTCTCCTTTAACCCCTTGTGAATGTGCAAATTCTAGGGCTAAACGAAAATATTAGCAAAATAAAATCAAATTTGAAAATTTCACCTCCATTTTGTATTAATTCCTGTTAAGCACTTATAGGGTTAAATTACTAGGTATATGTTGTTTTGGCTTATTTAAGGGGCGCAGTTTTGAAAATGTGGTGATTTATGGGGGGCTTTAATACAAGGGTCTTTCAAAACCCCTTCATAACTGGATTAGTCCTTTAAAAAATGGGTTTTGGAAATTTCTTGAAAATTTTGAATATTGTGGTTTCACTTGTAAACCTTCTAATGTCTGTAAAAAATAAAAGGGTGACTAAAGTTTGATGCCGACATAAGCAGAGATCTGGGACATGAGATTTATGATATAATTTTGGCGGTCTGACTGTATGCAATGCACATCATTTCAAACTTTATAAAATGCATATTTTTCAAAATTTCCACCAAATTTCCTATTTTTTCATAACTAAACACAAAACATATCTACCAAAATTTACTACTAACATGAAGTACAATGTGCTACGAAAAAACAATCTCGAAATCACTTTGGTAAGTTAAAGCATTCCAAAGTTATTGCCACATAAAGTGACATGTCAGTTTTGAAAAATCAAGCTTGGTCAGGAAGTCAAAAAGTGCCATCGGCGGGAAGGGGTTAATATACCGTCCCAAATCAAAAAGTACAACACTAGCCTTCACCTTTTTAGCTACATCAGTCGGCGCTGACTATATTACATTGTGTATAGTTGTATGTGGTGCTGCATTTAGAATGAATATGTGTATGATGTGTCTCTCACATCATGTATTAGGAGCATGCGTCTTCCTAGCTATACACTCACACAGACATGTCTGGGATGTCTAAAAAAGCACTGCGCTATATTATTATGGTAGAGCCATGCCGGGACATGTCTCATGAGCCGCCTCTGCGATATATTATTAAGGTAGGTGCTAAACCACCAACCAATTAATAAACCTAATCTCGCTGTACAAAGTGAGCACAGACAAAAACGCAAAGTTTTAAAAAGTTTATTCAGTATTACATTATACAATAATCATATACAAATGATCAGTATTGGAATCCTGACAGGTCACTGGGACATTACCATATCACGGGCCTCAGCTGGGGCTCCCCCATTTATTCTCTGGGGTATAATTATGTCACTTTCACTTTGGCTGTGTTTTGCTTAAAGATGGATATTTTCCTATGAACCCTTAGGAGTGTTCTACACCAAGTTTTAAGCCAGTTTATGGTGTGGTTCGTACAGAACTTGTTCAATCTTTAGAAATTCGCCCATATCTAGTTCCATTTACATCCTGACATCCTTCAAACACATCAACTATACTAACTCTAATAAACATAACTCTGTACACGACATATATAATTGATACAACCTAATTTTTTAACATTGATGTAATAATTTGCATTTTCATATTTTTATTTAATTTATGGAACATTGCAGAGATTCAGAAGAAAAACTAATAAGATTCTTATAAATAAGAAAAAAACGGAAAAAAACACACGACTATAATAGATTAGATAATAACTGAATTTATTAAGTGTTCATTTGATAAAGTTTTTTTTTTTTTTTTTTTTAAAAAAGCCACATAACTTTTATTAGATGCTATGGCCCCTGTTGCATAGTGCAGAGCTTTATGATGTCACGTCTGGAATCTTCAGCAATTGTGATGTCACCACTACGCAGTATATAAGCATGACACATTACAGTCTGAACCTTGAGGGTATAGAGAGTGGAGTTTGTCTATTGTGCTTGTTCTATTGAAATTCAGATATGGGAAGAACCCAGACTTTTTTTCTGCGCTTACTGGAGAACCTGATCACTGGGAATCGGATCCTCCTTATAGCGACGTTTGTGGGGGCGACAGTTGGATCTATTGCAGCAGAATTGGAAATCATCTTTAATGAAGAGTACGAGGAGGATTGAGCCATTGCCTATTGCTGCATAAGAGAACTTACCACCACCAGCCCACCAGAAGACCATCACCGGGCTGACATCCCATCATCTGAAGTGTTACACCACTCCGTGCTGTATCTGTGGATGGAATTCCTGCCATTTCCATTATCTTACAGCTTCCACCAGAAGACCATCACCGGGCTGACATCCCATCATCTGAAGTGTTACACCACTCCGTGCTGAACCTGTGGATGGAATTCCCGCCATTTCTGTTATTTTACAGTTTCACTCAGTTTTTTCTGCTTAAATAATAAATAATAATGATTTCTGATGATTTTGACTTACATTGTGTTTACTCTATCAGTATAAGATGAGATTTTATCCCCTAGCTGAGTGGGGGAGGGGCATTATACTGTGATGGGGCACTATGGAACATTTTACTGCATAGCTATACTGTGTGGGGACCACCAAGAACATTATACTATGTGGGAGCCAGCTTGTAACAGAGTACCCAGAGCACATAAGAACACGGCTCAGGAAGCTGTAATACATCCATGTTCTACACTCTCTACTACAGCCACAAGTCCCTGTATAATTACTTGTATGTAGACACATGGAGTTACTGAAACTAATGAATAACCCCAAATACCTGACATTACTAGGCACAGTAATGGGCACAGCAGGTCCCTGTGTGTTACCTTCTCTGTACTGCAGCTTCCTCTCCTCCATAGGACAGACATCTTCTAGAAGACACAATGAATCCTGGCCACTGACTTATCTGCAGTTGTTACATACCAATGGCTACAGGACCTTTGATGACATCACCATCACGTGACCTTACATGACAAGCCAATCACAGAGCAGTAGCACTAAAGGACCTCCCCCTTCATTTAATTTATGCAGGTCCTTCCAGTTTTCTGTGCTCTGTGGATCCTGACTTCAGTATAAGCCAAGGCGGGCTCTGTCTGATAACTCTGTGTCTTCAGATTTGGACTGATTATAGTAACCTTGGACTCTGGAAATTCTTGACCATTTATACAGCTAAGGGCTCGTTCACATCTGCGTTCTTCTTTCCTTATTGCAGGTTTCCGTTTCCTGCATAAAACAGATGCAGGAGACGGAAGCCTGCAGGAGACTTTCTCACCCATTCATTTGAATGGGTGAGAAAGCTGTCCGGCCGTGCGCGGCAGTGAGCGTTTTGCGCTCTCCGCCGCGAAACCGGGTTTTATAATCCGGACACAGAGTCGGACATGCAGTACTCTGTGTCCGGATAAAAAAATCCGGTTTCGCGGCGGAGAGCCTAAAACGCTCACCGCCGCGCACGGCCGGACCCGGTCTATGGTTTCCGTCTTCTGGCATGCAGAAGACGGAAACCATACTACGGAGACCCTGAACGCAGATGTGAACGAGCCCTGAGTAGCTAAGGTGTCTCCTAATGCAGTGGTAGGCAGGCTTACATACAAGTAATTATACAGGGACTTGTGGCTGTAGTAGAGAGTGTAGAACATGGATGTATTACAGCTTCCTGAGCCGTGTTCTTATGTGCTCTGGGTACTCTGTTACAAGCTGGCTCCCACATAGTATAATGGTCTTGGTGGTCCCCACACAGTATAGCTATGCAGTAAAATGTTCCATAGTGCCCCAACACAGTATAATGCCCCTCCCCCACTGAGCTAGGGGATAAAATCTCATCTTATACTGACAGAGTAAACACAATGTAAGTCAAAATCATCAGAAATCATTATTATTTATTATTTAAGCAGAAAAAACTGTGTGAAACTGTAAGATAATGGAAATGGCGGGAATTCCATCCACAGATTCAGCACGGAGTGGTGTAACACTTCAGATGATGGGATGTCAGCCCGGTGATGGTCTTCTGGTGGGCTGTTGGTGGTGGTGGGAAGCTCGCTTATGCAGCAATAGGCAATGGCTCAATCCTCCTCGTACTCTTCATCATAGATGTTTTCAAGTTCTGCTGTAATAGCTCTAAGTGTCGCCCCCACAAACATCGCTATAAGGAGGCTCCGGTTCTCAGTGACCAGGTTCTCCAGTAAGCGCAGAAAAAAAGTCTGGGTTCTTCCCATATCTGAATTTCAATAGAACAAGCACAATAGACAAACTCCACTCTCTATACCCTCAAGGTTCAGACTGTAATATGTCATGCTTATATATTGTGTAGTGGTGACATCACAATTGCTGAAGATTCCAGACGTGACATCATAAAGCTCTGCGCTATGCAACAGGAGCCATAGCATCTAATAAAAGTTATGTGGCTTTTTTTAAAAAAAAAAAAAACTTTATCAAATTAACACTATTAAGAAATTCAGTAACAATTGCTGAAGATTCCAGACGTGACATCATAAAGCTCTGCGCTATGCAACAGGGGCCATAGCATCTAATAAAAGTTATGTGGCTTTTTTTTCTTTTTTTAAAAAAAACTTTATCAAATGAACACTATTGAGAAATTCAGTCATTATCTAATCTATTATAGTTGTTTTTTTCTTTTTTTTTCATATTTATAAGAATCTAATTAGTCTGTTCTTCTGAATCTCTGCAATGTTTAAGAAATTAAATAAAATATGAAAATGCAAATTATTACATCAATGTTCAGAAATTAGTTTGTATCAATTGTATACGTCGTGTACAGAGTTATGTTTATTAGAGTTAGTATAGTTGATGTGTTTGAAGGATGTCAGGATGTAAATGGAACTAGATATGGGCGAATTTCTAAAGACTGAACAAGTTCTGTACGAACCACACCATAAACTGGCTTAAAACGTGGTGTAGAACACTCCTAAGGGTTCATAGGAACATATCCATCTTTAAAGAGGACCTTTCACCATATCTGGGCACATGCAGTGTTATATACTGCCGGAAAGCTGACAGTGCGCTGAATTCAGCGCACTGTTGGCTTTCCTGATCTGTGCCCGGTGTGAAGAGCTTACGGTCCGGTACCGTAGCTCTTCTATGGTCAGAAGGGCGTTTCGGACCATTAGCCAGAGACGTCCTTCTGCCTCGGGGCGCCTATCACGCTGTGCTGTGGAGCGGGGAGGAACGCCCCCTCCCTCTCCTGATAATACTCGTCTATGGACGAGCTGTGTGAGCAGAGGGAGGGGGCGTTCCTCCCCGCTCCACAGTACAGCGCGATAGGTGCCGCAAGGCAGAAGGACGTCTCTGGCTAATGGTCCGAAACGCCCTTCTGACCATAGAAGAGCTACGGTACCGGACCGTAAGCTCTTCACACCGGGCACAGATCGGGAAAGCCAACAGTGCGCTGAATTCAGCGCACTGTCAGCTTTCCGGCAGTATATAACACTGCATGTGCCCAGATATGGTGAAAGGTCCTCTTTAAGGAAAACACAGCCAAAGTGACATAATTATACAATAGGGTCTCTTCAGACCCCAGAGAATAAGTGGGGGAGCCCCAGCTGAGGCCCGTGATATGGTAATGTCCCAGTGACCTAACAATCAGGATTCCAATACTGATCATTTGTATATGATTATTGTATAATGTAATACTGAATAAACTTTTTAAAACTTTGTGTTTTTGTCTGTGCTCACTTTGTACAGCGAGATTAGGTTTCTAAATTGGTCAGTAGTTTAGCACCTACCTTAATAATATAATGCAGAGGCGGCTCATAAGACATGTCCAGGCATGGCTCTACCATAATACTATAGCGCAGTGCTTTTTTAGACATCCCAGACATGTCTGTGTGAGTGTATAGCTAGGCAGACGCATGCTCCTAATACATGATGTGAGAGACACATCATGCACATATTCATTCTAAACATAGAACCACACACACCTATACACAATGTAATATAGTCAGCGTCGAATGATGTAGCTAAAAAGGTGTAGGATAGTGTTGCAGTTTCTGATTTTGGATGGTATATTAAACATGATTACATGACATGATCAAACTGACCCTTGGGTGAAGAGGGGGAGGAATGCTGATGGGACAAGTCCAGTCATGTCTGTTGGTGGAGGGGGTGTAGGCGGGGTGGAGGAGGGCAGGGGGACATGAGACTGACAAGAAGTGTTTTAGCAACTAAGGGGGCAGTCTGCGAGAGCTGCTAGGGGCGGTTGGTGGGCTGGAAGGGGGGGGACTTGGGAGAGTTGGAGGAAGGTGGGGGACCTGTCAGAACACATAGGAAAGGGGCATGTTGACAAGAAGTGTTTTGGCCACAAAGGGGCGGGGTTTCAACAGGGGGCGTGGCACCTGTCACTTTGATGAGAAGTATAAATGCTTTACTACTCACAGGGCTAGGGACTGCGTATTTTGGTCCTGAATTTGACGCGGGAAGCAGCGTCAGAATAGGACCAAAATGCGACTGTCACGGATTCCGACTGTCACGGCTTCCCGCTCCGGAGTAGGCCCAAATGAATGGGCCTAGTTCAGAGGGTGCTGTCATGAGGCGGATGCCGCGGCTGAATCAGCTGCAGTATCTGCCTGAAGAAAGAGCAGCTCGCTTCTTTTTTCCATGAGCGGGAACAAATCGCTTATGGAAAAAGATACTAGCGGTCTACATAGACCTCTGTTGTGAGGGGGCAGATTTTGAGGTGAAATCAGCATCAAAATCTGCCCCCTCTTGCCCCGTGTGAACAAGCCAACACATTAGAAAAAGCCTGATGGCTACAGAAGCTATGGAAGCTTCAGTAAATATGTCTGAAGTTCTGACTTTGGCACAGGTACAGGAGGTTGCTGATCCCTGCCTTATACTTTACAATCTGCAAGCAGCATGTTATATTGCAGGAGGAGATGAGAAGATTGACGTACAGTCCATACAATTTGTAATTTATTCACTTCAGTAGGCTTCCAGCTGTCATAGTAACAGGAAGTCTCCCACGATATTGCCACATGGGAGCCATTCTGCGCCAACAAAGGTAAGGGTAAGGGTACAGGGTCGGTGGGGAATGGCCCCGGGCGGAGGGTTTCACATTGGGGGACAATGCGCAGTGCAATGCCGTGATCAGTGTGAGCTGTAATAGAAAAGACAAATACAAATAGGGCATACACATTAGATTTTAGACTGTCATCGCTCGTCTGAAAAGAACTGTGGTTGTTCCAACTAAGTGTTTCAAACACATAAACAGCCACAAACCTTTCAACAAGTATTCAACTATCCCAAACATGGAAAATTAAGTTTAAAGTCGTTCAAAACTAATAAAGTGCTGAAAAGAGGAAACACCAGACACGTCGTGGGGGTGTTATTAGTATAAAAAAAAATTCCACAATGTTAAAACTGACCACACAAAACCAACAAGGGGCGGCAATTGGCAACATAAGTTATATAGGACAGAGGCTTACTGGATCTTCAGGTTGAGCACAAGTCTCTATTGTATTTTATTAATTGTTACTATTAGAGATGAGCGAACACCATTCGATCGAATACATATTCGATCGAATATCCGGCCGTTCGAGGTATTACAATCGAATACCACGAGGCACACGCAGTAAAAATTCGTATCCCCTCCCACCTTCCCTGGCGCGTTTTTTGCACCAATAACTGCACAGGGGAGGTGTGACAGGAACTACAACAACGGAGGCTTTGAAAAAAAATTGGAAAAAGGAATTGGCTGGCTAATTCAGGTGACCTCCAATTTAGACGAATGGTGGATTTAACATTTGACTAATTTGGGACTGTGAACTATGTGACTGTGAGACAGGGATAGATGTACAGGCAGGGTTAGCTAGGGATTACCTTTATTTAGGGGGGGAATGTTACTCACCCAGCTCTTTAGGGCTCTATCTGGTTGGGATCCCTATCAGCTTGCGATATGCTCGAGCTGACTTTTTCCCATAGGAATGCATTGACCAGCGTTGATTGGCCGAATGCCATACAGAAGTACGGCATTCGGCCAATCAACGCTGGTCAATGCATTCCTATGCTGATATGAAGCAGAGCTGGACCTGCTACACACTCAGCTCTGCTGCATCAGACTGCTACATCGGACACTGCTACATCGGCCAGCACTGCTACATCGGGCCGTGCGCTCAGCCCAACTACTCCGGAGATGCAGCCAAGTAGAGCGCACGCCCAGCACTGCTACATTGGCTGCATCTCCGGAGTAGTTGAACTGAGCGCACAGCCTGATGTAGGAATGCTGGCCGATGTAGCAGTCCGATGCAGCAGAGCTGAGTGTGTAGCAGGTCCAGCTCTGCTGCATCGGACTGCTACATTGGCCAGCGCTTAGGGTTGAGCCGATCTTGACATTTCAGGATCGTTTTTAAAATCCGATTTCCGTTCATTCGGAGATTGGATTTTAAAAACGATCCTATTCACTACACATCATGTAGTCCAAAAATTGTTTAAACTTTTGGACCCCACGCAGTGTAGTGATTAACCCCCCTGCCGGTGTCCACTTACCTGTATAGCTGCAGCTCCAAGCTCCTCTTCTTGGTCCTCTGTCCGCATGTCTTCAGAGCGCCCTGCCCCCGCCTCCTGAGACTAGTATTATAGAGAAGGCGGGGCTTAGGAGAGTGTGGGTGGGAGTATGCACTCACGTCTCCCCGCCCACACTCCAGCCGTACTAAGCCCCGCCTACTCCCTGTACCTCTACAATACTAGTCTAGGGAGGTGGGGTCCTCTGTTCTCTTCAGAGTGCCCTGAAGCGAAGCATTTTTCCCCATAGACTATAATGGGTTTCGATATTCGTTCGAATAGTCGAATATTGAGCGGCCATTCGAAACGAATATCGAACATTTTACTGTTCGCTCATCTCTAATAATGACTGAATTTCTTAATAGTGTTAATTTGATAAAGTTAAAAAAAAAAGCCACATAACTTTTATTAGATGCTATGGCCCCTGTTGCATCGTGCGGAGCTTTATGATGTCACATCTGGAATCTTCAGCAATTGTTACTGAATTTCTTAATAGTGTTAATTTGATAAAGTTTTTTTTTTTTTTTTTTTAAAAAGCCACATAACTTTTATTAGATGCTATGGCTCCTGTTGCATAGCGCAGAGCATTATGATGTCACGTCTGGAATCTTCAGCAATTGTGATGTCACCACTACACAATATATAAGCATGACACATTACAGTCTGAACCTTGAGGGTATAGAGAGAGTGGAGTTTGTCTATTGTGCTTGTTCTATTGAAATTCAGATATGGGAAGAACCCAGACTTTTTTTCTGCGCTTACTGGAGAACCTGATCACTGGGAACCGGATCCTCCTTATAGCGATGTTTGTGGGGGCGACAGTTGGATCTATTGCAGCAGAATTGGAAATCATCTTTAATGAAGAGTACGAGGAGGATTGAGCCATTGCCTATTGCTGCATAAGAGAACTTACCACCACCAGCCCACCAGAAGACCATCACCGGGCTGACATCCCATCATCTGAAGTGTTACACCACTCCGTGCTGAATCTGTGGATGGAATTCCCGCCATTTCCGTTATTTTACAGTTTCACTCAGTTTTTTCTGCTTAAATAATAAATAATAATGATTTCTGATGATTTTGACTTACATTGTGTTTACTCTATCAGTATAAGATGAGATTTTATCCCCTAGCTGAGTGGGGGAGGGGCATTATACTGTGTTGGGGCACTATGGAACATTTTACTGCATAGCTATACTGTGTGGGGACCACCAAGACCATTATACTATGTGGGAGCCAGCTTGTAACAGAGTACCCAGAGCACATAAGAACACGGCTTAGGAAGCTGTAATACATCCATGTTCTACACTCTCTACTACAGCCACAAGTCCCTGTATAATTACTTGTATGTAGACACATGGAGTTACTGAAACTAAATGAATAACCCCAAATACCTGACATTACTAGGCACAGTAATGGGCACAGCAGGTCCCTGTGTGTTACCTTCTCTGTACTGCAGCTTCCTCTCCTCCATAGGACAGACATCTTCTAGAAGACACAATGAATCCTGGCCACTGACCTATCTTCAGTTGTTACATACCAATGGCTACAGGACCTTTGATGACATCACCATCACGTGACCTTACATGACAAGCCAATCACAGAGCAGTAGCACTAAAGGACCTCCCCCTTCATTTAATTTATGCAGGTCCTTCCAGTTTTCTGTGCTCTGTGGATCCTGACTTCAGTATAAGCCAAGGCGGGCTCTGTCTGATAACTCTGTGTCTTCAGATTTGGACTGATTATAGTAACCTTGGACTCTGGAAATTCTTGACCATTTATACAGCTGAGTAGCTAAGGTGTCTCCTATTGCAGTGGTAGGCAGGCTTACATACAAGTAATTATACAGGGACTTGTGGCTGTAGTAGAGAGTGTAGAACATGGATGTATTACAGCTTCCTGAGCCGTGTTCTTATGTGCTCTGGGTACTCTGTTACAAGCTGGCTCCCACATAGTATAATGGTCTTGGTGGTCCCCACACAGTATAGCTATGCAGTAAAATGTTCCATAGTGCCCCAACACAGTATAATGCCCCTCCCCCACTGAGCTAGGGGATAAAATCTCATCTTATACTGATAGAGTAAACACAATGTAAGTCAAAATCATCAGAAATCATTATTATTTATTATTTAAGCAGAAAAAACTGTGTGAAACTGTAAGATAATGGAAATGGCGGGAATTCCATCCACAGATTCAGCACGGAGTGGTGTAACACTTCAGATGATGGGATGTCAGCCCGGTGATGGTCTTCTGGTGGAAGCTGTAAGATAACGGAAATGGCGGGAATTCCATCCACAGATTCAGCGCGGAGTGGTGTAACACTTCAGATGATGGGATGTCAGCCCGGTGATGGTCTTCTGGTGGGCTGTTGGTGGTGGTGGGAAGCTCGCTTATGCAGCAATAGGCAATGGCTCAATCCTCCTCGTACTCTTCATCATAGATGTTTTCAAGTTCTGCTGTAATAGCTCTAAGTGTCGCCCCCACAAACATCGCTATAAGGAGGCTCCGGTTCTCAGTGACCAGGTTTTCCAGTAAGCGCAGAAAAAAAGTCTGGGTTCTTCCCATGTCTGAATTTCAATAGAACAAGCACAATAGACAAACTCCACTCTCTATACCCTCAAGGTTCAGACTGTAATGTGTCATGCTTATATATTGTGTAGTGGTGACATCACAATTGCTGAAGATTCCAGACATGACATCATAATGCTCTGCGCTATGCAACAGGGGCCATAGCATCTAATAAAAGTTATGTGGCTTTTTTTTTTTTTAAACTTTATCAAATGAACACTATTAAGAAATTCAGTCATTATCTAATCTATTATAGTTGTTTTTTCATATTTATAAGAATCTTATTAGTTTGTTCTTCTGAATTTCTGCAATGTTTAAGAAATTAAATAAAAATATCAAAATGCAAATTATTACATCAATGTTCAGAAATTAAATAAAAATATCAAAATGCAAATTATTACATCAATGTTCAGAAATTGTTTGTTCTTCTGAATTTCTGCAATGTTTAAGAAATTAAATAAAAATATCAAAATGCAAATTATTACATCAATGTTCAGAAATTAGGTTGTATCAGGGGCCACACGGTGGCTCAGTGGTTAGCACTGCAGCCTTGCAGCCCTGGCGTCTTGGTGTTCAAATCCCGCCAAAGGCAATAAACCATCTGCAAGGAGTTTGTATGTTCTCCCGTGTTTGCATGGATTTCCATCCCATATTCCAAAAAAGACATACTGATAGGGAAAAATGTACATTGTGACCTCTATATGGGGCTCACAATCTACATAAAAAAAAAAAAAAAGAAATTAGGTTGTATCAATTGTATACGTCGTGTACAGAGTTATGTTTATTAGAGTTAGTATAGTTGATGTGTTTGAAGGATGTCAGGATGTAAATGGAACTAGATATGGGCGAATTTCTAAAGACTGAACAAGTTCTGTACGAACCACACCGTAAATTGGCTTAAAACTTGGTGTAGAACACTCCTAAGGGTTCATAGGAACATATCCATCTTTAAGGAAAACACAGCCAAAGAGAAAGTGACAGAATTATACAATAGGGTCTCTTCAGACCCCAGAGAATAAGTGGGGGAGCCCCAGCTGAGGCCCGTGATATGGTAATGTCCCAGTGACCTAACAATCAGGATTCCAATACTGATCATTTGTATATGATTATTGTATAATGTAATACTGAATAAACTTTTTAAAACTTTGTGTTTTTGTCTGTGCTCACTTTGTACAGCGAGATTAGGTTTCTAAATTGGTCAGTAGTTTAGCACCTACCTTAATAATATAATGCAGAGGCGGCTCATAAGACATGTCCCGGCATGGCTCTACCATAATACTATAGCGCAGTGCTTTTTTAGACATCCCAGACATGTCTGTGTGAGTGTATAGCTAGGCAGACGCATGCTCCTAATACGTGATGTGAGAGACACATCATGCACATATTCATTCTAAACGCAGAACCACAGACACCTATACACAATGTAATATAGTCAGCGCCGACTGATGTAGCTAAAAAGGTGTAGGATAGTGTTGCAGTTTCTGATTTTGGATGGTATATTAAACATGATTACATGACATGATCAAACTGACCCTTGGGTGAAGAGGGGGAGGAATGCTGATGGGACAAGTCCAGTCATGTCTGTTGGTGGAGGGGGTGTAGGCGGGGTGTAGGAGGGCAGGGGGACATGAGACTGACAAGAAGTGTTTTAGAAACTAAGGGGGCAGTCTGCGAGAGCTGCTAGGGGCGGTTGGTGGGCTGGAAGGGGGGGACTTGGGAGGGTTGGAGGAAGGTGGGGGACCTGTCAGAACACATAGGAAAGGGGCGTGTTGACAAGAAGTGTTTTGGCCACAAAGGGGCGGGGTTTCAACAGGGGGCGTGGCACCTGTCACTTTGATGAGAAGTATAAATGCTTTACTACTCACAGGGCTAGGGACTGCGTATTTCAGTCCTGAATTTGACGCGGGAAGCTGCGTCAGAATAGGACCAAAATGCGACTGTCAGGGATTCCGACAGTCACGGCTTCCTGCTCCGGAGTAGGCCCAAATGAATGGGCCTAGTTCAGAGGGTGCTGTCATGAGGCGGATGCCACGGCTGAATCAGCCGCAGAATCTGCCTGAAGAAAGAGCAGCTCGCTTCTTTTTTCCATGAGCGGGAACAAATCGCTTATGGAAAAAGATACTAGCGGTCTACATAGACCTCTGTTGTGAGGGGGCAGATTTTGAGGTGAAATCAGCATCAAAATCTGCCCCCTCTTGCCCCGTGTGAACAAGCCAACACATTAGAAAGAGCCTGATGGCTACAGAAGCTATGGAAGCTTCAGTAAATATTAGAGATGAGCGAACAGTGTTCTATCGAACACATGTTCGATCGGATATCAGGGTGTTCGCCATGTTCGAATCGAATCGAACACCACGTGGTAAAGTGCGCCAAAATTCGATTCCCCTCCCACCTTCCCTGGCGCCTTTTTTGCACCAATAACAGCGCAGGGGAGGTGGGACAGGAACTACGACACCGGGGGCATTGAAAAAAATTGGAAAAAGTCATTGGCTGCCGAAATCAGGTGACCTCCATTTTAGACGAATAGTGGATTTCAAATCCGGGTCATATGAGAATGTGAACTTTGTGACTATGAGACAGGGATAGCTGTACAGGCAGGGATAGCTAGGGATAACCTTTATTTAGGGGGGAATGTTATTAAAAATAACTTTTTGGGGCTCTATCGGGTGTGTAATTGTGATTTTTGTGAGATAAACTTTTTCCCATAGGGATGCATTGGCCAGCGCTGATTGGCCGAATTCCGTACTCTGGCCAATCAGTGCTGGCCAATGCATTCTATTAGCTTGATGAAGCAGAGTGTGCACAAGGGTTCAAGCGCACCCTCGGCTCTGATGTAGCAGAGCCGAGGCTGCACAAGGGTTCAAGCGCACCCTCGGCTCTGATGTAGGAGAGCCGAGGGTGCACTTGAACCCTTGTGCACCCTCAGCTCTGCTACATCAGAGCCGAGGGTGCGCTTGAACCCTTGTGCACACTCTGCTTCATCAAGCTAATAGAATGCATTGGCCAGCGCTGATTGGCCAATGTATTCTATTAGCCTGATGAAGTAGAGCTGAATGTGTGTGCTAAACACACACATTCAGCTCTACTTCATCGGGCTAATAGAATGCATTGGCCAGCGCTGATTGGCCAGAGTACGGAACTCGACCAATCAGCGCTGGCTCTGCTGGAGGAGGCGGAGTCTAAGATCGCTCCACACCAGTCTCCATTCAGGTCCGACCTTAGACTCCGCCTCCTCCGGCAGAGCCAGCGCTGATTGGCCGAAGGCTGGCCAATGCATTCCTATGCGAATGCAGACTTAGCAGTGCTGAGTCAGTTTTGCTCAACTACACATCTGATGCACACTCGGCACTGCTACATCAGATGTAGCAATCTGATGTAGCAGAGCCGAGGGTGCACTAGAACCCCTGTGCAAACTCAGTTCACGCTAATAGAATGCATTGGCCAGCGCTGATTGGCCAATGCATTCTATTAGCCCGATGAAGTAGAGCTGAATGTGTGTGCTAAGCACACACATTCAGCACTGCTTCATCACGCCAATACAATGCATTAGCCAGTGCTGATTGGCCAGAGTACGGAATTCGGCCAATCAGCGCTGGCTCTGCTGGAGGAGGCGGAGTCTAAGATCGCTCCACACCAGTCTCCATTCAGGTCCGACCTTAGACTCCGCCTCCTCCAGCAGAGCCAGCGCTGATTGGCCGAATTCCGTACTCTGGCCAATCAGCACTGGCTAATGCATTGTATTGGCGTGATGAAGCAGTGCTGAATGTGTGTGCTTAGCACACACATTCAGCTCTACTTCATCGGGCTAATAGAATGCATTGGCCAATCAGCGCTGGCCAATGCATTCTATTAGCGTGAACTGAGTTTGCACAGGGGTTCTAGTGCACCCTCGGCTCTGCTACATCAGATTGCTACATCTGATGTAGCAGTGCCGAGTGTGCATCAGATGTGTAGTTGAGCAAAACTGACTCAGCACTGCTAAGTCTGCATTCGCATAGGAATGCATTGGCCAGCCTTCGGCCAATCAGCGCTGGCTCTGCCGGAGGAGGCGGAGTCTAAGGTCGGACCTGAATGGAGACTGGTGTGGAGCGATCTTAGACTCCGCCTCCTCCAGCAGAGCCAGCGCTGATTGGCCGAATTCCGTACTCTGGCCAATCAGCACTGGCTAATGCATTGTATTGGCGTGATGAAGCAGTGCTGAATGTGTGTGCTTAGCACACACATTCAGCTCTACTTCATCGGGCTAATAGAATGCATTGGCCAGCGCTGATTGGCCGAATTCCGTACTCTGGCCAATCAGCACTGGCTAATGCATTGTATTGGCGTGATGAAGCAGTGCTGAATGAGTGTGCTTAGCACACACATTCAGCTCTACTTCATCGGGCTAATAGAATGCATTGGCCAATCAGCGCTGGCCAATGCATTCTATTAGCGTGAACTGAGTTTGCACAGGGGTTCTAGTGCACCCTCGGCTCTGCTACATCAGATTGCTACATCTGATGTAGCAGTGCCGAGTGTGCATCAGATGTGTAGTTGAGCAAAACTGACTCAGCACTGCTAAGTCTGCATTCGCATAGGAATGCATTGGCCAGCCTTCGGCCAATCAGCGCTGGCTCTGCCGGAGGAGGCGGAGTCTAAGGTCGGACCTGAATGGAGACTGGTGTGGAGCTATCTTAGACTCCGCCTCCTCCAGCAGAGCCAGCGCTGATTGGTCGAGTTCCGTACTCTGGCCAATCAGCACTGGCCAATGCATTTCTATGGGGAAAAGTTAGCTTGCGAAAATCGCAAACTGACAGGGATTTCCATGAAATAAAGTGACTTTTATGCCCCCAGACATGCTTCCCCTGCTGTCCCAGTGTCATTCCAGGGTGTTGGTATCATTTCCTGGGGTGTCATAGTGGACTTGGTGACCCTCCAGACACGAATTTGGGTTTCCCCCTTAACGAGTTTATGTTCCCCATAGACTATAATGGGGTTCGAAACCCATTCGAACACTCGAACAGTGAGCAGCTGTTCGAATCGAATTTCGAACCTCGAACATTTTAGTGTTCGCTCATCTCTAGTAAATATGTCTGAAGTTCTGACTTTGGCACAGGTACAGGAGGTTGCTGATCCCTGCCTTATACTTTACAATCTGCAGGCAGCATGTTATATTGCAGGAGGAGATGAGAAGATTGATGTACAGTCCATACAATTTGTAATTTATTCATTGCAGTCTCTGCTTTTTCTATATTGAGAAGTCAAAGGGGTGGTCTTTACAGTGATTGACAGCCTCAATAGCTATATTATTATGACAGGTCTGGGAGCCTTCAGTAGGCTTCCAGCTGTCATAGTATTAGGACGTCTCCCACGATATTGCCACATGGGAGACGTTCTGCACCAACAAAGGTACAGGGCTGGTGTGGAATGGCCCCGGGCGGAGGGTTTCACATTGGGGGACAATGCGCAGTGCAATGCCGTGATCAGAGTGAGCTGTAATAGAAAAGACAAATACAAATAGGGCATATACATTAGATTTTAGACTGTCATCGCTCGTCTGAAATGAACTGTGGTTGTTCCAACTAAGTGTTTCAAACACATAAACAGCCACAAACCTTTCAACAAGTATTCAACTATCCCAAACATGGAAAATTAAGTTTAAAGTCGTTCAAAACTAATAAAGTGCTGAAAAGAGGAAACACCAGACACGTCGTGGGGGTGTTATTAGTATAAAAAACATTTCCACAATGTCAAAACTGACCACACAAAACCAACAAGGGGCGGCAATTGGCAACATAAGTTATATAGGACAGAGGCTTACTGGATCTTCAGGTTGAGCACAAGGCTCTGTTGTATTTTATTAATTGTTACTATTAGAGATGAGCGAACACCATTCGATCGAATATCCGGCCGTTCGAGGTATTACAATCGAATACCACGAGACAAACGCAGTAAAAATTCGTATCCCCTCCCACCTTCCCTGGCGCGTTTTTTGCACCAATAACTGCACAGGGGAGGTGTGACAGGAACTACAACAACGGAGGCATTGAAAAAAAATTGGAAAAAGGAATTGGCTGGCTAATTCAGGTGACCTCCAATTTAGACGAATGGTGGATTTAACATTTGACTAATTTGGGACTGTGAACTATGTGACTGTGAGACAGGGATAGATGTACAGGCAGGGTTAGCTAGGGATTACCTTTATTTAGGGGGGAATGTTACTCACCCAGCTCTTTGGGGCTCTATCTGGTTGGGATCCCTATCAGCTTGCGATATGCTCGAGCTGACTTTTTCCCATAGGAATGCATTGACCAGCGTTGATTGGCCGAATGCCATACAGAAGTACGGCATTCGGCCAATCAACGCTGGTCAATGCATTCCTATGCTGAGATGAAGCAGAGCTGGACCTGCTACACACTCAGCTCTGCTGCATCAGACTGCTACATCGGACACTGCTACATCGGCCAGCACTGCTACATCGGGCCGTGCGCTCAGCCCAACTACTCCGGAGATGCAGCCAAGTAGAGCGCACGCCCAGCACTGCTACATTGGCTGCATCTCCGGAGTAGTTGAACTGAGCGCACAGCCTGATGTAGCAATGCTGGCCGATGTAGCAGTCCGATGCAGCAGAGCTGAGTGTGTAGCAGGTCCAGCTCTGCTGCATCGGACTGCTACATTGGCCAGCGCTTAGGGTTGAGCCGATCTTGACATTTCAGGATTGTTTTTAAAATCCGATTTCCGTTCATTCGGAGATTGGATTTTAAAAACGATCCTATTCACTACACATCATGTAGTCCAAACATTGTTTAAACTTTTGGACCCCACGCAGTGTAGCGATTAACCCCCCTGCCGGTGTCCACTTACCTGTATAGCTGCAGCTCCAAGCTCCTCTTCTTGGTCCGGTCCTCTGTCCGCATGTCTTCAGAGCGCCCTGCCCCCGCCTCCTGAGACTAGTATTATGGAGAAGGCGGGGCTTAGGAGAGTGTGGGTGGGAGTATGCACTCACGTCTCCCCGCCCACACTCTCCAGCCGTACTAAGCCCCGCCTACTCCCTGCACCTCTACAATACTAGTCTAGGGAGGTGGGGTCCTCTGTTCTCTTCAGAGTGCCCTGAAGCGAAGCATTTTTCCCCATAGACTATAATGGGGTTCGATATTTGTTCGAATAGTCGAATATTGAGCGGCCATTCGAAACGAATATCGAACATTTTACTGTTCGCTCATCTCTAATAATGACTGAATTTCTTAATAGTGTTAATTTGATAAAGTTAAAAAAAAAAGAAAGCCACATAACTTTTATTAGATGCTATGGCCCCTGTTGCATAGCGCGGAGCTTTATGATGTCACGTCTGGAATCTTCAGCAATTGTTACTGAATTTCTTAATAGTGTTAATTTGATAAAGTTTTTTTTTTTTTTTAAAAAGCCACATAACTTTTATTAGATGCTATGGCTCCTGTTGCATAGCGCAGAGCTTTATGATGTCACGTCTGGAATCTTCAGCAATTGTGATGTCACCACTACGCAGTATATAAGCATGACACATTACAGTCTGAACCTTGAGGGTATAGAGAGTGGAGTTTGTCTATTGTGCTTGTTCTATTGAAATTCAGATATGGGAAGAACCCAGACTTTTTTTCTGCGCTTACTGGAGAACCTGATCACTGGGAACCGGATCCTCCTTATAGCGACGTTTGTGGGGGCGACAGTTGGATCTATTGCAGCAGAACTGGAAATCATCTTTAATGAAGAGTACGAGGAGGATTGAGCCATTGCCTATTGCTGCATAAGAGAACTTACCACCACCAGCCCACCAGAAGACCATCACCGGGCTGACATCCCATCATCTGAAGTGTTACACCACTCCGTGCTGAATCTGTGGATGGAATTCCCGCCATTTCCGTTATTTTACAGTTTCACTCAGTTTTTCTGCTTAAATAATAAATAATAATGATTTCTGATGATTTTGACTTACATTGTGTTTACTCTATCAGTATAAGATGAGATTTTATCCCCTAGCTGAGTGGGGGAGGGGCATTATACTGTGATGGGGCACTATGGAACATTTTACTGCATAGCTATACTGTGTGGGGACCACCAAGACCATTATACTATGTGGGAGCCAGCTTGTAACAGAGTACCCAGAGCACATAAGAACACGGCTTAGGAAGCTGTAATACATCCATGTTCTACACTCTCTACTACAGCCACAAGTCCCTGTATAATTACTTGTATGTAGACACATGGAGTTACTGAAACTAAATGAATAACCCCAAATACCTGACATTACTAGGCACAGTAATGGGCACAGCAGGTCCCTGTGTGTTACCTTCTCTGTACTGCAGCTTCCTCTCCTCCATAGGACAGACATCTTCTAGAAGACACAATGAATCCTGGCCACTGACTTATCTGCAGTTGTTACATACCAATGGCTACAGGACCTTTGATGACATCACCATCACGTGACCTTACATGACAAGCCAATCACAGAGCAGTAGCACTAAAGGACCTCCCCCTTCATTTAATTTATGCAGGTCCTTCCAGTTTTCTGTGCTCTGTGGATCCTGACTTCAGTATAAGCCAAGGCGGGCTCTGTCTGATAACTCTGTGTCTTCAGATTTGGACTGATTATAGTAACCTTGGACTCTGGAAATTCTTGACCATTTATACAGCTGAGTAGCTAAGGTGTCTCCTATTGCAGTGGTAGGCAGGCTTACATGCAAGTAATTATACAGGGACTTGTGGCTGTAGTAGAGAGTGTAGAACATGGATGTATTACAGCTTCCTGAGCCGTGTTCTTATGTGCTCTGGGTACTCTGTTACAAGCTGGCTCCCACATAGTATAATGGTCTTGGTGGTCCCCACACAGTATAGCTATGCAGTAAAATGTTCCATAGTGCCCCAACACAGTATAATGCCCCTCCCCCACTGAGCTAGGGGATAAACTCTCATCTTATACTGATAGAGTAAACACAATGTAAGTCAAAATCATCAGAAATCATTATTATTTATTATTTAAGCAGAAAAAACTGTGTGAAACTGTAAGATAATGGAAATGGCGGGAATTCCATCCACAGATTCAGCACGAGTGGTGTAACACTTCAGATGATGGGATGTCAGCCCGGTGATGGTCTTCTGGTGGAAGCTGTAAGGTAATGGAAATGGCGGGAATTCCATCCACAGATTCAGCACGGAGTGGTGTAACACTTCAGATGATGGGATGTCAGCCCGGTGATGGTCTTCTGCTGGAAGCTGTAAGATAACGGAAATGGCGGGAATTCCATCCACAGATTCAGCGCGGAGTGGTGTAACACTTCAGATGATGGGATGTCAGCCCGGTGATGGTCTTCTGGTGGGCTGTTGGTGGTGGTGGGAAGCTCGCTTATGCAGCAATAGGCAATGGCTCAATCCTCCTCGTACTCTTCATCATAGATGTTTTCAAGTTCTGCTGTAATAGCTCTAAGTGTCGCCCCCACAAACATCGCTATAAGGAGGCTCCGGTTCTCAGTGACCAGGTTCTCCAGTAAGCGCAGAAAAAAAGTCTGGGTTCTTCCCATATCTGAAATTTCAATCGAACAAGCACAATAGACAAACTCCACTCTCTATACCCTCAAGGTTCAGACTGTAATGTGTCATGCTTATATATTGTGTAGTGGTGACATCACAATTTCTGAAGATTCCAAACGTGACATCATAAAGCTCTGCGCTATGCAACAGGAGCCATAGCATCTAATAAAAGTTATGTTTTTTTTTTGTCAAAAACTTTCTCAAATTAACACTATTAAGAAATTCAGTCACAATTGCTGAAGATTCCAGACGTGACATCATAAAGCTCTGCGCTATGCAACAGGGGCCATAGCATCTAATAAAAGTTATGTGGCTTTTTTTTTTGTTGAACTTTATCAAATTAACACTATTCAGAAATTCAGTCATTATCTAATCTATTATAGTTGTTTTTTTCTTTTTTTTCATATTTATAAGAATCTAATTAGTGTGTTCTTCTGAATCTCTGCAATGTTTAAGAAATTAAATAAAATATGAAAATGCAAATTATTACATCAATGTTCAGAAATTAGTTTGTATCAATTGTATACGTCGTGTACAGAGTTATGTTTATTAGAGTTAGTATAGTTGATGTGTTTGAAGGATGTCAGGATGTAAATGGAACTAGATATGGGCGAATTTCTAAAGACTGAACAAGTTCTGTACGAACCACACCATAAACTGGCTTAAAACGTGGTGTAGAAGAGGACCTTTCACCATATCTGCCCACATGCAGTGTTATATACTGCCGGAAAGCTGACAGTGCGCTGAATTCAGCGCACTGTTGGCTTTCCTGATCTGTGCCCGGTGTGAAGAGCTTACGGTCCGGTACCGTAGCTCTTCTATGGTCAGAAGGGCGTTTCTGACCATTAGCCAGAGACGTCCTTCTGCCTCGGGGCGCCTATCACGCTGTGCTGTGGAGCGGGGAGGAACGCCCCCTCCCTCCCTGATAATGCTCGTCTATGGACGAGCGCTGTGAGCAGAGGGAGGGGGCGTTCCTCCCCGCTCCACAGTACAGTGCGATAGGCGCCGCGAGGCAGAAGGACGTCTCTGGCTAATGGTCAGAAACGCCCTTCTGACCATAGAAGAGCTACGGTACCGGACCGTAAGCTCTTCACACCGGGCACAGATCGGGAAAGCCGACAGTGCGCTGAATTCAGGGCACTGTCAGCTTTTCGGCAGTATATAACACTGCATGTGCCCAGATATGGTGAAAGGTCCTCTTTAAGGAAAACACAGCCAAAGTGACATAATTATACAATAGGGTCTCTTCAGACCCCAGAGAATAAGTGGGGGAGCCCCAGCTGAGGCCCGTGATATGGTAATGTCCCAGTGACCTAACAGTCAGGATTCCAATACCGATCATTTGTATATGATTATTGTATAACGTAATACTGAATAAACTTTTTAAAACTTTGCGTTTTTGTCTGTGCTCACTTTGTACAGCGAGATTAGGTTTATAAATTGGTCGGTGGTTTAGCACCTACCTTAATAATATAATGCAGAGGTGGCTCATAAGACATGCCCTGGCATGGCTCTACCATAATACTATAGCGCAGTGCTTTTTTAGACATCCCAGACATGTCTGTGTGAGTGTATAGCTAGGAAGACGCATGCTCCTAATACATGATGTGAGAGACACATCATGCACATATTCATTCTAAACACAGAACCACACACACCTATACACAATGTAATATAGTCAGCGCTGACTGATGTAGCTAAAAAGGTGAAGGATAGTGTTGCAGTTTCTGATTTTGGATGGTAGGGGCGGTTGGTGGGCTGGGAGGGGGGGACTTGGGAGGGTTGGAGGAGGGTGGGGACTAGAGATGAGCGAGTACTGTTCAGATCAGCCGATCCGAACAGCACGCTCGCATAGAAATGAATGGACGTAGCCGGCACGCGGGGGGGTTAAGCGGCTGGCCGACATCAAAGCGGAAGTACCAGGTGCATACATTCATTTCTATGGAGCGTGCTGTTCGGATCGGCTGATCCGAACAGTACTCGCTCATCTCTAGTGGGGACCTGTCACAACACAAAGGAAAGGGGCGTGTTGACAAGAAGTGTTTTAACCACAAATAGGTGGGGTTTCAACAGGGGGCGTGGCACCTGTCACATTGACGAAAAGTATGAATGCTTTACTACTCACAGGGCCAGGGATCGCGTATTTGGTCCTGAATTTGACGCGGGAAGCTGCGGAGCGGGAACAAACCGCTTATGGAAAAAGACGCTAGCGGTCTACATAGACCTCTATTGTGAGGGGGCGGATTTTGAGGTGAAATCAGCTTCAAAATCTGCCCCCTCTTGCCCCGTGTGAACAAGCCAACACATTAGAAAGAGCCTGATGGCTACAGAAGCTATGGAAGCTTCAGTAAATATGTCTGAAGTTCTGACTTTGGCACAGGTACAGGAGGTTGCTGACCGCTGCCTTATACTTTACAATCTGCCAGCAGCATGTTATATTGCAGGAGGAGATGAGAAGATTGACGTACAGTCCATACAATTTGTAATTTATTCATTGCAGTCTCTGCTTTTTCTATATTGAGAAGTCAAAGGGGTGGTCTTTACAGTGATTGACAGCCTCAATATCTATAGTACTATGACAGGTCTGGGAGCCTTCAGTAGGCTTCCAGCTGTCATAGTATTAGGACTAGAGATGAGCGAACACTAAAATGTTCGAGGTTCGAAATTCGATTCGAACAGCCGCTCACTGTTCGAGTGGGTTTCGAACCCCATTATAGTCTATGGGGAACATATACTCGTTAAGGGGGAAACCCAAATCCATGTCTGGAGGGTCACCAAGTCCACTATGACACCCCAGGAAATGATACCAACACCCTGGAATGACACTGGGACAGCAGGGGAAGCATGTCTGGTGACATAAAAGTCACTTTATTTCATGGAAATCCCTGTCAGCTTGCGATTCTCGCAAGCTAACTTTTCCCCATAGAAATGCATTGGCCAGCGCTGATTGGCCAGAGTACGGAATTCGACCAATCATCGCTGGCTCTGCTGGAGGAGGCGGAGTCTAAGATCGCTCCACACCAGTCTCCATTCAGGTCCGACCTTAGACTCCGCCTCCTCCGGCAGAGCCAGCGCTGATTGGTCGAATTCCGTACTCTGGCCAATCAGCGCTGGCCAATGCATTCCTATGGATTCCTATATTCACACTCGGCTCTGCTACATCACACACTCGGCTCTGCTATATCAGATGGGCTGACCGGCACATCAGATGTAGCAGAGCCGAGTGTGCACACTCGGCTCTGCTACATCACACACTCGGCTCTGCTATATCAGATGGGCTGACCGGCACATCAGATGTAGCAGAGCCGAGTGTGCACACTCGGCTCTGCTACATCTGATGTGCTGGTCAGCCCATCTGATATAGCAGAGCCGAGTGTGTGATGTAGCAGAGCCGAGTGTGAATATAGGAATCCATTGGAATGCATTGGCCAGCGCTGATTGGCCAGAGTACGGAATTCGACCAATCAGCGCTGGCTCTGCCGGAGGAGGCGGAGTCTAAGGTCGGACCTGAATGGAGACTGGTGTGGAGCGATCTTAGACTCCGCCTCCTCCAGCAGAGCCAGCGCTGATTGGTCGAATTCCGTACTCTGGCCAATCAGCGCTGGCCAATGCAATGACAGGGATGACAGGGATTTCCATGCAATCAGTCCATCTGATATAGCAGAGCCGAGTATGTGATGTAGCAGAGCCGAGTGTGCACACTCGGCTCTGCTACATCTGATGTGCCGGTCATCTGATATAGCAGAGCCGAGTGTGTGATGTAGCAGAGCCGAGTGTGCACACTCGGCTCTGCTACATCTGATGTGCCGGTCAGCCCATCTGATATAGCAGAGCCGAGTGTGTGATGTAGCAGAGCCGAGTGTGAATATAGGAATCCATAGGAATGCATTGGCCAGCGCTGATTGGCCAGAGTACGGAATTCGACCAATCAGCGCTGGCTCTGCCGGAGGAGGCGGAGTCTAAGGTCGGACCTGAATGGAGACTGGTGTGGAGCGATCTTAGACTCCGCCTCCTCCAGCAGAGCCAGCGCTGATTGGTCGAATTCCGTACTCTGGCCAATCAGCGCTGGCCAATGCAATGACAGGGATGACAGGGATTTCCATGCAATCAGTCCATCTGATATAGCAGAGCCGAGTATGTGATGTAGCAGAGCCGAGTATGCACACTCGGCTCTGCTACATCTGATGTGCCGGTCAGCCCATCTGATATAGCAGAGCCGAGTGTGTGATGTAGCAGAGCCGAGTGTGCACACTCGGCTCTGCTACATCTGATGGGCCGGTCAGCCCATCTGATATAGCAGAGCCGAGTGTGTGATGTAGCAGAGCCGAGTGTGCACACTCGGCTCTGCTACATCTGATGGGCCGGTCAGCCCATCTGATATAGCAGAGCCGTGTGTGTGATGTAGCAGAGCCGAGTGTGCACCCTCGGCTCTGCTACATCTGATGGGCCGGTCAGCCCATCTGATATAGCAGAGCCGAGTGTGTGATGTAGCAGAGCCGAGTGTGCACACTCGGCTCTGCTACATCTGATGTTCCGGTCAGCCCATCTGATATAGCAGAGCCGAGTATGTGATGTAGCAGAGCCGAGTGTGAATATAGGAATCCATAGGAATGCATTGGCCAGCGCTGATTGGCCAGAGTACGGAATTCGACCAATCAGCGCTGGCTCTGCCGGAGGAGGCGGAGTCTAAGGTCGGACCTGAATGGAGACTGGTGTGGAGCGATCTTAGACTCCGCCTCCTCCAGCAGAGCCAGCGCTGATTGGTCGAGTTCAGTACTCTGGCCAATCAGCGCTGTCCAATGCATTCCTATTGGAAAAAGTTTATGTCACAAAAATCACAATTACACACCCGATAGAGCCCCAAAATGTTATTTTTAATAACATTCCTACCTAAATAAAGGTTATCCCTAGCTATCCCTGCCTCTACAGCTATCCCTGTCTCTTAGTCACAAAGTTCACATTCTCATATGACCCGGATTTGAAATCCACTATTCGTCTAAAATGGAGGTCACCTGATTTCGGCAGCCAATGACTTTTTCCGATTTTTTTCGATGCCTCCGGTGTCGTAGTTCCTGTCCCACCTCCCCTGCGCTGTTATTGGTGCAAAAAAAGCGCCAGGGAAGGTGGGAGGGGAATCGAATTTTTTTGGAGTTTGCCACGTGATGTTCGATTCGAATCGAACACATCGAACAGCCTGATATCCGATCGAACATGTGTTCGATAGAACACTGTTCGCTCATCTCTAATTAGGACGTCTCCCACGATATTGCCACATGGGAGCCGTTCTGCACCAATAAAGGTACAGGGTCGGTGGGGAATGGCCCCGGGCGGAGGGTTTCACATTGGGGGACAATGCGCAGTGCAATGCCGTGATCAGAGTGAGCTGTAATAGAAAAGACAAATACAAACAGGGCATACACATTAGATTTTAGACTGTCATCGCTCGTCTGAAATGAACTGTGGTTGTTCCAACAAAGTGTTTCAAACACATAAACAGCCACAAACCTTTCAACAAGTATTCAACTATCCCAAACATGGAAAATTAAGTTTAAAGTCGTTCAAAACTGATAAAGTGCTGAAAAGAGGAAACACCAGACACGTCGTGGGGGTGTTATTAGTATAAAAAAAAATTTCCACAATGTCAAAACTGACCACACAAAACCAACAAGGGGCGGCAATTGGCAACATAAGTTATATAGGACAGAGGCTTACTGGATCTTCAGGTTGAGCACAAGGCTCTGTTGTATTTTTATTAATTGTTACTATGTTTGGTTATCATATATTCCCTCGTACTCAGCCTGAATAATCCAGTTAATTACTGCTGATCAAGTGTTCATTCAGATTGTTATTAATACATTTATATTTGTGCCTCATGCGTTTTATAGAACTTGTTCTATTGATTTGGTGCTGACATTCCTTATATTTCATTTGTATATTGGGCACTTTTTTATTAATTTTAGTTACCCTGATTTGCCCTCTTCTTAAAGGGGCTCTATCATTGGGAAAAGTCATTTTTAGATAAGCACATCCTTGCATAGCCTTTAGAAAGGCTATTCCACATGTACCTTTTGTATCTAAATCACCTCAGTGGTTTTTGAATGAGTCCGCTTTTATTCACATGCTAATTAGCCTCTTGGTGCACTCCAGAAGTCTCATTCTGCACCCTCTGCTATTCTTTACGATGTATGTGTACAGCACAGGCTGCTGCTGATGATTCAGCTTCCTGTTTGCACACTCAGATAGGAGAGAATAGCAAAGAGACAGTGCTGCTGGGAACTTCCTGTGCTGGCTGGAAGCTAATTAGCATGTGAATAAAAACGGGCTCATTCAAAAACCACTGAGACGATAGAAAAGGTAGGTGTGGAATAGCCTTTCTAAAGTCTATACATGTATGTGCTTAGTTTAAAATGACTTTTCCCAATGATAGAGCCCCTTTAATTTTGTGCATGGATCGTTTGATCTGTTTGTACTATTGCAATATATACTTGCAAGTTGCCATTCTCCCATACTACGCATGCACGGTGGTCCTTCTGAGTTTGTGGTTCACATCTTAGTTGAGGGCAGTATCCTGTTCTAACTGTGTTTCCTGCACACTTGTGCATCCGTTTCCTTTATGGTTGGATATACTTCGGCCAATATACGATTGGGAGGAGGTTTCCCTCTGCCCCCTACACATCCTCTGGGTGTTATCTCATTCAAGTGAGTTTAACTCTTCTTTTTTCTGTTTTAGGTCTATTTAATTTTTTATGTACCGATGCTGCATTACACTATTTAATCACATTTATTCTGCCATTACCTAGAGTATGTTTTATTGTCATTCAGGTTATGTAAGGGTTAACCATCTGATTAATAAAATACAGTTGATCTTTGTTTTTATATAGCTTGCTAGGAATTCCACTTGTCAGCTATGACTAAGAGGAGTTTCTCCCTAAAACGCGTCAGCTGCTGATCTCCTCCTGCAATCCATGGATCAATATCTTCATGATTTTTTGTATATGATTTTTATGTCTGTTCATCTGGAATAAAAGTTAAATTTTATTTAAGCTGGAAGCGCTCAAGTGTTGGATCTTTAATCTCCTTTTTGCACTCTCTTGCCTCAAGCTGAAGTGGTTTATTCATCTGGGCACCGGCAGTCCAGCTCACAGGATCACATTGGATTCACTTGGACACTGTAAGTGGGCTGTATGCTTATCATTGTATGTCGTGACCACAGGTCTGTCACTCTACCACATACACATCAGATTACAGCAGACAGACTGCAGAAAAAAATCCAACATATCCAATAGCAGATTTTCTGACCAACGTTAGTTGATGGTTGACTGTATGGAACAGACTGTCATAGGTTTATGTGCAACCAACTGCAGACACAGCAAAATCTGCCACTTCTGCAGTGTAAAGACTAATTTGTTTGGCTTGCTTGTTATTGCTTCATTAAGGCCGGAGCCCCACATAGTATAAATGCTACGGCTTGGCCATAGCGGAAGCGTCGCGGCAATATCTGCAGCGTTTTCCAGTCAATGCAAAGTGAAAGGAATTCTAGTGAAATTCATCCATTGCAGAAAAAAATGCGCAATGGATGGTTTTGGAAATCACAGAATGTGAATTATACCTATGGAAGCAATTGCGATTTCCCTATAGGTATAAAGGAAGCAGCAACTCCGCAGAGGAAGCCTTTGTAGACTTTCTGTGAAAAGTCTTGCAGGAAAAAACACAATGCATTGCCACTGTAGTTTTTCCCACAGAACTTTTTATCTGTAGCCCACTATGTGGGGCCTTAGACTAAAGGAGTTTTCCAGGACTTATTAACTGATGATCTATCCCAATGAAATATTATCATGGAACTGACACCGAGACCCTTGGCCAATCAGATGTACAAAGAAGCTACAGTGCTCATGCAATTGATGCAACCTCTAGGTACTTACCAAGGACAGCACTGTACATTTGTATAGTGACTGTCCTATGTAATTGAATGGGACTGAGCTGCAATCAGGCCTTGAGACTGATGAATATGGAGTGCCATTGCCACTTCAACTAGGTGATCCTTGGTTTCAGACCCCCATGGACCATCAATTGGTGACTTAGTTATACCCCTGTATTTAAAGGATAATATATTAAGGGTTACAGAAGCTATAGTTGCACCAAGATCTTGGAATCTGAGTGGTCCCAAATGGGATAGTCTTGTTTTCGTTTTTGTATACTGAATCATACCTATTCACCTTTCACCTCTAAATGAACCATTTTCAGAAGTTTGGCTCTATAACCTCCATGGCTATAGAGCAATCACACTTAGAAAAATATTGTCTGAATGAAGGTACTGAGCAGATCCAAACTAAGTCGCTGAATACAAGATTCCAATGGCTGCCCTTTGTTTCGTTCATTTTATTTCCATCCCCGAGCCTCAGCTCCTGTTAAAGATGTAGAGTCCTTTAAGAACACTTCTTCATGAGAGGACTTCTTCAGGGCCTACGGATTTATTTGTCCCAACTCACAAGATGCCTTGTCGTGAGGAATCAACGTATAACTTAGAAGTACTCTCATTCAGGCGGCAATTCACTCAAGCACAAAGACATTACGAGAACCAAAGGCTTGATTAATAGGCGAGAATGCAAAGCTTCTTACCCAGTCACTGACTGCAAATAACTGGTGAGTGGCACCACTGTGTTAATGATACTATTGAATGGTAATGACTGTTTTGGTAACCTTTGAATACCTTAACATACTTAAATGAATGATGAAGTATAAGGGATGTATCAGCTAGGAGTTCTGAAGGAATTATAAAGAGCAATGGGATATCAGCCTTTCAATGACTACTAGGCGGTACCTTCTCCAGCTAGAATGAACCCCCTTTCTATATTGCTTCTTCAGGTTAGTGGCACACAATCGACATTGAAGTTTAATAATCAAAGGGGTTGGCCACTTTCAGAGGAATACTGAAAGACATGTGTTATTGGTTTTATAATAAAAAGTTGTGCACTTTTCTTATATACTTTCTGCATCCTCACAGATTTGTAGATCTCTGCTTGGTGCCATTCATTCTGCTTACTTAGTCCATCGTCATGTAATATATATGGTCCATGGTCATGTGATGGACACATATGAACACAGCTCGTTACCAGGCAGATATCTGATTGCTGTGCACATGTGTGTTTATCACATGACCATGGACTGTATGTCACATGACCATGGACTGTATGTCACATGACCGGGGACTGTATGTCACATGACTGATTTTTATCCACTGGGAGTAAGCAGAGATCTAGAAAACCATGAAGAATTCCTACAAAGTATATTGGAAAATTGTACAACTTTTCATTATGCAAACGATAACATCTCTTTCAATATTGGTGTAAAAGTGGACAACCCCTTTAACTTCTTTGTTTTGACTTTACTGATCAAACGTCATGAGAACCAATGGAGAATTTGATGAGCATGATACTAGAGTAAATGGTAAAGCTCTGGTGCTAGGTGCATTCTCAACTCCTTGATATGTATTCATTACAGTGACTTTTTCTATCTTATATGCTCATAGATAAGGTCTAGTGATCCATCATAGTTAAAGGAATACATAAAATTTATTTATTTTACTTAAAGCAGAACAAAGGTCTTCTCATGGGAAGTAATTGAGTAAAGTTATTGGGGGAGTTTTCTTTCAGCCTGACATATTCATTTTAACTCATGAGTTTTCTGTCTCCTAACTGGCATAGATTTCCATTCTGGCACAAGGATGTCAGAGCCTCTTCATAAATCACTCGATACGCCATTGAGTTATTTCGTTGGTGAAGCATATAACGCATTTAATGCCCCTTTTTTCTGGTTTCAAATTATACCATTCTTAACTGTGATATAAGACATAAATGTCTTTGATACAACCCCTTTAAAACAGAACATTGAAAAATCTCATATACTGTTATGCCTAGAGATCTGAAATGGTGGTAGACATGTTACAAATTAGTATTTTTTCTTGGGGAGCAGTCTCTTTCTGCACTACTGGGACAAAGGCAAGCATGCCTTTGTTTCAGAGATTGGAGGCCTCACAAAAGGGATACAGATCTCAGTATAATTTACGCTGGGTTCACACCAGCGTTCGACACTCCATTCTCAGGTTTCCGGCTTCTGCATGCAGAAGACAGAAACCTGTCATGCCAAGTCCAGCCGTGAATGCCGGTGAGCGTTTTATGCTCTCCGCGGCGAAGCCGGTTTTTTAAAACCAGACACAGAGTACTGCATGTCCCGCTCTGTGTCCGGTTTAAAAAAAAACGGTTTTGCCGCGGAGAGCATAAAACGCTCACCGCCGCTCACGGCCGGACACTTTTTAAACCCATTCAAATGAATGTGTTTGAAAGATGCCTGAAGGTTTCCGTCTCCTGCCCAGTTTTGAGCAGGAAACGGAAACCTGCGTAACGGACTCCCGGGCACAGATGTGAACGAACCCTTATTTAGGATATGGGTTTCTGGTCTGGATCATCTAAAACTTAATTGACAAAATGCAAATACAGTTTTGTGTAGCAGATAAAGGATTTTAAGGATAGGACAAAAATGGGTGGGTTGGTGGTGGAGGGGGTTTCAGACAAATTTTCCTATTTCCTTTCCTGAAAGGGTAGGCTATAAATATAAAATATCCTAACCAACCCCTTTAAAGGTTGCTATGCTATGTAAATACTTTAGAGTTTTCACGTCAGAATTATTTAGACTTCATATGGACTCAAGAATAATCTACGAAGAATATCTTTTTCTTATTTTTCTGTCTTTAATTTTATTTATTCATGAAACCATCCATGGTCAACAGTGTCTATGGTTCTGGACCTTACAAAACCAAAATGAGGTCCGCTCTATAGTCCTTGTGTCATGGTTCATTATAATACTTTTGCACCTAATACTTAACAGAAAAGAACTTTTCCTGATGCTCATTATTAAGAACTGGAATAGAAGACTTGGCTGTAGCATTTGTCTGAAGACTCTTCTGATGACATCTTCCAGTTTCTTTCTTCAGCAATTAAGATGTATTTCCCTGGAGCTCAGATCGCATAAGCACTGTGTAAATTACCCATGAAAAATTCTGAGAGTAAATGAGCGATCTGTTGCCACCTTAAAGTAAAGTTGTGAAATCTCTATTAGCAAAACATTCACAAACTGTTTTTTTTCATTCCAGATAAAGTCTGTTAGCCCAGGAGATTCTGAAGAAGATGATGTCAGTGCCTTAGTCCGCTTTTCTTTCCTCGAAACATTGACAGTATTGACCACAAAAAACCTTGACTCACACATATTACAAAACACCTCTTGCTACCCATCTCCACAATAAAGTAACAGATTGAACCGGATCGTTGACGTAACTAGCCATGATCAATGACCATTTGAAGACAAAAAAGCAGAACGTATTACAAATCTTTACAAAAGTCAATATTGTTTAAGACATTACCGAGAATTTATACTTTATTTGGCTACACTGGACCCCAAACACGGAACACTTGGACTGGTGTTATTATAATCAGATTTTCATATTTCACCCCAAAGTTTTGCTACCAGAATAATGTATTCTAATACTCATACCTCACAGGACAATCGGCTGTCACCTATCATTTCATGAACAATGTGACAATTATAACATCGTAGAATTCACTATTTCCTGACTGGTGAACATTATCCTTTTTTGTACACATCAAAATACAGTCACACACACGCATTATATAAAGCTTGTATAGTATCTACTTCAAATGCAAATATTCTCATGTCATTGTACATCTGATCGTCGTCTTTGATACAAACAACTGCATTGTAGGTATAGGCACGAACGCAGTACTAGAAACATCTGAGGCTCATATTTCATTGCAACAAACTTGAACGATTATCTTCGAGCATTTTTAGAACTCTGTACCTAATAAACAAAATATTGTTGTTGCAACTTGGTTTGAGACTGTAAGGAATAAGTCAGGTAAAAGACCATCGTATTCACAATGGTGTTTCCAAAAATCGTAGGAGGAAGAAGTAAATCATAATTACAGACAATCTTCATTTATAGTGATAGCACCATAGTCATCCTCCTATAAGACGGGGTTTGTGTTGTGTTACTAGTACTACTCTTTTACTGTAAGAAGGCAAATTTCAGCACAAATTGTGCGCTCCACCATTCTGTGACACACAATGTCTGAGCTAGAAGCGTCTAGTTGTCCTGCACTTGAGCTCTGTGAAGGATCATTGCTTTCCGATTCTGATACTTAAAGCCAACAACACTTTTACAACTCAATAAAATCTTGATAATTGTCACTGACGTCCTCCTATCATTGTCCAACTGATTTGTATTTTGTGAAGGAAACTGCTGAATAAGATGCTATGTTGCGGATTCACATTTACCGACTGTAAGTTTCAAAGCCCCTTGTAGATGCAGATTTTTTAAGGCCTTAAATTCCAGTGGCATTGCATGTGGACCTGCTTGTGATGTGTATCCATACTTAAGGCTGTCATAGTAGTGATATTTCACAGGGTTCTGGTGAAGATCTCGGGAGAATGGCCAGAAGCCGTATAAGTCAATTCTGTTGCAGAACCGCGTAGCCAATGTGTACATTAGGATTCCCGTTGTAGGTCTTTTTATGTGCACCTTGTTGGTTAACCAGTACCTGGAACAGAAAAAAAAAAGACAACATTTTGTAACAGTTCTAAAATTATAGAAGAACATTATGGACTCACATATTAAGAAGATGTAATGCAGGACTATCCCACCACTCCTATCCACCACTTGCCATTAAGGACTAACATATATGGAGGCCACAGACCACTGGACTAGTATCTGAGGATAAATCAGTGGCGCTCCTTTAAAAAGCAAGCATATGCTATAAAAGAGAAGTAGAGGGGTGACACACACCTATGACGTGAATTATCCTATACTAAAACAGCATAGGAGGATCGGGATGCCGGCACGAACAGGTGAAGGCTATTTTACATACTGTATAACCATGCTTACTCCAGCTTGAGGAAAAGAGGTTACATGCAAAACGGTCATTTCCAGTTTATGCTGGCATCACAACCCTACAATGCTGTTTAAGACTGTTGAAGAATAAGGAAAATTTTAAGTCATTGGTGAGGGTCACTTCTCTACTCCTCCTCTTTCATTGAACACACAGGACAGCCTCACAGTAGGTTACCCGCTACAAACTTGTTGTCAGGCATAGTTGTAACTTGAAGCTCCTGGGGCCTAATGCAAAATCTGTAATGGAGTCCCTACTTATTATGTGCTACCGATAACACTGGTGTCATCTTATTTTGTATAGAGGTTTTTGGGCGCTCCAGGGCCCGTTACCAATTATTACCGTTACATCTCCTATAGCTTCACCCTTGACTGCAGAGTACAGCGAGTACAACGAGCCCTGCAAGTGTCTAATCTCAACCCATAAGGTAAATTTTGAATATGTTCACACTTTGCATAAACACTGCAAATTTTTTTTTATATAGAATTGCATGTGGGAAAATCCACAGTGCCCCATGGATGAAAAATGGGAATGGAAAATGGACCATACTGTCCACTATTTACAGCCATTTCTGTAACACCACCATGTGAATATAGCCTAACGCATATCAGTTTGTGGCTACTCATTCTGGCTTCCACACTCTTCATTGCAAAAATCTGCAGAATGTAATCCCGAATGCGGAAAAGTACACGCCATATGGTCTAACAGCATGAAATTCCACTGAAGTCAGTGGGACATTTACTTCAAGTGTTTATTAAAGCCGATTCTTGCATGGAATATGCACCAAAATCCACATTATGCTAATGCTGTATGAGCATGCTATTATAGTTGATATTCACCACTATTATATAACGATATCTAGAGACAATATCAACTTTTTATTCCAAGAAGTGTATAAATGATCATCAGTTATGTATAGATGAAAGGTGGTTCTGAAAGTTCTTCACAGTGAGGGGTTCTTCACAGTAAAAGTGGTTGAGTGGTGATGAATGACAATGAAACCACTTTCGAAGTGCCTTTGAAAATTTATATACAGCTGAATACAAAGGTTAAACACATCAAATAGTATTTATAACATTAATATTCTGTGTATTGTGAATTTGCTTCATAATTATTTCTGATTCTTCTGACATAAAATCCAGATGATTAAAATAATCTGCAGTGCACAGTATGTACGTACATCTAAAGATCTTTATAGGCTACAAAAGTAGAGGAAGGTCTCAAATGTTGTACCATGAAAAAATATCCATAGCTATCAAGCTAATGACAGACGGGTATCCATCATAAACAGAATGAAACGACGGATATGTGGAACCTGCTTTGACCATCGATTCAATTCCTTATTTTTATGCATATAAACTTAGCATTTTAGACCCCACACACTTGTACTATGAAGTTATACATGTACATTATCAGGTTTAGTTTACCCAGCCAAAGGCTTTGTTAGTAATGTGATGGTGTGGTGACAAGGAAACCATGAATCCCTCACCTATCCAGCTGTATTTAAGCTCAAAGACCAATATTACTGGATGGAGTGGCTGGAATAAGAGCTTTATGCTCCTAGTACATTGCCATTGAATAATCCTCCATGGTGGGCATGCAATTGTTTTACTGCAGAATCCTGTTTCCGAGGAAACATCAAACTAGCTGTAGACACAATGCTGATCCAGTCCAAACTGCAAGAAGAATGGGATCTAACTTAGTAGGGCCAAAGTGGTCCGCTCACAATTGTTGTAATACATACAGTATAATTGTGAGTTCTCAAAGAGAGCACTTATCCTTATCACTCCTTTGGTGTCCTCCTCTCATCTTTCTAGTGCAGTGAGTGCTTAAAAACATTATATATATATATATATATATATATATATATATATATATATATATATATATATTTCTTAGATTTGTTTCAATTTGTAAACTAAACCTTTCCAGAAGCTTTTAAATGGTACCTGAGATTTCATGGAAAGTTGAAATCTGCACAGTCTTGCTGTACAGTATGTTTTATGACTGTATAGGCCTTTATACATGGTGTTCTATCAGTTTTTCTGCTGCTAATTTCCCCATTATAGCTGCAGCACATTTCACATTTGTCTCTGGGGCTGGGAGTGTGTATAATAAGGAGCAGCCTGCTCCTCTCCCTTATTTTGTACTGCTACTACTAGTTTGTGAACATTTAATTCTGCCAGGAGTGACTATACAATAGCAAACAAATAGCAGAGAAAAAACACAAATGACCATAATATAGGAGATCAAGGAAAATTGATCTCCTATATTGCAAATACAGGGGAAATACATGCAGGCATGATGCAACTACAAGTATCCCTGACACAGGAAAATACTAATCTATGAGCACAGTCAGGAAAGTTGCTTGCTGTCTATGAAAAATATCCCATCTGTAATCACACATGCAGCCATAGTTAGCTACAAGTACATATAAGACATTTCTTACATTGGAAGCTGTGAGATGTTGAGTCCAATGCACAGAGAAAGCAGTTTGAACACATGCTGTTAGGATAAACCACCCCTACCCTATCCATTCACTGGGTGAAGACAGAACAGCCCCTTCTCCTCCACTCACTATGAAGCTGTCTTGCTTTTTTAATGGTATATATGGATGGAGCTTCCCTAGTAACAGGGAGTGAATGGCATCGTAGCTAGAAGAGAGACACCTAATGGCAGCAATCAGGTGGGAAAACAGGGGCATAACTACCCTAATGGGCCCTATTTAGTTACAGATACTCGCTCCTGCTCATGGCCGCTGGTGCTTCCCCTTCTGCAGAGGTGACTGTGAGCAGCAGGATCGGTAAGTAAGGCCACGGGCCGCGAACCGCACAAACACTGCTATCATTATACTCAGAGGTCTTTTCAGATGGTCGGTCGAGAAGGGGGACATGTCAAATGTGTTCACTTTTGGGCCCCACCATTCCTAGTTACGCCTCTGTGGGAAAAACCATCTATAGACACAAATATACAGTCGCCATGGTCTGTATGACCAGGTAGCAAAAGAACAGACTAATATTTCCTGCAGTCATATTTGTAGCAAAGTAGATCATATATGGCCATATGGGTGTGTAGGAGAGGAGATTGTGTCAAGTCATAAAAATGTAAAATAAAATCATAATGTAAAATCATGGAAATGAGTCTAAAGTAGTTAGAAAATTTAGCAAAGAACCTCAGAGACAAGCTCTTGTGAATTTTAAGTACAAAATAATAAAACTAAGGATTATCTGTCACCCGAACTCCATGGCGCCGTATCATTTACAGCTGAATGTATATTATTAGAACATTTTCCCATTTATGACAGGATTTCAGCATTTGCCCCTAGATATTGACCATATTAATCCATATAAGCTCCTCTGGTGCACAGATTCCTTCTTAAAACATCATTTGGTATGACATTTAAACAGCTACTAATCTTTGATATAGGTTGATGTGACTTATTTTATTACTAACATTGAGCTAATGACATAGTGTATAGCAGAGTAAGTAGTCTGCAAATGTATCTAGCTAAAAGGAATATGTAAAACAGAGATTTGACCCAAATTTAAGAAATGTAATAAAATTCCCTTGAAAGGATACTTATAATTTCTGCATTTAAGTTATGTGCAGGAATCTCTCACCTTACTGATTCACATCGGCCACAGTCTCTGCACTGCTAGGTCAAGTCTTTCAATAACTCCTTTCAGTACGAAGGATCATATGCATGGATGGCCACCACTTTATCAAAATACTGTATATATGCATTCAATAACGGCAAATGGATATCAGGGGATTTAATATAGCAATCCATAAGGTCTGGTATGTGGTACTTCTTTCTGTCATGTAATTGCAATATAACATATTATTTCACAAGACTAGAAGCAGAAGACTGAGTTGAGATACATTCCTCTGACTATAGCAATGGATTTTGTGCTGAAGGCTATTGACACATTTTTCTATTGAGCTGCATGTTTTTGTGCTAAATACAATTTTCTAGTTGTGGTTATTAAAGGGGAGACACCTCCAAAATTTCTTCTGCACCAATGATATGTCTTTGTAGGCCTGTGAGTTGCATAGCGAACATACCTTGCTTGCATAAATGCCGTGGAACAGAAAGTTGTGTTTTCGCTATGTGGAGCCTTAGCCTAAATCTGATATTATATTTTGACAAAAACAGTGTATAGTACTATTTAAGATGCTATGTGTTCATTTATTTATTTGTACTCTAAATAATAAGTTACTAGAATGTGCAAATTGTTTTGTGATGAGGGGCAACACGGTGGCTCAGTGGTTAGCACTGCAGCACTGAGGTCCTGTGGGTTTGAATCTGCCAGGAACAACATCTGCAAGGAGTTTGTATGTTCTCCCTGTGTTTACGTGGATTTCCTCCCTTTCTACAAAGACATACTGATAGGAAGGAAAAAAAAAGTACATTGTGATCCCTATATGGGACTCACAATCTACATAAAAAAATTGTTTTGTGATGTATTTAATTTGCTTCCTGGTTTTAACTTTTCTCACTAGGGCCAGGTTCACACAGGGTTTTTTGGTCCGGAACCTGGGCCACAACACGGGCAGTTGCAACTGGCTGCTGGTGCAGTGCACTGGCATCCAGTCGTGCACTCCGCTCCAGATTAGGCCCAAATGAATGGGCCTTGTCAGGAGGAAGGAGTGTCTTCAGGCAGATTCACGAGACAACTCTGCCTGAAGAATGAGCCCTCAGTAGTTGATACCTTTTTTAATGGCTAACTTAAAAAGTTTTTTGATGACATATAGAGCTTTCGAGACTATAGAGGTCTCATCCACTGGTTAACACGGTACAAGGATATTTTTTCTTTTGAAGAATGAGCATGATCGTTCTTTTTTCCGGGAGCCAGAACAAATGGCTCCCAGAAAAAAGAACTGACCAGCTCCCATTGATTTCAATGAGAACCGCCTTTCTGGTCAGGATTTTGAGGCGCATATGGCCTCAAAATCCTGACCAAAATACCCCGCCTTAAACCACTTTCACCAATTCCGTTCCCGCTTAGGCCCCATTCACACATATATTTTAATTTTTAAACTGATGTAAATAATAGCACAAACCTGCACAAGCTCATAGCTGGCGTAGATTTCCTTTTCTGGCATACAGACTTCCGTAAAATATGCCAAATTTATTTACAGGCGGGTGCTTCTTAATAAATTTGGCACATTTTATTCCAGCGCAGTTCTAAAATGTCAGTCTTAATAAATCCCCCCTGCCCATGTTTCGTATATCTGCCAAAAAAGCTCCTGACACCTAGGCTGAATGGAGTCATCTGGCTCTAGAGACGCAACGTATGCCAGAAGAATGTCCTTTTGGCTATCTTAGATCTCTTTTCATTTAAATAGTACAGTAGAATTAGATATGTTTGACTCTATTGCACAGTTGATATTTACTTTCTCAGAGGTATTATCCCATTTAAAGGGTTAATTTAATCTGTTTTACTTAAAAACTAAATATGGTTAAATATTAGGTGATTACTGGGTAATAACTTCAAAGGAGGGACAACACGGTGGCTCAGTGGTTAGCACTGCAGCCTTGCAGCACTGGAGTCCTGGGTTAGAATCCCACAAGGAACAACATCTGCAAGGAGTTTTGTATGTTCTCCCCGTGTTTGTGTGGATTCCCTCCCATTCTACAAAGACATACTGATAAAAAAAAAAAAAATGTACATTGGGATCTCTATATGGGGCTCACAATCTACATAAAAAAGAAAAAAAAATCAATGGAGCCAGCAGATCAGGTAATATATGGAGAAGAAGCAATTAAACAGGAAAACCCATCAAAATGTTCAGTTTATAGACAGATTATATCATCAGAATTATTAATTTGAACTATCTCATAAGACGTACAGATCGCTGCAGGTGCCCGCAGCCTCCAAATGGTTAAGGTCATAGTGCCGAACCTCACAAATGTTTAATAAAACCTTTTCATCCTTCTCCTTTTCTCTGATTCCCTCTCCTGGTCACCATAGAGACACAAAGTGAGGCTTTCATCTGCCAAAGACCAGTCGCAGACTAGAACAATTAATTAATTTTGCATATTCAAATGAGGGTGTTAAAATCTATACACACAAACCTTCTGCTTCCTTTATTAGGACACAAAGTGACTGTAAATTTCTTTTCAATGCAATAGGCTTAAAGGATCATACAGAAATGCAGCTGCATTAGGACATAGTGTAATGTCTGGTTAGAGGATAAGATTAGGAACAAGGTGTCGTTCACTTATCGTAATGTATTTCCCAGTAGATGGACTAATTCCTAGATCTCTATTTGTGTAAGGAATTACAAACAACCAAGACAATGGGGATTACTTACTAACAAAATGGGAATCTGCACCGTAATATTATTACATGCTTTATTTCAGGTGGAAGGCCTTTGGAGAATATTGCAACATCAGGAAATAGAATTTTTTCTTCTTGAATAATTGCAACAAATTAGGGGGCGTTCACAATACTGCCGCTGTCTGCCCATGGGTTTCCATCCTAAACCCCACAGAAACCGGACAGGGGACGGCTTATGGCGGTCAGCTTTAAAATACATTCATTTGAATAGGTTTTTAAAGCAAACCACTGGTGTCTGTATGCAGGGTTTCCGCCGTTTTTTTTGCACAGGCAAAAAGTCCTGCATGTACGACTTTGTGTCCATGTATAAAAAACTGTTTCCAGGCGGAAAGGCTCCATATGGACACAGGCGGTCACCTTTAAAAGGAATCATTCAAATGAATGGGTTTTAAAGATGACTGCCAACAAGTTGTCCCCTGTCCGGTTTCTCCAGGGTTTAGGGCGGAAACCCCTGGGTGGACAGCAGTGTTAGTGTGAACGACACCTTAACAACCTATTATAAGCTGTACAATGCCCCCATCACTCCATTTTGTAGTGTTCATGTTGCAGGAGTTTTCCCAGTAACACTCATTTCCTACTCACAAAATAGGGCCAAATATCTGATTATCTTTTTCAACTACTTGGACCACCAGGGATCCATGAAAAGGGTACCTTAGTCCATTTTGTGTATAGGGTGGAAGACTGCATGCATGACCACTGCACCATTCACATTAATACAACAACCAAATACAGAAGGTCATTAATACCTTAAAATGGATAGAGGGGTATTCACACATGCAAACTATTGTTCCATTTACACAGGGAACTCGGTTTTGGTGATCCTGATTCTTGTGACTTCTGGGGGTATCAGTACTTGTCCCTCATTGATCAGACACTAATGCTGTATTCAGTGCGAAAGGGATAACTGTTATTACTAGAAAAAAAAAAAACATTGTGGAAAAGCTGAGTTTTTTTGTTGCAAATTTTGCTGCATTTTTTTAAAGCAAAAACCAAGTGTGGTTTCAAATGAATGAGAAATAATACAGTTTTGTGTAACCTAATTTTTAATTTGTAAAGTAACCTTCTTCATGTTCTCCCTTCCCCTGGATTTTGCTATGTAGTACATTTCACAGTTGTCTTGCCTTCTCCATATGGTAGTTGTGAGATTAATTGTATTTGTATTTTATGATCTTGTTGTATCACATTATACAACCCCATAAAAAGACAACTGTAATAGAGAGCTAACCAACCTGTAACCATGTTAAGCTTTTCATGAGGATGTTGGTTGGCTGTTACGGACAGAGTCAGATATCAGAGTCACTTGGGGATATTTATGAAGTCCGGCAGGTTCAACATTGGTCTTTATATCTCTTGCGCTCCGGGAGACGTGCCTGATTTATGAATAGGCACACATAAATACTCATAAAGCAGACAGAACCACTGTTAGGCTATGTGCCTGCCATGAAATATATGCCAACTTATAGTCATATCTCAATTGAGTCAGTTTTCTACCATAAATGATGAGAGATCTAGTGGCAACCAATGGCCCCAACCTCAGCACACCCTTGCAAAAGTTTGGAACATTTTACTCATGAAAACTTGCATAGAATAACAAATATGACCCATTCCATCCCGAGCACTTGTTTGTCGTGGCGCTGTGTTTGTTTGGTGCTCTAATCCCCACTGTACCCACTCTGGGTCTATATATCTTTTGCAGCTTATATGTTTCATAAAGGAACTTAAGTTTACTGTACTGTATCTCAAAACTACTGTATAGCATTTCTTTCATAAAACCAATCCCCATTTAAACAGAATTGGGGATGGTTAAATTGCTGAGTAAACAACTGTTTCCCATGAGGCTTGCTAGGAGTCATGTTTGACCACACAGTCCTTGGCAGTGGACATTTAAATGAATAGGAAAATAAGTAACACATTGACAGGCTAAGTCTGCTGGGGTAACAGCGACTATTTTGGTGCTCTAGTGCCAAATCCTGACGACATCAACACCGATTATCATGACCACCGAGACCCAGCAACAGATATAAACAGAGCCCTGGCCAAAGGAGACGTCAGCTGGTCCAAGAAGAAGAATTCCAGATTGCCTGAGGATGCTGCTGTGGAGACCAGAAAAGACAAGTACTTACACACATTCCCTGGTCTTCAATTATTATACTCTGGGGCCTAATGAGAACCTTGAGTATAAGCCAACTTTGCTGAATTTGTACAAGACAAACCCTCAAAATTTTGGATTCTGTATAACCTGAAATTTTTGCTTAATTCATAATGAAAACAAGCAGCTATGATGTTTATCCTAGACAAGACACAAAGAAAGCAGGGGATTCTGCTGCATAACTCTCTCAGAAGCAGGATCATGGAGGACTTAGATAAAGAAGTACTGAAGAGTACCGATGTGAATAAAGCACTTCTGATGGGATAGAAAATTTATTATTTTTAGAAGTAAAATGTCTGTGTTTCTGCTTTTTCTTACTATGTAATTTGATACCTCTTCAACACAAACAGTCCATCTTGAGAGACTGAGATGGATTTAGCAGATAATTTATCAAAACGTTTAGTATGCTGAAGTGAGGAGAAGAGCCCGATGAAATTATTTTTCCATCATAACCTGTATTACAAAGTTTCTTATATTTGTTTGTACTATTGACTTATGTACAGTTGGTGACCATTTAATAGCCAAAATTAATATGGTTTAACTGACTTGATGTAAAGATGAAGTGGCGTGAAACTGGTGTGTGACAATCTGACTATAAGGACACTTCTGAAAGTGAAGAGATTGGACATACTCAATGTCATACTTTTGCAATTGTTATGTTGGCCTCTTGCAGATACTTCTTTGTTATCTTCTTTGTTATCTTCTCTAAATGATCCGTTGTTAAAAACCTGCCAAGGAGTTTGTGTACGATGACATTTCTCTATTGGCAGCAAATTTATATTATACATGCCCAAGGCTCAGAGCGACATTGATTATATCAAATTATTGTCACCTGCCACCTCCTGGGCCACTGAGGATTCCCATTTCTAAGAAGGGCACTGCTATACTTTACAGCCTGGCAAAGAACTGTGCACGATTTCTTGAGTTAGCGTCCTAAGCTGACACGCACGCACAAGATGCAGCGGTTACCCTGGTGACAAGAGACAATGCCAGAGCGCTGACCTATTAAAATAAATATTTAATAAGCAATCATTCAGAGATCAAATGTGTCATGCTCGTGGTGTACACCACACAGGGAATTAGACAAGACCTATTTATGTTTTGCAGGGAATTACAGATAACACAATTACAGATAACAAGATGAGGGCACTGTCGGAATCGGTTCATAACAAGTAGGGCATCGCCGCTTATGAAGAAACTAACACTTACTGAACATGACAGTTTCGCTGTCTAAAATACATGGTCAAATTATATCAAGGCTGTCATGAAATACAATAGAGTACAAGAATTCTCATGTAAGAGGGGGCAAAATCTACTAACGTTACAGAGCTGAAGGAGATGTACAATACACGTAGCTTCCATACGTTATCAGATTTTTACCTTAAGACTCGGTTCACACTTGTGCTTGGTTTCCACCCTTTGGGTCCACTTGCGGGTTCGTAGGACAGAAACTTTGTCGTCTTAAAACAGTTACCTGCTGAAAACCATTGACCCCATAGACTATAATGGGATCCGCCATGTTTCTTTCCTGCTTTCTTTGTCTATTTAAGCAGAAGCTCGGGCGGATTCGCCCAAACACTAGTGTGAACCCAACATAATCCTGTTCTAGTCTTATGGTCTAATCCCTGAAAAGTTTAATTTGCTTAAAATCCACCACTGTAGATAACTCTGCTATCATTTGCTGGGCATTACCTGTTCTTTTTTTCTTGACTTTCGCTGAAGCCTGTCCCTGGCCATTACTCTCAAGATGATTCACCAGAAAATGGTCCCTACGCTGGTTAGTGCACAAAAGGTATATTTATATGTAGATTCCAAGGTGGTTCATAATGTTTCTTCAACACCATTGAGTTAGGTTTAAACCATCAGGGGTCATATACAAGTGGGGTAGTTTGGTTAAACTTCCTCCTGGCTGGTGCTGGATGGCACTACTCTCCTGAATGATGATTCAGCATAGCAGTGGCGCAAACCATCAATCATTATGGAAGTGCTCACTTTAATTTTTTTTTTTTTTTTTAATCAGACATTACCTATTGGATAATGTCAACAAGTAATGGCCTATATTTATTACTGAGGCTGGGTTCACACCAGCGTTTGGCACTCCGTATTAGGTTTCCGTCTTCTGCCGGCAGGAGATGTAAACCTGTCATGCCGGGTCCGGCCGTGAGCGGCGGTGAGCGTTTTGAGCTCTCCACGGCTAAACCGTTTTTTTTTTTAAACCAGACACAGAGTACTGCATGTCCGACTCTGTGTCCGGTTAAAAAAAAAAATAGTTTCGCCGCGGAGAGCATAAAATGCTCACCGGTGCTCACAGCCGGACACTTTTCAAACCCATTCAAATTAATGGATTTGAAAGATGCCGGCAGGTTTCCGTCTCCTGCCCTGTTTTGTGCAGGAAACGGAAACCTGCAGAACTGAGTGCCGGGCGCAGACGTGAACGAGCCCTTACTGTTTTCTGCCCCTGCCCAGTCCCTCCTTTACTTCAGCATTTGTTGGACTCTGTACATTATATTCACAGGCTGATCAACCTCTAGACATCGTGCGTAACATTGTTCAGCATCTGGAGAATGCAACAGAAGACTGGACGGTAAGCAGAAATGGGACTGGGCAGGAAAAGGAATCAGTAAGTAATAAATATCAGCCATTACCTGTTTGAATAAACCGACAGGTAGCGGCTTAATGAGGATAATATATTAGGTGGGGCCAACAAAGGCTGAATTATACATTAAAGGGGGTGTTATTGTCTGTTGGGTTAAGTAAAAGGGGGGCATGATTTTCTTCCTCCAGTGATACATGATCCCATTTATTTGCTGCCCCTCCCCCCACAACGCCCAACCCCACGATAAGCCTAACCCTAGCTCCGGAATCGCCTCTCTGACAAATCCTGCATATGCTTTTTAATTCTGTCCAGCCAGGGATAATGGTGCAGACGTATGTCTATTCTATTGCCATGGACTTGAATTGGACAAAAAAAACAAGATCTTCTAGGTTTCTCTTGTTCACCAGACAAAGACACAGACGTGGTTTGTTCTAATGTGATGGTTCCTGTGGTAGTTTGTCGCAATGGGACACATTAAGGCTGCCTTCGCTAACTTCAATGGGAGCACTTGTAAAGCCGGCGTTACGAGAGCTCCCATTGAAGTGAATGGGAAGTGTTCGGGAGCCTTCCGCAGCGCTCGCGTGTACGGCTGCGAATGAGGATTTTTACAAGCCAGGCGTTACTCCGTGTGAAGGCAGCCTAACTGTTAAAGGGGTATTCCCAAAAAAACAAACAATTTTTATTTTTAAGAGAATTAAAAGTGAAACATTTTGTAAATATAAGTATTTAAAACATTTGCATTTTTTAAAGATTTTCACTACAGTGTCTTTATTAGTTGCCAATGGTTTCAACCATAGATACCGGATTCTCTATTGTATACAGGTTATCAGACAAGGACACTGTATGCAAGTTAAGATATTCCTCATACAAGAAAATAAAATCATGACTGGGTTTCTGACAAGTCCCAGACCATAGAGAGTGGTTATTTTCTTGGGAAAACCCCTTTAAACATGATGGAAGCTCCACTGAAAACCTATGGGTCTGTAATGGATCCAAATGAAAAAAAAAAAAATAAAGATAATGGAAGAGGATGACCAAATGTGATATGAGCAGGCTCTATCCAAATATAAACATCCGCAGAGAAGAGGGTGAATCTCTGGAATGGAAACCAACTTGGTGTATAATATGTAAAGTATGAGGCACAATGTAAGGTAACATGGCCATGCTAAAAAAAAACAAATGTGAAAAGTGGATGAAACTGTCCATTTTTAACAGCCCATTTACACATCCTATTTTTGTTGATCAGTATTCACATTGCCTTTTTTTTTAATTAAATGAATATGTGAATACATCAGTAAGTTTTCACTGTGCTGAAAAACAGTGGTGTGACGGCTGGTATAAAGATGGCATCACATGGCCGATTTCATTGTGCGCAAGTTGTCCAAGAACCTATTCACATTGCTCTTCAATGTGATATATCCTTAGATCGTCTTTTTTTTTTATGTAGAGTGTGAGCCCCACATAGAGCTCACAATGTACATTTCTCCCTATCAGTATATCTTTGGAATATGGGATGGAAATCCATGCAAACACGGGGAGAACATACAAACTCCTTGCAGGTGGTTTTCTTTGCCCTTGGCGGGATTTTAACACCAGGACTTCAGCACTGCAAGGCTGCAGTGCTAACCACTGAGCCACCGTGTGGCCCTCTTCCTTAGATCGTCTTTTCTGTCTGACATACAAAATATAAGGATTTGCCAATGAACATCTTCAAATGAAGTTTCATTTATACTATATAGGCATATGCTATAATAGTACTTGTAGCCCAATTGGCATCCAGTGGTATACGTAGTCATAGAAGAGTGTAGAAATGTGTCATTTTGAAGCACTGTGGATGAGTTTGGGGCCTTGTATGATATGAGTCAGGAGCAGGGGCTTAACTTGAGGGGGTGCAGAGGGTGCAGTCGAACTGCGGCCTAGGAGCCTTAAGGGGCCCTTAAGCACTGGCATCAGTATTGAGATTGCAGCTTCCATCTGGCCCATAAACCATGGAGACGCACAGCTTACCCTAACCACATGAAGGCTGATTAAATTCCATAGCACCCATAACCATCACTATCAAGAATTTGCTGTAGGGATGAGGTAGGGGGCCCTGTACAAAAGATTGCAATGGGGCCCACAAGACTTTAGTTACGCCACTGGTCAGTACCGTTCCGGCTTAGATGCTGAATATTCACTGCAGACCAGATACAGTATGAACAAAGTCTAACCTAAAACCAAAATATATTATGGGTCTAAAAATGAAAATGGAGCTTTGTCCCAACAAGGGATAATTAGAGGCGCAACTTGAAACTTCTGGGCTCCATTGTAAAATCTGTAATAGGGCCCCTACCTACCCAAAGCTATTAATAATAGTGGATTATTTTAGATGACAGGGGATCTTTAGGGCCTCCATAGGGTTCAGAGCCCAGTAGTGACTGATACACCCCCTATAGCTACACACCTGGGGCCAATCTATAAACCTTAATCCTTACCTACATAACTTGATTTTTTTCTGGGACTTGACAAAGCATAGTATCAGCTGGAGACCAAAAGAAAAGAAATTGGAAACCCATCTCGAAGTAGCAAGAATCAGTGATTTCTATACTACCCTAAGCACCAGGCTCACAAGAGCCAGCATCATTAACACTGTTCTTTGCAGAGAAGATTAAGCATTCTCATGTATGTTTTGTACAGAAAGTACCTCATTAAATCGTCTCCACATATCCAAATACCTTAACTCACACTGCTTGACACTCATCCCTTTTTCTTATAATGAAAGACAGATTATAGCTAGAGATTTAATAGAAAATGAGGGATGGTTCAGTGAATCCTTCAATTACTAAATGTAATACAAAGAACTGTCCAAGGCTTGGCCACTCTGGCAGATTCTGCGAGCAGGTGCGCAGGTAGATAAGCCAATCACAACTGTTTGGTGAAATAGGTCCCAGCCAGGGGCACATCCTATCACAAGGAGACCTTACCGCGTCTTCCAGTGATGAGTTAAGTAAATAATTGACTGTGGCAGCACAGAATGAAAACAGGAAGGCAAGCAGCTGCTACCGACTCAATTTAATTCAATTACAATGAGAATGGCTGCTACAGACTAGCCCTACAGGCAGGTAGACTGCAAATAGACCTCTAAAGTCTTATATGTCTACAGATCAATTTCTAATGGTGAAATCCAAAAATACCAAATGAGTTTCTTTTTACAGTCCCTTCAAGGAAAATATGAAATTGTGTGTTTTCTGCAAGACAAGACCAGGCAAGTGATCGACACTCAACCGCGCCGTTTACATCACCCTAGATAATAAAGGAACATTCACTTCATACGATACGAAGGAAATATATCTAATATGGAATATGCTCTTAATGGAAATCAATTTAATAATTATCAGTGTGCAAAATAAATGAGAATTTCATTGGATATGCAATATAGATAAGGCAAAATTAAATGCAATGTGCTAGAGACCATTGATCGTAAAGGAAATGTCTTATATTAAGTTTCATTTATTACTTCAGATGAGGAATAATTGGTTTATTCATTTATTAAATTTTTGTAATTTTTGTAGCTATTTATCATTTTTTTTTTTCTGTTTGTAGCCATATTGAGATAGACTTCCTCTAGGGATTGGCAGTGCAGCGGAGTATGGCAGCTTCAATAAAAGGGAGTTAATTGACAGAGAAACCGGAATAGACCATTAGACACCAGGAATATATGGAATATAGCAACCTTCCCCCGACACCAAGAAGTGACAACGGAGCTGCATACAGAACCTTGTCTGTGTGTATACTCATACTATCCTGCCTTAACTAGTCTACAACAGATCTCCACCTATTGCTTAAGTTGTCTCAGTCTACACTGCAGCTATAATAAGTGAACTGTGTAAAATAGGGAATGTAATTTTATCTTATATACCAGTGGCCAGTGTGAAAACTTGCAGAATTGCATGATTTTTTGGCAATTATTTATTTACTTTTTTTTTTTTTTAACTGAATGAAAAACACAGAAAAACACGGAGACTAATAGATCTAATTTGTATAGTATTTGCATTGTAGCTAGAGAAAAGGGGGGACTTGTGCAAAAGGAACAACAGGAAATACACAGCAATGTTTCTTACACAAACAGCAAGATTCTAAATAAAACATATATAGGTCACAGGTTCAGGATACACAGAAGAAGAAATCTTGGCAAAATGATCCCATACCAAACTAAAGAGTAAATCCAATTATAAAATAACTTCATAATCCTACTAATATTATAAATGTGAAAGTTTGCATGTTTGTGTGTTTGTTACTCTTTCACACAAAAACGGCTGAACAGATTTGGATGAAATTTGGCACATAGATAGTTTGTAACCTCGATTAACACATAGGCTATTTTTATCCCGGTAAATGACATGGCTTCATGACTGTTATGAATTTATGTTCACATACTATATTATACTGCTCTTGGCTGCAGCTTATCTCAGTTAATTGGAGTTTGCTGATAAAGCCAGGCCTGTTATCTCTCTATGAGAACACACAGATAATACTGACTCGATTGTGTACAGGCACTTTCATATATCTGATCTGCTCCAGGCAGTGTGCTGACACACTACGTCGATGGGAAAACACCTTTAATCCAAATTGGAAGTTTGCCAAGTTTAAAAATGCCAGGAAAAAGAAAATCTAATCTGTTGTAAAATTCTAAAACAACGAGAGTTATGAAGGTAGCCATGAGTCAGGAGAGTTCTCCTCAAGCGGAGCTGAGAGGGATCATCGACGCCAACAACACGCTTATTATATGGCATCCCAGTGAGCCGCCAGAACAATCACAGGCACGGTGCAATAAACAAGTTCAGCAGCAGGCCAGCTTGAGAGCTGATGAAATGCCAGAACAGGCAGATTATCAACACCAACAACACGTTCATTATTTTGCATCCCAGCAAGCTGCTGAGATGCCGGAACAATCAAAGGCACTGCGTGAGGAATAAATTCAGCAGCAGGACAGCTTGAGAGCTGCCAAAATGCCGCAGCAGGTGAACTATCGATGGAAATTTGCTGAATATAGGCGGATCATCGATGCCAACAACACGCAGACAAAGTCACGGGCAGAGGCTAGTGAACAATATAAATGAATATATGAAATATATCTTATTGCATAATTATGTTTGATTCTCCACCTATTAGGCTGTTTTATTCCTTCACTGCACTCAGATTTTTTTCTCTATAGGCCCAACTGAAATAAACCCTCTGAAAAGAAAATTTGATTCCCTATGTCATATATACACATTTTATGCAAATATTATCAATAGCATTTAATGAAAACAGATTTTTATTAATTAATATTAATTAATATTTACAGAAAAAAGAGACACCTAACCATACATAACAGTCAGATGCACATGGCACTAAAAATAACTACACCAAGATATCCCCGAGTGGAACATGTCAAAATAAGGAACAAATGTTATCTGTCATATGGAATACCTGAAGCCAACATAGAGTAGTCTGCACTTCTCCTTCCCTTCATTCTGGTCTTTTTGTAGAATTTGACTTATTCTGCTAGGTGGTCTTATCTTGAAAGATATAGCAGTGTCAATAGAGCTGCCTGGCTCACCGTTTAGCAGAGTTTAGCAGTCACGGTTATTTGTGTCTTTTCTAGCAGCCTCCTCACCCCCCTCCCCTCTCTATAGATCTCTATGTAAAAAGCAAATGGAGAAAGAAGCACATATGATAAGGTCAAAGCCGTGTTTATGACTAATTGACCAATAAACCTGGGTAACTGTCATTGTCCTAATTAATTAGGCTGAGTGCCAGGCGGAAAAGAAGTCACAGCACTCTATATGTTGGTATTGGTACCTCTCTCAGTTAAGGAATGTGTGCTGACGCACTTTTATTTAGGACCATGGGGGTTAAATAGTAGCAGAGAAAGGAAGAGAGATAACAACAATGGAAGTTTTCATATTCATTCCTGATTGGTATGGTACATCTCAATCAAACAGAAATAGTTTAAGCAGTTCCATATATAGCTACTCTCGGTCCTGCGTGGTAACATTGGGGCGTTGTCTTCTGGCAATAAGCCAAGCATTTGTTTTTCTTGCCCCCATCCTGGATGCAGGCGCCATCTTACCATATAACATTATGCCAGTTTCAAGCATAAGAAACTATATCTAGCATTCAGCTTTTAAGGATAACAATGTTTTTCACACATTACATGATTATAAACTTCACACATATATTTGTGTTTGTGTGTGTGTGTGTGTGTGTGTGTGTATATACATATATATATATATATATATATATATATATTTTTTTTTTTTTATTTTTTTTTCTGTATGCTTTTTACATAGAAATCTATATTTATTTAAAAAGATACTAGTAATTAACAAACATTGTGAGATTTGTTTTGTGAATATTAGTAAGGTACGCCATGAAGATTCATTTTAGACCAAACAACTGGAAGTGTGATTATTATAATCTAGAGTCTCCACAGGACCCAATCGTAGCAAACCGAGCCCAAGTCTCCACCGTTACATCCTCCGCCGTTGTAGTCTTTTTCCCCGTGTGTCCTTAATGAAAGGTGAGCAAGTCTTATTTTTATTTTTACACACCCTCCCTGGCCTCCAGCTATTATACTCTGGGGACTGAAGAGACATCAGAGTAGAATAATCAATTTTCCTGGATTCACATCAGATGAATTCCAAAAATGTCAGGTAAAAGCCCTAACCTGAACTTTTTGTAAAAATCTAAACAAACATAGTTCATTATAAAATGGTTCACTCATCTCTATAAAATATATTACAAAGTTTCTTAAATTCACATATTCTATTAATTTCTGAAATTTAGTTCTATAATCGGAGGTATAAGAATATCTCTTATGTAGAGAATTCATTAAACAAGCGAGCTCTTCCATTGTGACCGCATCATTTTGTACTGAATTTGAAAGATTTTTTTTATATAGTCTCATAAAGAATATAAACTAATTTAAATAAAGTGGTTTTTCATTTCCTGATCATATTTTCCATTTCATTATAGAAATATAAGATAATATCTCAAATAACTTTTTTCCTTTAATTCTAAGGAGCTATATTAGAAAAGACAAAAGGTGTTCTGTGATGGTAAGTACAGTAAGTAATGTATTGAAAAATACAGAATTCTGAATAGTCCATGTAAATCTCCATCTCAAAGTCTAATCACATATCAAAGGACCTCTCATCTGGTGCCCAAATTAACCTACAAGCCTAGGAGCCACTGATTTTGGCTTATTTTACTAAGCTTACGATAAACTAATCCGGAGCGATGATGGACAGCTGAGGATAGTTATGGGCCCCTTGATATCCAATACATGAGCAAAGACCTCCCTACTAGCAATCCTACAAGTCTACAAAGATGAGTTTGTCCCTCTTCTAACTGCCATTGACTTGGCTTGTATACTTGGCTTGTATGTTGTGGCGTTTCTGCCGCTGCCAAATTACTGCGTTTCTGCTATGTGGGGCAGGAATTGGTGGAAAGACAATGATCAAGATGTGTAGCAAGATGTTTGCTACATATCTTGATCACTGTCTTTGCACCAATTCCTGTCCCACATAGCAGAAACGTAGTGATTTGGCAGCGGCAGAAACGCCACAGGAACAAACGCGGTACAAAACATTGTCCTTATAGGCATAATAGAGACTTTCTGTGGAAAGTGCTGTGGAAAAAACATGGTGCGTTTCCACCATAGTCTTTTCCACAGTGCTTTTTCACTGCAGCTGGCTACGTGGGGTCTTAACCTAAGTCTCTGCTCCTTGTTTTTTCCCTAGCCCAAGGGGTAAACATCTCCTGTTGGACTTATTACAGACTAGCCTCCACCCGCAACTTCATCTGCATGTTGTTGGCGTCAGTGATCCACCTATATTCAGCAAATTGCTGCCATGGATGGTTTTCCTGTTCTGGCAGCTCTTAAGCTGTCCTGCTGCTGAACTTGTTCCTCATGCCATGCCTGTGATTATTCCGGCATCTCAGCAGCTCGCTGGGACGCCATATAATGAGCGTGTTGTTAGTGTTGATGATCCACCTGATCTAGCGTTTTGGCAGCTGTCAAGATGGCTTGCCACTGAACTCATTCCTCGCGCTGTGACTGTGATTGTTCTGGCATCTCAGCAGCTTGCTGGGGCACCATATAATGAGCGTGCTGTTGGCGCCTATGATCCCCCTCAGCTCCGCTTGAGGAGAACTCTGTTAACTTCTGGCTACCTTCATAGCTGTCGTTGTTTTAGAATTTTGAAGCAAATTACATTTTCTTTTTCCAGACATGTTTAAAAGTAGCAAACTGCCAATTTGGGTTATAGGTGTTTTCCCTTTCAGTTTGTCAGCATGTTGCCTGGAACAGATCAGATAATATGTAAATGCATGTACACAATCCACTGAGGGTTAGCTGAGTGTTTACACAGAGAGATAACAGACCTGGCTTTATCAGAAGCTGAGATAAGCTGCTGCAAAAGCTAAATAATATAGTATGTGAACATAAATTCCTAAAAGTTGTGATGCCATGTCATTTATTGGGATAAAAAGTAGCCTATGGTTTAATCGAGGTTACAAACTATCTATGTGCCAAATTTCATTCAAATCCTTTTAGCCGTTTTTGCGTGATTGAGTAACAAACATCCAAACATCCAAACACACAAACACACAAACTTTCACATTTAGTAGGATTAGTAGGAAGTAGGATAGGATATATGGTACTTCGGATTCTTCCATGGTTACAATCTATCTTTAATATTTGAAGAATACACACATAGTACTGTGGTTGGTGAAGACACTAGTTTAGCACAAATTATATATTTCAGTTAAAGTTAAAAAACTGTTTTGCTCATGTTCAGTGATATATAAGTCAGTGCCTGGTGAATACAGTATATTTTGGATTTCCACTTAAAATGGTCAATGTTCAATAAAAAATTATATAGCAACCTTTTCCAGGGTTGATCATACTACAACACTACATTTATGCATCGCTTCACAAGCATTACTATAAACCACTGCCTTCTAAAGTACATTGCACTTCGCAAACAATAATCTTCTAGGACAGTGGCCAGAAGTAAATGAGTAAAATTGTAGAGCGTAGCTATAGATGGATGGGAACTATGCTCACTCAACATGGCTCAAAAATTAATCAAGAAGTGGCAGGAAGAGATACTGAGGTTTTTCTGGAATTTATTTTAAAGTAGAATCTGTAAACATCATCAGTAAATTCTGTGTCTAGATTTTATTTCTACAAAATTGTTATAGCAACCCCAGGTTTTCTTTTTATTCCATCTTACAATGTCCACTATTTATTTGTAGAGATGAGCGAGTAGTATTCGATCGAGTAGGTATTCGATCGAATACTACGGTATTCGAAATACTCGCACTCGATCGAGTACCACTCGCTATTCGAATGTAAAAGTTTGATGCAGAACTAGCATTGATTGGCTGAATGCTATACAGTCGGCCAATCAACGCTGGTTCTTCTCCTACCTTGTAGTGCGGACTTGCGCAGTCGGCTCTGCCCAGGCCCGATGCCTGGCAGAGTGAATTCAGAGCCGGAAGATGCCGCGGGGACGCTGCAAGGAGAAGACTGCACGGAGGATCCAGCCCGACCCTCACTCGTGGACTTGGTAAGTGTAATTTGATCGAACGTTGCCTACCCCTGAAATGAGCATTTTCCCCCCATAGACTATAATAGGGTTCGATATTCGATTCGAGTAGTCGAATATTGAGGGGCTACTCGAAACGAATATCGAATCTCGAACATTTTACTGTTCGCTCATCTCTATTTATTTGTTATATTGTTGCGGATTTTCATTGAGTTGTCAGTGGACTGCCATCTAATTTTGGTTTGGTCTAGTGTGGGATCTTAATTATTGTGGTCTGGTCTTAGGTCTAAAAGATTAATATTGAGTGATAAATGTTACCATATCAATATTAAACTGTGAGTTATTGTATCCCTTATCTCAGGGATGAAAATAGAAATCACAGCAAAAGTCAGAATTGGCCATTCCTTCTTAGCAAAAAATATAAAAAAACTGTCACCCTTTTAGTGACATTTTCTTCCACAGCTTGCCATATTTGACTATATAATGACCTATTGACACTTTATCTCTAAAGGCCCCTATTAATTGTCTACCCTGCCTGCATGGTACTTATACCACTGCCTAAATTTTCAAGGGTAAGGACCAATTGGTGGTGCATCCTGCTAGGTCTTTGCTGACGTGATTTGGTTTTTCAGTTTACAGATATTATATAGCAGGTCATCGAAAAAGCCATAGTAGTAAAGTTCTGGCCTAGTATAGTGTCCTAACATCAGATGATCCCTATCTAGATAGACCATTAAATGACTGTATCTTATTTCACGTAACTTCATGTTCATGCACTATCCCATACACTTTTAATTCGTTTACTAATAATAGTTAATTTTTATTGGCATCTGTTTTACCCATACAGTCCCTGACAAAAGTTCTGTCGCTTATCCATGTTGTGGGATCAAAAGCTTATAACCTGACTTTACATTCATCTATTGGTTTAAGAAATGACTCATGAAAGCTGAAACCCTCCCAAATGTGTTTTTTATTAAGAGAATAAATTGGCTTCAATGGCGAAATATTGATCATTTAATGAACACAGAAAGGTCAGATTTTGGCAAGACAAAAGTTTTGTCGCCTTGTCATATAATGCACCCAATCCTAGTGTACTGCCTCGCCGGTGCTCACTAATTGATCGGTTAATTAGTAGGTGTGTATAAGAAGAACTCCAACACCCCAGACCTTCACCTCAACTGCAACTTCACCTCTGACAACATGTCAAAAATCAACCCTGCGACTTAAGCCTTGATTATCAAGAAGCTGAAGACCGGATCCACTACAGAGGTGGCTGGCACCTTTAATGTGTCTCAGTGTCAAGTACAAAGAATTAAAGAAAAAATTTGAACAGACTGGAGATGTTTTTGACAAGCCCAGGTCCGGCAGACCACGCAAGAAAAACTGCTCAGGAGGAATGTTTATTGGTTAGAAAATCAAAAGCCAGCCCCTCTTCCACTGCAGCAGAGCTCCAACAGGCCTGGTCTCCTCAAGTCCTTGTGTCAACTAGAACAGTTTGTAGGATTCTGCCTCGAAATGGCCTCCATGGTGGAATCAGTGCCCAGAAGACAGCACTAAACAAAAGGCAATTAAAGACCCACAGCCTACTAAACGGATGGACGCTGGAAAAGTGGCAGAAGGTGGATTTCTCAGATGAATCTTCAGTTGAATTACACCACAGCCATCACAAATACTGCAGGAGACCTACTGGAGCCCGTATGGATCCAAGATTCCACCACCAAACTTAACTGTTTTCTGGGTGTAAGATCATGGAGGAACGCCCCCTCCCTCTGCTCACAGTGTTCGTCCATAGACGAGTATTATCAGGAGGGGGGGCGTTCCTCCCCACTCACACTGTACAGCGCGATAGGCGCTGCTGTGCAGAAGGATGTTCCTGACAGACTGTCAGAAACGCCCTTCTGACTGTAAAGCGCTACGGTACCGGGACCGATAGCGCTTTACCCGGGGCACAGTTCGGGAAAGTTGGCTTTCCAGCAGTTTATAGAACTGTCTGTGCCCAATCTGATGAAAGGTCCTCTTTAAAAAGCACCGCTTTATGGTCCATGGACAATCCTATGGGATACGTTTTACATAAATGGGATAATTTACAATATTAATGACAAGAGATACTTTCTTACCAGGGCTCGCTAGACCCCAGCACATACTGCTGAGAGTCACCTGCCTGGCACTATAGTATCCCTGGAAATGCATTTCAGATATTGGCATCTATAGTGTTTTCTGTCACGAGAAAGGATTAGAGCTGCTTAGCAAATGTGTTCCTCTGATTCCCTTTGTCAAGAAAGATATTGTGCACTTTCCATTCTGGTGCTGAGTGATATTATTTCCTTGACACGCTCCTCTCTCCCATGCTGAGCTGCAGCAGGTGCATAGGAAAACCCTGATCTGTGTTTTTCGTCTTGACAGTAAAAACTAATATGTGACTCACTTTATGCCCTGTTCAGCTTCCTGGAGATAAGTCTGGGAGATTCAGTGACCCAATTATGAAAACAAGCCAGTTTCAGCAGTGCATTGCAGCACGCACAGTAGAGCACTCTCCTGACACAAGGCTACAGAGAATACTGTTATCTGCAGGAGGTAGAGCTGAGACCACAGCGCTTGGATTAGAAATCTGCCTGTTTAAAAGGAGCTTATTACGGCGGAATAGCTGCACAGATGAAGGAATGTCAGCAACAGCTATAAGATCTCAACCTTATTTTTTCCTTCTTTATTTTACAGGTACTTAAAAAGAAAGCTGTACCTCTATACAGAGCTAATACCCCAACAAATGGTCTTGACGCCTTGTGTCGCCTCCCCCCATTGATGAATGCATTTAGTTATTTTGCAAAGAAAAGCACAAAAATCAAACAATTGCTGACCTGTAGCGCTTGCACTAAAGCCATTGAATTCCACAATTTCCCAACCCACGGACTTTATTTTGCAAACTCTATACTTAGAGCTATTTATGTGACCTGCTCATAATGTAACAGCATTTCCTGCTTGCAACCTATACTCCATCTCTCTTACACTCACACTGAATCATTTCCATTATCCTCTGTGTTCCTATAGGGATATGTGGTCTAAATGATGTACTTATTACAAATAACATTAGCTTTCTTTGAAGACCCGAGAGATACATCGGACGGATTTAGTGAGAAATGCAGACACCGCTAAAGCCAAAAATATGTGTGCGGTAGATGATCTGTATATGAACAGCAGCTGTAAGGGAATAAGCAGTCAACATGTAGTCAATAAGCAGTCAAGATCCAGGAAAGGATTATAACATAGCAGGTAGAAATCAATGTCATTATTTCACATTCAGACTTGATGGTTTCTTCCATTAAGTCAGTTATAAATAAAATTACAATAGGAATAAAAATTACAGATAACAGATGTGTTCCACTTAACTGCAAAGAGCCCTGTTCATAAAACCCATTAGGCAGTCACGACATCATAGCAGGGCTACCCTGTCCAGGAAAGCCCTCTGTTAAATTCAGAATACAAAGTCTGACTATCACTCTGGAGTCTCAGTGCAGGTATGCATTACATGGTCACCTATAATATGAATGGGTGCTATGGGTCATTCCTGCAGCAGGGAAATTGACTCATTTTGAGAAGATCTTGTCCAGAAGGGCTTTAATGATACAATTTAGTTAAAGGGGTTTTCCGAGATGTACTGTTTTTTTTCTATATAGCCCTATTATTATACTCGGCTTATACTCGAGTATAATGACCAGCCGCAATAGTAATGTATAGAATCTCCCATAAAATAGTGGGGAAAAAAAAGAAGCCTTAAAAAAATATAATGAAAAAATAAAATAACTAAAAGTTCTAAATCCCTCCTTTCCCTAGAATACATATAAAAGTAGAAAATTACTGTGAAACACAAACACATTAGGTATCCGTGTTTCTGAAAGTGCCCGATCTACTGAATATAGGATATCTGCAGTGCTCCTATACCGTTGGGAAGGGGTTAATAGGAGCACTGCAGATACACTATATTCAGCCAGGCTAAATTCCAAGTGGGGGAAAAAAAACCTCAGTCCTCAAGCTCAGGGAAGGGCAGACAGACAACCAAAACACCCCCTCACCTTCCCCAGCCCCTTAAATTAGGGGCCTTGGCTTATATTCCGGTCGGTTTATACTCAAGTATATACGGTAATTGATAATAAGAGGACTTTGCAAATACTTGTGTATAAAACAATTCCCTTCATATCTACCTTCTGTGACTACTGACCTGAGCGCCCCGCATGTAAAAATTGTAGAGATACTCAGTCTATACTTGGCTTCCCTTCTCTCATTTTCTGTGGAATGTATGGGACACCCTTGCATTGTACAGAAAGAGTGTGCGGTACATTGTACATAAAGTGAAATGACGGCTTGTACTGTACGGACCTGTGTGCTGCTGCACTATCTACATGCAGTGGTGCTGTAGTTAGTCATAGTATGGTTTTCTTAAAGCTCAGTCTTAAAGTGACCAGTGTGAAGCATATTAATCCAGCAAAACAGATATGTAAGAGGGTGAAACAGCCCCTGTGTAGTGAATGTGCAATGTGTAATTGAGTTGGTGTTTTCATAACCTGACATTTTGTTGTTTGACCACAAGAGGTCGCTGTTGCAAGATAACAGGTAAAAGGAAAAAGGCTGCATGCCCCTGGAAGATTGATGTGGAGACCCTGATCGTTGGAGGAAGGTTCTAGGAGCCATTTTGAGTCAGAGTGTGCTGGACTCTAGAGAAGAGAGAGCTGTGGAGACATCACTGTGCAGAGAGGGTCCTTGGAGGGAGAAGCCACAGCAAGAATAGCTGAGGATTTGAGACTTTCAGAGTCTGTCCAGACACCATCCTAAGGAGAAGATTACTGTCAGAGACTTGGCTGAGAAGTGAGACTGTCAGTGAGACCGCATGCTGTCCGAGGAGCTCCTCTTCACCCTGATGCTAACAGAGACTAAAAGGTACCCAACAGAAGTAAGCGTGCACGCACCACACTGCAAGTTTTGCACCATATTGCTGGGACTGAGTAAAAAGCCTGTAGTTAGTTAGTTAGGTATAATCATCACCCCAGGCTGCAATACTGGTGAACTATCTACCTGTCTGGTAAAAGGACTAAGTCACAGAGGATTTCTACAGAGTTATATCTCCCAGAGAGGGACTTTTAAGGAAGTCTGGGAGCAACATTTAGTTTAACTTTACACTGTTTGGCTTGCAAGCTAACTAACTATTATACTTGCTTAGTTGTACTTGGTTTGGGGGGAATTTAGTAGTATTGTGATAAGATTGTAAACCCTGGTGTTACACCGCCGGATGCCTGTGTCACACACACTGAATTGTTCCTGTGCTGCATAGGCGCAGCCTGCAGGTAGGTAAAAGCTTGGAGTATATTGAAGGCCACACTAGTGGGCACCGTGCTGTATAACACCAGGGTCCCGGCCTCTAGGCTGTGTAAATGTAATACCTGGGAGTGTTCTTTTGGACAACAGAGGTTATCTAAACTAAGTAAAGTCTTATCTTGGTTAAATTGAATTGGACTCACTTCCTTTGTTCGTGACTTCGCTGTATCCTGGGGAGCCCACCTCGGTACACGGCTTACAACTTGGCGTAGTCGGCAGGATACAGCGACCCTCATGGACGGGAATGTGGCGGGAGAGAATCCCCTGGCACCAGCTGTGGTGGTCCAGGGTGCCCCTGCACAGCAAGCCCCAGCGCTGGTAATGCCGGCCCAAGTGGGGTACTTATCGGCCGGGGCACTAATGCAGCATCTGCCAAAGTTTGATGGTAATAATATGACGTTGCAGGACTGGACTGAAAGGGTACGAAGTATAGTTAGACTGAGCAACCTGATACCGGAACTGCGTGCAGAGATAGCATTAGGGGCCCTAGAAGGTGACGCTAGACGGACAGTGATGGTACGGCCCGAATCGGAAAGAGACACTTTAGAAAAAATATTTGCTCTGCTAGAGGGAGCTCAGGGAGGGCGTGCCAAGGTAGCGCAGTTGCGGAGCAACTTCTTCAATCGGTCACAGAGGGAGGGTGAGACTTTAACGCAATACTCTAACGCCTTACAAGAGATGCTGAATGAAGTGCAGCGACGGGACTCAGAGGCTATGGGAGCCTTCAAAGAAGTGGACCGGCTGCTACGAGATCAATTCATCCTAGGGTTATCCAATAAGTTGTTACAGGATAAACTGCAAGAGATGATCCAGGCAGATGCCAACCTGACATTCTATAATGTTTACCTGGCTGCTGTAGAGAGGGAAGAAGCGCCCGTGGCTGTGAATGTGAAGGCTGTGAGTAGCACCCAAGTGACAGGGACCCGAGGAGGTCCTGAAGACCCAGGGTCCTTAAAGGATGTAGTCCAGGCTCTACGGGCAGAAATGAGAGAACTCCGACTGGAGGTGTCCCAGATGCGAGCAGGTCAATCCATGGTTCCAGAAATGACCGCATCGTCCTACTCTCCCCCGCTGAGAGTACACCGTGGCCGAGGACCCACCAACCGAGGCTCATCAGCTGGGCAGGGATCAAGGGGACCCCTCTGCTGGAGTTGCAGACAGTATGGCCATATCGCCAGAGAGTGTAAGGGGGAGGTGGAACCCGAGCCGGCTTTAAACTCCCGACCGCCGCAGTAACGGGGCGTCCTGTGGCGGTTCACCAACAATCAAGCCCCGTACGTGATGAATGCGACCTATATGCTAGCAGCCCCGTTATGGAAGCTGAGCTGGAGGGCCAGAAGGTACGCTGCTTAGTTGATACTGGATCGGAGTGCACCCTGATGCCCCTGGAGTTCTTCGAGAGACACTTCGGACATATGATGGAGCCAGAGGATGGAAGTGTCATCCGGTTGATAGCTGCCAACAATGGTGCGATGGACGTACAAGGGATCGTCTGGATGCGGGTCCGGCTGTTTGGGCAAGACATTGGCAAAAAGGGGATCGTACTGATAGACCATCCGTCCAGGAGAGGACTCGATGTGACGCTGGGCATGAACGTGCTGAGAGACCTAGATCATCACCTTTATGCAAAGGAAGGACCTAAATACTGGCAGCGGGCCACCACACACCGGCCGACTCAGAAGGTCCTACAGCAGATGGTGAGGAGCTGTAGTTTGCAGAAGAGCACCATGGCAGGGCGCTCCATTGGATACGTGAAGGTGCCGCTGAGTGCCCCAATGAAGATTCCACCGCGACAGGAAAATATTGTGATGCTTCCGGTGGGGGCTGGACAACCATTAAATGGACTAGAGGTCTTGATAGAGCCTGCCCTGCAGGGAGAAACGCAGACCCGCCCTCTGGTAGCCCGAGCACTTGCCACTGTGAAGGATGGGTGTGTGCCTATACGCTGTCTCAACGTTCTGGACAGTGAGTTGTTCGTGCCTGGGAATACCCTGCTGGCTGAAGTTCACGTGCCCGGGGGTGACATCCTTCGCCGGAAGAGCTTCACGTTGCAGCCTGATGGGAGGTCGTCTTGGACCTATGCTGTGAAGGTCCAGCAAAGGCAGCCTCCAACGGCAGAGTGGAATGGCCAAGTGATCATGTCTCTGATGGGAGTAGATCGCCGGTCTCTGACCCCGGGACAACAGAAGCTTCTGGAGGACACTCTGTGGGAATTCCAGGAGGCGTTTTCAAGACACGATGAAGACTTCGGGTGTGCTACCGCCATTGAACACGAAATCCCCACTGGCGACGCTGCGCCTATTCGGGAGCGGTATAGGCAGATTCCCCCCAAGATGTATCAGGAGGTGAAAGAAATGGTGGCTAGCATGCTGGAGAATCAAGTGATCCAGGAGAGTAAGAGCCCATGGGCTGCTCCGGTGGTCTTGGTGAGGAAGAAAGACGGAAGTCTCCGTTTCTGCGTAGATTACCGGAAACTAAATGCTAAGACCGTCCGTGATGCATACCCCCTTCCACGGATTGAGGAGTCACTATCCTCCCTCGGTCATGCCAAGTATTTCTCAACGCTTGACTTGGCCAGTGGATATTGGCAAGTGCCAGTGGCCGAGAAGGACAAGGCCAAGACAGCGTTTATCTTACCCATGGGACTCTATGAGTTTAACAGAATGCCTTTCGGTCTGTCCAATGCCCCAGGGACATTTCAGCGGTTGATGGAGCTCTGTTTGGGTGACCTAAACTTTGAGTCAGTATTGATATATTTGGATGACGTTGTAGTGTTTGGGTCCTCATTTGAAGATCATCTCGAAAAGCTGCGGCAGGTCCTAGGGCGATTGCGTGATCATGGGCTAAAAATCAAGCCCAAGAAGTGTCAACTATTCCAGCAGCGAATAGAGTACTTGGGACATGTAGTCACTCCGGAAGGGGTACAACCTGCGCCCAGCAAGGTGGAGGCCGTCCAGAAGTGGCCCCAACCAAGAACCCTGCGTGAAGTACAAGCCTTTCTAGGGTTGGCCGGTTATTACAGGAGATTCATACCCAAGTTCTCTCATCGGGCTGGCCCCCTAAATGAACTACTGAGAGGCACAGCTGGTGGACCCAAGAATCGCCCCATTGAGTGGGGGCCACGACAGCAAGAAGCCTTTGAGGGGTTAAAGAAAGCTCTGACCAGTACCCCGATCCTGGCCTATGCACAGTTTGATAAGCCATTCCTGTTGTACACCGATGGAAGTCTACATGGTCTGGGAGCTGTGCTATCTCAAGTTCAAGATGGACGTGAGAGGGTGATTGCCTATGGCAGCCGGTCCTTAAGGGAGTCAGAGCGTAACCCCGACAACTACAGCTCCTTTAAGTTGGAGCTTTTGGCACTTGTATGGGCCATGACTGAAAGATTCACAGAGTATCTGACAGGTGCAGAAGTGATTGTGATGACGGATAATAACCCTTTAGCACACTTAGAGAACGCTAAGTTAGGTGCCCTTGAGCAGAGGTGGATGTCCCGCCTTTCCAAGTATCAATACCGTATCCAGTTCCGATCAGGGAGAGAGAATGGCAACGCTGATGCCCTCTCCCGAGTCCCTGTGGGGTTGCCAACCAAGAGTGGAGAGGAAGGGCTAGAAGACAGTGAAATCCCACACCTCGGCAGAATACCGCCATTCCAGAACATAACCCATTCAAGTGGGGTGGCTTCAGGGATGCCGATGGTGCTGGGGAAGACATTGGAAGATTGGGAAAGGGTTCAAAATAGCTGTCCGGACCTATGTAAAGTGAAAGAGTGGATCCGGACTAAGATCTGGCCACGGCCGAATGAGCGGGCTAGCTTAACCCAAGAGGGTCAGAAGTTACTGAGACAGTGGGATAAGCTGGTTGTCATCCAAGGACTCCTATGTCGGACCATATACATACAGTCAGAGCTGCAGCACCGGCAACAGATTGTCATCCCGATGTCATTGGGACCAGTAGCCGCTCAGGAAGCCCATGAGAGTGGGGCCCATTTTGGGAGTGCCAAAACGTACCAATGGCTCCAACGATTTGTGTATTGTCCAGATTTGGGAAAGATGGTGACCAAGGCATGTCTTCAATGTCGGTCCTGTGGGCTGAGTAAAAGTCCCGAACAACGTGCCCCTGTACAAACTATTCAAACATCTGCCCCCCTGCAAATTCTAATGATTGATTATGTACAGATTGGGTACTCTACCTCAGGACATTCTTACTGTTTGGTTATGACGGACCATTTTACAAAGTATGCAGTAGCTGTACCCACCAGAGATCAGACGGCTGAATCCGCTGCTGAAGCGGTCTGCAAACACTTTATACAAGTGTTTGGGTGTCCACAGAAAATCCATTCAGATCAGGGGGCGTGCTTTCAGGGGGCTTTGATGAGTGAATTGTATCAACTCTATGGGATCGAACGTTCTCGCACGACCCCATATCATCCACAGGGGAACGGGGCATGCGAGCGGTTCAACCGCACCTTGATACAGATGTTGCGGACGCTAGAGGATAGTCAAAAAGCTCGGTGGCCAGAGTATCTACCTGAACTGATGTGGGCCTATAACAATAGAGTACACAACACCACTGGTTACTCTCCACACATGTTGATGTTTGGGAGGGCAGGTCAAGAGATTGAGGATCTCCACATGCCAGATCCAATGCAACCTCCTCCAAGGAGCACTACTGCATGGGCGCAAGAACACCGTCGCCGACTGAGAGCAGTACATAAGGTTGTGGGCGAACGCATGAGACAAATAGTACACCCCAACCCAGGGCCGGTGCAGAGGGATGAATACGCCCCAGGTGATCGTGTGATTGTCAGGGCCAAGAGGCCAATGGGAAAATTGGATGGGCGGTGGGAGGCGGTACCATATGTTGTGAAGCGAAAGGTAGACCCTGATATTCCAGTGTATGAGGTACAGCCAGTAGGGACTGGAGGACCCTCAAGGAACCTTCACCGTAACATGTTAAGACGCTGCAATTTTGAACACTCGGTGGCCGACGAGGTGGTACAGGCTCCTAGCATTGCTACCAGGGAAACCCCCTTAGACGATGAGTGGTGGGTTGTCCCTGCCCCAGCCGATCCAGGGAACCAAGTCGAGTCTAGTTTGCCGCCCAGGGAGGGAGTTGTACAACCTGCAGAACAGCCATCATTGGGTGTGCCGGGTGCCCCTGATTCTGTGACTCTGCGTAGGACAGCCAGGTCCAATGCTGGGGTACCCCCACAGCGCTATGCGCAAGATGAGTTTATATGGGAAAGGTTGCCAGGGACGTCAACCTCTAGTGGGGTGGCATGTAAGAGGGTGAAACAGCCCCTGTGTAGTGAATGTGCAATGTGTAATTGAGTTGGTGTTTTCATAACCTGACATTTTGTTGTTTGACCACAAGAGGTCGCTGTTGCAAGATAACAGGTAAAAGGAAAAAGGCTGCATGCCCCTGGAAGATTGATGTGGAGACCCTGATTGTTGGAGGAAGGTTCTAGGAGCCATTTTGAGTCAGAGTGTGCTGGACTCTAGAGGAGAAGAGAGAGCTGTGGAGACATCTCTGTGCAGAGAGGGTCCTTGGAGGGAGAAGCCACAGCAAGAATAGCTGAGGATTTGAGACTTTCAGAGTCTGTCCAGACACCATCCTAAGGAGAAGATTACTGTCAGAGACTTGGCTGAGAAGTGAGACTGCCAGTGAGACCGCATGCTGTCCGAGGAGCTCCTCTTCACCCTGATGCTAACAGAGACTAAAAGGTACCCAACAGAAGTAAGCGTGCACGCACCACACTGCAAGTTTTGCACCATATTGCTGGGGACTGAGTAAAAAGCCTGTAGTTAGTTAGTTAGGTATAATCATCACCCCAGGCTGCAATACTGGTGAACTATCTACCTGTCTGGTAAAAGGACTAAGTCACAGAGGATTTCTACAGAGTTATATCTCCCAGAGAGGGACTTGTAAGGAAGTCTGGGAGCAACATTTAGTTTAACTTTACACTGTTTGGCTTGCAAGCTAACTAACTATTATACTTGCTTAGTTGTACTTGGTTTGGGGGGAATTTAGTAGTATTGTGATAAGATTGTAAACCCTGGTGTTACACCGCCGGATGCCTGTGTCACACACACTGAATTGTTCCTGTGTAATAGGGTAATAACAGGTAACAGGCAGCTGCATAGGCGCAGCCTGCAGGTAGGTAAAAGCTTGGAGTATATTGAAGGCCACACTAGTGGGCACCGTGCTGTATAACACCAGGGTCCCAGCCTCTAGGCTGTGTAAATGTAATACCTGGGAGTCTTCTTTTGGACAAAAGAGGTTATCTAAACTAAGTAAAGTCCTATCTTGGTTAAATTGAATTGGACTCACTTCCTTTGTTCGTGACTTCGCTGTATCCTGGGGAGCCCACCTCGGTACAAGGCTTACAGATAGGTCAGGCTTATCTGAATGTAACAACTTTTTCTCCATTCATTCCTCAGTTGGCAAGATATTTGTTTATGATCAAATGAACAGTCTGGAACAATCAGGACAGCTTTGTGCTAAACGTTAATCTCCACCACGATCTTATAGGATTGTCTTCTCCTGACAGGGTTTGGGAGCTATGTTGAAGTCTCGAATGGCTCTGTGTTGTCAAGTTTGCATCAATGTACTAGAGTAGTGCATGGCATAGCAGTTTGGAGCAACGGAACCGCCCTCAATGCTTTAAACTGCTCATTTGCATATTGTGAAATTAATATCTCAGCAATTGAGGTGCGATTGTTCATGGGGAAAAAGCTGCTACATTCAGGTGACCCTTAACCTTTTCACTGTGTTGTTGGTTTAATATGCTGGTGACAGATTCCCTTTAAAGAGTAACAGATTTTCATTTTTCCCATAAATCAACTGAACAAGAAATATTAAGACTTCTTGTTCAGGCACTTTTGTAAGTGAATGAGAGACCTACAAGAACGTGTAAAATGTATCCATTCACGGTGGCAGAGAATGGGGTACTGTTCTAGAGATAAATCCAGCTCCTAGAGATGGAACCCACATCTATCAGGCATTTACAACATAACCTGTGGATATGCCGATATATGAAGTTCCCCTTTTAAAAAGATGATCTCCCTTTATGGGTACCGCAGCGGTGTCCTATAAACGTGAATATTAAAATTACAGAGAGTGAGCAGCGCGTTCCATGGAAACAATGTTGGGAGCTATATACTTTCGTAAACCATTGATCTCTAAGGGTCTCATCAGTCAAACCACCACTGAGCTAAATTTTAAAGCCTATCTTATTGATAGGACATCAGTTTTAAAAAGGTAGAAAACCCCTTTAATATCGAATGTCCAACTGTCACCAAACAAGAGGAAGATGAGACTCCACGGGCTGTTATACCCCAAACCACCCGCCCCAGCTCACCTCCCCATATAGCGGTCACCAACTAAGAGGAAGATGAGACTCCACGGACTGATATACCCCAAATCCCCCCCATCCCCCCATACAGCGGTCACCAACTAAGAGGAAGATGAGACTCCACGGACTGTTATACCCCAAATCAGCCACCCCCCCCCCCATACTCTCCCCCTCGACTCCAACTCCCACCCCCTCACACTTCACTAGCTTTGGCAATGCCAAATATCCATTCGGACGTGCCAATAAAGCCTATTTGATTTGATGTGGCTCATATCTGAAGGAGGCTCACCAGTCAGAAAATTTTGGAGTCGGTTCCTGCTATATTTCACATTCCAACCTATGAACTAGGAGAGAAGCCATTACTTAAACAGCTTTGACTATGAGCAGGTAACTTACCCTCTGACAGCATGGAGGAGTCGTAGAGAAGGGTAGGCAGTGTGTACATTGATGTGATGTTTTATAATAAGATCATTAACCCATTCCACTCGCTCTTCTCCACCTTTAGCCATGAATGCTGGAATCCACAGGATGCTTTCATTCAAGCTTTTCAGACGCTGCAAAAATTTATCCTTCCAAGTGTCATTAACTAGGTCCTCAAATGCACGTTGTACCACAGAAGGGTTCATTGTTACCAAATGCGTCTTCATGCCAACATCTCTTGCATATTCTTCAACTGGTGCCAGATTACATCTATGAAAGGAATTGCAAATTATTAAATATATCTAAACAAAATAACCGTAAAGCCACTGTCACAGATATAGAAGAGATAAATTTGCTGTGTACTGTAATTCAGCCGGGCTCCTTTCTTTGTGCCTCCATGTAAGTATCTAAGCTAATTCTATATAATAGATTACCTGTAGTCCTAAGTAACACCACAAATATCACAAGACAAGATGCACTTATGTTTTTAAGTCCGGTCAAGCTAATAAATATTGTTCTTTAATGTCCCCTGTGTTAAATATAAGATGAAAACCTTTCAATACTATACAGGGTTAGGACTTTGCAATTGCAGTCTACCACTGATTCTGTACAATACTGAATTGTAGCATTGTAATTGGTGCAAACATAACAAATACCTAAAAATAACATGTACTGTACTGCTGCGAATTGTATAACCTTTGAATATATAGAAAAAGCAGGATATACACAGATATAGGTTATAGCAATGCAGTCTTCTTGATTCACTAATTTTCTAAAGGACCCGTCACCTCTTCATACATTGTTGTTTTATTACATACTCAGATTGTTCATGACAATAACAATAAAACAATATGTTAATGATAATGACACTTTTAGCTGTGTTATCCCATTTCTCAGTTGTTCCTAAGAATATGCCTTTACATAGATATTGGCGGCAGTATCTCTATATTGAGACAAACCACCAAATGGTAACAGCCAATTGGTAACAATGTATTCATAAATGTTGTGCTAAGTTGTAAGAAAAAGTAACAAGAATTGTGATTGTTTGGAAAGCAAATACACTCAAATGCCTTTGTGGCCCCAGGTTCTGACATAATAATAGGCTTCAAAGGTCCAGGATATGAAAATCCCATTTGACTTTGACAATTATCACAATTAATTCTTATGGGTTGACTCAGAAATAATTTATCAATGATATGGACAGTGTAGTAGTCCACATATGTATTCTACCCACTCTTTCTATTTCACTTCTGAATGTTCACATACAGCGTACATGCCCAACTCATTTCCAGTGTGATGAAACCTCTCTTAGTATGACCTTCTTAATCCAGAACCGATGGAATTATTATTATTAATATTATTATTATTACTATTATTAGATGGAGAAAAGTCTTTTCAGTAGGCAGACTGGCTGTATCTGCACTCAGATTAGAGCAATATAATCTTACCCTTACCCTTACTCCACAGGTTAGAGGCAATGGCTACTTGTTCTTGTCACGGGCAACAGATTGTGGACCCATTGTGCCACCTAAAATGTATGGCTTTAGGCTACTCTTTAAGGTTTTCACCCTTTAACCAATACACAGGGATGTCTTTGCTACAAAGGACCATCCAGTTGCTACCTCTATGAGTAGCCCTGGTATACTTGGCCAATGACCCAAAGGCCTGAAGAGCACCACAGGGTCTGGCAAAAGCATGGTTAAGGCTGGTCCAAAGGTCAGGGTCAGGTAGTGAAGAACTGGAGTTGTAGGAAGTCATGAGTCTTATACGGGAGAAGAGCAGATCAGGAAAGATATCAAAAATGAAGACAGAAATCAGAAAAACAAAAAACGAAGATCAACCAGGCATAAACACAAAACCTTCACAGGAATTATAAATCCAGAGACCTATGTTACTTGGGCACAGTTCAGAGGACTGATCAGGTACACAATCTGTTTGGGATTGGCTGAGCAGTGCTCACAGGTGTATTTATTAACTCTACGGTTACTGATAGAAGGAAGACACCGGCCCTATGGGCTGAACCAGAAGCAGCAGCAGGACAGTCAGGAATTGCATAGTGAGAAGGTAAGCAGGTAGTTGAGTATAAGGGAAGAGATGGCACAGAGCACATTGGCATTACAGTCCTCTTGTTTTGCCCCTTTTTAACCTTCCTCTTTGTTCTCATTATTAAAACATTTATATATATATAAATATAGTATTTTACATAGTACTATACTTAATGTGTTAATGTTCTCCCATTTTCTAGTGGAATATGCCTGACCAGCAGGAATAGTTGGCTTTAAGCCTCGAATTTTAGTAGAAACAATAAAAAGTGTATGGTTTAAGTGTTCGTTCAGGCAGGTTTCACACTTTATTAATTTATTAATTGTCAGTCCGTTACTGCTCAGAGAATCTGTTTAGCCATTCTTCCAATTTAGTTTATACTGATGCCCACGAAATGGGAAAAACAAACATTTTCCTAGGGGGATATATATATATATATATATATATATATATATATATATATATATATATATACTTGGAACTCACTGGGATGAGTCAGATGAGTCAATATAATTGGTAATCTCCATCATATACCTGCAAAACCTGGCCATTCTAATGTAGAGTTCTACAAAAAAGTCTTACCAGGAGCTTCTTGGCCACAATCAAGATTTGATAGTGTGACATCTCTGTAATAATTCAAAGCCTGTTCTTGACACCAAGTAAATAATTTTCAAGTCCTCTACCCTTCTGATTCATGCATCTTATGATGTAATTTTCAATGCCTAAAGCTTCCAGACATAATGACTTGTCCAAAGTCACAAGGAGGTGACACAAAGATCAAACCAGGCTCGCCTACTCGGTTATTAATCAAACGTGCCGTTCTCTCCTCACATCAATGCAAATAGAGTGTTATTTGAATTCAGATTTCCTTTAATAGGGAACTTTGAAATCACAATGCTAATGCCTCCAGACTTTGAAGATGGTCTCTCCGTGCTGCAGCAGTTCAATGGCTTTGTACTCCATAAGACTATCAACTCTCTAATCTTCTATTTGGTTCTGTATACCTGTTGAGCTCAAAGATACTGAGCGGCTAGTATCAGCTGGTGAGAGAGGTGCACACACTCAACACCATAGACATCTCCAAAAACCTTCATATATTTCATATGGGAATAAAGTCAATGAAAGAGTTACAGCGTGCCTATTAATTTATATATTGGTGGGTAATGTATTACTAATGCTTCTTCTGACTTCAGTATACTAAACTGTTATATATATTGTGCTAAGTGGTACTCCAAATACAACCAATACCAACCCTATATCATCACTATGGTATTTGCAGGTAGTTTAGCATAATATACCATCCGGTGACGTGGTGGGTTGTTCAGAGCAATGTTCAGCCTAATGTGCAACTTAAAGGAGTTTTTCCACAATAGACATTTAGACAATGCCAATGTGTAGACAATACACAATGTTTGATAGATGCGGGTCCCACCTTTAGGATCCACACTTATCTCTATAATGAGTCCTTCCAACCTCCATACCCTGCTGCATACCCAACTGTGACTTCATAGAAAAGACTTTCAGTTAAAATAAGGCTTTAGGGAAAAAGCTAAGTTCTGACTTATGTTGTTCCCATAACTCCTACAAGATGGGAGTTGCAGAAACAATGTAGATCACCGTTCTTTGCGGTTTCTGCAACACCCATTCTTTTCTACGGAAGTTACATTAGCAATGCAGCTCAGAGCTATGCTGCTTCTGTAAAGCCGACCATAGCTGAAAAGCCTCTTAGCAAAATTGTGGGTGGGAAAGTAGCACGGCATGAAGGCTGGGGTGCCATGTGCCATTATTTTTCCATTGTTCTGTTTTTTGATGATTCTACATTACATGACATGTCTTTGCTATGAAAGAAATTTTTTGAGAGAAGTCCTCAGTCTTTGCATGTCTTTTCTATGTAATTTATTATTTCACACAAGCCAGGTAAATACAGTACTAGTTTATGTAATGATAACATTGTCTAAGATTCTACTTGATTTCTATTGTACATTACTATGGTGCTAACCTTTAGAAATCAATTGACTTGTCTCAATGGTGTCATAGGTCTTGTTTTTACAAGAGCCATTGGAAGGAGGTGAAGGTTAAGCATCTTAGTTAAGGAATTATAGATGTGGAACTGTAAATGTCCATACATAATATGTCCTTGGCCAGTTTAGTTGTTCGGATATGCTGTATAACCTTTGTGAATGCAATATACATAATATTGTATTTCCTTTACTTGTGCAATGTGTATAGGCAGAATGTTGGCTGTGTCTATGTGTTGAACCAGTGGAGGAATTGTACTATGGTGTGATCTTGTGCTAGTAGGTTAAACTGGGATAATGGCGCACTGTTTAAGGCAGCCTTCTGATTCAGTAGTTGATGTGGCGAGTCCATTTGGATGATTGGTCCATGTTGTTTCGGGAAGAAGCTACTGCATCATGAGAAATCACGGTATAGACCATGAGTGGGGCAGGGAATAGAAGTGATGTCACTGGCTCCTGTGACAATTCCGAATGACTTAAGTTACGGGTTAATGTTGGCCTTACCGTAATCAAGATTAGTAAAGCTTTGGTTCTGACTTTAAAGATCTTCTAGTGGTTTTTCCTTCTGACACGACTACACTATAGCACCAGGTCTATGCAAGGGTTCTAGTCAGCAGATCTATGGCTGGCTGGGATATTGCAGCAATATGGAGGTGTTACACCATGACTGGTATCAATCAATTATGATCATTTTAATAATAGATTGTAAGATATTCTGAAGGATTCGGAGATAAAACACAGCACATATTCATGGTATCACCAGTCTTTTTTGTGTAAACATATGTTGTAAGGTATTGTTGATTTATTTTGTCTTAAGTACTGTTCACACTGCCATCAGAGACCCAGACTGGAAACTCTGTCAGCAGTTCTGTCACATTTGACAACATGAATATTTCAACATGCAGTGATATTCTTACTGTCAAAACAGAGGACACCACAACTAAAACCCGATGGACCCTATTAAAATTCAAAATGGATATCCAGCCTCTGCTGGGATCCATCATACAGAAGCCACAACGAAGATGTGAACATAACCTTAGGCTCTGTTCACATTAGCGTCATGACTTCCTTTCTTAAGAAAGACATACCGATTTTGACAGATAGGTTTTCAAATGGATCCTAATAAGGACAGATTGAGTTGACTTATAAGTTGTCTGCTGGGTTTTGGTTTTTAAGGGTAAGAACAATGCTGCAGACTAAACCATTGTTATGGTCAAAACCACAAAAGAATTGAATCCAGAATATGACTTCAGTCTTGGTATACAGTAACTATTACCATTCAGCTCCTCTATGGAAGGAAAATGTTCATGTGTGTGACGCAGGACACTGAATCCTCCAGTTCCACAGTGGGATAGTATTATGAGAAGATATGTCATAAAGTCAGGTCGTCAATCCATTGTGTCATTTGTCCACTATGTTTTTTTTCTATATAGGCCTATGGTGGTCAACTAAACATGGTGTGGCGGCCTACATGTAGCCATAAACTCTATCACTCTGCACAGAGAACTAAATGAACCTGAGTCTTTCTTTTTCTTCCTAGTTGCAATGACTCCTAGTCAGGGGTGAACCTGCCCCTCTCGCCGCCCGAAGCGAATGAGAGAAAGCCGCCCCCCCCGCCGGGGAGGGACGGGGCTTAACGGAGGGGGCGGGGCTTGGTGGAGGGGCGGGGCTTAGCACCGTTCACAGGCATGAGAGCAGGCCTGCTCTCTGCCTGAGTGTGAGGGGGCGGGGCTTAGCGCCGTTCGCAGGCAGAGAGCAGGCCTGCTCTCTGCCTGAGTGTGAGGGGAGGCTGCCAGAGCAGCGCTGCTTCAGCGGCCTCCCCAATCCACCGCTCCGTACTAAGCCAGTCTGGACTGGCTTAGGTAAGAAAAAATGCCGCCCTCCCTGAGGCCCTCCCATAGCGCCGCCTGAAGCGCTCGCTTCAGGTCGCCTCATGGGAGGTGCGGCACTGCTCCTAGTATCTATTCTATCTGCTATTTATCTGAGCTTGTATGTGTTCTTTCTTGAATATATTATTGTATTATCTATGCTGCTGTAACACATTGAATTTCCCCATGGTGGGATCAATAAAGGATTATCTTATCTTATTTTATCTTATCATAGAGATGCACATATCAGTCAGCCAGGGCTGGGATAAGGACTAGGCCAAAACAATGACTGCATCAAAAACTACATATACAGCCATATACACATGCAGATAAGTTTAGATTCACACATACACCTCTACTAAGTCAATAACTTGAGCAAGGCAATGAATCTGCAAGACAAGTACATGACCACACAGTAGGCACAAGAGGGCCGGCAGTTGGGCATCGCCGACCTAGAAAATTGTGTTTCTTGGCCACATAGCGTCTGCGTGAAATCTGCTTTGAAAATACAATGGAGCAGAAGCATCAAGTGCTACGACCTATGAACAAAGTGATCATATAGCGTTTCAATGCAATAATGATCTCAGTTCCCTGACAGTATTCTATAAGATGAACACACTGCAGCCCATGAAGGCCAATTTTTAACTGCTACAGTTATATTTTATGGCATTTGCCGACAGTTTGACTCACAGACCCGTGGTTTAATGCCAAAACAATCATGTAAGTTTCCAGCAAATACGCTTCTTCACAAAAACAACTCTCTATCCAAGATCTAGCAGTAAAGAAGCGCCCGTGCCAAGGCTGCTGATGAAAAGTAATATGACTTAATTAGCACTTAGTGGATTAGTGTACAAATATTGAGTAGCGTTCATCCTTCATCTTCCCAGGACACAAATAGTTATATTATCTCCTAGAATCCAGTCATCGCTTTTCCTGCTCTTCTAAGTACAATTCATCTAGGATGGTGAGCACCAATAAACCCACCTACATATTAGGTTTCAGGCTCGAAATATGAAATATTAATACTAATTCTAATTTTAATTAAAAAAAAGAACTGCTATGAGGTCGCCCAAGAATAAGAAGGGCTATTATAGAAATGTAGATGTAGAAAAGGACAAATCTTTGGGGGATACAGGTTTTGCTGAGGTTTCAGAAACAGATTATTAGTTCATTAATGGTCTCTCCAGCCTAGGTAAATAAGGCACATAGGTATATTTAACAAAAACGTGTCAAGTGATTTCTGCTGAGCGGCATATGATAGAGGGAAAGACGCTGAGCATTATAAGATGTATACACAAATTATACATATATATCTATAAAATTTAGAGCAGGATTAAGGATTTCTTACTATAAAGCCTGACATGACTCTTTGGACAGACGGTGGGAGTCCAGCTTAGCCCGTCCACCCACAGTGAGTGCATGCCTTCTGTATACAGCGAGATCTGCCAATCCACTCCCACTGTCTCATCTAGGAGTCTTGTCAGGATTCAGAGTTTTTGACTCCTGCTTCGAATTAGAGCTCAGCTTTTCTCCATCTATCACATCCTAGTATCAGATATGGCAACAGAAATAACCAAGCGGTGCTATATCCTTGTAAATATACTGTCTATTTCCATTTACTCTTATATTACTAATCTTAGGGGTTGCAGATAACTGGAAATACGGAAGGGATTGGTGGTAAGGCCAATATATACCTGCATCTATTCAATAACTAGGGATAGTCCTTCTCAAATGTAGAGGATCATATACTACATATATACAGTGTGCTATATATTTGATTATATCTTGAATTCTTTCAAGTTTCTTTTCTCAAGGACATTTGTTAATTATCCTTATAATATGATTTATTGTTTTCTTGCATCACAACATTTAATTCTGCTCCATTAATTTTATTCACTAAGATTTCAGTGATTCTCTTGTTGTCTCTCTCACTCTTACGTATATACAGTATTGACTTGATTTATAGAGAACTTTATCATAACATCAATTAATTATAACAGTATTATTAGCATAATTCCTTTTAATAACAGTGGAATAGTACATGGTAATTTTAGAACCGTTACTCCATTACTGGCAGGTTAGAAAGAAAATAGACAGAAAGTAATAAAAATATAGATCCTTTTATACAGAGTCCACCAGCACTTGTTAGCTCCTTGATTTGCACGATACTTTGTTCACATATAGCTTCATTATTTTCATCAGTATATCCCTTATTTACTCGTGAGGATGTGGACACTTTAACTATAGGGCCAAAGTTGCACTATTGTAGAAGGGGCCACCTTGGGATAGTGGGACTGTCCTGCATTTAGAGTGATGTCCCGCTGTTTTGAGCTGTCCATATATGTCACAGTTCCTACTCATCTGCATCTTCCGAGTGCAGATGAGTGGAGTACAATGGTGATGCAGGGAGCCGTCTATTCTCTGCATCACCATTTGGCGGCTCCGCTGTTTCAGCTCCCAGTGTACTGCTCGCGGAGCAGTAGGTGCGATGTAGTGTCGTCACTTACATCAAGCATGTTGCTCCCTGAAGCCGCTGGAAGCAGAGACAGAACACAACAAGGAAAGGAGAGTACTACGTTTCTTTTTTTTTCTTTATTTGATTGATACTGGTGGGGGGCAACCTAGAAAGGGGACATGATATGAGATGGACAACCTGGAAAGGGGACATTATACTGTGGTGGCAAAGTGGAAAAGGGACATTATAATATAATGTCTGGGGGGCCACTAGGGAAGACCTGTTAATGTCCGGTGCCTTTGCAGGGGCATTTCATAGTGTGATGGGCCACTGAAGGGCATTATATTGCAAGAGGGCCACTAAGGGGCATTATGCCATGTGGGAGCCACTGATGGCGCATTGTAATTTGTGCAGGCCAGGTATGTCTAAGTGGTGGTGATGGGTGGGCGTTTATGGAACCTTTACACCGGCCCACCAATGTGTTAAAGCTTGTGACTTATATAATGAGTTATACTGTTTTTGTTGTATGACTTGTATCTGCGTTTTGGGGTAGTTTATCATCCAGACATGTATAGGTTATGTCTGATTGTTTAGGAGATATACTATTATATGCGATATTCATATATACTAATCACACATCACGTAGTAATTTGTATTAGCACACTTATTTATTGTTTCTTTTCTTCTATATTTCACAGATGGCAATTGTTTATATAGATTGTTGGGTCACATAGGCAGGGTCAGCTTTATAAATTATACACTCCACATATTGTGTGCATATTTAGATCTGAATAGACCTCATCCTTTATCATAATCCTTTCCTGCCATGTTCTAGATTCCACTCTCTGGATTCCTTTTAATTGTTTTTCAATCTTTTTTTGTTCAATAACGATTTAAAAAAAAAATAAAATATATATATATATATATATATATATATATATCCTATTAATATTATAAATGTGAAATGTTTGTGAGTTTGTGACTTTGGATGTTCGGATGTTTGGCGGTCAATCACGCAAAAACCGCTCCACCGATTTGGCTGAAATTTTCCACAAACATAGTCACTACACTCGATTGCACAATAGGCTACTTTTTGTCACAATAGCGCACATACGTTTTTCCCAGGACCCCCACAAAATCCAAACTCACATCACTATCTCTGCAATCTCACACACTTTGGACCCCGATTTGGCTGAAATTTTCCACAAACATAGTCCCTACACTCGATTGCGCAATAGGCTACTTTTCGTCACAATAGCGCACATACGTTTTTCCCAGGACCCCCACAAAACCCAAACTCACATCACTATCTCTGCAATCTCACACACTTTGGACCATGGCAAGCCACAAAATTCATATTACCCCCTACAGCAGAGGTCAGCAACCCCTGGCACACATGCCAAGAGTGGCACTCCTGCCATATTTCACTGGCACGCCAGCAGCACAGGACCTTCAAGAGTTAAATTAAGTCTGAGTCTCTTCAGTGGGCTGCTAGAGCTGAGGCATAAGGACACTCCCCTTTGCGAGATGTGCAGGAAACCCAGGGGGTGGAGCTTAATCGCTCAAGTCTCTGCCTGCTATAGTGATAGCTCCTGCCGAAGCTGCTAGCAAACTGAAAGTAAGAAACACACAGCTCCCTTCCTTTACTTCCTATTCTCATTAATGTCTGCCATTTGGGGTTATTAGTTTAGTGTTAGTAACTCCATGTGCCTCACATTAATAGGAATAAACCCCATCATGTCCCTCATATTAACCCCTGTGCCCCATATAAAGATTACTAATATGTGAGACATATGGAGGTACTAATAAAAAACCTCAGTAATGAAGATACTTAATTATTACCTCCAAGTCTCTCACATATCAGTAACTAGAGATGAGCGAGTACTGTTGGGATCAGCCGATCCGAACAGCACGCTGCATAGAAATGAATGGATGCACCTGGTACTTCCGCTTGGACGTAGCCGGCGCGCTTAACCCCCCGCGTGCCGGCTACGTCCATTCATTTCTATGCGAGTGTGCTGTTCGGATCGGCTGATCCCAACAGTACTCGCTCATCTCTATCAGTAACTCTTACACAGGGGTTAATGTGAGGGACATGATGGGGTTAATTGCTATTAATAAGAGGCACATGGAGTTACTAAACTGTCATGCACAGGGCCAGACTTTATGTTGCTTGCTCAAGGGTATCCTGTGCCCAAAACTTACATGTACTGGCGCAAAATAACAACTCATACAATGTCGTATATCGAAGTATATTAACCTGAAATACCTCTGTCCCAAAGACACTATGTACAGTTTATACCAACACCGTATAGCGGCTGAAATACAAATTACATTCAACACAAAAGTCTCATGTGCTCTCAGAATTATAGCAAAACCAAGATACACAGTTACATTTTATATCCCATCCCTTATACACAGTACTAAAACCTTACCCGCGCCTGTATATACCCACTACTACAATCACGGCAGACGAAGTCGCGGGTACCAGCTAGTATCAGGGTTGAGTGTTTTCCTTTTAGCCATGTGCTTTTTCTTTCTTTGTTCACATCATTCACGTATCATGGCTTAGATGCCCCCCCTTATTATAACAGTGTTGCCCACTGTTTTATCTACTTAGCAATCTTTGGCTAAAACATTAAAACACAGGTACCCCTTTATAAGACACATGCATTTTCACAAGGATTTTTCAAATTTTCCTTAAATGCACCTGAAGAACACATTATATAAGGGCTTCCTCAAAGGGCCATAGCACATTATTGCAGATTTGCACAACCTTCAGTAGATAGTTATGGAGACACACAGGTGTGCATTGGAGCTGCACACACACACACAAGACATGTATTTCATTTAAGTCAGGGGTGTACTCTTTCCAGAGTTTGTTCAGTTAAAATTTTAGAGGAATAGTAGCCATGAAAAATGGTTGCAAAAGTTAATGTAGCAATATCATGCCGATGCAAAAGCATCTCTGTAGAAAATATGCAGAGATGTGCTCAGAATTCTTAGAAAAATAAGCAGAAACTTGTAGTGATCATTTTCCTTGGTGAATAAAATGCTTACAGTTATAGTTACATAGACTGTAAAATGACACTTATAGATGTAGCAAAGATTAACTTAAAGGGGTTGTCTGGGGCCAAATTCATATTTCATACTGATGACCTATCTACAGGATAATTCATCAGTATGTGATTTGTTGGGTCCACCACTCGGCCCCTGCACAGAACAACTGTATCGGCAGTCTCCAGGTGCTGGAAGTTATAGCAGTGGACAGGAAACAGGTAACTGCTCAACTACTCAAATAATAGGAGCAGCACAGCAGCCATGTCCATTGTATAGTAGTGGTTCCAGGGAGGTGCACTAACGCTCATATTACTTAAATAGGAGACCTGGTGCACTTTTCTACTTTGCCTACTGATGTAACTTCCAGTTGCCAATATTGCTGGTCGGTGTGGGATCTGAGCTTTGGACACCCACAGATCACATACTGATAAACCTATGTTGTTAATAGGTCACCAGTATGAAAAAGTGATTTGCGCTGGACAATACCTCTAAATATGTGCACAAGCCACAATGTAATATTATACATCAAAAAGCTTTTTAAATCCAATGAAAAAAAAAAGTCAATTTAGAGGGAACTTGTCAGGTCTAAATGAAAAAATAAACCTTTATGGATAGTCTTAAGGTAGGGCTATTGGGGACACTATGCCATGTGTTGATAAGGACTTTTGGCTGGTTTAGTGTCCTAAATAGACCTGAAATTAAGGGATTTCACCGAGCAGACCTCCAAGACTTCGATTTTAACTGTAGGTTAGTTTTACACGTGGGAGCTTCTTTCAGCGGCAGTAACAACATCCGACACCTTCGGAGGGTGAAGTAGACATAGGGAGACAGACCAATGGATGAAAAAGAACTGCGCTTGCTCCAAATCCGTTATTTCAACACGCTCTTTTATTAGGTTCCTAATACACTTTCCCTGTCGTCCTCAACAGCGGCACAATGTGGGGTATTTCTGCCCCTGTGTGCTGGTAGGACAGGCGGATATTTAATTAGCCAATCAAATGCGTGGCAGGCCCTATAAGAGGGCACAAGAACCTCCCCTCTGCGTGTTTTTTTCTGTCCTGTGTGGACAGAGGACAGGTGGGAGGACTTGTGTCCTCTTTGAGAAGCTCAGCAGGATCACTCACCTCCTGAGCGGTTGTTTTCTTCTTGTCACCTTCTGTGCCCTGCGGGGAGAAGGTGCTTGTTAGCCATGTGTGGCTACCCCCCTCTATCCCCCCTGCCCCCCCTCTCCTCCGCTTCCCCTGCTCCTTGTGACTTACCTGACATTTTGGTGAGAGTCCGGGGACTCCGCATGCCGCCTCTGGTGGCCGCGCGGACTGCCGGCGGGTGGAACCACACTGTTGTGTATCCTGTTCCCCGCCGGCCGCTGTAAGCGCGCACTTCCGGTTTCGCCGGAAGTATCATAGCGCCATGGCAACGGCCTGGCGCTGGCGGCCGCTCACTCAGGGAAGATTCAGGCCTTATTAAAGGCCGGAAAAGACGGGGAGATGTGGGGGTAAGTGCCCGTGTTAAGGGCCTCTTGGTGGGGGGGAATGTATATCTTTGCAGACCCCTGATTACAGGGTTAGTTGTCTGGGCAGGTTGCCTCACCTGCTTTGATTGTGGCTCCGCCCACTTCCAGCCGGCCAGAATTAAGAGGCTGGCTGGCCTGGTGTCAGAGACCTTCCTGCAGTATCTGCTGAAGGCGTGCGATTGTGGTGTTCATTGATCTTGAACTCTTTTCCAGTTTGCAAACTTTATTGGGAACCGGCTGTGATGGCCGAGTGGTTAAGGTTTTGGACTCGAAATCCAATGGGGTCTCCCCGCACAGGTTCAGATCCTGTTCACAGCGCCAGCCTGGCTAGCTCAGTCGGTAGAGCATGAGACTCTTAATCTCAAGGTCGTGGGTTCGAGTCGCACGTTGGGCGCCAAGTCACCTCTCTGTCCGGTCTACTGGACCTGGTAAGATTTACCCCTTTTTTTTAAAAGCTGGTATGATGTCATGGTGACAGTGTTGCATGGTCTATTATCTCTCTCTGTAGGATATGTCATCCTCTACTACCCCTCCTGGGGATGGTAGGAGGAAAACCTCTTCCAAGAGGAAACATCTTTCCTGCTTCGATTGCGACACACCGCTCCCTGATGGTAGGTAGCGGCTTGAAAGGTTGTGCCCTGCGGGGTACTACTGGTCCTATAACTTGCCTATTTTCAGGCTATGAGTGGGCCCGTTGTCGCGGGTGCAGAGGTCCTCCACCTGTGGAGCCCTCTCCCAGAGATATGATGGCATGGGTCAAGGAGATGGTGAGTTTGGGCATCGCTTGGGTAAATAGTTTTCCCTTGCTTGTACTCTCCTTTTTGTTTTGCAGGATGATTCCCTCAAAGGGATCCATTGCACCTTGTCTCAGCTCACCAGGAGACCATGCTCTGAGCTCCGTTACTCGTCTCTCCCCCCCCCCTTGTAACACCTGCGGGTGGCAGAGGATGATTCCTCTGAGGACGACTCAGTTATTCCAGCAGAACTGCGTTCCATTATGAACAAACGGGCAGGCTGCTGAAGTCCATCCGGTCTACAGTGGGCCGAGATGTTGACGGGGAAGCCTCCACGTCTGCCTCTGGGGGACATATTGCCTTCCATGCGGACGCCACGCTGACCGACCTTATGGCGCAGCAGTGGAAACAGCCAGAGAAAGGACATTCGCTTTCCAGGATCTTCAAGAGTTTGTTTCCTATTAACACTACCCAGTGGGATTCCTGGGGGCCTCCCCCGAAGGTGGATTTGGCCGTAGCAAAGCTGTCCCGCAGAACCCTGGTGCCCTTGGAAGATGGTTCAAATCTTCAGGACCCTCTGGATCGTAGGGCGGACTCCGTTCTGAAGAAGGTCTACTCAGCTTCCTCCACGCAAGCCTCTGTGGCCATAGCCTCCTCTATGGTTGGTGACTTTTTGCGCAACCGCTTAGCCGCCTTGGAGCGGGATATAGACTTGGGCGTAGACAGAGATGAGATTCTGGCCTCTATGAAAAGAGTTCATAGGGCTGCAGATTATTTGGCGGAATCCTCCTGCCATCAATTAAAAACCTCCGCCAAATCTATGGCGTTGTCTACTGCGGCCCGTAGACCCCTTTGGCTAAAGCCTTGGCGGGCAGATTTTGCGTCTAAAGCAGCACTCTGTGCTCTCCCCTTTGAGCCGGGAAGGGTGTCTGGCCAAAGCTTATAGACGCCATTATGGAGGGATTAGCTGAAGGTAGGGGAAGGTCCCTACCTCAAGCATCCAGGGGCAGACGTGTTCCCTCTAGAGGCAGAGGTTCTTCCTCTAATTATAGACGCCCTTCCCAACAACGGCGTTTTAGATATCGCCCTAGGGGAGCTGGTCGTGGCGCTTCCAAGGAGGACACCAAGAGGAAGCCTGAGTTTTGACGTGGGGCAGCTCCCTGTGGCCCCCCTTCCTGGGAGGACGTCTTTCCTCCTTTTCCAGAGCATGGTTCACCCATATCCAAGACCCATGGGTGTTGAAGATCATACAACACGGGTATCACATCGACTTTCATCTTCCACCTCCAGATCGGTTCGTTTCCACCCAAACTCTTCCACCTTCTCAGCAGGCCAGTCTAGAAGCCTTGGTTGCCGAATATGTTACCAAGGGCGCCCTGGAGAAGGTACCAGCCTCAGACCTCGGTCTGGGAGTCTACTCCCCCGTCTTTCTGGTCCCCAAGTTCACCGGGGGCTGGAGGATGATAATAGATCTGAGGTACCTCAATCGGTTTATCAGGAAGAGGTCATTTCGAATGGAAACCGTGGATTCCGTGGCTGTGTTTCTTCAGCCAGGAGAGGTGATGGTTACCCTCGATTTGAGGGACGCCTATCTACATGTCCCCATTGCTCATTTCCACAGGAAGTTCCTCAGGATTGCCGTCGCTATGGCCGGCCACAGGGAGCACTATCAATTCACAGCTCTGCCATTCGGCATCACATCCGCCCCACTGGTATTCACCAAGGTGATTTCTCCGGTTGCCGCGGCCCTCAGACTTCAGGGTCTTTTCATCGTCCCTTATCTAGACGACTGGCTACTGAAAGCTCAGTCTCCTGCTGCCCTCCTCCAGCAGCTCAACCTTGCCATCAACTTCCTACAGGAGTTAGGATTATCAATTGGGAGAAGTCCGAAATCGTTCCATCCACCTGAAGAAAATTCCTCGGATTTATAGTGGATTCAGAAGCGATGCAGATCTTCCTCTCCAGTCCAAGGAAGGAAAGAATCCAAGCCAGTGCACGATTCCTATTGCGCACTCGGCAGGTAACCATCCGGACCGCCATGAGAGTCCTGGGCCTGATGTCATCCTTGGCCAGGGCGGTGCCTTGGACTTTATGGCATTTGCGTCCCCTGCAGATGGAAGTGTTGAGAACCTGGAACAGGTCTCCACGGGGATTGCACAAGAAGATCTGCCTTTCTCCCGCTACCCGTCTTTCCCTCAGATGGTGGATACACCTGAAAGACGGAAGGTCCACGGTCCCGACAGTGTGGACCCTGTTGACAACAGATGCATCCCAGTGGGGATGGGGAGCCCATTGTCAAGACAAAACTGTACAAGGACGATGGAGATGTCCGGAGCTGGGGTCATCCAATCTCAAGGAACTCAGAGCAGTGTACCTGGCCCTAGTACACTTTGCCCCAGAATTGAAAGGCAAGTCTGTCAAAAACCGGTCAGACAATATGACGGTGGTAGTCTATATAAACAAACAAGGGGGCACCAGGTCACCAACCTTGCTGAGAGAGACGAATCTCATATTTGCCTAGGCGGAGAAGAATCTGGTCCAGTTATCCGCTGTTCACATAAAGGGCTCCCTGAACATAGTAGCGGATCAGCTGAGTCAGGGTATTACCGTATCAGGAGAATGGTCTCTCAATCCAGACGTATTTCAACAGATCGTCCAGAGATGGGGTCTCCCGGAGGTCGATCTTATGGCTACCCGACTCAACGCCAAGGTGGGGACCTTCTGCTCTCTGTACCAGGAGGACAATCCCTTGGCGGTGGATGCCCTGTCCATCCCATGGAGGTTCAGGCTGTTTTACATATTCCCTCCAATTCCAATCATACCGAAGGTATTGATAAAAATAAGACAGGACCAAGCCTCGGGAATAGCCATAATCCCGTTCTGGCCAAAAAGGGCTTGGTTTGCTCAGCTCATACAAATGAGTCAGGGCATATATTGGAGGCTTCCCCCACTCCCAGACCTGGTAACCCAAGGAGAGCTGAGATGCCAGGATCTGCGGAGCCTCAACCTGACAGCCTGGAGGTTGACCAGTCCCTATTGAGAAATAGAGGACTGTCACAAGCCGTCTTGAAGACCCTATCCAGCGCCAGAGCAGATTCGACTAACAGGAACTACCGTCGAATAGGTAACATCTTTAATGCCTGGTGTCTGCAGCATCAAGTGGACTCCACCGATCCCCCTACGGAGGCGATCCTGGACTTCCTTCAAGACGGACTAGACAGAGGTCTTGCTGCGGCCACACTCAAGGTACACGTAGCGGCCCTGTCCGCCTATCTGGGGAGGCGTTTGTCTCAGGATCCTTTAGTGAGCACCTTTATTAAAGGGGCAACTAGGCTGAGACCGGTGGTAAACACCCCTGTCCACCAATGGGACCTTATTCCGGTCCTGAACGCCCTATGTGGCCAGCCATTTGAACCTCTGGAAGAGGTCTCCCTCAAGTCGCTAACCGGCAAAATGGCGCTGCTACTGGCAGTCACACCTGCCAAACGCGTTAGTGAACTACAAGCTTTGTCCGCTGAGGAGCCATATACCACCTTTTTCTCTGACCATGTACTGCTTAGGTTCCTCCCTGGGTTTCGTCCCAAGGTGCCATCTGCTGTAAACAGGAACCAACTGATTTCCCTTCCAGTATTTTTTCCGTTCCCTTCTTCTGCTGAAGAAGAAAGATGGCACAAGCTGGATGTGGTTAGATGCCTGCAGATCTACTTGCAGCGCACTCGCCCCTTTAGGTGGACTGAAAACCTGTTGGTCAGCTACACGGGGAAAAACAAGGGCGCCAAAGCCGCCAAAGCTACAATATCCCGGTGGGTTACCGAGACTATTAGAGTCGCCTATACCGCCCAAGGGCTGTTGGCTCCATCTTTCCTTCATGCCCATTCAACCAGGGCAGTGTCCACTTCACGGGCAGAAAGAAGTGCTTTGTCTGTGGACCAAATATATGCAGCTGCCTCTTGGGCATCTGAATCCACCTTCATTTGGCATTACCGCCTGAAGGACCAAGTGGCAGATTCCACTGCCTTTGCCCAGACCAGTTTAAGTTCGGTCATGGGTTTGTCCCACCCATCTTGGGGACCTGCTTGCTATATCCCCACATTGTGCCGCTGTTGAGGACGACAGGGAACGAGTGATTATGAAGATAATCTTGTTTCCCTTAGTCCTAACAGCGGCACAAGATTTCCCACCCTGGGAATCATATCTTATGTATAAAACTGTATATAAATGTAATGGAGGTACTTTTGTATTTACACGCAGAGGGGAGGTTCTTGTGCCCTCTTATAGGGCCTGCCACGCATTTGATTGGCTAATTAAATATCCGCCTGTCCTACCAGCACACAGGGGCAGAAATACCCCACATTGTGCCGCTGTTAGGACTAAGGGAAACAAGATTATCTTCATAATCACTCGGTATTATTAACCTGTATTAGGAACCTAATAAGAGAACATGTTCAAATAACGGATTTGGAGCAAGCGCAGTTCTTTTTCATCCATTGGTCTGTCTCCCTAAATAGACCTGAAATATTCCTTTTAAAACTTGCTGAAAGTCAAATTAAACTTTACTGTATTTGGATCTATCAATTTCAATCTTTTGCAAACCATATATAAACTACTTATAGCTAAGTTAACATTAGCTCTCATCCCCATTAGATGCTCCTCAATGTATTTTCTATTAGAAGATTTTATAGCAACTACTGTAACTGTAAAGAATCTTATCCTTCTTTATGTTATTTTTAATGTAGATTGTGAACCCCATATAAGGATCGCAAGGTACATTTGTTTTGTTATTAGTATGTCTTTGTAGAATGGGAGGAAATCCATGCAAACACGGGGAGAATATACAAACTCCTTGCAGATGTTGTCCCTGGCAGGATTCGAACCCAGGACTCCAGTGCTAACCACTGAGCTACCGTGTTGCCCCTATGTTCTGTGTTGGTCGGGAATCGAACCCAGGTCAACTGCTTGGAAGGCAGCTATGCTCACCACTATACCACCAACGCTTTGTATCCTGTCTTTATGTCTGAATCACCGTTCTTCCACACATAAAGCAGGGGACCAACATTATTACCTTATGACAAAGTCGTGTGAGTCGATCTCTTTCCCACAGCCACTGTTGAGCAAAATGCCAGAGTTTCCTACAATGGCACATGTCTTGAAGTTCTTGTTTTTCAGAGGGGAGGTTCTAGGCAACAGTTCATACAAGTTTTTGGATATATTCATGGTGCTGTCTCGATCAAATATATAATGTATAATATCTCCTGGTTTCAAAGTCCCTTTTAGAACTGATATATCCCTTTCTGCATCCAGGAAATGCAAGATTTGCTTCCTGTAAACCAAGGTAGAAAGAACATGAAGAGTTATTAAGAAAAAGCTTTCATATACGGAGAAACAGGCAGGCACCCCTAAGTACTTTGATCTCTAGCTTCAGCATATGAAACATGCAGGCTTCTCCTGATTATGTTCTACGTTCTGCTTTTGTAATCTTACAACACTTGCCAAAAGCCTATCAGCCTATGTGTGCTCATTGAAGTGGATATAACCATGCATCTTATTACTACACAGCAGAATTGTACAATAACTACTATAACCCACAGTATAGGATTTTTTTTTGTGTCTTTACCTTATGGGTGCATTCACACTGAGTAAACGCTAGCTTATTTTGTAGAGTAAAATTACACTTGTAAATTTTGCTATCCCATTGACTTCAATGATATTTTTTTACAAGTGTAAAAATACGCCTGTAAAAAATACGCCTGTAAAAATACGCCTGTAAAAATACGCCTGTAAAATGTCATTGAAGTCAATGGGATAGCAAAATTTACAAGTGTAATTTTACTTTACAAAATAAGCTAGCGTTTACTCAGTGTGAATGCACCCTATGTTTGTAATGTATTTAAGTGGGGAAAGCGCATGGTGGCTAGACAATGAAAATTCATAAATGAGCAAATTTCCATTTACAGAGCCTTATAACTATATGCCACGTAAAAAAACAATGACAGATGAAATCCTGAAATATGGTGCATGTTTAAGCCTCCATTATCTTATAAGTGGAAAAGCTCCGTATAGCTTTGTAACAGGATATTTGTCCATCAGTGGAATGACAACATAGCAAATTCTGTAACTTTTTCTTATCTTTAAAAGAGGCTTTACTATCAAGGCGCTAAGTGACCATACTGCAGATCAGCACACTGCTAGGAGACTTCTCATAACATGCTCTGAAAGATGGGATATAAAAGAGCATGCTGGGAGTTGTAGTTTCCCAACAGCTGGAAAGACACTGTGCTTTTGTCATAACAATCTTAGGCTGAGGCCACGAGTTGTGGAAAAGCTGCTTTTTCTGTTGCCGATTTTGCTGTGTTTTTTGGGTTTTTTTAGCCAAATCAAGGGAGAGGACTTAGCAGAAGGGAGCCAGATAAGAGCTTCCATTATAGTCCCCATTCCTTTTGAAGACAACTTTAGCTTTGGCATAGACAGCAGCAGCAAAATCTTCAACTAGAAAAGCAGCTTTTCCTGCAATCTGTAGCCTTAGTCTTAACTACTTCATGCCACGGCCATTTGAAATTTTGAATTTTGAATACATTTTTTAAACAATTTTTTCTTTAATTTTCAGACACCCTTGGGGTCTTGAACCCTAGAGGTCTGATCACTAACACAATTCAATGCAATGCTAATGTATAACAATGCATTGTAAAATAGCACTGCTTCTATTTCAGGCTGCCGAGAGCAGTATGTAATAGAATACATATAATGACAAGTCTGGAAGCCTTCAATAGCCTCTCGGCTATCACAGTTAGGGCCAGTTCACACGGAGTTAACGGGCTCGCATTCTGGCACATATATACATGTCAGAATGTGAGCGCTCAAAACAGATCCCATTAATTTCAATGGGTCATTACAGGCGTATAATGCACGTAATTTTGCGCGCATAATTTTGTGGCCACAAAATTACGCGCACAAAATTACGCACATCATACGCCCGTAGCGACCCATTGAAATGAATGGGATCTGTTTTGAGCGCTCACATTCTGACACGTGTATACGTGCCAGAATGCGAGCCCATTAACTCCGTGTGAACTGGCCCTAACAGATCGCTGGCCTCAGATCTCAGGGCTGGTGCAGGTGATCCACCCCGCATTGGTAGCACCCATTAGTCACTGAGAAAGTGGTGCCCAAGGTGTCAAGGGTTAATGACCCTGATAAGCAGGTATAGAGATCATTGCCATATTTACATAGGAAACAGTTAAAGAGGTTTTCTCACAAACATAAACCAACTTTGTAGCAAGGTAAAGGTTGAACATTTTCGCAAATACAAGTAATTAAAAATTTTTGCAGACATTTAGTGATTTTCTCATCTCAGTGGTGATAGTCTTCTGTCGTGGGTGTAGAACTTGTCTGAAACCCCCACCACTATTTCCTTATTGTGGACAGGTTATCAGACAGAGACACTACAGGTATGAGAAGATAATCTGGTCACCAAAAGGAAATCATGGCTTATTTTCTGTCCAAAGAAAGATCCTACATTCATGATCGTACACATTGCCAAACAATCAAGACAAAGGACGGCTATGATGGTTACTTACATTTCCATCAATTTTTAGTTTTTAATTGTCTACAGATATATGCTTGGTAATCTTCATGGAAAATCCCTTTAACTACATAAAGGTACAGTACAATGGAACACAAGTCCTGAAAACTAATATTGAGGGTGTGGGTAGGAATGATCCTGCTGACATGGTGAGTATATATATATATATATATATATATATATATATATATATATATATATACAGTCCTATGAAAAAGTTTGGGCACCCCTATTAATCTTAATCATTTTTAGTTCTAAATATTTTGGTGTTTGCAGCAGCCATTTCAGTTTGATATATCTAATAACTGATGGACACAGTAATATTTCAGGAGTGAAATGAGGTTTATTGTACTAACAGAAAATGTGCAACATGCATTAAACCAAAATTTGACCGGTGCAAAAGTATGGGCACCCTTATCATTTTATTGATTTGAATACTCCTAACTACTTTTTACTGACTTACTGAAGCACAAAATTGTTTTTGTAACCTCACTGAGCTTTGAACTTCATAGCCAGATCTATCCAATCATGAGAAAAGGTATTTAAGGTGGCCAATTGCAAGTTGTTCTCCTATTTGAATCTCCTCTGAAGAGTGGCATCATGGGCTACTTAAAACAACTCTCAAATGATCTGAAAACAAAGATTGTTCAACATAGTTGTTCAGGGGAAGGATACAAAAAGTTGTCTCAGAGATTTAACCTGTCAGTTTCCACTGTGAGGAACATAGTAAGGAAATGGAAGACCACAAGGACAGTTCTTGTTAACCCAGAAGTGGCAGGCCAAGAAAAATATCAGAAAGGCAGAGAAGGAGAATGGTGAGAACAGTGAAGGACAATCCACAGACCACCTCCAAAGAGCTGCAGCATCATCTTGCTGCAGATGGTGTCACTGTGCATCGGTCAACAATACAGCACACTTTGCACAAGGAGAAGCTGTATAGTTGAGTGATGAGAAAGAAGCCGTTTCTGCAAACATGCCACAAACAGAGTCGCCTGAGGTATGCAAAAGCACATTTGGATAAGCCAGCTTCATTTTGGAAGAAGGTCCTGTGGACTGATGAAAGATTGAGTTGTTTGGTCATACAAAAAGGCGTTATGCATGGAGTCCAAAAAAAACAGCATTCCAAGAAAAACACATGCTACCCACTGTAAAATTTGGTGGAGGTTCCATCATGCTTTGGGGCTGTGTGGCCAATGCCGGCACCGGGAATCTTATTAAAGTTGAGGGTCACATGGATTCCACTCAGTATCAGCAGATTCTTGAGAATAATGTTCAAGAATCAGTGACGAAGTTGAAGTTACGCCGGGGATGGATATTTCAGCAAGACAATAATCCAAAACAACGCTCCAAATCGACTCAGGCATTCATGCAGAGGAACAATTACAATGTTCTGGAATGGCCATCCCAGTCCCCAGACCTGAATATCATTGAACATCTGTGGGATGATTTGAAGCGGGCTGTCCATGCTCGGCAACCATCAAACTTAACTGAACTTGAATTGTTTTGTAAAGAGGAATGGTCCAAAATACCTTCATCCAGGATCCAGGAACTGATTAAAAGCTACAGGAAGCGACTAGAGGCTGTTATCTTTGCAAAAGGAAGATCTACTAAATATTAATGTCACTTTTCTGTTGAGGTGCCCATACTTTTGCACTGGTGAAATTTTGGTTTATTGCATATTGCACATTTTCTGTTAGTACAATAAACCTCATTTCAATCCTGAAATATTACTGTGTCCATCAGTTATTAGATATATCAAACTGAAATGGCTGTTGCAAATACCAAAATATTTAGAACTAAAAATGATTAAGATTAATAGGGGTGCCCAAACTTTTTCATAGGACTGTATATATATATGCAGTCAAGCACTTTGCCACCGGCTGCCTGTAGCAAAGTGGATAAGATTTTAACATACACATCGTGTAGTGTATTTCCTTTGTACACTGACATGCAAATATGTTCTTCCTTATCTGTCCTCTTAACCCAACATGTCTAGAAATTTGCATCACACGTAAAACAACATAGTTTTGTGACAAGATATCACAAAGTGATAAGCTAACTATCCTTTCTGTATCTATGGGTTACCACCTAGTGGGAAGGGTAAATTGCAGTCTTAGCATTTTGTGATTTAGTGTTGAATTGTGTTGAACCAAGCTGGAGATTGGTTAAGTGTGAACACATACATACAGTGTAGATTTTCTATCTTTGGTATGTTAGTTCTTTCAATTAATTTCCCCCACCGATTATACTATAGACAATGAAGTTTGCAACTTTCTACTATACAATGTGTATCAATTCCTCAAAAGTCTGCTTGTTGCCAGTGATGGAAACTTTTATGTTCAATTCCAGAGGCTGAAAATCTTTTCTTATCATCTCTAGCTAACACAGTTGTATGGCTTGTTAAGTGTATCAGCGCTCTCTCGTGTCACTAACCTCAAGCAAAATTGTTGAAAACTTGAGAAATCAATACACGGTACATCAGAATGTGGCAAACTGGAAAAACCTTTTACAACTTATGATGCAAATGATCTAATAAACTTACCTGATCTTCATTGAAAGAGTCTCATTGTGTCTCCATTTCACTATGGCGGGTTTCATACTTAATTTGATGCTTTCATTGCTTCTGTCTGTGGCGGCCCGACTACTGGAGTCATTTATTGATAACCCCACTCTATAAAGGAGAAAGTACAAGAATGGAGTGAAAGTGGATTTTAGAAAATGCCATTAAAATACTAGATGTTAGGCTTTCATAGAACACATTGACAGGTTTTACTGTAGGATCAACATAATACCCATCAGAATCTTCTAGGGCTAAAGAACTGGAAATAAATTGGCACCAGCAACAGCAGAACTTACACAATGTATGTAATCTCTCATGCCTTTAGCTTTGCACATATTCCAAAAACTTGTTGAACTATCAGTTACATCCTTAGCCACAATACATACCATGTATATCATGAGTAATGTTCACTGAAAATCCTATAGTCTATGACCAGATAGGTTACTATTTAGGACCAGAGAACTTATCTCTAGTGAATGGGTTTCCATAACTAAATACAATTCTCTGGTAGATCACACAAAACATAATATATTTTTGATTGGAGAAATTAAAAAAATTCTTCTGACTATAAATATTGCTTTTACTTACTTGTTAAGACATCCCCTGGTGTTCTTTTGTTTCTCTCTCAGAACATACACCTAAAGGGCTTTATGTGCACTGATTCTTATTGGCTTACTGATTCTATAGTCTATAAAATACCAAGAATGGCTCTTCCAAACAAAGGATCTAGGCAGACTGACTGAGCTACAAGGTGGACATTTGGAGAGGCTAGCAAAGAACACTAAGGAACACCATAACATCTTGTAATGTATATTGGCAGCAGTATGTACCCGCCAGTTGTCAGGATCTGGGGGTGCTGGGTGGTTGGCAATGACACAGACTCCAAGGTAACAGTTCAAGTGTTGAGTTTTATTTACTCCAAACACACATGGGTTGATGTAGCACAAAAGAAGATTCAAAATAAAAACCTACCCGTCTGGGCTCTAACTAAACAGAAATTGGTTATGTAATAAAGACAAGTTCAGATAGTCACGATCGTCTCCAGCAGTAGCAGCACTTTCTGTTACAATTATATCTACGGGAAAGCTGCCAGCGTTGCCATAGATAAAATTGACACCGGTATTGGAAATTGCAGCATGTCCGTGCTGCAGTTTTAAATGCAAAGTGGGCATTGGATTTGCATGAATCCCATCCACTTTGCAGTTACTGTAAAATGCTGTGATTTTCCTGCGGAGTTTCTCGTGGGGCTCCGGCCTCAAATTTCTAGCTATCTCCTCCCTAACAGTGAAGACTTTGCAGGGGAATAATGCTCTCTTCCACTGGTGAAAACATGTCACTACTTAAGTCTCATTCAGATTTCTGAATTCTATTGGTCCTCACATTTATCATGACCAAGCACAATAGGAAAGAAGGACAAACTTGTATACTGAATAGTACTTTAAGCTGAACAGAGCCATGTTAAAGGGGTTGGCCACTTTCAGACCAGTATTAAGAGACAAATGTTATTGTTTGTACAATAAAAAGATATACAATTTTCCAATATACTTTCTGTATGAATTCCTCACAGTTTTCTAGATCTCTGCTTGCTGTCATTCATTCTGTTACTTCTAGTGGATAAAAGTCTGACCATGGTCATATGATTTGCAGTCCATGGTCATGTGATTTATGGTCCATGGTCATGTGATGAGCACACAGGTGAACAGATGATTACCAGGCAGATGTCTGATTACTGTGCTGTGACTATAACGAACGGCACCTGTGTGCTCATCACATGACCATGGACCGTAAATCACATGACCATGGTCAGACTTTTTTTTTTTTTCTTTATAAATGTGAATTGTGAGCCCCATGTAGGGCTCACAATCTACATTTTTACCTATCAGTATGTCTTTGTAGAATGGGAGGAAATCCACACAAACACGGGGAGAACATACAAACGCCTTGCAGATGTTGTCCATTCAAACCCAGGACTCCAGCACTGCAAGGATACAGTCCTAACCGCTAAGCCATTTTGTTGCCCCCCGCGGTAAGACTTTTATCCACTAGAAGTAACAGAATGAATGGCAACAAGCAGATATCTAGAAAACCATGAGGAATTGATAATAAAGGATATTGGAAAATTGTACAACTTTTTATTATAAAAACCATAACATTTATCTCTCAATATTGGTCTGAAAGTGGCCAACCCCTTTACGTTAGTTGAGGCGTGCCCACTAATGTGGTACTCCGCCTACAACATATAGCGTTGACATGGGATTTTCATTCCCAGCATCACCAGCAGACAGTGAGCACTCTATAGTATATAGCACTCTATATAGCCAACCACACTTACTTCTTACTTACATATTATATGGATTTGTTAAGAGGTAGACGGACAATCTGATCATGTCACCCCCTTTCCGTGTTGAGTGGAATCCATAATGTAATTGCATTTGTGTTGATATAATAGAGCTGAAACCTTCCTCTAATACATTGTTTCATGTCATCTTCCTACTGGAGCAGAAATGCACCTTTTCTGTTTGTTATTGAGATGCAGAACAGGTGACTACACAATTCTCAGATACTGGCACAAATTATGAACATGCAGATGAGCAACCAGCCAGAAAAGAAGTGATCAAAGAGTCTGTATAAAAAGCCTAAGGGCACAGAGCACTTAGTTCAGCTTTGGGAACAGTAAAATGGAAAGCAGAGATGTTGCTGACATTCATGGAAAACAAGCTTGATGTAAATCCTAAACAATTACACTTTCAGTGAGATTTCTTCAAACAGAGAATAAAACTTCACTTTTATTAGTAACAGCTAAAAATCTCAGCTTGATACATAAATATTCATAAAAACTAGGTTCCTAGAAGGAAACTGTAATGCAAGTATGTTTGCCCTGAATTCATAAAGAACCCTGGATGCTACTGCTATTGTGGTTTTAGAGCAGAGCATCCATCCTAAGGGCTAGCTCACACCTAAAAACCGCCTGGCTTATTTTGGTCCACCCCAAAAAAAGCTTCCTAATTAGGAAGCAGTTTTTTGACCTTGAGGCGTTTTTTGGATAGTTTTCTGGATGCCAGGTGGTTTTCCCTCCCCTTAACCCCTTCCCGCCGATGGCATTTTTTGATTTTCGTTTTTCGTTTTTGACTCCCCTCCTTCTAAACCCCATAACTTTTTTATTTCTCCGCTCCCAGAGTCATATGAGGTCTTAATTTTTGCGGGACAATTTTTTCTTCATGATGCCACCAGTAATTATTCTATATAATGTACTGGGAAGCAGGAAAAAAATTCAGAATGGGGTGGATTTGAAGAAAAAAATGCATTTCTGCGACTTTCTTACGGGCTTTGGTTTTACGGCGTTCACTGTGCAGCCAGAATGACATGTCCCCTGTATTCTGTGTTTCGGTACGGTTCCAGGGATACCAAATTTATATGGTTTTATTTACATTTTGACCCCTAAAAAAAATTCCAAAACGGTGTTAAAAATTTTTTTTTCTAAAAGTCGCCATATTCCGACGGCCGTAACTTTTTTATACATAGGTGTACGGGGATGCATAGGGCGTCTTTTTTTGCGGGGCCGGGTGTACTTTTTAGTTCTACCATTTTCGGGAAATGTTATTGCTTTGATCACTTTTTATTCAAATTTTTAGCAGAATTAAAACAGTGAAAAAACGGCGGTTTGGCACTTTTGACTATTTTTCCTGCTACGGTGTTTACCGAACAGGAAAAATATTTGTATAGATTTGTAGAGCGGGCGATTTCGGACGCGGGGATACCTAACATGTATATGTTTCACAGTTTTTAACTACTTTTATATCTGTTCTAGGGAAAGGGGGGTGATTTGAACTTTTAATACTTTTTATATTTTTTTTTTACTTTTTTTTTATTTTTTTTTTGCATTTATTAGACCCCCTAGGGGTGTTGAACCCCAGGGGGTCTGATCACTAATGCAATGCATTACAATGCTAATGCATTGCAATGCATTGCAAAAAAGCATAATTTCTTTTGCAGGCTGTATACACCAGCCTGCAAAAGAGAGAATTTGCTCCTGGCTGGGAGCCCTTAACAAGGCTCCCGGCTGTCATGGCAACGGGGGGTCGGCCCTGGAGCATGCTCCAGGAGCCGGCGATCCCTGCCAAAATGCCGGCGCCCATGCGCCGCCGGGAAGATGGCGCCTCCGGCGCCTTTGACAGCAGCGCCGGAGGGGTTAATGCCTCCGATCGGTCCGGGGACCGATCCGAGGCATTAGAGCCGGTTGTCTACTGCTTGAAGCAGTAGACACCCGGCGGCTATGACGGCCGTCCGGCTCCCGGGCGGTCGCCATAGTTACAGACCCGACACGCGCCGTACTATTACGGCGCATGTCGGGAAGGGGTTAAAGTGAATGGGCTGTAAAAAAAAACACTAGACGTTTTTCGCCTCCCATTCACTTCTATTGCTTTTCTCAGGCGGAATCCGCCGGAAGAAAGGTCATGTTGGTTCCTTTTTCTGCTAGCAGCAAAAAACTGCTAGCAGAAAAAAAAAGCTAGCAGTCTCCATAGACCACCATTGTATGGAGGCAGATTTTGAGGCGAAATCTGCTGTCAAAATCTGCCTCATTGCCCCTGTGTGAACGAGCCATGGGAAACCCAAATGGCTCATATACCTAACCCTTCTCCCTTTGTTCCTTACGTCTCCCCAGCTGTGATTTCCCAACTAAATGTTTGGGGTCATCAGGGAATATTTAGGAACCAGCAGCAGGATAACAGAAATGGGCTGGGCAGAGTATGTTGGCAGACCGCCCTTTAGACACAAAAATTCACTCCCGTCAGACCAGAGGTTGTCTTGTTTAAAATGCCCCTTAATATTTTTTATAAAGGGGTATCATTGGCAGTGTGTTAAAGCGCATTCAATAACAATATGATAAATAATAGGTGGCATAAAGTTAGATAGAAAGCATAGGAATAAAATGACACAATTATCCAATTATAATTCATATTGCACAGAACATAAATATACACCAACACAAGAAAAGAATATACAGAACCATTAAACCACCAGTATCCAAGGATGTAGAGTTTTAGTCGTGGACAGTTTTGTAAAGAGTGGGAGCTGGAAAAAAGTTACTGACTCAGGTGTAAAAAAAATATTTTAAATTATATTATAAATGATTCATATTGTATAAATAATTATATGCAAAGCTTTACTTTCTCAAGATTCACTGGCTTTTCTCATGAATGAGAGGATCTGGACAGCTTCTATCTGATGCCGGTTCACATCTGCGTGTGGTAATCCATTCAGGGAGTCTGCATGGGAACCCCCCCGAACAGATTACCAAACGCACTGGCAAGCAGTGTGCAGTGAAAGCACACGGACCCCATAGCCTGTAATGGGATTTGTGTGCTTTCCGAGCACTGTCCACACGAATCATGTAGAGAGGAAAGTAGATCACAATCTACTTTTCTATCTGCATGTTCCATGTGGACACCGCACGGAGAGCACACGGATCCCATTGCAGTCTATGGGGTCCATGTGCTTTCACTGCCACATCATGTGTAATTGTTTGCAGCTTTTGGCATAACAATGGCCATGCAACAAAATTTACAACTTTAATTACTATATAGATTTTCAGTAAGCCTTGTTTAGTTAGTGGTCCAGGGAAGAGACAGAACCACACGCTGGATATTTTACTCATAACTAGTGATCCGGAAATGAATAAAGTAACTTTCTGCTCCATGGATATATTATCTTGTAATATTATCCAATAGAAAAATCTGTTCATGCTTGAAATTAATGGATGCATCTCAAAGAGAACTTATTATTATAATTTGTCTTTCTTAAATAAATCAATAGTAAATGTGATTGAAGGGGAAAAGGTCTTCCTACAGACGTCTGTAGTTTCCCCCCTCCCCCTGTCTTAGGGTACTTAGCAAATTTACAGATTAAAAAAAAAAATCTAGAATAAAGCAGTATATAGAACATAAGGAAGGGAAGGATATAGTTGTAGTATCTCCTCTCAATACAGGGGAATTATTGCAATGGAAATTTTTAAGGTTAGTATTGATGGAGTGTGTGCTGACATAATTTAGCTAAATGTATCAAATGTTGCACAATATCTAATACATTTCTTAGACTAACCACATTTACTTTCCCACCCACTCTTTAAAAGTAGAATGAACAATAGAAAAATGTCAAATTCTGGTACATTTTGGAGAATGTAAATTCTATGATCCCCATTTTGTGACTTTCTAAATGCCAGAATTCTGGAGTTCAGGTCTTGATAAATTCCCCTTAAAATGTTTGCGAGATGCTTGCTGTGAGAGGGGGGAGGGAGCCGCAGGGGAAGACATCTGTCTTAGAGCAACCAACACAGCTTCGGCATCAGAGTCTACTCACTCAGCAGTCTTAAAGAAGGAAGGAAAGACTCAAAATGATGCAGATAAGAGACATCAATTCTGGCTGAATTAAATGTAATGTACGACTTTTGCTATTCGTTTTTTTGTAATAATCGTCATTCTTAGATTGCATTTGTGACTACATGGTCTATAAGTTTAAAAAATGTCATATTTCACAGAATAATTATTATTATGACAAGCGACAGGCTAATTTTCCTCATTCCAGATATACGCTCATCTCATTGCTCACCTGACACTGTAATTCTTTGACCCAAAGCAATTTCTAATTAGCTTGGCCGGCATGACCATTAAGTACCTCAGTGCTAGACGTTAAGTAAACATGTCAGGCATTGAAGGATCATTTGTTCAGAGTTCCTGTTTCACATGCTAAGTATGTTCTGCTGCACAATACCGATCACTTGAATAGTGATAAGAAGAACCTCTTACATATTCATCTTTTCTCCAGAAGCCTTAATGTTCTCAGTTATTGAATCTGTATATACTTTTAAACAAATACGATGTTACAAAAAAATTATTTTATCTGTGAACTTTATGTATTAGGAAAAGGGAACAGTATAAAAAAAACAGTGACTAGACCTTGAAAAGAGAAAATGGAAATATTTACCAATTTTTGTCCTAATAACTCAATACAATTTCTAAGGCCCGGTTCATATCTGCGTTCGATATTCCGTTCGGGGAGTCTGCTTGGGGGCTCCCCGAATGGAATACCGAATGCATTGGCAAGTAGTGAGCTTATGAACGTATACGGACCCCACAGATTATAATGGAGTCCATGTGTTTTCTGCGTGGTATCCGCACAAGTCATGCGGAGAGAAAACGACTTCACGAACGACTTTTCTCTCTGCATGATTCATGCGGACACCGCACGGAAAACACATGGACCCCATTATAGTCTAGGGAGTCCATGTGCTTTTATAAGCTCACCATTTGTCAACACGTTCAGTATTCAGTTCGGGGGGTCCCCAAGCAGACTCCCCAAACAGAATACAGAATGCAGATGTGAACCAGGCCTAAGTCAAATGAATGAATTTATTGAGACTGGCTTTCTTCTGTTGATTTGAGTTTCACCAAAATTTCTGACCTTTTAATAATCTGGGAGCAATTCAGGAGTTCCCATGTGCCAGAATTGAAATCTAAAGCAGTCACAGACAAGCACAGATTTCAGGAATACTTCGTGCCAGTTTTATGGTGTAAAAAATCTAATGGTCTGAGGCGTCCCTGGCACAACTTGTCTTGATCCTCTGTCTGCTCCGCCCTCCTTTTTAAGAAGTTCAGAGTAGAGGGCAGGGAGAAAAATGTGAGGCATCTTAGGCACAGACAGCAGTTATGCCCCCTGAGCTTTGGGTCCTTGTACAGTTTCGTAGGTTACACCAATGGTAAATATTTCCCTTACTGAGGTATGCCTGGCCCCGGTGCAAGTACAGATATGGATCCCTTTTGTTTCCAATATCTCAGTATAGAACATCTCTTTCTGTCTCTCTAACAATTCACCAGTAATTGTTAGACATAACGTTCTTTAACTTCGGCATTTATTCTAAACATTAGAAAGCTGCTATTAAGATGATAGGCCCCCCTTACCCATTGGGCTTCTGTGCAGCTGCTATGGTATTTTCTTTTACCAAATGCAAGGTCCACATATAGACCTGTAATATCTGAATAAAGCCTTAGCCAGATATAAGAAATCTTATTAGTTATTCACTTCGATACTCTATTTTATTTCTGGAATGATCTCAGATTGTTTCGGCAATGCCATCTCTATGAAGAGTTCATAGAGTTATTTCTAATACCGCCATGTTATTGTGAGCATCTGCTGAGCAGCTGGAACCAAATGTGTGAATTCAGAATCTACTGTCTCCATCTGCAGACTGACTGCGGACAGGCAATCTTCTGTTCTTTCCACCTTGTCAAATGAAATCTGACCTGAAACCCGTATGGTTATTCTCAGTGGACAATGATCATAATTCATAAGTCTCGGGTAGATTCAGTTACTGGGGACATTTATAAAAGTCCATAAACTGAGGATAAAATAGCACAATTTTACTATATCACATATGGGATATTTGTAGATGGAAAACCTACCAGTAATGTATGAAGCTGTATTTATGCTCAAGGAGCATTTGAAAAAACATACCAAGCAAAGCTGAAGGTTTACTATACTGTGGACCATGTATACCACACCATCAGCTATATTTATGATACCATTTCCCCTTCTCCGAGCTCAGATGGGATAATCAACCCAATATATGGACCAAGCAAGCATTAAAGGGAACACATAATAGAGATGAGAGAATCGCTTAGTACCGAGTCGGGTTGATTCTGAATATTTCAGGCAGGGTTCACACCAGCGTTGGTTCTCCATACGGGAATTCCGTTCCCATGTCCACTTGAAAAATGTGGAGAGAAAAGCATTTTCTTCCATTGCATTTTCCACCCTTTTCAGGCGGAACCCAAGCGGAAATCACGTGGACCCCATTATAGTCTATAGGATCCGTTGGTTTCTGTGGGTAATTGCTTTTTTAAGCAGATTAGGTTTCTGTTTGAGGGTCTTCAAGTGTACCCCCTGAATAGAAACCCAAATGCAAGTGTGAACCTAGCCTTAATTTTTTTTTTTTTTTTCAAAAACCGAACATCGTCTTCAACAAACTAAAATGGGCGCCACAGTATAATTTGTAGTTTCTTTAGACCCCGGAGTATAATAAGTGGAGGCTCAGGGGATGTGTTAAAAATTTTAAAAAAATCGATAACCCCTGTTGGGCCTCCTAACGTTGACGTCCATCGTTCTTCTATAACATCATCGGCCTGAGCTCAGTACTGTTATTGGGCTTCAATGGTAACCTGGGCTTGCCGAGCATCATGACATCATGGCGTTTGGCATCCCCATGTGACTTTTACTTTATTAAATTGGATTATCCCTTTAACTAGGAGTTACTTTTAAAATATTGATATTACAACCGAGCTATGAAGAAAGATATAAAGTCTGTACAAATCCATACTAAGTTTATATTACTATCAAGAGATATGTTTTATTCATTTGTGTGAAGCGCTGTCATGAGCTGTGACATTAACCACAGATCTCCTAGAATAAAACTTTGCCAAAAGTTAGCACATAGTCCCCAGGATGAAAGCGACAAGACCTGCATGTCAATTTCCCTTTAATGACTGCCGAGGACTAAGTTTTACCTACACAAATCCACAGACTCCTAGTAAAACTCCAGCAATTTACAGGGACATGTGAAGGTTATAACAGTCGTGCCGTCTTCCCGCTAGAAACAGATTATTTTGTCTGTTCTGAATCGAATACTTTGATGTGTTTTCTTCTGTTCATTTTACTGAGTTAGAGTGGTAATATGGGAAGATCTAGGTCTATAAGGATAGGCCAAATTGGTTTGCAATGGCTTTCTATTCTTTACAGCAATAGGATTATTATATCATACTGTCCTTATATTGGCTTCCCTATTTAAAATGAAGTAGTTTGATCAGAACATTTTTCATTTTAACATCTCTACATATAACATAAAAGTGTAACTTGCTCTTGTGTTGTATCTGTGTGCTCGCACTGAGATGATAATCTTGTGAGATGAATTCTAAGAATTTAAGTTAGTAGGCTGGTGGGACCCCCGAGGTGGCAGCAACAATGTTTTTGATAAAGGAATATAATGGTATTTCTCTTTTGTCCATTCAATTAATTTTATTAAGGGACAAAAATAAACTATTAACCCTTCTATTTCTAAAATTATTCTAATGTTGCAAAATTTTTTCCCCACACATGCTTAAAACTTTTGCACAGTACTGCGACGAGGGCAGTCTCAACTCTGTATAATAGTCCAGGTCTAGCTGATAGATCCTGCCCATTGCCACTACCATGACCTTGATTGATGGTAACAGCCTTTGCAGATGACACTGATATTGGCAATGAACTCTCAGGGTCACAAACGTATGATGATGGATATGGCGCATGTTCAGCACATCGTTGCCACGCATGTGCACCATCCATTATTGGGTACAACTGGTAGAGCTGGCAGAGAGACCTGAAGTGTACTAAATCTGTTTACCCCATTAATACTGAGGCCCCATAGTGGGGAAAAGCCACTTTTTTTTTTTGCAGATTTTACTGCAATTGTTTGCATTAAACCCAGGAGTGTCTACACAAGGAATGGGAACTATTAAAGAAGTATCTAAAATTCTCCCTTCTGCCCATTCCCCTTCTGGTTTTGGCTCAAAAACTTACAGAGAACCTGCGACAAAAAAAATCAGCTTTTCATGAGGCCTTAGCCTAAAGCTGCAAGAAAGCTATGAGCGGCCACAAGTTTAAGGTCCTCTTAAGTTCCCTACCGAGCTCAAAGATCTGTTAATAAGCCATATATCATCTGGTCTTCGAGATCCACCTTGATCATTATATTCTATTTCACTTTTGTCACTTCTACATAGTAATATTTAACACTTAGCTAATATTTCATATTCCTAAAGTTCTTCGTATCGTTGCTACAATCTAAAGTGTAATAGAAATGCTGGTGTCACAATGTTCCCTTCATTATTTGTAGGTTGTACAATACCTCTAAAAGAAAAGAAATGGGAATTTCATATTTATTTCTGAACAACATTGTGTCACAGCAGGGGTCACTAAGCATGACAGCCTCAAGCCATATCTTCAGTGACTACCTGCTGTGCGCTGGCGAGATGCACCAAATGGGAATAAAACTAAGTTTTTACATTGTCTTCGTAGTGAAGGACAGTGAATGTTGCAATGCAGCAACTGATAGTGGGATGATGTTCTGTCGTACTATATAACTGAAATTAGATTATGTCAGATGTGTGTGAACAATATCCTATAGTGCTAAAAGGCAATGCTTTTCTACCGCTCTTTATTTTAGGATTTGTATCTCTGAGAAATGACTACAGGTGTTGTATCACCACTTACAACAGAAATGCAATGTATGCAGAATACCACAGAAAATATATCAATACTAACTGACTGAATCCCACTCATACCCCATTTGGTACTGCCTAATCCCATCTAGTCCCTTTGTGACACCACACAGTAAAAAGCCCCTTTTACCCTGGTCAGTTATCACATCCCCTTATGGCCTTCATATATTATAATGTCTCCCCAGTGGTTCTCACACAGTATAGTGTTCCCCTCAATATAATCCTCCCTAATGGTGCTTCCATACTATAACCCCCCTTATTATGGCTCACACATATTATGATGCTCCCTCATTGCAGCGCCCACACTATAACCCCCTTATATGGCCCACACACAGAATAATGATCCCTCATTGTGGACCCACACTATAATATCACCTTTCTGGGACCACCACACTATAATAGCCATTACTGTAGCCCTCACACACAATAATACCCCCTCATTGTGACCAAACACTATACTCTCCCCTTTTTGTGTCCCCTACATTAAAATGCACAATAGAAAAAAAAACCCTAATAATCCCCTCTGCGACATTCCCAAGCGTCCTCTCCTCTCTAATGCTGGTGGCTTGGGAGCAGCAGGCGTGACACAGTTTTTTTTGTTTTCAGCTTCCAGGGGCAGAGACATGGATTGAATAGTGAAGCAAGCCTACGTGTATCCCAACCTCACTTTTCCTGGTGCCTGTGCAGCACTACACCAAAGTTGGGAAAGTACAGCTCACCTTCAAGGTCCAGCGCATGCGCAGTAGACCTATGTGTACTGCTCTAGCGTTAGTATAGAACTGGGAATGTGCTTGGGGTAGCAAGGTTCGTGAGGTATAGAATAGTATAGTATTTTAGGTGTGGCCACAAACAGAATTAGGACACGAAGTTGCCATGGGGTATTTCAGGGTCTAAAAATGTGTTTAAGGTTCTCTTTAATGCTGAGTTCACACAGAGTTTTTTGGACCGGATTTTGATGTGGAAACCGCCTCAGAATCCGTCTCCTGTGACTAGCCATGGCTGGTTGCCAGTACAGTGCACCAGCATCCAGTCGTGGCATTCTATTCCGGATTAGGCCCAAATGAATGGGCCTAGTTGTGAAGGAGTCTCGAGCCGCAGACGCCGCGACTGATTCAGTTGCGGAATCCGCAGCAAGATAGGGCAGCTCGCTTATTTTTTCCGCAAGCGGGAAAAAACACTAGTGGAAAAAGAAGTGAACGGCTCCCATTGAAGTCAATGGGAGGCGTTTTTTTTTGGAGCTGGATTCGGAGGTGTGAGCATAAAAGTGCAATTGCAGATAATACGCATGAGCATGGCTTTTAAACAAAGATATTGTGTAGCTGTTCACCTCATCTAATAATAGTGGGGAAGACTTAGTACTCCTGTCTTTGAGTAAGAATACACAAAAAAAGGTTTTTAATATAGTTTTTGAAGCCTAAGTCTACATACATATTGTGGGAGATTTCTGAAACTATCTAAATTAAAAACTGTCTTTCTTGGGCATAACAAGGTTTTCTTTTCTTATACAGTCGTTGACATATTAAAGCCATACTAAAGTCTAGTTTTCTTTTAGACAGTTTTTCTAAGTCTTCCCCATTAAATAATAACTTCATAGTGACCCTTAGAGTTAGAGACATAAATACTTGAACAGTTTCTGTACATTCACAGTTAAATCACATACCGGCATTATTATATATTCAGATGAATGGTCCAGTGGCAAAGATTTGGACCTTGGGGCAGTCAAGAGTTTGTACAGGGTGGCCATAAAATAACCTCAGGTGTTTGGAGTCGTGTGCAGGCTGACCCAATGGATGGAATTGCCTGAAATTTTGTATGTGTGATAATCAAGGCATGGGAAAACGGATGGCATGAAAAAAAAAAATAATAATACTCCACAATATGATCGGACTATTCTTTTTCGAAGATTTGGGCCCAACTGGGGTTGCCACCTGTTCCGTCACAGCAGCGAGGTACCGGACAATGCTGGAAACAGTGGTCGTTCCCCAACTCCAACAGCAGCAGTGTCTGCAGATGATCACCTTCATGCAGGATGGAGCCCCTCCTCACATCGCAAATCCTGTGAAGAACGCACATTTTCCCGATGACAGGATTTTGAGCTGCTCATTCCCTACAGCGTGGCCACCGCGCTCTCCGGATCTCACTCCTTGTGATTTCTGGTTGTGTGGACACTTGAAGGAGCGTGTTTATCGAGGGTATGTCGAAACCCTGCCTGACCTCAAAGACTGCATCACATTGGAAGTGCACAGCATCTCACCAGAGACGTTACACGCAAGCGTCGAGCACGTTCTGCATAGGATGACCATGCTCACCATGCATGATGGTGGCCACATTGAACAGTCATGCTAGTCGGTGGTCCAAATGGGACATTCCCAAGTAGCGATAGACGGGTTTTGTGCCGCACGCTCACTGTACAGCGCCACATTATCCCCTGGTGGGGAGTTTTGGTATTAAATTTTGTTTTTTTCATGCCGTCCGTTTCCCCATGCCTTGATTATCACACATACAAATTTTCAGGCAATTCCGTCCATTGGGTCAGCCTGCACACGACTCCAAACACCTGAGGTTATTTTATGGGCACCCTGTATATAACAAGAACACTTTCATCTTCCGATACATTGAGAAGCCATGAAGCATCTTTGGGGCATCCAAATATTTAAAGATAAGCTGTGATCAAGGTGAGATTATCTGTGAAATATACCTGAACCGTGGTACATTGACAAATATCAAGAAAATAAAATATGGCTAAAAATGTCTATTCACTTTGAAGGTTAAAGGTCAAAAGTAACAGTCAGAGAATGTCAGTGCTGGTTTAGCACGAAAACCCACTAGTGCGAGTACAATGGGTTATAGGATGTCCAAACAACATACAATAAATGCTATTAGTAGGAAACCCAATTTAATTCTACTTGCACATATTGAAGATCAGCTTTTTATAGACCTGGATGAATTTGGTTTTATAGTAAGACGAATATTAAGATGAATTTGTACAAGAGCTTAAGAATCTGCAGTCTGTGATACAGTACATGAACTACAATACCTGAATGCATGACTCATACCCAATAAATCCAATTATCTGTTTTTAGATATTAGATTTTTATATTCTTCTTTCTCTTGACATTTTGTAATTGATATAAATCATTTAAGATAAAAGATCAAATCACTGCCATTCACAGTGAAGAGCACCTTAACAAAAACGTACAGTGGAGCAAGCTACGGAAACCTCAAAAGTGGCCACGTTGAAATACACATTGCTATAGAACTATTATTTGAATAGACCATTAAAAATTAAGATGTGCCCTATTTCTGGTCATTGTTCTCAGATCACTTATAGACTCAAGTTTGTGAAAAATAGGTGGAAACAGGCAGGCACCCCATAAATGCAACATGAAAGGAAAAAAATGGCTTTTGTATCTGTTTTTCACAGCTTTTTTTTGTTTGGTTGAAGTTGCACGTGGCGTAAACGTTGTGGTTTGGCCACGGGATTTTATAGTCCCTGCAAAATGAATGGGATTTTAGTGGATCCCATCCAAACATTTCAGAAAAATACCCACAGTGGAAATTTGGAAATCAGCGGAAATTCCAAAACCGTTGCATTCTTGGAAATCGCAGCATGTCAATTGTACCTACGGAAACGCCAGCGGTTTCCCTATAGGTATAACTGAAACAGAAAGTCTGTATAGGAAAACTGCGGGTTCTGAAAAACACTACAGGAAAAACCCTGCACACCGCCTTTTGGCTGTGGCCCGCTACATTGGGTCTTAGCCTTATGCTCTTTTTTGGCCATACCTGACAAGAATGTAACATGTCAAAAGGAGGCACGGGATAAGATGTGCACCAAAAATACACCAAAAATCTTGCACTAAATATGGGGCAAAGTGAGACAGCTAATAGTAGTTATAAACTTGGACTAGACAGCCTAAAGATACACCAAATTTATCATCTAGAAACATGAAATATAAATAATAATAATAATAAATTTTATTTATATAGCACCAACATATTCCACAACACTGTACAATTTGTAGGGTTCAAGAACAGACAAAAAGATACATTACAAAGAAATAGCCACTTCACACAATGGGACTGAGGGCCCTGCGCACAAGAGCTTACAATTCATGAGGTACAGGGGGGTGACACAAAAGGTAGCAGGGGCGGCATCAGAGGTAGCAACTATGACAAATATGAATGTTTTCTTGTCTTGCACTGTCTAAACCTTACAAAGTATTAGTAAATTTGCACAAGTATATATTGCAATGCTTAAAAGCTCTATAATGTATGCTTACTGATGGAGCAAAAGCCAAATGAACATTCATTCCGTGCCTGCCATGATATGCTATTTGCATAGCACAGTTACTTTCATTCAGCGTGAGTGGGTGACTATACTATACAATACTGTGCGGATAATAAGTGTGAAATGCTCATTTGTTAGTGCAAAGCTAATGTTCATTTAGGGCTTGCTCCTTCACACAAATCTAAGCCCTGCTCTATATTCTTTTAGGTACCACAGTCAATAGTGATCATCTAAGGAGCCTGAAAGAAAGAGGGGGGTATTTCTGTCAGACTGATAGCGCCCCCTGGTGTACCATAAATGTAAGCCTATTAGACCCTGCCAGAGGATGACAAGCAACGTTGAATTGTGTGTCATCAAACAATCTGAGTCATCTAGAAGGACAAAAAAAATGATCTTCAATAAAACTAAGAACTGCAAAGAAAAAGATTATCACATATTATTATACTTAAATATTTTCTAAATAGTAAATTATTACAAAAAAATACCTGTATATGTAATAATTGTAATCCCACAGACCCAGGCATATTATTCCAGTACAATTCTCTCCCAAAATGTATAAATGCATGTGAATAAATTTTACATACACCGCAGCATTGTACCAATAAAAACTACAAAACATCCACTAAAAAACCCAATGGCTTTGTACAGAAGAATGCTAGGACCTTTGGAATGCTGTAACATATATTAATCAGTTTTCTTTCCATACGTTTTTATTGTTTGCAAAAAACATACAGCACAGAACAGAGTTAACATACTGAACTGTATAGCCATACCTTAAAAAGATTAATCTGCGAGAGTCAGAAAAAGTGTCATCCATCTGTGCTCGATATGTCCCTAAATTATTGAATATGGTATGACCCTTGCATATCACAACACAATGCAAACAACCCTTAGGCTAAGACCCCAAATTCCAGAAATGCAGATTTTAGTACATTTTTGGTTTGAGTCAAACACAACTGCACCGCAGTCCCTTATATAAATGCAGCCCCACATATACGTGCACTCATACGGTCTAAAAAATATATAGCCTTATAGACCCCCCTCCATACTATATATAACCCAGACCAGATTTTCTACCTACAGCAGCCACAATCATCATAAAGAGTCCTGTGTGTGTTAGATAGAGAGTCTTCGAAGAGGTGTCAGAATGTCAGAGGCTGATGAGAAAGTGCAGGGAACGCTCCGCTGAAACCTAACAGAGATGGACTGAGACATTGTATTCTTTCATAAAAGGCATGTGCCATAAATTGTGGGTAGATTTCAATTACACATAATGAATGATTTAGTGAAATGGAGCCAGCCATAGTCAGACTCATGTGAGATTTATGATAGATCTTCTTATTCTTACATTATTCTAAGAATGACAGCAGATATGAACAAATCTTACATTAAATATGTATTTTATATTTATCAAAGATACGTATTATGAAAAGTCTAATAACAGAAATTTTTGGGCGATTTCCATTAGTCCCCAATGCACATACAGTTTAAAAAGTTGTGGAACATAAGTGTTTGTTTTTAATGTTCATTATTAGAGATGAGCGAGTAGTACTCGATCGAGTAGGTATTCGATCGAATACTACAGTATTCGAAATACTCCTACTCAATCGAGTATCACTCGCTATTCGAATGGAAAAGTTCGATGCAGAAACTGCATTGATTGGCCGAATGCTATACAGTCGGCCAATCAACGCTGGTTCTTCTCCTACCTTTAGAAGTCTTCTCCGTGCAGCTTCCCCGCGGCGTCTTCCGGCTCTGAATTCACTCTGCCAGGCATCAGGCCTAGGCAGAGCTGACTGCGCATGCCCGCTTGTAGTGCGCAGTCGGCTCTGCCCAGGCCCGATGCCTGGCAGAGTGAATTCAGAGCCAGAAGACGCCGCGGGGAAGCTGCACGGAGAAGACTTCTCGGAGGATCCAGCCCGACCCTCACTCATGGACTTGGTAAGTATAATTTGATCGAATGTTGCCTACCCCTGAAACGAGCATTTCCCCAAATAGACTATAATAGGGTTCGATATTCGATTCGAGTAGTCGAATATTGAGGGGCTACTCAAAACGAATATCGAATCTCGAACATTTTACTGTTCGCTCATCTCTATTCATTATATGTCTAGATATAGAACAATGGCAGTCAATGGTTTTTTTTGTGGGACAAGTTGTGCTTTGTAACTGCACCATTTTATAACGCCTTGGGTAAGGCCACAGATTGTGGAACACAGCTAAAAAAAACGCTGTGGAAAAAGGCTAAGACCCCATGTAGTGAGCCCCAGCGATAAGGTGTTGTTGAAAAATCATGGTGGAAACGTATTGCTGGTTTTTCCCGCAGCACTTTTCTCAGAAAGAATTTCAGACTTTCTGCTATCATTATACCTATAGGGAAATCGCCAACGTTTCCGTAGGTATAATTGACATACAGCAATTTCCAAAACCGCAGCGCGTATCTTTATATCACTTGGGACCCCAGCCTTAAACAACTTTTTTCTAGCTGAACAACGTCGTCTTTTTCACACTATAAACATTTTTTTGGTTTTATTCTGTTAAAATCCTCTTGTGACTTGGTATGAAGATAACGGGTTTGGAATAAAGACGTATTTTTTACAGACTACAAGATTGCACATTTCTGATGTAAATGGCAATTCACAAGCATTTCTTGCGTTATCTCACACTTTACTTTTCCCTATTGACTCGCAACTTTATTTTGACACAACCGGAAATGAAGTTGCAATGAAGAGCGCAGACAGGTTGAGAATTGGATGGAAAGATAACTGTTTGCATTGAGGCGAGCATCACAAGTTAGGATTGCAGCAGATTAATAGCAGCCTCAAAGCCAAAGCAAATGAACAAAAAAAATCTCATTTACAAACCTATTAGATTTGCTATGTAAGCTTTCCACAGCTGATCTGATTGTGCCTCTTCCTCCAGTGCTCCTGCAAGACAAAAGACAATACATTATTTATCACATTCTGTTACTGTCTGTAAGCTTTGCTTTAACAATCCAATGATCCCTTATAGAGAGCTACGACATTTCCCTCTTGCTTGTTTTAGACCTGGTTACAATATCCATTTCTAGACAGAGGAGACAGATTCTTACCGCACTGCTTTGAAATACAATGTAACCCCGAGACGTTACATCAGATCCCATCAAGGAAAGACTATGTATTATTTAAGGTGCATTACTTCATTTGTCACCTAATGTAATAAGGGTCTTGGTAAGACACTTTTGGAATGACATAAAAGAGCATGAAAGTTCTCAAATGAATAAATTAAATTCACATTATTATATAAAGGGAATATAGCCTGCACTTAATTCCAATTTCGTTAATGAAATGTTGGTATTGGAGACATATACTGCTTGTACTGTCTTGTACTGAGGTTTCTCTTCTTACCATTTACTTTTCCAGTTTGCTTGCAATATGCATGGACCAAGATGACCAGCTTTGAAAGTAAAAAAAAAAGTTTTTCTTTCAAACTAGTCATCGCATGGCACAATTTTTCTGTATATTTTGACCCAAAATAAAATGTAATAAAGGACTCATCTGTATCTGTGAAGTACAAGCCAGCTGTCATTCAATCCATTGTCCTTGAGGCTAAGACCCCACGTTGTGGAAACACAGTTTTTTTTGTGCGGCTCTTTGAGCCAAAGGCAGGAGTGGATTGAGCAAAAGGGAGAAGTATAAGAACTTTCTATATATTTCCCAGTCCTTTCGTAGTCATTCTCGGCTTTGGCTCAAAAAATGCATCAAAATCTTCAACAAAAATGCTGCGTTTCCGCAATTTGGGGTCTCAACCTGAAGGGTTGTTCCAGCCCTAAATGGTCCTGATGTAATCCATTTCATCAGTGGATTACTTCATCACTTCATCGTTTGTGGAGGATCTCTTACCCTTGGTTCACATCTGCATTTGTAATCCGTTCAGGAAGTCTGCATGGAGACACCCCGAACGAACTACCGAACGCACTGGCAAGCGGTGTGAGATGAAAGCACACGGACTCCATAGACTATAATTGGGTCCATTTGCTTTCGGTGCGCTGCCCGCACGAATCATGTAGACATGAAAGTAGATCATGATCTAATTTTCTGTCCTTATGTTCAGTGTGGGCAGCATGCAGAGGGCACATGGACCCTATAATAGTCTATGAGGTTTGTGTGCTTTCACTGCAGACCGCTTGCCAGTCCGTTTGGTATTCCATTCGGGGGGGTCCCTATGCAGACTCCCCCGAATGGATTACCAACACAGATGTGAACGAGGCCTTACAGATCAGTTTCCGGCAGTCTCCAGGATGTACAGGCTGCTGCTATTCAAGTAATAGAAGTGGAGCTGCAATTCCCCAAAACCACTATGCAGTAGATGAAGTGGGTACCAGAAAACCAGCCATGATTTAAAACAGGTTATCAGACAATACTTGCTTGACAAGATAACCCAACCATACTAGCTGAGTTTCTGACAAGTCCCAGACCATAGAACGTTCATGTATTCCTGGTCTTATCCATTGGCTACTGATCAAGACAAGAGACTATCACCACTAAGATGGTTAAATCTTTATAACTTTGCAAAATTAATTTGCAAAAATCTTTAACTTTTAACTTTAACAAATGTAAATATGGTTATATTCAGGAGAATATCCCTTTACAGATTATACTCTATGTTCATTGGAAAGTCATTGAGTATAAGTATTAAACATATTTCTGTGTAAATAGTTTTATTTTATTTTTATAATTTCAATCATAACTTGAATTTTCTGCATCCCTGTGTAAAATCTGTAATGGGCCCCCTACCTAACTTGTCCCATTGACGCTAGGTTCACACCTGCGTTCTTCTTTCCGTTCTGTGCTTTCCGTCTTCTGCATGCCAGAAGACGAAAAGCACAGACCGGGTCCGGCCGTGAGCGGCGGTGAGCGTTTTGCGCTCTCCGCCGCGAAACCGGATTTTTTTATCCGGACACAGAGTAGTGCATGTCCGACTCTGTGTCCGGATTATAAAACCCGGTTTCGCGGCGGAGAGCATAAAACGCTTACTGCCGCTCACGGCCGGACATCTCTCTCACCCATTCAAATGAATGGGTGAGAGAGACTCCTGCAGGTTTCCGTCTCCTGCCTCTGTTTTAGGCAGGAAACGGAAACCTGGAGAACGGAGTTCACAACGCTGATGTGAACGAGCCCTTAGAATAGTGCTATAATTTTTTGTGTCAGATGGACCTTTGTGGCCCCTTCAGGGACCAGTATTGACAGCTACCACTGCTTCCCTATAGCTATGCCCCTGTATTTAGTAGTAAGGCCTAATAGCTTATGGACTTATGTTTGCCTTCTTCTAAATCAACGTATTTGAAGCTATTGGGTACTAGTTACTGACATAAGTAGCGTTACATTATAGCACCTAACCCACTGAATTATAGTATATTCATATGTGGCAGAATTGTTCCTGAAATTGGGGACTTTGTATGTTACATGTCTGAAATGTGCAGTGGCTCATAACTGGATTAATTCTGTATCCCTCACATGACAGGCACCAATTGTTATGGTTAGATGTAAGGCCACAATACAGCAATAGCAAGGAATTGGCTGATATCCATCTTTACTGCTTGCAGTTATCTACAACTAACACACCTCTGCGAGGTGAGAAAGACCTCCAGACTCCTTTACAAGAACTTGTCGCCAGATAAGACTTGCGCCGAATCTGGGAATCTGAATTGTCACCAGATAAATGTACTAATAATAAACGCACTGCTACAGAAACGAACAAAAAGTCCAGAAAACTGTAAAAGTGGTGTGGATGCAGAAGAGAAGCAGGTTCAAAACAAGGAGAAAACAAATAAACAGAGACGGGAAACAAAAGCAATAACCAAGAAACTAGCCACAGGTCACAAATCCAGCCGGGAACGTCACAACAGAATCAGAAGCAATAGGGGAATCCAAGGAGCAAGCCAGTAGTACCAAATCATACAGGTAGACACACACAATGGAAGCTAAACTAGCAGTAGCAAACTAATTAGTTGGCGCATGTCTCAGGATGGCGGCGTTTTATATAGGCCTCCTTATCTGCTAACTAGACCAAGCCAGAAAGTCTCTGAAAGTGCAAAAGCATCCAAGTATAGCATGATAGCATCAAAGGTGTAGCAGCCGGATAGAGTATCCTGACACCAATGGTGCCCAAAGGACTCCATTGACTTATAATTTGGCCCATTGTGTCCTTACAAGGTGATTTTTCTAGAAGCAACAGCACTTTTTTCCATCATATGTGATACAGACAGAACCGCAGATATGGACACAGCCTAAATTGTGTGATACATTTGTATTAAAAATGGGACATCTTGCGATATTGCATGTTATTTCAGCAATACCAGTCCTGTAGATTCCATTTACTAAGATAAAACCTTAAACTAGGAAAATCTAAACAACAGATTAGAGGATACTGAGCAGAGGACACTGTTTATTTTTGTATTATTCGGTGGATATTTTAGGTTTTATTCAATATGAAGGATTCTGAATAAACCTGGCTGTTTAGCGGATATAATTGTGATGGTTCCATTGGCAAGGAATGGAAAATGTGATTACAGGGGGAGATAACATAATTCAGAAATTGTGAATGTATCTGTTTCAATATGTCCCGAGATATAGTGATGGACAGTTATGAAACAGGCAAGCGGTACCGTGACATACATCATGGAAGATTGCTGCATAAAGAACAAAATCTTTAGTCATTTCTCATAAATTGTTTTTGAAGCGTAGCAATCCCAATGTCAAACCATCTTTATTGTCATTTATACCATGATGCAGTGCACACTCCTTATGAATAAAATGAAGGCATATGGAATGAATAGTGACATGAGATAGTGACATCCCCATTCCTATCACCATGCCTTTGTGGTAATGTTTACCGTATATAACAATACTGCAGTTTACAATGGGCGCTCCATTTTCAGGCCCAATAGACAGCTATTGATTGCTTGGTGCATGTTCTGCACGAACAGATTCTTGAAAGGTCACAGACAACTTTTTCTAAATCATCTTTGCTCAGCTAGTGGTTTCAGACCCTGCTGTGAATAAATCCCAGCAAAGGATGGGGAGAAATGGATGAAATAGTACATCACATCCAATACTAATACATGTTGCTTTATTCCTTCCGATGCAAAACAAATTCAATTTGCATGTCAGTCCTCTAGGACCACAAACCCCGCAGAAGAAAAAAGTTTTTGGCTGTATAGGTAATAAGAAAAAGGAATTAGCCTGAAGAAAAGCAAGGAACAATCCAGTTTTCTGCACACGATTGGTCAAAGTGGCTAATGTTGCTTGTTAAAGGGGTTGTCCAGTATTAGCAAATGCATATTATTCATTGTACTGTATAAAGAAAAGTTGTGCACCTTTCCAATACATTTTCTATTTCAATTCCTCACAATTTTCAAGATCTCTATTCCCTGTTATTTAGTCCCTGGTCATGTGATGGACACAAAGGTGCACAGCTTGTTACAGTCAAAGCACAGTAATTAGAGTTGTGCACCTGTGTGTTCATCACATGACCGGTGACTGATCATCATATGACTGATCCATCACATGACCATAGACTGTACATCATATGACCTTGGACCGTACATCACATGACCATGGACTAATTTTTATCCACTAGAAATAAACAAAGAATGACAGTAAGCAGAGACCTGGAAAACCATGAGGAATTGATACAAAAAGTATATGGGAAATTAAGTAACTTTTATACAAATACTAACATTTATTTACTAAATCTAGACAATCCCTTTAAATGGCATATGTTTAGACAGTCTAGTCCAGGGGTCCTCAAACTTTTTGAATAGTGGGCCGGAGGCAGAGCAGGTCGCACAGACATCGGGAGCGGTGCCCTCCAATAGGTAAAGTGAAGTGCGCTCCATGGCCTGGCCCGAGCTCCCCAGGAGCTTCATTATAAATGCACGCCTGCCGGCGTTGTCGGCGGGGCCAGACAGAAGTGCTTGGTGGGCCGCATGTGGCCATCGGGCCGCAGTTTGAGGACCCCTGGTCTAGTCTAACTATACACCTCTTATTAGTTGGCATGGATTCGGTCACAAAATGCACCAAAAGTTTGGTGTTTGTTTGGTGCAAGCTGTCTTAATAGAGCATGTTAGGCGGTTGCGCCACATTGCGAAAATGCATCATTTTTGCCACTGCGAAAATGCTACAGCAAAAACCGCTGCATTTTACAGTACCTGTAAAGTGAACTGGATTCTGGCTAATCCCATCCACACATTGCAGAAAAATACCCGCCCACAGTTTTGAAAATCGCAGCATGTCAATTATACTTGCGGAAATGCTGGTCTTTTCTTATAGGTATTATAAGGGATGAAAGTTTGCAGAGAAAAAAAAATCTGTGAAAATGCAATGAAAAATACTGTGAAAAAAAATTGTGTTTCTGCTGCGTCTCATACCACAGTTTTTTTTTCACTACGTGGGGCCATAGACTTAAACCGATCTTTGTGCCAGAACTCAGGCACATTTTTCCTTAGATCTTCCCGTTTATCTCATAAAAAAGAATAGCGTTACTATGCAATGATATGCCCCTTGGTTTGTATCTTTATTAAAAAACAAAACAAAAACGGTGAACAGTATGAAGAGAACTCTAGAACGGATTACCTTTATTTGTATGTTTCGTATTCTGTCCATCATATTGAGTCAACCTGACTTTTTTTCCCTGTTTAGACAGTGATATCATGTACACAAGTTTCTATTACTTTGCCGCACACCACAGAATTATTGATCTTCCTTCTTACACTACAGGCATATCGTATAATTCCACGATTTAGTGCAGCGCTTCCTCACATTTTTCCTCAACTTGCCATGTGAATTCGGCTTCTCCGTATAACTTACATCTCTGGCACTTTTTTATTGTGGACACAATCCAGACTGTAACATCTTGTATAACATCATCTACACAGTCTGTCCAAATACCTTCTTTTGGCCAAGTATGAAGACAAATTATCATGTCAAGTACAAAGGGGACATGTTAATACAGTTCATATGCACTTTAGTACGTAATATAAAGAGTTAAATATGAGTTTAATAAAATATATCGGAAGGTCTATTATCTATGTAGTCTGAAGCATTGGAGTTTAGACATCTGTATCACATTCCTGGTGTTTAACATTCTATAATCGAAGAAGGAAGATCATTGCTTTCTCAGTAAATAGACTAATCCTCTGAGGTCCTTTCCAATGTACCCTGTTTGCCCTGCCACATTTTTAGGAGCCCACTATGGAGCATGTAATCTATCCCAGTATTACATTCCAGGTGCTGCTCACTCACCAAATTCTTGATAACTGCAGTTGTGGGTATTAAATCTGTACTCCTTTCAAGTATATGAAATACAGCTTTAGCGCCCGCATTTGTTTTCACCATTAAAAAATGGAAAGTATCACAGTCAATGATTGATACAAGTAAACAAGGGAACAGTGTTTAGTTTGTCTTAAGGTAGGTTCACATCTGTGCTCGGTGAGTGCTTGGGGTTTCCGTTCCCTATTCTGCTTTAAAAATGTGGAGAGAAAAGTCCTGCAAGCAAGACTTCTCGGTGCATTTTTCAGGCGGAAACACCGCGGACCACATTATAGTCTATGGGGTACGCAGGCTTCCATAGGTAATCACTTTTTAAACGGATTGAATCTAAATGTGAACCTGGACATTCTGGCAGTTTTACTGTCTATTGTTCTGATAAAAATAATGGACATTAAAATGGTAGTGTGAAACCAGCCTTAGACCTGAACCCCGCATGGCGTAAACGTCACAGTTTGAACACAGTGGAAAAGTTGCAGTACAAGACACTGTAAGGATTGGAGTCAGGGTCAGGCAGTGCAGAGTGACACAGCTGGGAAAGCAACACTGTGCAACTAATGACAAAAGGGGTCGTAGGCCCTGCAGCTAGAACTATGCTGTAGATTTGAGATGAGGCAGACCAATGCACTTCCTAATTGAAGTGCGCCTGCCACGACTCCTACGCTACTGTCCAGGCGGCTAGGGTCAGGAAAGAGGATGCCCTGAAAGTGCTAGGGGCTGGAGTAACGCGGGTGACACCTAAGCAGAAAGCACAGTGTAAAATGCAATGCAAAACCAAAGACAAAATAGCATAGAAAAAGGGAGGACAACAAGTGACAGCAAAAACACAGAAGAGAAAGCGGGGTCAGACGAGCAAGAGGTTAAGCCAGGAGATCAGAGTAAAGTACCAAATCAGAAGACAAGGAATAGTCAAATACAAGCTGGGTATAAAGTAACCAATAAACAGACAGAAAGACACACAGACTGGATATCTGGAGGAGACCAGGAAACACTAAGTGAATGGCTGGCAAGGATCCATGCCTGGGTGGGGTTTAAATAGCAGCAGAGAAAACAACCCACAACACCTGTGATGGCTAATGGCATGGAGAACTGACAGCAAGGAAAAGAATAACCCTTAATCACCTAAGCACAACCAATAGAACTTTTAACATGTCTCCCGGGGAGTCGCCTTGCAGCAAAGAGACCGAGGCGACTCCATATCCTGACAGACACAGTCCCTGCAAAGTGGGTAGGATTGTAGTGAATCCCATCCACACATTGCAGGAAAATATACACAGTGGACATGCTGAGATTTCCTAAAACGCCCCAGTTTTTGGAAATCTTAGCATGTCAATTATATCTATGGAAATGCTGGTGATTTCTCTATAGGTATAATGGAAGCAGAAAGTCACATAGGAAACCTCTGCAGACTTTCTTTGAAAAGTGGCGCGGGAAAAACCTTGAAAGGTTAGCCTTTGTCTTAAAAATGAAATAGATCTCCACCTGCTTTTCACATACAAGAAATTAACATCAACTGCAGACAAGATTCCATAGACGGAGGATGAAGAAACACATTGCGTCTGTGATGTATTGGTGTGCGCCATCTGTGTTTTCTATACACTATTATACAGTTAATGTTTGTGGCATGTTCTCCTGTTAATGGATTTGGTTTTTGCAAGTTTACAAGTAACAAGCAATAAATAATGAATATTGAACAGTGTTTAACCACATGAGGACCGCCGTACGTAAATTTACGGCCTCATGTGCTGGTACCTAAAGACCGGACTATTGCCGAAATACGTCCGGCCTTTAGGTACCTTTCTGGCGGGGGGAGGGGTGCGGGGGGGACAGGGGTTAGGTGTTACTAACACCTAACCCCTTCCTCCATAACGTCCAGTCGGAACTGAGTCCGACTGGACGTGTTAACCCTTTCGATCGCGCCGTCAAACATCACGGCGCGATCGAAAGGGATCCGCCGACAATTGAAAGGGATCGGCACCCCCCGCGGCGAGATCGGGGGGTGCCGATGTCAGTAAAAGGTAGTCTGGAGTCTGGCCAGTGACCCCAGACTACCGGAGCCCCCACATACCTGGTGATCCTGCCAGGCGGTGGAGGAAGTGAGCGATGTGTCTCACTTCCTCTGCAGCTTACAGGACACGAGCAGGTTCATGTCCTGCTCGTGTCCTGTCTGCTATTGTGCAGAATCAGTTGATGCTTTCATCAAAGCATCAACTGATTCAAGTGTCCTAAAGGGACAGATGAAAAAGTTAAAAAAAAAGTTAAAAAAAAAAATAAAGTGTATGAAAAAAGTAATAAAGTTCTAAAGTCCAAAAATCCCTTTTTTCTATACAAAATGAATTATATAAAAAAAAGGACTAAAAATTAAAAAAAGCAATGCATATTTGGTATCGCCGCATCCATAACAACCTGTACAATAAAACTGAAATAATATTTAATGTACACGGTGAACGTCGGAAAAAAAAAACGGAAAAAACTCGCCGGAAGTAATGATTTTTTGTCATCTCATCCTACAAAATATGTTATAAAAAGTGATCAAAAAGTCATATTCACCCCACAACAGTGCCAATAAAAAGCGCACATTTTCCCGCAAAAAATAAGCCCTCAACCAACACTGTCAACCGAAAAATAAAAATGTTACGCCTCACAGAAGATGGCGATTTATTGATTTATGTCCCCATATGTGTTTTTGTTCAGCAGACTTAGTATTGCATAAAAAAATAACATAAATGAGGTATCGCTGTAACCGTACTGACCCGCAGAATAAAGGACACATGTCACTTATACTGTACGCTGCATGGTGAAAAATTTAAAATGTAAAACTCAATGCAGGATTGATTTTTTTTTTTTAAATCCAGCAAGAAAGAGTTAATAAAATGTATTCTATAAGTTGTAGGCACCCAAAAATGGTGTCATTACAAAATGCATTTCATCCCGCAAACAACAAGCCCTTATATGGCCGCGTCACCAGAAAAATAAAGAAATTATAGCATCTAGCAATGTCAAGGCAAAACCCCCCAAAAATCGCCAAATCATTAGAACACAACTGGCTGCGGCAGGAAGAGAATATATAAGCTGTGCGAGCGAATATCAGGGGACACCCCAGATTTACAGCTTATGAGGGAGAAGACACCAGAAGTGACCCCCAATGTGACCCCCAGAGTGACTCCCCCAATCATAGGAGCTACTGGGACATAGTAGGGAATTTGGTGTTTGCAATGTTCTCCGCACAGCTTATATATTCCCTCTTCGCCATCCGCTGTGCAGTCACGCCTGCAATACTAATACTCACTACACCCCCTGATAAATTCTTTGAGGGGTGCAGTTTTCAAAATGGGGTCACTCCTTTGGGGAATCCGCTTTCCTGGTACCTTACAAGCTCTACAAACATGACATGGCGTTCAAATACCAAACATCCAAATCTGTGCTCCAAAAGCCGCATAGCGCTCCTTCGCCTCCAAACTGCAGTTTATGCCACATGTATGACACATGTATGACACTGGTGTACCCAGGATAACGGACGTAATGTCATATGTGGGTATAAACTGATATTAGGGCACAGCTGGACGCAAAAGGGAAGAAGGGTTATTGGGTTTTTGGAGCACAGACGGTTTGGTTTTTTCGATGCCATGACACTTTTGCAGAGCTGAAACGCCAGTAAAGTGGAATCCCCTGATATGAGACCTTATTTTGGAAACTACACCCCTGAAGGATTTATCCAGGGGTAGAGAGAGCATTTTTAACCCCCAAGTGTTGCTATAACTTATTATCCATAAATGAATACGAAGCTGATTGTGAGAGGTGAAAAATGACAATTTTTCCAGGAATCCGTCATTTCAGTGCGTAACATGTTGTGCCCGCCTTGTATCAGAGATGAACGCTCTAAAAGCTGTTGTGCTCAGGATACCCGCTTAACAGTTTTTGGAGTGTCTCTGCTGACATAAGTTGGGCACAACATATCGGGCACTAAAATGGCGAATCTCTGGAAAATTTTCATTTTTAACTTCTCATTATCAGCTGTGATTTCATTTCTGGAAACTAAATAAATGCAACACTCGGGTTAAAAGTGCTCGCTACACCACTTGATAAATCTCATGAGTGGGGTAGTGTCCAAAATGGGGTGACATGTCTGCAGATTCCACTTTATTGGCAATTCAGGGGCTTTGCAAAAGTGGCATGACGTCCAAAAACCAAACTATGCTCCAAAAACCAAAAGCGCTCCTTCCCTTCTGTGCCCGGCTGTGCCCAAACAGCCATTTATACCCACATATGGCATTAAGTACGTTACCCGGGGTACACCAGTGTCATACATGTGGGTATACACCGCTATTTGGGTACCCAGCAGGACGGAGATGTGAAGGAGTGATATGTGCTTTTGGAGTGCAGATTTAGATTCTTTGTTTTTGGACACCACGTCACATTTGCAGAGGCCCTAAAATTGTCCCTACAAAATGGGGTCACTTCTTGGTGAATTCCAGTTTACTGTCACCTGTGTAGTTTCTAAAATGGGGTCACAATGGGGGGTTTCCATTGTATTGATACTTTAGGGGCTCAGCTAATGCGACATGGCACCTGAGAACTATTCCAGCCACATCTGCTTTCTAAAAGCCAAATAGCGCTCTTTCCATTCTGAGCCCCACCATGTACCCATACAGCAGATTATGGCCACATATGGGGTATTGCCGTGTTAAGAAGAAATTGTGTAACAAACTCTGGTTTTTTTTTTAATTCTTCAGCTACTTGCAAAATTAAAAATATGGCGCTAAATGGACGATTAATTGGAAAAAAAAGTAATTTTTCATTTTTACGTCCCATTGTTAATAAAATCTGTGAATCAGCTGTGAGGCCAAAATGCTCACCAAACCCCTAGATAAATTCTATGAGGGGTGTAGTTTCCAAAATGGGGTCACTTTTAGGGGGTTTCCACTTTATTGGTACACTAGGGGCTCTGCAAATGCGACATGGGACCTGAAAAATATTCCAGCAAAATCTGCCCTTCAAAAGCCAAACAGCGCTCTTTCCATTCTGAGCCCCGCCATGTTCCCATACAGTAGATTATGGCCACATATGGGGCATTTCTGTGTTCAGGAGAAATTGTGTAACGAACTGTAGTGAGCTTTTTCTCCTTTATCCTCTTGTGAAAATGAAAAATTTGGGGCTAAATTGACAGTTTGTTGGAAAAAAAGTAAATTTTCATTTTCATGTCCCAATGTTAATAAAATCTGTGAAACAGCTGTAGGGTCGAAATGCTCACTCTACCCTTTGATATGTTCTGTGGGGGGTGTAGTTTCCAAAATGGGGTCACTTTTAGGGGGTTTCCACTGTATCGGTTCTCTAGCGGCTCTGCTAATGCAACATGGCACCTAAAAATTATTCCAGCAAAATCTGCCATCCAAAAGCAAAATAGCGCTCCTTCCATTCTGAGCCCCGCCATGTACCCATACAGCAGATTATGGCCACATATGGGGTATTGCCGTATTCAGGATAAATTGTTTAACAAACTTTGGGGGGCTTTTACTCCTTTAACCCCTTGTGAACATGAAAACTTTGGGGATAAAGTGACATTTTAGTAATTTTTCTTTTACACATCCCAATGTTAGTAAAATCTGTGAAACAACTGTAGGGTCTAAATACTCACTATACCCCTTGATGAATTCTGTGAGGGGTGTAGATTCTAAAATGGGGTCACTTTTGGGGGGTTTCCATTGTTTTGGTACGCTAAGGGCTCTGCAAATGCGACATGGTGCCTGAAAATTATTCCAGCAAAATATGCTGTTCAAACACCCAGTGTCGCTCCTTCCCTTTCGTGCACTGCCGTGTGCCCAAAAATCAGTTTACACCCACATGTGGGGTATTTCTGTGCACGGGAGAAATTGCATAACAAAATGTGAGATGCATTTTCTCCTTTAACCCTTTGTGAATGTGATAATTTTAGGTCTAAATGAATGTATTAGTGAAAAAAAATGAAATGTCTAAATTTGACCTCCATATTATTTTTATTCTTATGAAATGCTTAAAGGGTTAACAAACATCCCAAATGCTGTTTTGAATAATTTGAGGGGTGCAGTTTTGAAAATGGGGTGATTTATGGGGGTTTCTATTATATAGGCCTTTATAATTCCTTTCAGAACTGAAGTGTTCCCTAAAAAATTAGTTTGAGGAATTTTCTTGTAAATCTGAAAAATCGCTGTTACACTTGTAAGCCTTGTAACATCCAAAATGAATTAAAAGACAATCAAAAGATGATGCCGATATAAAGCAGAGATATGGGAGATAATATTTATTCATGTATTTGAATGGTATGACTATCTGCCTGAAAAGCAGAGAATTTCACATTTTGAAAATTGCAATTTTTTCCACATTTCCATCAAATTTGCTAGTTTTTTTTTATAAATAAATACAAAAATATTGATTAGTGTTTACCACTAACATGAAGTATAATGTGTTACGAAAAAACAATCTCAAAATCACTTGTGTAAGTTAAAGCGTCTCAAAGTTATTGCCATTTAAAGTGACACATGTCAGTTTTGAAAAAAGAGGCCCGGTCCTTAATGTACTTCTAGGCCTGGTCCTTAACCGGTTAACAGAAACCACTGGTGGCACGCATGACCTATATATGTGTCCTCATCTTACAAAGAAGCCAAAAAGTTCTTTCCAATCAGCATTTTCTAACTTCTTTAACCTCAGTTAATATTCTGAGGTTAAGGGCATGAACATACAGTCAGACATGTTCTTCACTTACTGCTGCATTGTTATGCATTGGATACTTTCCATCCAATGGAGTAGCTATTAGTTAAGAATACCATTTGTAGTATTATATAATCTGGCCATTAGTATCAAATTTGGAGTTATTATTTGTACAGTAAGCAGCCAAAAGCATCTTCGCTTTACTTGCAGTTAATATTGTCTGTGCAAGTAAACCAGGGAACGATGGATGATACGCTGTATCATTACCACTACTCTTCAAGCACAGAAGGTGGGATACTGACCATAACATATTTTGCTCTGTCAACAACTATATATCAAATTTTGTGCACAACAACTTGTCAAGAAGAAGCATTCTGCCATTTATTGTTTATAGGGTTACAATATGCAATACTTGAAATACTGGGACAAGTGGACAAAAGTTGCAATTATATTTTATATGGTGACATAAACCTCTCTGAATTTTGATGGATACTTAACAAATAGTCAATGGGTAAATAAATAAGTCAAGTAAGTCAATGGGAAAATATTTTAGAATAAAGTCTACAATTTTCTTAAAACTTCTTGGGGTCAGGATTCCTGGTGTAAGTCCTTAAAGTTGTTGTCCAGGCAAAATTTTCAAACTTTAGATACGTTGGAGGCAGTGAACAAAAAAAACAAAACATACTCACCTGTCCTAGTTGTTCCATTATCGTCCCCAGCATTCTGGTTCATCAGCGCCTCCGGCGTTATGCTGAAGCCGCTGCTTGGCCTCAGTGATCATGTGACCGCTGAGGCCAATCAGGGATTTCAGCATATCACCAGGAGAATCTGCCAGAGCAGATGACACAGGAGGTGTAGGAGAACACCGGAGCACTGGGGACAGATGAGTATACATTTTATTTTTCACTGCCCCCAGCTTATTTAGCTTTAAGGGCCCCTTCACATGGCGTAAGCGCCCGGCTCATTCCGAGCCGTACACGCGAGCGCTTCTAAACACTTCCTATTCACTTCAATGGGAGCGCGCATAAAGCCGGCTTTACGAGCGCTCCCATTGAAGTGAATGGGAAGTGTTTAGAAGCGCTCGCGTGTACGGCTCGGAATGAGTCGAGCGCTTACGCCGTGTGAAGGCTAAGGGTCCTAAGTCCATGGCTCCACGTTGTAGAAATGCAGCTTATTCTGTTGCAGATTTTTTTGTGGTTTTTTGAGCCAAAGTCAGGAGTGGATTGAGCAGAAGGTAGATGTATAAGAACTTCTGATATATTTCTCTTTTCTTTTGTAGCTTTGGCTCAAAAAAAACACAACATAAGAAAGCTGTGTTTCCGCAACTTGGGGCCTCAGCCTAAAGGGTCTGTCCATTTTTTCCTGGACAACCCCTTTAATGTGACATGTATGCTCCTTTATAGTAACAGTCCTAAATCGCATACTATATGGACAAACATGTTGGGACACCATCACATCGCACCTGTGGAAGCTTTTATGACATCCCATTCTAAATCCATAGGTATTAACATGAATTCGGTTCCTCTTTGCAATTAAGGCTAAGGCAGGGACTGTAAAATGCCATGATTATTGCTGCACTGTTTTTGCCATGGCTAAATTGTACCATTTCTGCCACATGGGGCCCCGACCTAAAGCAGCTCCCACTCTTCTGGGATGTTTTTTTTTTGTTTTTTTTTTTACAAGATTTTAGAATGCATCTGTGGGGATTTTTGCCTAGTTATTAAAAAAAAAAAAAAATTTGGACAAGCGGGCCTGGCACCATTCTCCGTTCCCTAAAGCTGTTGAATGGCTTGATATCAGGGCTCCATGTGGGCCCACACAAATTCACCCAACCATGCTTTTATAGACTTTTCTTTGTGCACTGTCATGCTGGAACAGAAAAGGACTTCCAAAATTGTTCCTTCTAAGGGGGAAGCATGCAATTGTCCAAAGTGTCATGGTGTGCTGAGACATTAAGATTTCCATTCACTGGAGCTAAAAGTCCAAGGACATCCCCTAAAACCCCCCAAAACAAAGCAATATCCCTCGTCTACCACCCTTACACATGACACAATGCATTCCCAATATTTGCACAATGACTTATCTAACAGCCAGATAGAGAAGTATCTGCCATAGTGCAGAACAAGTTTCCAGGGCTCCAGTGATGGTGTTCTTTTATACCATTCTGATGCTTGACATTGTGTTTTTTTTTTTTTTTTTTTTAATGTAGATTGTGAGCCCCACATAGAGCTCACAATGTACATTTTTCCCTATCAGTATGTTTTTTGAAATATGGGATGGAAATCCATGCAGACACGGGGAGAACATACAAACTCCTTGCAGATGGTTTTATGCCCTTGGCGGGATTTGAACACCAGGACTCCAGCGCTGCAGGGCTGCAGTGCTAACCACTGAGCCACCGTGTGGCCCCTTGACATTGTGTTTGATGATGTAAGACGTGCAAGCAGCTACTCAGTCATGTAAACACAAGTCCTAAACCATCAGACATACAGATTTTCTGCTGATGTTCATGCCAGAAGAGTTTTGGAGTGAGCAGAGTGTTGGTGACTTTTATATGCTATATACTCTGCACTCATCACTCATGTAACTTAACAGGGTCTACCACTTACTTGCTGAGTTGATGTGGTTTTTAAATCCTTCCACTTTTTGATAACACCACTCATACTTGACCATTGAATATCTGGGATGGAAGTCGTTTTATGAACTGACTTGTTGTAATGGTGACATGTTATAGCACCATGCTAGCTTTCAGTGAGTCCTTTACAATGACCCATTCTTACACAAATGTTTTTAAAGATGGATTATATGGCTAGCTGACGAATTTTATACAGCTGTGGTAAGGGGACAGAATGATGCATTTGCATTGTATGATTAAGAGCTGGGGTCCAATACTTTCTCCATACAGGGTATACTTTAGCCATTGTGAGAAGGTGACAGGCAGAGTGCTGGATTCATGGTATATCTCCCCGAGATTTCTGACATAAGTGTGGTCCAGTGCATAGACCACAGCCCAGGTGCAGGTCCTGGACTCATTACTGGGCCATAAAAGGCTGCAGAGCCTAAACTTTAGTGCAGATTCTGGGAGCGATAGGAGCTACCTGGGTCTGTCCTGACACTGTGAGTCTAGTAATACTGTATTTCATTCTTTTTGTTGATTCATGTGGCTGATAGTAAGCCACCTGTATAGGTAGTACTTATTGTCTAGTTAGTGCTCAGACCAGCAGGATTTTGATTCACATTCTTTTGCCTGAGGTCAAGGTTGTATTTTATTTTGCTCTTTTTATGCCTGAAGTGAAGGTTTATTTCTTGTTTTTTATTTTTTTTTTTTTTTTTTTTTTTTATAAAAAAACAAACCTGTTTGCTGCAGATTTTGTGACCCTGGTAGCTGTCGAGCTACATTCCCCACAATTCATAACACCAGCAAAATATTCCTGTTTTCTATGTATGCAGAAACTAAATTTTAGTGTGTGTCAACTACAGTTAAGAAATAGCTTCTGCAACTTTATAAATATACAAGTCAAAAAACACAGCACGAACTCTATTATGCACAGTTTCAGAGACAAATAGACATTTCTGTAGCTGTTGGAGAACTTTCTTTGATAACAGGCCTTAAAAAGGACAACATATTTTACGATGGAAATGAGGCTCCCAAAGAAAGAAGCATGACCAGTTGGGAGTTCTAAAAAAACCATGACCGATACACGTGCCGCTATATAATGACTCATCAAACGATGCCGGTGCCACCCTACAGCCTATTGTGCAGTCCTATTTCTCAGCACGATATCCTTATTCCACAGCTCTTTGGAATAAAATACTGTCATAAATACACAATTATAATACCGTGTATCAAAAAGTCATTGATAAAAGCCTGGCTCAGCTGCTAAGTCCATAAGCAATGCTCGCTGCCGCTCTGCTTGAGATGCATCGCAAACGTTCAGCCCCTGAATCTTTTCCTTCAATCTCTGCTAAGTCCTTCCTTCCTATTTATGGAGTTATATCTAATATCTTCTTCATGGATCGCTTCCAGAAAAACCATAAAACAGGTTCAAGTAATGGGCCCAGCTCATTATTTGTGAATTGGAAGATAAGTGAATCCAGCATTTGGCTGGCACTGATGCCAGCCTGCAGGCAACAAAAATATGTTTTTCTAAATAATCCTGTCAACCTTGTGCTTCTTCAATTTACTGCACTCTGTACATGGAGTGAAGGTTACATACATGGATCAGCCTGTATAGTTTATTTAAATTGTTGTCATTCTCAATCTGCGCACAAAAAATGGAGAGGCAAGGGTGTAAATCACTATAAAGTGAAGAAATGGAGAGGAGCAAGACACTTCTCTACTGGAAAGAACATCACAAGACAAGGCTAGCTGATTTACATTTGTCAATTGGTCTATTGATGCATTTTTCATCTGCAAGCAAATTGAACAAGTTAATGATGTTCCGCTCATTCATTGTAGGTTTGCTCCAATTACTTATTGAAACTAATACAGTAATAACAAATCACAACCTTGGATTTATTGTTTGCTCTACAATGAGCTTGTTACATACTATTTGTGGTGTACTTGGTATTAGAGAGGATACAAAGAAAATTTTATGGAACAAGACTAAAATGAATAAGAAATACCTTTCCTAAACAATCTGTGTGCATGAAACCAATGGGCATGTAAGATTTGTTATAATGAGGCAATCGCAAAGTACACGGATGTGGCACAATTCTAAAAGTTTCATAAATATCCTAGATATATAACCAATTTACTGTATTACACATCCATTTCATTAAACTATCAGGATTCAACAACAGAAGCATATTTAAAGGGGTTGGCCAATTACAGACCAATATTGAGAGACAAATGTTATTTTTTTATATTAATAAGTTATACAATTTTCCAATATAATTTCTGTATCAATCTCTCCCTGCTGTCATTCTTTCTATCACTTCTAGTGGATAAAATTCTGACCATGATTTTGTGATTTTCAGTCCATGGTCGAGTGGTAAACAATCCATGGTCATGTGATATACAGTCCATGGTCATGTGGTAAACAATCCATGGTCATGTGGTAAACAATCCATGCTCATGTGATAAATACACAGGTACACAGCTCATTATAGTTACAGCACAGTAATCAGACATCTGCCTGTAATGAGCTGTACACCTGTGTGTCTACCACATGACCATGGCTTGTATATCACATGTCCATGGACTGTATATCACATGACCATGGCTTGTATATCACATGACCATGGACTGTAAATTAAACTACCCCCCCCAGTTTTAAAATAAAACCCTAAAAAAGAATGTGCTCTACTTACCGAACGTGCACGCTGGGCGGGCATTCAGGGTGTGTCTTCATCTTCGTCCACACCTCTTCTTCCTCCGATGTCCTCCGGTCCCGTCCTCCTCCGGCGCTCGCGAGCGGACACTGATATAAAAAAAATAGCCTGGGCACATGCGCAGTAGCATGCAGCTTCTTCTACAGCTACTGCGCATGCGCCCAGGCTGTTTTTTTATATCAGTGTCCGCTCACGAGCGCCGGAGGAGGACGAGACCGGAGGACATCGGAGGATGAAGAGACGTGGACGAAGATGAAGACAGACCCTGAATGCCCGCTCAGCGTGCACGTTCGGTAAGTAGAGCACATTCTTTTTTAGGGTTTTATTTTAAAACTGGGGGGTAGTTTAATATAACATTTACGGTACCTGAATAGCCTTTTTAAAGGCTAGTCACGCATATGTGGGGCTCTATCAGCATGATTTTGCTGATAGAGCCCCTTTAAGCAGGAGGCCGGCGATGGTGAAAAAATGGTAAAAAAAAGTTAAAAAAATTATAATACTCTGCTGTCTCCGGTGTCCACCACCATTGTCCAGTTACTCACATACATTACCAGTTCCTTTTCTGTGATCGCTGAGGCCGCGGATTGGTCTGAGTAATCATGTGTGATGAAGACTACAGTCACCAGAAGCCTAACGCGTACTGGATTGGACAGTGGTGGTAGACACAGGGGACAGGTGAAAAATGGAGAAGACTGCTTTAAATGGGTCAAAAATTAACTTTAAGTTAGGTACTTCTAGGTGGCATTAGAAAGACAGCTTTGTTCTTTCTGGAGGAGAACTCATTGATATACCTTTTCCCAGGAAGCATTACCTGTAAGACTTCCTAAGCCATTCTGCATCTCTGCAAACATCAGAAGATTGTCCTGCTCACATGAAACTCATGGAGATCCGGTGTATGGAGCAATGAACAACAGGACAGGTCTTATTACTTGTACCACAAAAACAAAAATATTTCACAGCCCAAGTCTCATAAGTTCATGTGGATCAAATCAATAGGAGACACGGTATAGTGCACGGATACAACACCCTCTGGTCAAGGCAGACACAAGCTAAATCCAAAATAGTCAGGAGTCAGCTCCTTAATCATGGCATGATCAATGAAACATGTACGCAACCGCTATTACAACATGTAGGTCAGTCTATCGTCTAATCATGCTGTGAATTTGTTTTTCACATCCTACACTGGTATTGCTGCATTTTATGGACATTTTTTCAATTAAAGGTTAAGTTTTATATATTTGGAGACCTCTGTGCTGGATTTTTACTATTTTGGATTTAGCAGGTCTTATTACTGTCTGTTTTGTATACTGTGTTCACTAACCTCAATGAATGGGGCCAAAGAAGCACTGCCAGGGCACGGCCGGCATGCTGATGACATTAAATGACAGGGTCTGATACCGATTTATATTAAATGAATCAGTAGTGTATGTGGGTTATGCATTTCTTTTACAATACATTCCTTCCATCTACATTCCAAAGAAAGAAGAAGTAACAGTATCAATAGATTATCTGTATGAGAGAGCGTTGCAGTGTACGTTTACAGCAAGAAGTGAAAATATTTTCTACATCAATGTCAAGAGCCACCAATATATAAACAATGAAGACTACTACATGGAAAACGTAAATCGACAAACATGCAAAGCCAAGGAAAGCAAATTAAAGCAAATTGTTCATTAAGTGTTCTGGCACTGCTCAGGGCAAGATTTACACACCACATGGATTCCTTAAGGGGTTGTCATATGAAAACAAGCTCTTTTCAATATGGATGAAGTGAAGGGGACCTGCTAGACCTGCGCTAATCCTAAAGTGGTTGCAATTTCCACTTACAGACGTAGCAAGTACCAACTGAACGCTTGCCGCACTGAATGAGCATTTGTTTCACACTATGTTGCACTACGCAATTTGCATAGCGTGGCTACTTGAATGTAAAGTAAAAAGGTGGTCACACTGTGCAAATAGTTTAACCACAAAACAATGTTTGTTAGCAAGAAACTAAAGTTTTTTAGTGCCTGCTATATCTGTATTAGTGGTATTAGTGATCAAAGAAACCCATTTTTTGTTTATACATCATAGTATAGGCTAATATTAGAGAATAATGTAGAGACTTTTGAGTATGCCTTGTATAAACCAGTTTTAGCCATTTATGGTTGTATTCCTTTGTGGTGCAATTTTAGCCTGGCCTTCCCTGATAAGTGGCACATTTCTTCCTGTTAAGCAGGTGAGAGGAGAGAGCAGGTTACAGTTGCATCTCATAGGTTACACTGGAGATTCTGCATACAGCACACAGTTAGAATAGACATAGTTTCCATTTTACATGTCTGCAGCTAATTATTTTAGGAATTTCATAATATATCACTGCTCTCCTAGTCTCAGGCTGAAATATGTTCAGCATCACACTATACACAGGGGGACACATGGGAAACGAGGAGGGCAAAACTTTTGGCAGATGTCTGAGAGCTGCCAGGATAGATATGACAGATAATGATGCAATCCAACAGTTTATAGGAAATCTTACACACAGAGACTACAAAGGTGAACAGGCTTTGGACTGTGATCAGTCTGAGATCCCATGACCCAGGTGTACACAATAAAAAGACTCAAAGTATATAGGTGGAACTGAGCTGGATTGAAGCAGTTGGTGATTTTGCAAGAGATCTTAATTTGACTTGGTAAGTAGGGTTACAAGGACTTTCATTGTATGGAGGCTACACAGTGGTGGCTTAAATAGGATATATATTTTTAAATGTAGATTGTGAGCCCCACACAGAGCTCACAATGTACATTTTTTCCCCTAACAGTATGTCTTTTTTTTTTTTTTTTTAATATGGGATGGAAATCCATTCAAACACAGGGAGAACATACAAACTCCTTGCATATGTTTTTTTTTTTTGCCCTTGGTGGGATTTGAACACCAGGACTCAGCGCTTCAAGGCTGCAGTGCTAACCACTGAGCCACTGTGTGGCCCCGCTTAAATAGGATAACCTGTCACTAAGTACAAAATGCTAAATGACATACATTATTCAATAGTATCTGTGCCCTGGAACAATTTGGCATACTTCTTTAATTAATCTGTGCACCTGTTCAAAAGATACGGCCCCTGCAAGATTGTATCTAAACTAGCTATGATTCTCCAAGTAGGCGCTAACCTTTTTAAAATCTCCAAGAAATACAAAAGATTACCACCCAGTTGGAGAATTAAAGCTAATTTACATATAATCTTTCAGGGCCATATTTTTTTTTGAACAAGTCTGTGGATTTAAAAAATAAAAAAACCTAATTAGTGATTTAACTATTTCCTTTCCTATGACATACCATCAGTCACAGGAAACTGTTCCCGTGAACTGACACAATAGTACATCATGCAGATGACACCAACTCAGGGGCTGATCCAGTGTCATTGGAAGGGGGTATCATCTATAACGGGCAGCTGACATATTCCTGTAAGGGCTGTGACCAATGAAAACAGTGATATTGGCCGTTTAACCTCTTAAATTCCACCATCAATTATAATTGTGGCATCTAAGGGCTTATTTTTTTCACCTTCCTCAGCACCCCTGTGATGCAACTGTGGGGTACTGATGCACTGCCATGATGATCAGGGGGTCTACTGAAGACCCCTATATGACCCTCACAGGCCTCAGTATAAAACTTTGCCAATAGTAATTTTTTATATTGTCTTTTGCTTTCATTTTCCAATACTGTAATAAACAGCAATGAAGAAGCATTGCCGTGTATTACTATAACAATTGTGTCACCCAAGTATTCAAGTCACTGTATTCGACTACGTGTAAATTAAAAAAAATTAAAAAAAAATATTTTACAAAAAAAAATATATATTAGCCATATGTGGTAGTGATGCACCTGCAACAACCTATAGTATAAAAACAGAATTTAATTTAGCCCGACCGTGAAAAAAAAAAAAAAAAAACAAAGCTAACAAAAAAACCTAAACAAAACAAAAAAACAAAACAAGCTAACAAATAACTGATGACTGGATAAGTGATTTTATTGTGAAATAGTAGTACGACATATACACCAAATATAAACTTGTATGACCATAATTGTACTGAACCCACAGAATAAAAGTAAGATGTCATTTCTGATGCCCAGTACACACAAAATTTAGAACATAAAAAAATTATCAAAACTGACTTTAATACAATTTGATCAATAAGCTAAATGTTTTCCAAAACGGTATAACAGAAGTTTACAGTGCGTTGCACAAAAAACAAGCAATTATATGGCCATGTTAACAGTAAAATAAAAAGTTATGGCTTTTCAAATGTGACAACGGAAAATACATAAAAAGGAACAGCGACCTTAAGTATCAAACAAGGCTGTGTACTTAACAGGTTAAATCGATCATAACCGGCTTCATAATAGTTTGCAGAAATTGACTTAGTATAACTTATTTTCCCTGCAAATTGCGCTGTACATTTCCATCCTTCTTCTCCATAGTATACAGTAGCTAGAACAAATCTTTGCATTGCTGCATAAGACTATGACTCTTGATCTTGGGTCCTGTCACTCTTCTTGCGTGCAGAAGGATCTGAGTGCATATGTTATGTGTCTTGTGTAGCTTGGCCCTCAGCGGCACATGAGCTTATGGCAGTAGAATTCATGTCAGTTCTTGTTACTAATAACCTACAGTCACACACATGCTGCTTAGTCTACTCACTATATGGCCCAGATATATTTTCCTACTCAAGCAGGCTTATCTTTAGGAAACAGGTTTTTTTTAAGGTTTTAATATTTCCACGTTCTAAATATTTGAAAATGATATAGTTATATACTTACATAATAGATGAGGCTGGATGAAGACACAGGTCTATCAAGTCCAACCCATAATCCTACAGTGTTCATCCAAAGGAATATCCATTTATAATAAATATCCATATATAAAATGTATGAAAATATGTTGGTTGTGACATACATAGAGTTAAAGGCGGTTCATGGCAAAAGTCATTAAGAGCTACCTTATTGTAATAATGGTCCACCTATCACTTTTAGCTTCAGAATTTGATGAAATACTAAAGAGAACTATTTACCATATCCACCAACTCTAGTTCAGAGTATCTGAAAATAGGCTCTCCTTCACTAATTCTGATACAGTTGGAATTTTTTCTCTAGCCCCCACTGTTCCTGAGCAATCATTGGTGTTATTTTTGGTTCCTGTTATGCTAGTTAGACTCTGTACTGTTAGGAGGGTGGTGTCAGGCAGGAGCAGACAAGGGGAGTGATTCTGAGTAGGGTTGAGTGATCGGGATGCTGTGAGGACGACGAGGCAAGTTCACGAGTAGATAGATACTACTGTACACTGACTTGTCTATCTATGGAAACGCAGCTTTTTGTTGCAGATTTTGCTGTGGTTTTTTGAGCCAAAGCCAGGGGTGGATTGAGCAGAAGGTAGAAGTGTAAGAACGTCCTATATATTTCTCATTCCATTTGTAGCCCCTCTTGGCTTTGGCTCAAAAAAAACGCAACAAAATCTGCAACAAAAAAAGCTGCGTTTCTGCAACATGGGCCTTTAGCCTAATATGGGCTTAGGAGTCTAGTGAGTTGTACTGCTAACAAATTGACAACCATTACTATATAGGAATACTGTCAATCAGTAAGACTACCTACTGGACTCCTAAGTCTCGAGGAGGTGCTGAAGTGTCTGTGGCAGCACTGTATCAAAATCTAGAGAAGAGTTGCAAGTATCAACTGTTTGCTGCTATCCAAGTGAACTGCGCTCTGATTTCCAAGTAAAATAATATACAATAATCTTTATTTTGTGGCATCAGGGTTTCATTTTACAGTAGTATTCATAGAGTGAGGTGGTTGTAGAGGTTTAGGTGCTGATAAAAGATGGAGGAAGGGGGTAAAAGCAAATCTAATTAGTCAGTAGGGTCTACCCACAAATGTTTCCAATCTTTCCCTATGAAGGTATACCATGGTGCTCAGATGAATTTGTGGTTAAAGGTGGTATGAAGCCCCAAATGGGGAAGCTCCTCCATTCGTGTAACTTGGGATATTTTCCTAAGCAGGTGACGGGCCCAGTAGAGGGGGATGAGGGCTTTTGCTATTGAGACTAACTGAAGCCATATGTGTTTAGAAAATCCTTTATGGAGTGTAGGCCAGAGTTTGAGAAAAATCATATATGGTGGAGACGTATATTACGGCCGCAAATCAAAGGACCAAAGGTCAAAGATATGTTGGATTTGAGTCAAGTAGGTCTTGATTTCTTGGCCCTAAATACAGAGGTATGTGCCAGGATGCTTATGGTAGTTCTAGCACAGGAGGATGCCACAAGGGGGAAATGTCAGGTGGGTACTAGAGAGATCTGCAAGTCTGACTCCCATGATTAAAAGATGACTGGGATGTCCCTTGATCTTGTACCAAGTTGGCATAAAGCAAGGATAGAAGATTTTTAGGTGGGTGTTTTATTGAAAGAGCTTTTCCAGCCATATTATGGATTGTTCAGAGAGTCCCAACTTGAGAGCTCCCTTAAACAAATATGATAAAAAATGCACTGACACAAATTCAAGTCTAGATTTAAGTTCACAATAGATGGGGAAAGCTTGGTCTATTAGTTTGGCATCATACGGCAAGTTCTTAGCAGCTTTTGGATGAGTAATGTGAGAATCGAGGGATGTTATTGTGGAAAACATGAGATCTTCAATGGACATGATTGGGAATGGGCCCAAAGAAAGATGTGGGAGTTATCTAACCCATTTCCAAGTGCTGTATACATCTGAGGTCAGAAGATTTTTGGTCAATTTTTGGCCTTTTTTTTTTTTTACATTAGTCATATAACAATAGTCAGAGGTGAGACTATGGTAGGCTCTTCCACCAGTGCATACAATTTGGGTGATTGGCAATGGAACCAATGGTAGGCTCTATAGATTAGTGTGGTAGTAGGTTTCATTGTCTGGGAGTCCTATGTCACTGGACTTCTAGGGTAGAGTCAATGTCAAGTTTCTTTAGGGAGGCAATGTTTTACTGTTTCTAATCGCTTAAATTTTCTTTCTCACTTGCTCTAAGTACAGCGAGCCTCTTCTTATTGAAAAATGTGTTGACTAAATGGTATTTACAGTCATTCACACTAAGTTTCTTCAAGATTTCAAGTGTTAATCCTCTATAATTCTCAAAGACTTGACTCTGATGTGTGGCTGAAATGGATGAGCCACTAAACTCCACTGCAGCAGATAAACATTCCTGTCAGTACAACACTAAACAATATGTATAAATAAATGAAGATAATAAAACAATTGCTTGCTCAGCATCAGAATATTTATTGTACTTTAAATCTAGACCAAGTATATTTTCTAGAGCTACCTCTGTATGACTTTCATTCCACATACACGGAGTCTGTGAATAGTTTGGACAGTACAGCTGGCGTTAATCCAGTTGCGAAGCCTAAACCATGAATAATGATTGTGTCAAGTGTACTAGCCTTCTATTAATAGCAAGCGAGCCTTGAATCCCTAAGCCTTGTGCCGAATTTATATACATGAAGACTAAACGGGGATATATCAAACAGAAATGTAAAACAAGATAGCAGAATTGCTTCCATGCTTTATTATTTTGAATGCAAAATCTTGACATTTGTTCAGCAGGAGTAAGAGCCATGTGTGGATGTATTATTATAGTGGTGGATACAATGAAAGACTAGCTGACATAAAAAATATATACTATAATAAAGCAATACAGTATCTTGATGTTTCCTATGATAAGGTTGGGTGTTTTCCGTACAATGTGACACAATGACACCACGACTATTATTTTTATTACAATGCAGTGCGGCATTCACTTGACTTGAAGTATTGAAAAACATATACAGGATCATATACATCTCTTTTCAGATGTTAGATTATTACAGTTTTTTTTTTTTTTTAATTCCATATCAGTATGTCTTTGCCGTGTAGGAAGAAACCCAACGAAAACATGGGGAGAATATACAAACTCCTTGCAGATGTTGTCTTTGGCAGGATTCAAACGCAGGACTCCAGTACTGCAAGGCTGCAGTGCTAAACAATGAGCCATCATGCTGCCAGATTATTATTACAGGTTTGATAGTGATTGTCAACCTTTATGACAGATGGTGGATACATTTACAAATGTTGGCATCACTATATTCTGCAGGAACCATGACCAGCTCCATGGATCACCAGTCCTTCAGTTCAGCTTACCAGTAAAAGCAGAATCTACAGTGTCTCAGCAGCTCCAATGGAACAGGTGGACACATGGAAAAATGCATCAGAGAGAAGGGTCCAACACTCCAGACAAAAAAGCATTTATTGAATGAAGACAAAAAACAATCACCCATATTCCTTAAGTGGTCATGTGACCACCCCAGGGACACTTTCTGATAATCTGGTAATCACCGCTTTTGAAACAGAACATCACCATCACTCTTCCTCCTCCTCTATCCCTATCAATACTTACCAAGCCTTCCTGTGTCTGGGGACAGCTCCTCCCTGTCTTCCAGTAGTAGGTTAGCTAGAGAGATGGGGAAGGGTAGGAGGGGCTAGTAATGGACGAGATCAATATACTTACTGAGATAGGGAGGGGCTAATAATGGGCGGATTCACTAGTCAGTGAAAGTGGGAGGGATTAGGCTTAGTAAGACAGTAAGCGCGGGAGGGGCTAGGCTTATCGAGACAGTGAGGCTAGGAGGGGCTAGGCTTAGTGAGACAGTGAGGGTGGGAGGGGTTAGGATTAGTGAGACAGTGAAGGTAGGAGGAGCTAGGCTTAGTGAGACTGAGGGCTTTGTAACAGAGTGAGAGAGGAGGGGGGGTGAGCAAGAAGGAGTTAATGTAGCAGCTACACAGGAAGCTGCACAGCAGGAAGCTACACCTTGTAAACAAAGGGAGAGAATGCCAGCAGCAACCAGAGACACTCAGAAATTGCTCCAAACACTGCTAAAGGTATATGGGTGTACTTATTAACCCATTATTAGCACTAGCAGGCCTTTCTATAAAAAAAAAAAAAAAGAAAAGAAGACTTACTGCATGGAAAAATCCTTTAACACTGCATGTTTACTCATGAGCAAGGGCCATGTAGTATTGGGTCTGAAATATGTAGGTTCTTTGGCACTTTTTTATGCTTTCTCTCTGTTATGTAGTTTTTAATGCAATTTAATAATTTATGATTTTATGAATATTCTGTATATTGTACTGGATCCGGCTTCTCTGCAATATTGTCAGTTGGATAGGTTTGTTTTAAGTTTTTGGTTATTTTCTTACAAAGTAAATGGAAGATACAAAAAATAACTCTGTGGTAGCATCAGCCATCTTTTTCATTGTAGCCTGCTGGGGGAGTAGTATATCAAGCAGGGACAGAAATAGACTTGACAGGCTGGTCAGAATGAACAGCTCTGTCCTGGGGAGTCCTCTGGACCCAGTACAGGTGGTGGGTGACAGAAGGATACTGTCCGTGGTGAGCTCCATGCGGGAGAACAAATCCCACCCCATGTATGAGACCTTGATGGCACTTGGCAGTACTGTCAGTGACGAACTGCTTCACCCCAAGTGTGAGAAGGAGCTACCGCAGGTCCTTCCTTCCAACCGTGACCAGACTGTATGATCTACATCAGACCAAGCGAAGATCACTCCGCACAGAGAACTGAATGAATATGACTATGAAGTCTTCCTGCTTTCTTTCTTCTGTTCCTTAGCTGCTATGGACTCCTAGTATATTTTCTCTTCTCAGCATCTACTTCCATAATATATTACTGTGTATTATCCTGTATTATTATGCTGCTGTAACATGCTGAAATTTCCCCACTGTGGGACTATTAAAGGATTATCTTATCTTATGAGCACACTAGTGTAGTAAAGTTTTTAAGTGATATTCCATAATGTTTAAAAAGTTTTGCATGGAGTTCATAGTCATATCTCAAAAATTATACCTACTATAGTAGGAAATAGATTTGGCCAGAAAAAAAAAATTATAATTATTAGTTCTTTGCCACTCACAAAGGTTGTAATAATTTGATTCCTCTGTCTTCATCAGGTTAAAAGTGAATGTCACACTGCTAGAAAAGATTCTGCAGATCTGTAAGGATTGTACAGGGGAATCTGAGACATGATGATCCTGTCAATTGTTGACTAATATGGGTACCTTAGCCTAGATTCACATGATCAAGGTGCAAAACAGCTGCAAAAAATGACTACTTTTCATGGCCGTTTTGTATCTGAGGGGCGCCCGCTTTCACAGCTCCCCATACAGTACAGTGACTGGAGGGATCCATGAAAATGGGCAAAAATAGAGCATGACCTATATTTTGATGTCCCGTCAAAATATCTGTTATGTGACTAGCCCCCATTCGCAAACATTGACTGTAATGAGCCTTGTTTGTGTGAATATAGTCTTAGACTGGCCCTAGGCTCTTTCAGTTGACCTCACCCATATAGTTCCAGCCTACGTTCTGCCATGTGTTTATGTGTTCTCCACAAGGAGGGGAAGAAATCTGTTTATATACTTTGAAAAGAAAAGGATTGGACATGTTGAAATCCAACATGCCTGACCCGCTAATACCTGCAGTTAGGGTTGTATCTGGATACCCTCAAACACATTAGATGCCAACTGGTACAGCCAAAACCAAATAATGCAGACAAAATTTATCTAAGGGCCCCTTCACACTACGGATATGCTGACTGATTCAGCGCATATAAAGCAGATTCCATTCATTTCAATGTGAGCCGGCATACGAGCGCTCCCCATTGAAATGAATGGGCTGCTTTTTTCTCTACGAGCGCTCCCATTGAAGTGAATGGGAAAAGCTCGCGTGTACGGCTCACTCGGCTCATTCGGACCCGTACACGCGAGTGCTTCCCATTCACTTCAATGGGAGCGCTCGTAGAGAAAAAAAGCAGCCCATTCATTTCAATGGGGAGCGCTCGTATGCCGGCTCCCATTGAAATGAATGGGATCTGCTTTATACGCGCTGATTCTGAACGTGTTTTAACGTTCAGAATCAGTCAGTGTATCCGTAGTGTGAAGGGGCCCTAAAGTGTTTGGCCATGGTATCTACTTTCATACATAGCCAATTTGTTACAGAACACGTGAAGAGGATAGTTTTGGCACCATTTGTATAGACTTTACTCCGATACAAGGGAAAGTTACAATTTGTGAACATACTCTTAGGCAGCCAATTGGTACAGCCATTCTTAACCAACAAATGATGGGTTCCCCATGCCCCAGAGCCATCAATCCAATTCTAAGAAATGCCAGCAGTAATTTATTGATTTCCAACCATAAATATGAACTATACATAAATCTATTTATTAACAAATGTATCAACAGATTGAGAAATGTTATTACACAATGAGAATGCAGTTTGGTTATGATGTGTTCATAGCCTAGAGCTAGAAAAAATGAAATGGATGAATAATGTGATTTCTTAGATTTTCCTCATTTCCATGGATGGAATGGAAAAACATCTTATTGCGTACACAATCCTGTGCTGTATCCAGTTGCCAATATGGAAAACTTATAGGGGAAAATTAGGTGTTATAGCTACGGTTTATGGAGTAATAGATTATAGACTGATCTGTATTTGTTTTACCTTACAAGTCATTAAGAGGATCTGTCAAAGAGGATCTGTCGCCACATTTCACAATACAATCTATATTTCTATAATTCTATTTTGAAGTTTTCCCAAGTGATAAATAGGCATTTATGAGTCCGGCCCTTTCAGCCTGTACTGACCCATTTTTGGGAATACACATCCTTAACAATGAAAAGCAATTTCCCAGTGGCCATTCTTATGTTTCATTGTATTATGTGTTTGTTAAGGGATGTGATGTAACAATTTTTTTAAAATAAAACTGTGTAATGGTATGTTTTTATACTACATCATTGCATATAACATGTTTTCATGTTTTGGTGCCTTAAAGGAAACCCATCCCATTAATAAAGCACATACAGTATATACGGTATACACAGATGTTCACTTGTAGTCTTTATTTAGCTTCACAGCCCTATGCAACCAAGGATGCCAGCCTGTGGCGAAACATATTAGGGGTGAGGAAGAGGGGACTGTTTTTAAATCAGTACTCTGCTCTATATAATACCAATACAACATACTGTATATTTGTAAGACAATTGCGGCACGGTCTGAAATGAACAGACTCATTACAATTAGTAGTTAGTCTGAGTATAATGGAAAATTAGCACTCCGTTCAAATCATACAATATGGAATAATAGCAATATGTTAATGAGATTAGTGAGGTTCGGATTGAAAATTACAGACTAAGCACAATGAGGAGTTGGATTGAATGTGTCGGTACTAAGGGACAAAGAGAGCTATTTGCCCTGAGAGAGTACCATTATTCTGCTCCCTCTACGTCCTATTATTTCAGTTAAAAGGTATTGAGCATAGGTAGCATTGGGTTTTTCATACCACAGTGTTCAATTGAACCATAGTCTTTGTAGATACAGGACATTGTACTTTGTAATAACTTGCCACAGCCTATTATCTTGGGATAACGTGCTTCGTAGTTTTACAGTATAGTTAATGCATACAGTGATGTCGCAGTACAAGAATAACACACAGTGTCACAGTACTGGAATAATACACAATGATGTCAAAGTACAAGAATAGTACAGTCATGGCCAAAAGTTTTGAGAATGATACAAATATTAATTTTTACAAAGTCTACTGCTTCAGTTTTTCTAATGGCAATTTGCATATACTCCAGAATGTTATAAAGAGTGATCAGCTTAATAGCAATTACTTGCAAAGTCAATATTTGCCTAGAAAATGAACTTTATCCCCCAAAACACATTTCAACATCATTGCAGCCCTGCCTTAAAAGGACCAGCTAACATCGTTTCAGTGATTGCTCCATTAACACAGGTGTGGGTGTTGATGAGGACAGGGCTGGAGATCAATCTGTCATGATTAAGTAAGAATGACACCACTGGACACTTTAAAAGGAGGCTTGTGCTTGGCATCATTGTTTCTCTTCTGTTAACCATGGTTATCTCTAAAGAAACACGTGCAATCATCATTGCACTGCACAAAAATGGCCTAACAGGGAAGAGTATCACAGCTAGAAAGATTGCACCTCAGTCAACAATCTATCGCATCATCAAGAACTTCAAGGAGAGAGGTTCCATTGTTGGCAAAAAGGCTCCAGGGCACCCAAGAAAGACCAGCAAGCGCCAGGACCGTCTCTTAAAAGTGTTTCAGCTGCGGGATCGGGCTACCAGCAGTGCAGAGCTTGCTCAGGAATGGCAACAGGCAGGTGTGAGTGGATCTGCACGCACTGTGAGGCGGAGACTCTTGGAGCATGGCCTGGTCTCAAGGAGGGCAGCAAAGAAGCCACTTATCCCCAGAAAAAACATCAGGGACAGACTGATATTCTGCAAAAGGTACAGGGAGTGGACTGCTGAGGACTGGGGTAAAGTCATTTTCTCTGATGAATCCCCTTTTTGATTGTTTGGGACATCTGGAAAACAGCTTATTCGGAGAAGACGAGGTGAGCGCTACCACCAGTCTTGTCTCATGCCAACTGTAAAGCATCCTGAAACCATTCATGTGTGGGGTTGCTTCTCAGCCAAGGTAATCAGCTCTCTCACAGTCTTGCCTAAAAACACAGCCATTAATAAAGAATGGCACCAGAATGTCCTCCAAGATCAACTTCTCCCAACCGTCCAAGAGCAGTTTGGCGATCTACAATACCTTTTCCAGCATGATGGAGCACCTTGCCATAAAGCAAAGGTGATAACTAAATGGCTCAGGGAACAAAACATAGAGATTTTGGGTCCATGGCCTGGAAACTCCCCAGATCTTAATCCCATTAAGAACTTGTGATCAATTATCAAGAGACGGGTGGACAAACAAAAACCTACAAATTCTGACAAAATGCAAGCATTGATTGTGCAAGAATGGACTGCTATCAGTCAGGATTTGGTCCATAGGCCAGCAGATCATGTGAAAATATAATATTTGTGCCATTCTGAAAACTTTTGGCCATGATTGTACACTTAGTGATTTTACAGTATGATTAATGTGCACAGTGATGTTACAGTACAGGGATAATACACACAGTGATGTCATAGTACAGAAATAAAGCACACAGTGATATTACAATACAGGAATAATAAACACAGTAATGTCACAGTACAGGTACAATAAACACAGTGATGTCACAATGCAGGGATAATAAACACAGTGATGTCACGAAAGAGGTATAATGCATACAGAAAAAAAGATCATTGTGTACTATACATTGTGACATCCCAGCATATAATGAAGGTAATTATAATTATGTCATAGTAGGCATACTGATGCCCCAATAAAGTAATGGAGGCACAATCCATTTTCTACATCCGCTTCTATTATTCATAGTTATCATTAATTGTACTCTAATTATAATTAATTGTCCTAGTTATAATTAATTGTCCCAGTGGAAATGACCCGCCTTAATTGTTAAATCTTTTCCCACAGCTCCTCCTGGTTTCTACCATGCAGACCTCAGATTGCATTTTCTAAGTTACCATTTAAAGGAGACGCCTTGAAAGAGTCAAAGCCACGTCCCCTCCAGCTTACTGAACAGGACACTATGAAGTATCACAATTATGATTATTAGAAACCTAATATAAATTCCGGTGAAATAATATGCAGATGCTTGTGGAGAAGGGACTCAGTGTTATCTGTGTGTTAACATAGAGAGATAACAGACATTTATCAGCAAACTGCAATTAGCTGAATGGCAGAGCTGTAGATAACAGTGAGAGCAGTGAGTGATGTCATCTGTCCTGTCTTATCATATAGGTCCAGCTCTATGGAAACACTGTGTAAACAATGGGAGGAATAATTTCACACAACAGGAAAACAAGGTAGCATTACTAAAGCAATATATTTAGGAAAGCTCTTCAATTTACTTAAGCCACCAGTATAGATAGGATCCTTGAAATAGGAATACCCCTTTAAGTTTATATTATGTCCGCTCTTAATTTGCTCCAGTATTATGTTCTCTTCTCTGTTATGTGTACTTCATCTTTTATAAGATATAATATACCTGTGTTGAATGTATTCATATTCCCCAAAGAATCGCAAAAAATAAAAAGCTTCCCAGGTTCTGAAAAGGTTATCTGATATGTAATACCAAGAAGGCTACATGTTCCATAGGGGCTTTTCTTTATTATGTCAAACAATATTGATTATGAGATCTACAAAGTGTAATATTCCTGCTCATGTAGTGAGCGCATATGAATTCACAGAGGGATGAGAACCAACAATGAAAATTGATTCAGCAAATTCAGCAATATGTATGGTTTTCATATGGAAATAATTGCAAATTCAAGATAGTCAGGCATCTAAAATGTAATACTGATAGATCTAGAAATAATAGTTGTTATGTTGCTGGCATCCTCCAAAAAATGATCACATTTTTTATGGTATGGGATCCATTTTTTTTTTTTTGATTCTAAACTGGATGATCTATATTAGTACTGGGCTCAATGAAAATCATGATATTTCCGCAGGTACTTTCCTTTAATAGAATACATTGACATTTATCAGTTACTGTAACTCCCAAGACATGAACAAAGCACAAAACAGAAATGGTGTTACAAGTGGAGTTCGGAGGACACATCCATATTTCTATAGTACCCCGACACTGAAATGTAAGGTACCATGATAATATAACTACCTGACATTCCCTCAGATTCCTAAAAGCCATCTCAGGAGACTGTAATTACACCTTCAAGAGCACCTTTTACCTTCTCCATCATCTCCAGTTCTCAGCATCCCTTAATAGGTGATGTTCCAGTGACTGCAGCACAGTTGGAATATTTTCTCTAGCCCAACTGTTCCTGAATAATCAATGTGGGTAGTTTTGGTTTCTGATATGCAGTGTCCCAGAACGGGATGTTAATGTTCTGTTTAAAAAGTCATTTTGTCACCATATTGTCTCCTATATTGTCTGGTGGTAATGTCTGATGTCAGCCATTTTCTGTGTACTGTATATTCTACTGCATTTCTTAGCATACACTTAGTATTGTATGCAGCAGTGTAGAGGTTAACTAGCTTTGCACCTTGTTTTAACTTTGCAAACCCACGTGTTTTGCAAACCCACATGTTTTAGCATCTTGCAACTTCAGTCACATGTTTTGCTCTCAGCCTATAGGAGCACAAGCTGCTTCTAGGGCGAGCAGAGACTTGTCCCTAGTCCAGCCCCTGCATTCACAGAAAGAGGTGTTTGCAGAATGGGGTATAAGCCTGGCTTCCTGCCAGTCCACATGTCTGCCAGCATTGCTCCAGGTTGGTCAGAACCTCAAATGGGCTACATACAGCTACCAGTCCATCCCAACTACTGAATTCCTGCCAGTTCATGCCTGGGAGATCATCTTAAAATCCAATCCTATTCTATTGTCCTAAGTTAGAGGAATAACCTGGTGGATAAAGAAGTCCTCTGCCAGGATCCACGCTTCTCATGGGTTCCCCAGCTGGATCTAACCTAAGCGGCTTCCACGTCGTCGATTCACTGCTTCAGCACCCTGCTATAGGGCATTGCTCTAGCACCTACTCTGTATGTTCTCTCTTGCACCACATTGCACAGTATAGCCAAGCTGTGTTGAATCTCCCAAGGTAGAGCTAAAGCTGCACTGGACTGTATATCAATTAACTATTACCTACCCAGAATCTGTATACCTGCTATTGCAGTGGATATGGGACTATGACTGAAGTGCTGCAATTACTTGTGAGAAGTGTAAAAGCTATACTGCTATTTGCTACTAAAGAGACTGTGATATCTGTATTTTGCATGCACAAGAGATTTTTCAAGTAAAGTTCTTCAAAAACATTGTTACTGGACTCTTTGTCACAGACGTCATTCCAGCCTGTACATTGTAGGAAAGTAACAGCTAAAGTGAAAGAAAAGGTACATGTATGTGACAGGGGAACAGGGTTGTATACCACTCAGGCCTGTGACACAACCTTGACTACTACCCCATCAGCCCTGGACTACAATCACCACCGTGCACCCCCTTGCTCACTACAGATATACTACTTAAAAAGAGAGACTCTGGCATTTGGAATGAATTTGCAATAAATATCAAGTCCAATTTATCAATACAATCCAGAACAATGTGTGACAATTCAGTCTGAACTATGGACCTTAATCATACATCTGGAAAATGACAAACAAAATAACCAAATAAGAGAAAACAACAAGGAAATATAATCTAATATCATTAGAAATCCACAGTCAGAATATGAACCATTCCAATTAAATGTAGCATTGCCTTATGTCTCATGATCATGTCATATAATAGATGTAATGGCGTAACCATGAAGACATGATGTCTGGCCACAGAGGCATAGTAGGTGTAGCAAATGTAGTAAATGTAGGAAACATCCAGATAACGTTATATAATAGTCATAAGAGAAAAGGAATATATAATTTACAGGAAAACTAAAATTGTATAACCATAGTAACAGACAGAGTTGTATCAAGGTGCACGGAGAAACATGACATTTACTGACAGAACATAATTAAAAGGGTTGTGCCATAGACCTTCTACCCCTATCCGCAAAATAAGCCAGGGGATTAGGGGTAAGAGTCCGATCACTGGGGGTCCAATTGTTGAGTCCCTCAGCAATGAGGAGAATGTGGTACTGAAATTTGCAGTAAAGTCTCCTTGTGAATGGAGTACCTCTGTACTTTTGGGACCAGCGCTCCATACATTGCTATGTGGATGCACAGAGAAACACAAGATTTACTGACAGAACATAATTAAAGGATATTCTCAGGATATCCAGTGTATAGGGGGTAAGAGTCCGAACACTGGGGGTCCAATTGTCCAGTCCCCTGTGGATAAGGAGAATGTGGTACTGAATACTATACTATCACCACAAAGATAGATGTAGAAAATCTTTACATTCCTGCAGAGTTTAAATTTTTTCTATTTGTAAAAATGTTTAAATTTTGTCTATAAATGTTCATAGATATACCCCTTTAGGCTGAGGCCCTATGTTACGGGTCAGGCACAATGCTTCTTCATCTGTCAGGGTCTGTCACTTTATATTTGGCATTGCCCAGGACATCATAAAAAGAAGCATGGTCAGCACATTGTCTGGCCTTGTCAGAAAAGGGGGCGTGGTATGTCCCACAGTGGGAGTGGTCTAGACAAAACGAGCATTTTTACTTCTGGAAATTTTTGTACAGTCTGTACAGTGCAATGCCATCCTGGTATTACATCTGTTCCAATAGAATAAACCTAAGCCTGTCCGGCATTAACTATACAGCAGGCAGTGCCGCACCTCCCATGAGGCAACCTGAAGCGAGCGCTTCAGGCGGCACTATGCCAGGGCCTCAGGGAGGGCGGCATTTTTGCTAACCTAAGCCAGTCCAGGACAAGCTGTCCTGGACTGGCTTATCACCGAGCGGTGGTTTGGGGAGGCCGCTGGAGCAGCGCTGCTCTGGCAGCCTCCCCTCACGCTCAGGCACAGAGCAGGCAGTCTCCGGGCCTACTCTCTGCCGGCGAACGGGGCTAAGCCCCGCCCCTTCACTCGGCCATGCCCCCTATCCACCCGGCCACGCCCCCAATCCACACGGCCACGCCCCCGATCCACCCGGCCACGCCCCCGATCCACCCCCTCCTCCCGGCGGGGGGGGGCGGCTTTCTGCAGTTAGCTCGGGCGGCGAAAGGGGAAGGTTCACCCCTGACAGCAGGATGCCTCACTATCCCAGTGCAGGTCTAATAACTGGCACCAAACACTTTAGAAAATTGACCTTAACTGGTCCACTCCCAGGGAGCGCTCTCTCAGGCTGCAAACCTGTCAGCCCTTTTCAGGCTTCCTTCCTCAGTAATGAACTTCAGAAAGCTTCACCTGAGAACACCTGCATACCTCCCAACTTTTGAAGAGCCGAAAGAGGGACAAAATATGTGGCGCCGCAGCAAACTTATCCCCACCCACTTTTATGTTGACTCTGCCCATTCTCATTAATTTTTCATGTGCCCCCACACATTATAATCCTCCTATAGTCACCTGTAAATTATATTCCCCCCTCCATCTCTCCCCCAGTTTCATATAACCCCTTTATCTGCCCCCAGTTTCATGTTCCCCCTCCATCTCTGCTCCCAGATTCAAGTCCTCCCATCTCTGCCCCCAGATTCATGCCCCCCCTCTTCATCTGCCCCAGTGCCATCCCGTTCTCCCCATTCATCTGCCCCAGTGTCATGTCGTTCTCCCTCCTTCATCTGCCCCAGTGTCATGCCGCCCCCCTTCATCTGCCCCAGTGTCATGCCATCCCGCCCTTCATCTGCCCCAGTGTCATGCTGTCCCCCCCTTCATCTGCCCCAGTGTCATGCCACCCCCCCTTCATCTGCCCCAATGTGATGCCGTTCTCCCCCCCCCTATATTCCCCAAGTTGCATGTGTGTTCAACTCATTGGCGTCCTCTGGACGGCGATGAGTTGAAATTGAGACATACCTCCCGCCGACCAGGACTGCAGGTCAGGACACCAAATTCGTGAATGTCCCGCGGAAATCAGGACGGTTGGGAGGTATGCACCTGGGACTAGGGAAAAACCCATAGTGGAGTAGGGGTGTAGACTGGAAGACTCCCACTGCCAACCTGTCCTCCAGTCCAGGAAATCCGGCTCATGGAACTTAAATAAGGAGCCCCAGCAGACTATGTTCTGCTAAAGCAACATGTATCCTTCTAGATTTCCACTACCATGCCTGGCTGAGGAAACCAGGTGAGATATACACCCACGTCCACAACTTTACCATAGACTTCACCACTATATATACATTATATGCACAAAAAGTGTCTCCATGATGACAGGCTACAATAAAATATTTTGCATAGTCAGACTGTACAATCATTCCATTTTCTTTCCTCTACCCCTTCACTAAAATGTGGGCAATGGGAGCACAATGTGCGAAATGTAACGCAGGGCATTCCTAGTTTACCATTACCCATTGGAAATGTGATTGTTTTAGTAAAAAAGCTCACTGTGAGCTCTATATACAGTATTTATGGTAAGTTCTCTCTTGCTAGCAGACAGTGTATATTATATATGTATGTGATTGTAAATAACTATTTTATATAGTGTAATAAATTCTTCTTTGGCATTGGATTGTATCATAATCCTACAATTCTGATCCTGGCTGCATGTGACTTAGTCAGTGGACTGTGACATAAATGAGCACCTTTTCGCTGGTCCTTGCTTCAACATCTTGCAATTTATTTCTGTCCTTCTGGAAAAGAACTGCTGGTATGTAACTGTTCATAAATCCAGACTCCTACACTGGAAATGTACAGCGCTGTATAATTATACCAAATCCAACTATATGCTTTCCACTCACATCCCAGATATCATTTATGTGAAAAATAAATGGCCGAGAGTTAAAGTCAGGCACCCATGTAGACTTAGTGCTGCAGTGACCAGCCTCACATTTTTTATCTTCTTATAGTTGAGCAAGAAGTCTAACAATATAAAAATGCAAAGAAAATCAAAGAATGTCTTTTGTTCTTTATCTTGTATCCAAGAGTTGGCATTAAAAATCCTGCATGACCATGAACCGTAGATCGTGACGCTTATGTGTTTATACAGATGGCTGCTTATATGCTAGCTGGTATGTGGAAGTAAGAATTGATGTTAGTTATACTTGACCTTATGTTATTGAAGTATTCTTCATTATATACTATACGGATGGAGATGGTTATTAAAGGGTAAGTGCACTTTGGAATATCATTTTATCATTTACAGTTGCTGACTCATTTTCCATAAAAGTTGAGTATCTTCACAAATATGTCATATAGCATATGGCAAAGTCTTCAAAGGTGTTGTACAGGGATTTGTGAAATCTTCCTCTGGGGTTTTTAGACACTGAACCTAGGGATTACGGGCTAGTTCGGACACTGGGTCAACTGATCAGAACTTGAACACTGAGTTGCTGCACCTTGTTCTTCCACATATGTTCAAAGGTAATTATCTATGCTATGAGGGTTGGCCGAATCACTCCGCCATAGCACAGGTCATGTTCTCACCCAAAACAAGCTAGAGTTTCCTGTAGTGTTGTTTGTGTGATATTGGGTACAGATCTAACTATATTCTGGATGTTTGCTTTACTGTTGTGTTTGCTCTGGAGGTGCAACATTTGAAGGTGTAACATTGGTTGTGCCTAGGCGTTCTATCATGGGATCAATTGTTGGTCATGCCCTATGATGAGGCCCAGTGCTGGCAGCAGTCAATCTTTGCTTTCCATAGGTGCAAAGGCGTGCTAAAGCCCGGTTCACATCTGCGTTCAGGGAGTCTGCTTGGGGACCCCCGAATGGAAACCAATACACATAAAAAAGCAGTTACCTAAGGAAGCCTGCGGACCCCATAGACTTAATGGGGTCCATGTGGTTTCTGTTCGGTTTCCACACAAAACATGCAGAGAGAAAAGTGCTCCTTGCAGTACTCTTCTCTCCGCATGTTCCGTGCAGAAGCTGAGAAGAAACCATACGGACTCCGTTATAGTCTATTTCCCAGGTAACCACTTTTTTATGCGTATAAGTTTCTGTTCAGAGGGTCCCCAAGCAGACTCCCTCAACGGAAACCCAAAAGCAGATGTGAACCAGGCCTCAGAGCAGTGAGTCCATTTGGTTGGTCTGTTGCCCTGGGAAGCTACTACTGCGTGTTGCGAGGTTGGAGGCCTAGTTGTAGTCTAGTGGCAGAGAACATCACATGTCATGATAGGAGTGATGCTCCTATGTGATGCACAGTGATGCTGTGAAGGAGTTGCAAGTAACTGAATTTATTGTTTGCCATATCTTGTGTGAACTTATTACTTGATGTCCGCAATCAAGAAAATAAAGAGTTTCCAGTGCTTTCCTTTTGATGCAACTTCCCTATAACACCAGTCTGCATGAGAATAAAATTTGGATACCAGCTCAGGGCTCTCTTATTTCTTCTCAATTTTCAAAGTAATTTTTGCTGAATACAGTCAAATGTAACCTTGGTAAATAAGTAAAAAAATACCAAAGAGCAAAATGCAAACGGTACAAAAATATCTGGTAGGCAGATTAGGAGCGAGCGCCGCTCTTTGTTTATGCTTAGACTGCACTTGTCATTGTTGCTTCAAGAGAACGAAATAGAATTATTGATTTTCTAAAGCAAAATAACTTTGTAAAATAGGGTCTGCTTCTTTTCCAAAAACTTGAAATCTCTTGTCTACAAGATGTGCCTGGCATAGTATTACTGAGCTGTAATACCAAACACAATCCATGGAGAAGACTGGCAATATTTGTGAGAAAACAGACTTTTCATTTATCTGAAATCATGCAATTGCTTCAGGCTACGGATTCTTGGCATCATGAGGTTGTCTGTGAGTCTATTATTACAGACGATTTTGCTTGTTGAGTGCCATATAGACCAAATCTATGTAAATTTGCATTATATCGTAGCTCACAAGTAACTTCAGTTTCCCTGTATGAGAGAACACATTGTGGGTGACTTGATACTATTGCAAAAAGTCAGATTATGGCTTTGACCAAATGGGGAAATGCAGATGCTGTATGCAAGACAGGATGAAGCTGCAAATATGTTATGACTTGTGGGTGATTCACGTTGCTGTGGAGTCCTTGACTTATTGTTATCCAGCCAATACTAAATGCAAAGAATAAGATTCTGCTGGTGTGTTCATATATTACATTTCAACTTTGCTACATCTGTATATTGTATTCTGATAATTTTTTCCTGAACTGATCTCAACTGATGAATAAAACAAGAGCTGTACCTCCTTCACAGCCAGACAAAGAAATGCTACATCCCATGTTTCCCTGCTCGGTATCAAAATTGATGCCTCCAGGACTTTTACAAATCTGCTCCCATAGGAAACTATGGGCGCGATTTAGTAATCAGTTTCCCTCTGGCGTTTCTGTACTGTGCTGGAGGGAAAAGAGACAATAGGGCTTGACATACAGTATGTGAACTGGCCCTTACTTTCCAAGTTGTCAAATCCATTCTCCAATCTCTAGTAATAGCTAAATAATTACAAATGAACTTTTAAAGTAACCCCATGAAACTTATGTAAGAACTGTGTACCCCATGTATACTGAGTGACGGGAGTGACTGTGTCGGTAAAAGTTTGACAGTATTAAACTAGTGTTAAAGGGCCACTCCAGAATTTTTTAAATCTTCTGGCCTTTAGTACAGGACATTCTGCTCTGTAATGAATGGTGCGTTGACTAACCTCGCATATCCTTCACTTTACGCTGCTGCCAAAAAATTTCTATGACTGGTTGATGAATTAGCAGGTCAGTCTGACGATCACATGATTAGCCAGGGGACCTGAATAAAGTGATTAGCCCTCACTGTTACCAGCAGAATGTCCTGTACTTAAAGTTGTATAAACATGGCATGTGGAGGTACAACCTGGATTCCATAGGGTAAGTTCACACAGGAGTATTTTGGATCTGATTTTGACATGGTGGCCGCCTCAGAATCCAGTCATGAAAACAGTTAGCCGCGACTGGATGCTGGTGCAGTGTGTCCACTGGCATCCAGTCGCGGCATTCTACTCCAGATATGGCCAAAATGAATGGGCCTAGTCAGGAGGGAGTGTTGCGAGCCGGATGTGCACGGCTGAATCAGCCACGGAATCTGCCTGAACAAAAGGGCATGACTGGCTGAAGAAAAAGGAAATGACCAACTCCCATTGAATCCTATCGTATTCCATGTCAAAATCTGGCCCCATAAAACCTCAGATGAACCCGGCTTTAGGCTCCAAGCAATAACAGAACTCCAAGTACACATATTCATATGTGGCACCATGCACCAGGTCTTGGGTGCAAGCGCTCTCTCTGTACCCACTAAGGCCAGGGGCATAGCTATAGATGTGCAGCAGTAGAGGTTGCTACTGGGCTCCGGACCATGAAGGCGCCCCAAAGCTTCCTCTGACACATAAAATATATTAAAATTATAAATGGTACAAGGGGGAGATAAGGGCCCCATCACAAATTTTGCATTGTTTATTGGAGCCTAGGAGCTTCAGGTTATGTCTCTGCAATGCATATGGCTACGGTGTTCGTTGGTGAATATAGTTATAAATACAGAGGCAGTAGCTAAAATGTCACCCACTGAAATGAAATGTTTCATTTCTCTCAGTAGGTTAGGAATAGCTTTTGCGCCAAAGTTTATATTTTTTATCTCCCGTCTGAAACTTTGCAGCACTCCTTAAAAACCAAATCAAATTCAGAGCTGGTTATCTCCTGCTGCCGTTGCGTGCTTCCCATACACATTATGCATTCAAAGGCAGACACATTTGAATTTCACATCAGGCCACTAGATGGTTAAATATAACATGATTATTTTCAGGGAAAGTTAAAAGTGTCCTTTTCATTTAGCAGTAGAGATCAAGCATATAAAGCAGCAGTGTTAGGACACGGAAAAATGTTAATGAGTCATAAATATTCAGCTGGGGATAATTAATATGACGGGATCCGAGTCCTCTGTTAGCTTTTTATTGACACAGCTCCGTGGAGGTTCATAAGGACGGAGATCTTTCACGTTATCCAAAATTATTTCTTCAAAAAGTTACTTTAAAAGCTGAAACATGCAAAAGCTCAGCCCATCCCAGGGAATTACCAGAATCCACTATGACATTAATTATATGATTTTATAATTGCATTATGTGAAAATTATAATTATTCCAAAATTTAAGAGCTATAATATTCTCATTACACAGGCTATTAAGACACATTTTTTCTATTATCAGTGTTCTTCTGGAATTAAAAGGTTAATGATTTATTTAATAGTATGATCTCCAAATAGCAAACTGTAGCCAGAGAATAGAACTTTATGTTAGGTGTTATTTTAGGCATTCTTGCCAACATTTGGGGAGCAGCACCCAGGAGGGCGGAGTGCTATAGTTTCCATTTGAGGTCATTCCCCTATAAGTGTGGCTACATCCGCTTCTAAACATTGCCATGATCTCTTTCTTGTGACATGGACACAAAATGTGCTTGCTAAGTCAGCAAATAAATTGCCCAAGTCACATATAAAAAGACTTACTAACTCTTCTGTAATGTACGGGGGGCTCCTAAAAAAAGGGGGTGACCTCCTGGACTCCCAAAAGAGCTGGCAAGTCTCTCAGGTCAGCTCTCTTGGGAGTTCGGAAAGTCCTTTTTGGGAACCTCTTAGATGTTCTGGAAGAGGTGGCAAGTATGATTTTAAGTTACCTGCCATTAGGAACATTAAAGGGAGTCTATCATTGGCTATATTGTTTTTTTTTTTTTTTAAATAAGTATATCTTTACATAACCTGTACAAAGACTATACTAGGCATACCTTTCATTTGTTGATCCTCGCAGCCATTTTTTAATTAACCCGCTTTTCTTGATATGCAAATTACTTTTCAGGGAGCAGCGGAAGCGTCATCAGTCGCCTCAGTTTCTCACTGCCCCTTTCTTTACAGACGATCCCTCCTTCTACACTCTCTTCACTGCTTCCTTCAGAGCAGCTAGTCAAGTACAGCACAATTAAAATCTCACACATGCGCTGTACGTGACTAGCTGCTCTGGAAGCAGTGAAGAGATGTGGAAGGAGGAATCGGGCGGTGAGAAACTGAGGCAGCTGATGGCGCAGCAGTGCTTGGGGAACAGTGATAAGGCTTCCAGTGCTCCCTAAAGAGCAAATTGCATATCAAGAAAATTGGGTTAATTAAAAAAAACGGTTGCGGGGATGAATGAATGAAAGGTATGCCAAGAACATCTTTTCTAAAGGCTATGTAAAAATATGGTTATTTAAAAAATGATAGACTTCGTTTAAGTCTGCGGTACATAGATTGGCCTAATTTATTTAATTATTTTTATTATGCAGATCTGAATTGCCCAGAGACTCTTTCATTCGATTTTTGTTCACAAGGTTTGAGGTCTAAAATACAATATTTAGCTGCTATTTTTGTTATTGATGTTAGCTGATTTTTATTTCTTCTCCTTTGGGTACAGTTATGATCATTGAATACAGCCTAGATTGTAGATAATCCAAATTATGTAGTTTCTCTAAGGGTATGTACACACGGAGGAAAAGCTCGTGGAAACCTTTTTCGCTTTGTGAACATTCCGCGTGGCTAGCCATCGATGCAGCATTGACATTCTGTCATGGCATTCTGCTCCTGATTAGGCCCGAATGAATGGGCCTAAACAGGAGCGTGTCTCGAGCTGTGGACGCTGCGGCTGAATCAGCCAGGGAATCCGCGGCAAGATAGGGCAACTCGCTCTTTTTTTCCACTACTATCTAGCAGAAAAAAAGCGAGCAGCTCCCATTGAAGTCAATGGAAACCGTTTTTGCAGGAGGATTTTGAGGCAGATTCTGCATAAAAATACACCTGCAAAAAAATTCCATTTGAACTAGTCCTAATGTCTGTGGTTCAGGGCCACTATTACTAAACTCTTACACAATTATGTGTCTCCATGGTAACAGACTACAAACAATCCATATTTTGTCTGATGTGGCAATCATACTCCCTTCCATCTGTCCTCTGCGCCCTAACAAGTGTGTAGCATGTTAGCAAGAAGTCAGGGACAGATGGAGGGGTGTAGGACTGTAGGATCAGACTACTTTGTAGTCTTACCATAGCAATTCAGTAATTCTGAAACACAAACAGTAGAATATTTTAATCAATACTATTTGCAAAGCTGTTTTAATAGTTATTTTAAATACATTGGGTGGAAGGGGGGGGGGGGGTATTTTGTATCCTTCCATAATCCACAGCATTGTGTGAAGTTCCATTTGATTTTTTTTTTTCACTTTTCGGGGGAATTTTATAACTTTTCTACGTCTTCAGAACTGTTGTACAGGCACCATGTCTCTGGAAATTTGCAGCAAGGTTTTCTATTTTTTCAATACAAGTTAGAAGGTAGTAGTATAAATGATGAAAACATCTACGCTCTATCTTCCTATGTGCCCTTCTTACAAATTGACATCTCTAGACACCGTGTCTGACACATACAGATGTAGTCTATTACTTTTATAAAGTACTTTAACAGTCTGCACTTAATTTTAGAAGTGTTAGGCTGTGAATTTCATCCTCAGAACCCAAATGATGGTCGTCTTTACCTGAAGTCCCTCAATAGACCTGGGCTGGCGCAGCACTTGATGGTGCTTTATATTTTGTACTTGTTCTGATACAAAATGTTTTGGCATCTGATAAAAGGAGTTCATGTAAAATGTAGTAAGCATCTCTTTAAGAAGAGAGCATAGGGGATGTGGACAGGAATTAGTAACTTACTGTGAGCTGGGGGGGGGGGGGCTGATGGCTATAAAAGATGTGTAGGGGAACAAAAGAAGTACTAGTATCAGCCCAAACTAATCTCTAAGTGCTTGCCTTTCATAAGGATATCCAAGATCAAAATGGTTTCTTGCTAAATAAAATAAGAAAAAACACTGGGCACAAATACAACCATTTAAAAAAAAAAGTTATATCCATAAGTGTGCCATCTGCTTGAAGCAGCTATTCCAGGATAGGTTTAACCATCATTAAAGCTATTTTCTTGGTGTTACGTAAAGTCACCAATATCAGATAATGAAAGGACAACAGAAGTCCCCATCCATCAGCTGTTCCCGTGCAAGTGCTGGAGCTACAACAGAGAATGGAATCAGAAGCCCCTCACTCTATTCCCTGTGTACTGACCAAGCTGATTTACTGCAGCTCTAATCCAATTCACTTGGACAGAAACAGAGCTGCATTAACCTGGCTAAGCCTCAACAAGAACAGGGTTCCCGGCTCCATTCTCTGTGTTAATTCCAGTACCTGCTGTGTAAATAGGTGACTTAGGGTTGTAAAAACCCCCATCAACCAGATACTGATGACCTACCCTAAGAGGTAATCAATGTCTATAACAAGTGTGAGAAGGTGACATGCAGAGTTCTGGAATCCCGATATATCAGCCCCAGGTTTCTGACCTATGTGTGGTTCAGGGCAGGTCTTGAGTAGGCCTCAGCCCCAGGTGTGGATCCTGGGCTCATTACTGGGCCATAAAAGGATCTGCCCTGCACTTCAGGGCAGAACCTGGGAGCAACTGGTGATACTGTATTGCGCTGGTTTTGTCTACTCATGTGGTCGGTAATAAGTCACACATACAGTTACTACTTTATGGCATAGTTAGTGCTCAGACAAGCAGGGTTTTGTTTGACAGTCTTTTGCCTGAAGTTAAGGCTCATTTTGTACCTGAAATAAAGATTTATTTATTTTCTTGTTTTTCTAAATAAACCTTTTCGCTACAGATTTTGTTTCTCTGTCTCTGACTGGTTGGGTCCGCACCATTGCTGCTACCCAGCTACCTTCCCCATACAAGGAAAATGCCCTTTGAGGCTAAGGCCACACGTGGCGTCCCACAGCAAAAAAGCGTTGTGGGAAAATCTGCGGCAGCAATGCATCACAGTTCCTCCCACAGAGCTTTGCACATAAGTTCACAGAGGTTTTTTCTGCTGACTTTCTGCTTTAATTATACCTATAGGTCAACCGTTGATGTTTCTGTAGGTATAACTGACATGTTGTGATTTCCAAAACCGCAATGGTTTTGGAAATAGCAGCATGCCTGCTGCACATATTTTAATGCAAAGTGGGGATGGGATTCGCTGGAATCCCATCCCCGCTGCTGTGTACGTAAAACGCTTAAGGCTAAAGCCCCCACGTGGAAAAAAAACACTGTGAAAAAGACTGTGGCACAAAGGTGTTTTTCACAGAAATTCCGCAGAGTTTTCCTCTGCAGACCCTCTAGTTCTATTATAGCTATATGGAAAACGCCAGCATTTTCATAGGCATAGTTAACGTGCTGCGATTTGCAAAAATGCACATTTTTCAAATTGTAGTATTTCCACTGCAGATTTTGTTCTACAATGTGTGAATGGGATTAGCCAGAATCCACCCACTTTGCAGGTGATGTAAAACTTAATTTTTTGCCATAAAAATGCTGCATTTTTGCAACGTAGGCCCCAGGCCTTGAGGAGTTATCTGGAATGGGACAGCACTGCAGTACTTACACTCACCACTACAGTTTGTACAACAAGTGAGCAGCACAGCTGCCGCAGATTTAGGTATAATTGGCATGCTGCAATTTCCAAAACTGCAACGGTTTTGGAAATTGCACCGTGCCTGCTGCACGTATTTTTCTGCAAGGTGTGGATGGGATGTACTAGAAGCGTCTATAAAACGTTTTTTCTGTTGTGTTTACACCACATGGGGCCATGACCAAAAGACTGCATTTCACAAAACAAACAATGGGTAACCACACTATACACATACAGTCCTATGAAAAAGTTTGGGCACCCCTATTAATCTTAATCATTTTTAGTTCTAAATATTTTGGTGTTTGCAACAGCCATTTCAGTCTGATATATCTAATAACTGATGGACACAGTAATATTTCAGGATTGAAATGAGGTTTATTGTACTAACAGAAAATGCGCAATATGCATTAAACCAAAATTTGACCGGTGCAAAAGTATGGGCACCTCAACAGAAAAGTGACATTAATATTTAGTAGATCCTCCTTTTGCAAAGATAACAGCCTCTAGTCGCTTCCTGTAGCTTTTAATCAGTTCCTGGATCTTGGATGAAGGTATTTTGGACCATTCCTCTTTACAAAACAATTCAAGTTCAGTTAAGTTTGATGGTCGCCGAGCATGGACAGCCCGCTTCAAATCATCCCACAGATGTTCAATGATATTCAGGTCTGGGGACTGGGATGGCCATTCCAGAACATTGTAATTGTTACTCTGCATGAATGCCTGAGTCGATTTGGAGCGGTGTTTTGGATCATTGTCTTGCTGAAATATCCATCCCTGGCGTAACTTCAACTTCGTCACTGATTCTTGAACATTATTCTCAAGAAACTGCTGATACTGAGTGGAATCCAGGCGACCCTCAACTTTAACAAGATTCCCGGTGCCGGCATTGGCCAAACAGCCCCAAAGCATGATGGAACCTCCACCAAATATTACAGTGGGTAGCAAGTGTTTTTTTGGAATGCTGGTTTTTTTGGACACCATGCATAACGCATTTTTGTATGACCAAACAACTCAATCTTTGCTTCATCAGTCCACAAGGCCTTCTTCCAAAATGAAGCTGGCTTGTCCAAATGTGCTTTTGCATACCTCAGGCGACTCTGTTTGTGGCGTGCTTGCAGAAACGGCTTCTTTCTCATCACTCTCCCATACAGCTTCTCCTTGTGCAAAGTGCGCTGTATAGTTGACCGATGCACAGTGACACCATCTGCAGCAAGATGATGCTGCAGCTCTTTGGAGGTGGTCTGTGGATTGTCCTTCACTGTTCTCACCATTCTTCTTCTCTGCCTTTCTGATATTTTTCTTGGCCTGCCACTTCTGGGCTTAACATGAACTGTCCCTGTGGTCTTCCATTCCCTTACTATGTTCTTTACAGTGGAAACTGACAGGTTAAATCTCTGAGACAACTTTTTGTATCCTTCCCCTGAACAACTATGTTGAACAATCTTTGTTTTCAGATCATTTGAGAGCAGGCTGTCCATGCTCGGCGACCATCAAACTTAACTGAATATGAATTGTTTTGTAAAGAGGAATGGTCCAAAATACCTTCATCCAGGATCCAGAAACTGATTAAAAGCTACAGGAAGTGACTAGAGGCTGTTATCTTTGCAAAAGGAGGATCTACTAAATATTAATGTCACTTTTCTGTTGAGGTGCCCATACTTTTGCACCAGTCAAATTTTGGTTTAATGCATATTGCACATTTTCTGTTAGTACAATAAACCTCATTTCAATCCTGAAATATTACTGTGTCCATCAGTTATTAGATGTATCAGACTGAAATGGCTGTTGCAAACACCAAAATATTTAGAACTAAAATGATTAAGATTAATAGGGGTGCCCAAACTTTTTCATAGGACTGTATAGGATATCACTTTGTGATACAATATCACAAAACAATAAACTAATCATCTGCTAAGACACGTACACTATATAGACACAAGTATTGATTCCCAGCTTTTATTTACTGAATTCAGGTATTTCATTCAATCCCATTGCCATAGGTGTATAAAAGCCATGTGGTCTGCCTTTACAACTGAGACAGAATGGGTCATTCTTCAGACATCACTTAATTCTGGTGGGGTACTATAATAGCTTGTTACCAGTGTATCAAGGCATTTCATGAAATTTCTTCCCTCCTAGATATTTCATGATCAACTGTGAGTGCAAAGCAAACCATATAACAGTACAAAACCGTGTCTCAGACTGGTCAAACACATGAGCGCATGAGGCGGAAGCCCCCACATAGCGAAACACAGCTAACATCCACTGTGTATATAATGCAGTGTGTTTTTCCTTAGCATTTTTAAGTTTTTTTTATGTAATAGCTGCAAAGCAAATTCTGATAAATTAATATTAGCAAATTACATGCCCTTTCATTCATGATGTAGGTGCTGTATAGAGTGAATACCATTACTGAAATCAGAATATCCCTTTAAGCAGTGCTGTGCCTTTAAATCAGTAAGGAGACATTGATAAATCAGTAAAACAAATCTGAATAGGAAAAAAAAATAGCTGTTTTGTAAACAATGTGCTATTTCCAGATGTTATTTCTGAGTGAAAGGATACATGTGAAGGTTATTTGGAGCTGGAATTTGCTAAAAAAAAAAAAAAAATTCAACCTCCATATTCATTAGCATTACAGTTCACCTTTAATGCATTCACCTCTCGTGTCCTACACCCAGCGGGTACCATTGTTTCTCCAGTTTCATGTTCTTTCTTTAAAACAAGAGCAATTAAAAGCTGGATTATTTTCCATGGAGCTGCCATATGGGAGACTCATTACAATTTTATATTTAACTCCTTATAGTTTATATAATGCTATTGTGTATAATTACAGCGCATGTATAGCAGCACAGTATATACCAGTGATGGCGAACTTTTTTGAGACCGAGTGCCCAAACTGCAACCCAAAACCCAATAAATGATCGTGGAGTGCCAACACAGCCTATTTAACCTTAAAACTCTGTGTATCCATAATTGCGGACCCACAAATTACAATTGTGTGAATGGGGCTTTACAGAGCTTGTACTGAAAGGTAAAGGTGTCTGCATTTGGTAATTTTTACAGGATCTGTTTTATAGTGAACGTGCAATGTTATTACAGCCTGTACTAATATCATGTCTGCTATAAAACAGATACTGTGTGATATAAATAGTGAAGGGACCCCACACAGTACAATCTGCCCCACAGTGACCCCCATACACTGTACAATCTGCCCCACAGTGGCCCACACATACAGTACAATCTGCCCTGCAGTGGCCCCCACAAATGATTATACATGTATACTCCACAATAGCCCCCCTCCTCACACAGTATTAAATACTCCACAGTAGTCCCCCTCCCCACACAGCATGAAATGGTCCACAGTACCCCCCTCCCCACACAGCATGAAATGGTCCACAGTAGCCCCCTCCCCACACAGCATGAAATGGTCCACAGTAGTCCCCCTCCCCAGACAGTACACACACAAATATACATACCTGAAGAACCGCCGGGCGTCCTCTCTTTTGTTCACTGCGGGCGCTGATGACTTACGTCCTCACAATCACGCCCGTGCAGAGGTCACACTCTGTAGTTAGTATAGGCCATGTGTAACGCACAGCCTATACTGACAGCTTTCAGCTCAATGTGCATTTGCACAACCAGCTGAACGCAGCGATCGCTCACTAATGGGGAATCCTGTACCAGATTCCCCATTAGTGAGCCAGCAGAGGGGGCTCTGCGTTCCCTCTCTGGCATGCATGTCATAAGTTCGCCATTTCTGGTATATAGCATGTATGGTAAATATAACCAAAGCTGCACTCTCTTGCGTCAGGGGGCAGGCTTCTCCTCTCCAGAGGGTGGCCCTGCAGCCAAGAACTTCTTCAATTTACTACTGTATGAGGAGATACCACCTTAACCTCTTCCCGCTGCGGGCATTTTTAATTTTTGACCCCCCCCCCTTCCAAACCCTAAAACTTTTTTATTTTTCCGCTCTCAGAGCCATATGAGGTTGTAATGTTTGCGGGACAAATTTTTCTTCATGACATTACCATTTATTATTCTGTACAATGTACTGGGAAGCTGGAAAACAATTCAGAATGGGGTGGATGGGAAGAAAAAGTGCATTTGTGAGACTTTCTTACAAGCTTCATTTTTACGGTGTTCATAGTCCAGCCAAAATGACATGTCACATATATTCTATGTTTCGGTACAATTTCAAGGATGCCAAATTTATATGGTTTTATTGACATTTTAACCCCTTAACAAAAATCCCAAACTGTGCCTGTCAGAAACCTAAGCATGCTTTCCTTATTGTGGCAGGGTCACTACATGTATAAGAAAATAACCAGACCACAATAACAGAGTTTCCCAGACCATAGAAAATTCCTGCATTCATGGTCGTTGCACTGGCAACTAAGATAAATTGTCACCCTCTAAGATAATCAGAGAATATCTTTAAAAAATCTGCAAATTTTTTAATTATTTAAATTTGCAAAACTGTTTAACTTTTAATAGTCTATAATTGTAAGTATGGTTATGTTCACAGGAACATATTCTTCTAAGAATAATCTCTACCTACTTAAAACTACACAAGTGGACCATGCTCTGCCCAGGTCGTACCAATCTTGCTCCCAGCTCGCATGATATGTTGAAAAGTCTAGGTAGGTACGTTGCCAAAGCAGTAAGGTTGCTGAGCTGGCTTACCACTGAGCCTGAACTTTTAGTTAATCACTGTACTCCTCTGCTTCACAGAATCCAGGGTCTGAACAGACACCTACTGGCATTTCCTAAATATCAAAACTATGCACCCACAGCACAATTGGCATGTCACCTGTCTATAACCAGCATTTACAAATACTACAGGAAAATTACTAAGCAAAATGAAGCAGACGTCTGACATAAATTTCACCAAAATTACGGAGTTGTGAGCTAAATTTATTACACATTTTTAAAATGAACCAGATAGTATTTAAGAGTGTCAGTAAAACACAATTATAAAGGATGTGCACAATGTTTAGCACAAAATATGTATGTATATACTGTATATAGTGGTATAGCTAGGAGATGGCATACAATTATGTCTTTTGGAGTGTGGGAGGAAACTGGGGCAAATACAGGCAAACACAGGGAGAACATACAAACTCCTTGCAGGGTGCTCTATATTGTACACATATTTACAAGATTACAAGATGGAACAATGCTTTTCAATCCTGCACCAAGATGTACCTCAGGTAATCAGAGAAGATCCTGTGACAGAATTAAAATGTGCTCACAAATAAGACACATTATATATATACACATACTAGCCTCTGCCCACGACTTTGTCTGCGTGTTGTTGGTGTTCATGATCCACCTATATTCAGCAAATTGCTGCCGTCGATGGTTCACCTATTCTAGCGCTTCGGCAGCTCTCAAGCTGTCCTGCTGCTGAACTTGTTCCTCACACCGTGCCTGTGATTGTTCTGGCATCTCAGCAGCTTGCTGTGATGCCATATAATGAGTGTGTTGTTGGCATCGATGATCCCCCTCAGCTCTGCTTGAAGAGAAGTCTGTGACTTCTGGCTACCTTCATAGCTGATGTTTTTTTGTAATTTTGCGACAAATTGAAAAAAAATTTCCTGGCATGTTTAAAAGTAGCAAACTGCCAATTTGGATTAAAAGCGTTTTCCCATCCAGTGTGTTAGCACACTGCCTTATTTACCTTCACTACATATACTGTACTGCACTCATCTCTACTGTATGAGCTGTACGGTTTTCTACCTCTATTGGAATGTTCCTTACCTCCACTACTTCTACTGTACTACTCTGTATCTGTGCTACAGATGTGACAAATCTAGCCTTCATTTTCTGGAGAGAACTTGCTTTGTCATGATATCTTAATAATAAAGAAAAGTCATTGACACCCATAGATAACAGTCTACAGCCACACACAGTGTTGTTAACTGATACGTGTGAAGGTTAATTCTGCTGTATCTGTACATGTACTGTTCTTCTGTATACCTATGCTACCTTCACTTTTCTACCCATAACTGAAATACATGTACTATAATATTCTCTACCTGTACTACATGCACTGTGCTGTTCTGTGTCTGTGCCACCTTCACTGTGCTGCCCTTTACCTGTACTGCTCTCTACCTCTACCATACATAACAGAATCCTCACCTTCCTCACACAACACAAGGTCCTCAGCAAGAGCCAAGCAGGGTTCATGCCAAACCACCGCACTACAGACCATATCTACACCCTACACAGCCTCATCAAAACCCATGTCCACAACACCAATAGAGGCAAGATATTCGCCTGCTTCGTGGACTTTAAGAAGGCGTTCGACTCAGTATGGCTCCCAGGCCTGCTCATAAAACTCCTAGAGAGTGGAATAGGAGGAAGAACGTATGACGTCATCAAGAGCTCCTACACCGTAAACCAGTGCAGTGTGAAGGTGAATGGGAAAAGGACAGCATACTTCCAACAGGCCCGAGGGGTCAGACAAGGCTGTAGCCTGAGCCCAACACTCTTCAACATCTACATCAATGAACTGGCTACAGTCCTGGAGGTATCACCAACCCCAGGCCTCACCCTGAACGACCTCCTACTCCTGTCCCTCACCGAGAAAGACCTCCAAGAAAGCCTGTCAGTGCTGGAAAAACTCAGCACCACATAGGCTCTACCCATCAACCAGAAAAAGACCAAAGTCATGGTATTTCAGAAGAAGGGCCACAACAAAGCCCCCACCCCACAATTCACACTGAATGGCTCCGCACTGGAGAAAACCAACAGCTACACCTACCTGGGGCTGGAGCTCAACCAGTCAGGAAGCTTCAAAGCAGCAATAGAAACCCTGAAACCAAAAGCCTGCAGAACTTTCTATGCCATCAGAAGACAACTGTACCACCTCAAACCACTGGTGAGGGTCTGGCTTAAGATATTTGATGCAGTCATCGCTCCGATCCTTCTCTGGCAGTGAGGTTTGGGGCCCCACCACCTACCCAGACCAGTCAAAGTGGGATTCCAGTCCAACAGAGACCTTCCACCTGGAGTTCTGCAAGTACCTCCTCCATGTCCACCGCAGCACCTCCAACATGGGATGCCAGGCAGAGCTAGGCAGACTCCCCCTATGGCTCACCATGCAGAAGAGGGCGCTATCATTCTGGACAAACATACAGGGCAGAAGCCCTGGCTCTTACCACCACCAAGCCTGGATGAGCCACAGAGCCCTGAGAAAACCCGATACCCCCCAACCAAGCATCAGCCATCTGCCAAGCCAAAACCCCCAACATGCCCTGAACAAGGCTCAAATAAAAGGAGCCATTGAGAGAGACAAAGAGCGGTACATCGAGGAATGGAGAAGCGCAATAAATAACTCCAAGAAAATCACTGTGTACCAGTCACTGCAAAGGGACTACACCATGGCCACCTAACTGGAGAGAATATGCCACCCCAAACACAGACAGACCCTGAGCCAGTATAGACTGAGCGCCCACAACCTGGAGATGGAGACGGGGCGACAAAGGCAGACGTACAAGCCATGGGAGAACAGACTGTGCCAGCACTGTGACCAGGGGGCCCTAGAAGACGAGACTCACTTCCTGCTACACTGCACCAAATACTCAGCTGTTAGGGCCATCTATTTCCAAAGACTCTCTGCCCAGATCCCAGACTTCACATCTGCAGACGAGAAGAGGAAACTCTACATCCCACTGGGAGAAGAGGAGGCCACTGTGGAGATCGCTGCCCAATACGTGTTCAGCTGACACCAAATAAGAGGAAGATGAGACCCCACGGTCTGTTATACACCAAATCACCCCCCCATACAGCTGTCACCAACTAAGAGAAAGATGAGACTCCACGGACTGTTATACCCCAAATCACCCACCCCACCCCCAATACCTACCACTCTCCTCCCCAACTCCCAACTCTCCCCCCCCCACTTTACTAGCTTTGGCAATTCCAAATATCTATTCGGACGTGTCAATAAAGCCTGTTTGATTTGACTATACTACCTTCTACCTATACTACATGTACTGTACTGCTCTGTAACCTCTACTATACAAACTGTACTACCTTCTACCTATACTACATGTACTATACTGCTCTCTACCTCCACTATACATACTGCACTACCTTCTACCTATACTACATATACTATATTACTCTCTACTAGAGATGAGCGAACACTAAAATGTTCGAGGTTCGAAATTCGATTCGAACAGCCGCTCAATGTTCGTGTGTTCGAACGGGTTTCGAACCCCATTATAGTCTATGGGGAACAGATACTCGTTAAGGGGGAAACCCAAATCCGTGTCTGGAGGGTCACCAAGTCCACTATGACACCCCAGGAAATGATGCCAACACCTCTGGAATGACACTGGGACAGCAGGGGAAGCATGCCTGGGGGCATCTAACACACCAAAGACCCTCTATTACCCCAACATCACTGCCTAACAACTACACACTTTCCACATTCAAAAAAACCTCTATCAAAGTGGGAAAATACCTGGAAACCTTCTTTACTCCCCAAATGGATGGACACAAACCCCAATTTAAGCTCAACAAACAGTAACAACCACCCCTTTAAATCACGTTCCCCATGACAACCACAAATGGAATAGGCAATGGGAATTCCAAAAGCCCTCACCCTTAACTGTCATTTTGAGTGTGTGTGTGTGTGTGTGTGTGTGTGTGTGTGATGTGGTAAGACCTTCCAAAATTCACTTTTCTAGCCCTTAACATGAGCCCTTCCAAACAAAGTTACATGACCTTAAGCTGAGCTACCAGCAGAGATTGAGGCCCTTGGCATGAGTAGAGCCTTGCACCAGCAGTGTTTTTGGCACTTAGGGTGAGTTGAGCCTTGTACCAGCGTGTGTCCCTTAACATCAGGCGGGCCCTAAGTTCTGCGCTTTGCACAAAAGTTCCACATTAACTAGGCTGAATGGTACAAAGATTAGTAGGCCCGAGAACCAGGAACAGGTCTTGCAATGGCTGTCGGATAACGCTTAAAGCACATTGTCCACCAGCCAGTCAGCCTCTACCTCCTCTTACCCAACAGTCTTGTCCTCCTTCCACCCAAAATTCCCAATCTTCTCAGAACAATAACCCCAACTGTCCCTGCTCCCCAGAGCTGTTCTCCCTTCCTTTGACTGTACCGCAACCTGCCCCTCCATTTCGCGATTCCACGGACCTAACAGACGAGTATCTGTGTCCAGATGCTCAAACACTAGAGTCTCCTCCATTCCATCTCCGGTCGATTTGGTGGCGGATGACCAGCAACCCACCCTCATCGACGACGATGAGACGCAGTTGCTGTCAGGGCAGCCAGTTGACATGCGCATTGTGCAGGAGGAGGAGGCGAGACAGGAGTTGGAAGAGGAGGTGGTGGACGACGAGGACACCGACCCCACCTGGACAAGGCAGATGTCAAGCTGGGAAAGTAGTGTGGATGTTGAGGCAGGTGCAGCACCAAAAAGGGTAGCTAGAGGCAGAGACATGTCCAGAGGCAGAGGTCAGCTGCTATGCCGAAGCCAGGCCAGACCCGGAATGTCCGAAGATGTTCCCTTTTGTACCCAGCCCAGAAAAACTCCCCCATCGAGGGCACGTTTCTTGAAGGTGTAGAGTTTTTTCAAGGAATGCGCCGAGGACAGATATAGTGTCGTCTACACAATTTGCCTCTCGAAATCGAGTAGGGGCCCTGAGAAGAGCAACCTGTCCACCACTTCAATGCACCGTCATTTGGAATCCAAGCAATGGAATCAGTGGCAGGCAGCAACGGCAGGACAAACGTCGCCCGCCGTTCATGCCACTGCCTCTGCTCACAGTGCTGGCGATGCACTCCAGAGGACGAGCCAGGACATCACTTCATCTGCCTCCGCCACTTTGTTGACTTCTCCCTCATCCTCCCCTGTTTCTGTCTTATCTCCTTCTCCTGCACCATCAAAGGCACCATCAGGCGCTTCTTTACAACAACCCACCATCTCTCAGACATTGGAGCGCCGGCAGAAATACACCGCTAACCACCCACCCACGCAAGCCTAGAACGCCAACATCGCTAAACTGCTGGCCCAGGAGAGGTTGGCGTTCCGGCTTGTTGAAACTCCCGCCTTCCCGGACCTGATGGCAACTGTGGCACCTCACTATGCCGTCCCTAGCCGTCTCAACTTCTCCCGGTGTGGCGTCCCCGCCTTGCACCAGCACGTGTCACTCAACATCAGGTGGGCCCTTAGTTCCGCGCTTTGCTGCAAGGTCCACTTGACCACCGACACTTGGACAAGCGCCTGTGGTCAGGGATGCTGCAGTGCTTATCTTTAATGACAGGCAGGGTGAATGTGGTGGAGTCTGTTCCCCGGGTGCAAACTGGGGTGGCCTATCTCCTCTCCCAGGCCAAAATTCATGGCAGGAGTAGACTGAAACCCTACGACGCTGCAACCTCCACCACAGCTACTAGCGGCAAACGCTAAAACACTGGTGTGGGGAGACGTCAGCAGGCGGTGCTGAAGCTCATCAGCTTGGGGGACAGACAGCACAGTGCCTCCGAGGTCAGGGATGCCATCCTGGCTGAGATGGCATTTTTTTTTCCCTGCTACACCTGGGGCCTGGCATTTTTACGCCTGTGATAATGGCTGGAACCTGGTAGCGGCTCTGGAGCTTGCCAGCCTCCAACACGTTCCATGTTTGGCCCACGTCTAACCTAGTGGTGCAAAGTTTTTTAAAAACATACCCAAATGTACCGAAGCTACTGTTGAAAATGCGGCGCTTGTGCGCCCACTTTTGCAAGTGCACAGGAGTCGCTGCTAGCCTAAAAACACTCTAGCAAGGCCTACATCTGTCCAAACACAGGCTGTTGTCCGTCATTCACACACGCTGAAACCCTACAATACCATATCTTGAGCAGGGTGTGTGAGCTGCACAGACCTTTGATGGAGTTCCATCTACAAAACCCAAGGGTTCCTCAAAGTCAGCAACCAAAGTTTCTGCACCATGAGTTTCCAGGGGTGGCAGAGTTATGGCTAGGGGAAGAGGCATGGATAGGGATGATGTCTAGGGGCAAAAGCAGTGTGGATGTGGAGGCAAGCTAAGCAGGAAAAACTGGGGGTACAAGCTAAGGCATGGACTGGGGTGATGTCTAGGGGCAAAAGCAGTGTGGATGTGGAGGCAAGCTAAGCAGGAAAAACTGGGGGTACAAGCTAAGGCATGGACTGGGGTGATGTCTAGGGGCAAAAGCAGTGTGGATGTGGAGGCAAGCTAAGCAGGAAAAACTGGGGGTACAAGCTAAGGCATGGACTGGGGTGATGTCTAGGGGCAAAAGCAGTGTGGATGTGGAGGCAAGCTAAGCAGGAAAAACTGGGGGTACAAGCTAAGGCATGGACTGGGGTGATGTCTAGGGGCAAAAGCAGTGTGGATGTGGAGGCAAGCTAAGCAGGAAAAACTGGGGGTACAAGCTAAGGCATGGACTGGGGTGATGTCTAGGGGCAAAAGCAGTGTGGATGTGGAGGCAAGCTAAGCAGGAAAAACTGGGGGTACAAGCTAAGGCATGGACTGGGGTGATGTCTAGGGGCAAAAGCAGTGTGGATGTGGAGGCAAGCTAAGCAGGAAAAACTGGGGGTACAAGCTAAGGCATGGACTGGGGTGATGTCTAGGGGCAAAAGCAGTGTGGATGTGGAGGCAAGCAAAGCAGGGAAAATGGTGGCTAGAGGCAAAGGGATGTCCATAGGCAGCAAGGGCAAAGATGCAAAACTCTCCCGTTTCAAGAATTTTCCTGACTTGTTTCCCCACAAAACATTCCTGGGAGGAGGGCTGAAACACCACCCTCCTCCTCCTCCGCTGTTAGATTTACCCCAGCTACGAGCTGAAAACGCTGCAACACTGGTGTGGGGAGACGTCAGCAGGCTGGGCTGAAGCTCATCAGCTTGGGAGACGGACAGCACACTGCCTCTGAGGTCAGGGATGCCATCCTGGATGAGATGGCAATTTGTTTATCCCTGCTGCCCCTGGGGCCAGGTTTTTTAGCTTGTTGGAGGGCTCTGGAGCTTGCCAGCCTCCAACACGTTCCATGCCTGGCCCACATGTTCAATGTAGTGGTGCAATGATTTTTAAAAACATACCCCAAATTAGCTGAGCTAAGGGTGAAAGTGCGGCACTTGGACACCCACTTTCCCAAGTCTACAGTACCTGGAGCTAGCCGCAATACACTCCAGCAAGGCCTACATCTGCCTGAAGCACCTACTGTTGTGCGAGGTCACCACACGCTCTAACCCTAGATACCGTATGTTCAGCAGGGTGTGTGAGCAGCAGAGACCTTTGATGGAGTACCAGCTACAAAACCCAAGGGTTCCTCAGAGTCAGCTCCCTCACTTTCTGCACCATGAGTTTCCATGGGTGGCAGACTTATGGCTAGAGGCACAGGCATGGATAGGGGTGATGTGTAGGGGCAAAAGCAGTGTGGATGTGGAGGCAAGCTAAGCAGCAAAAACTGGGGGTACAAGCAGCCGGTGACATCATCACTGACAAGCACAGCTGTCTGTCAGCTGACAGGCTGACTTTCACCAAAATGAACAGACAATGGATAGACTCATCATATACATGTCAGTTACATGACAAATTTAGTGCAATTTGCAAGTCCAAGATGGTTTGGAGATCTGCGGAGAGGAATCTCACCACCTCTTGCGGGTGCCATCATTTGGAAGGCAAGCCCTGGGCTCAGTGGGTGAGAGCAAGCGCAGGATAATCGTCGTTTGGCCTGGCGGCCACTGCCTCTTCCACTGTTGACAGGGCTGGCGCTGCAGTCCAGACCAGGAGCCAGGACACCTCCACATCTGCCTCTGACACTTTGGGGAGTTCACCCTTATCCTCACCTTTTCCTGCCATTTCTCCTTTTGCCCGCGCCATCATGCGCCTCTTCCCAGCAACTCCCCATCTCCCAAGCCTTTCATTTCATGCTAAAGTACAGCGCAACCCACCCACATGCCCAAGGCTTCAACGGCCTCATCTCAAGAAATCTGGCCCAGGAGATGTTGGAATCCCGGCTGGGGGACACTCTGCCCTTTTTGGGCAGAGTGTCTACTGCGCCACCGCACTGTGCCGTCCACACCAGCACTTTCCCCCAAACATGAGGCGGTCCCTAAATTCAGCGCTTAGCCCTAAAGTTCCATGTGACCAGTTACGAATGGACAAGTGCATGCAGACAGGGACGCTACCTTTCAATTTGGGCACAGTGGTTGAATGTAGTTGAGGCGTGGACCGGGTCGCAAAATGTGGTGGCCTGACTTGTCTCCCCACACAACATTCCTGGGAGGAGGGCTGAAACACCACCCTCCTCCGCTGTTAAATTGACCCCAGCTACGAGCTGGAAACGCTGCAACACTGGTGTGGGGAGACGTCAGCGGGCCGTGCTGAAGCTCATCAGCTTGGGGGCCAGACAGCACACTGCCTACAAAGTGAGTCATGCCATCCTCGATGAGACGGCAATGTGGTTTTTGCCACTGCACCTGGGCCCAGGCATGTTGTCATGTGTGATAATGGCCGTAACCTGGGATTGGCTCTGTAGCTTGGCAGCCTGCAACATATTCCATGCCTGGGCCACGTTTTTAACTCATTGCTGCTAATCTTTTGAAAAAGGTACCCCAATGTTCCTGAGCTACTGGTGAAAGTGTGGCGCTTGTGCGGATAGTTTTTAAAGTGTATAGTTGCCGCTGCTAGCCTCTATGCACTCCTACAACGCCTGTACCTGCTGGAACAACGGCTGTTGTGCGACGTCTCCACACTGCTGGCACTAAACATATCATGTGTTGAGCAGAGTGTGTGAGCAGCACAGACCTTTGATGTAGTTCCAACTCCAAAACCCTCGGGTTCGTCAAAGTCAACTCCCTCAGTTGCTCAACCATGAGTGGCCATGGGTGGCAGACTTATGTGAAATCCCATCCCATCCATTGCACTGGACACGAAACATTAGCATGCGCTCAGCACAACTTCGGATATGGCAGATGCGTTAAGCAGGGTGCAGGGTACAACACAGACCAGGCCCGAGCACCAGGAACAGGTGTTAGAAATACTGCAGCATCTGCCATTTCCTTCCAATTTTGGGGTTTTGGACCCGCCACCGACTTGTCTGGACCTAAGTGGGGATCATGAGACACAGTTGCCATCAAGGCAAGCTGTGGTCATGTGCGGTTTGCAGTAAGGGGGCAGTGCGCAATTGGAAGAGGAGTTGGTGGATGACGAGGCCACCGACCCCACATGGACAGGGGTGATGTCTAGGGGCTAAAGCAGTGTAGATGTAGAGGGAAGCTAAATCAACAAAAAACCTGGGTAGAAGCAAAGGCATAAACTGGGGTGATGTTTAGGGGTGAAAGCAGAGTAGATGTGGAGGGAAGCTAAGCAGCAAAAACAGTGGGTAGAAGCAAAGGCATGCAAAACTCTACCCTGTTGGAAGACTTATTCCTAGGTCTGGAACACGTTAATGGCCCCCCTGGACAAATTACTGCCACTCAGGGGCCTAGTGTCACCAGGAGGGACAAGTATAGGCGCATGTTGTGGGAATACCTGGCCGACACCAGCTCTGTCCTCTCCGATCCCTCTGTGCTCTACAGCCTAAACTTATTTTCTCATCTTTTTTTCTGAACTGCACATCTCTTGCCTGCTTCCTTTGGGATCTTAGAAATGGTGGTCCACTTCCACAGATGGTAACTTCAATAGACAGTGTAACGGGAGTAGCTGAGGGATCGCTGTCTTAACCACTTTTTGGCACAAAATTAACTTCCAAAGCCAAATATGGTGCAAGTATATGATGCAAGGACACCTACACACCTATCTCTGACACATTGGGGAGTTCACCCTCATGCGCCCTTTTGGCCTGCACCATCATGCGCCTCTTCCCAGCCACTCCACATTTCCCAAGCTTTTCATTGCAGGCAGAAGTACAATACAACCCACCCCCATGCCCAAGCCTGTAACAGCCTCATCGATAAACTGCTGGCCCTGGAGATGTTGGTGTTTGTTTATGCTTCTGGAGACCCAGGCCTTCCGTCAGCAGATGGCAGCTGGGGCACCTCCCTATGCTGGGCCTAGCCGTTACTACTTCTCTTGGTGTGCTGTCTCTGCCTTGCGCCTGCATGTGTCCCATAACATCAGTCGGGCCCAGAGCTCTGCGCTTTGCTGCAAGGTCCACTTGACCACCGACACATGGACAAGCGCCTGTGGTCAGGGATGCTGCAGTGCTTATCTTTAATGACAGGCAGGGTGAATGTGGTGGAGTCTGTTCCCCGGGTGCAAACTGGGGTGGCCTATCTCCTCTCCCAGGCCAAAATTCATGGCAGGAGTAGACTGAAACCCTACGAAGCTGCAACCTCCACCCCAGCTACTAGCGGAAAACACTGTAACACTGGCATGGGGAGATGTCAGTAGGCCGTGCTGAAACTGATCAGCTTGGGGGACAGACAGCACAGTGCCTCCGAGGTCAGGGATGCCATCCTGGCTGAGATGGCATTTTTTTTTCCCTGCTACACCTGGGGCCTGGCATTTTTGCGCCTGTGATAATGGCTGGAACCTGGTAGCAGATCTGGAGCTTGCCAGACTCAAACACGGTCCACGCATGGCCCACGTTTTCCAACTTGTTGGTGCCATGTTTCTTTGAAACCTACACCATTGTGCCTGATATACAGGTCAAAGTGGGGCCATTTTCGTAAGTGAGAACTAGCCTCTGCTAGGCAGAAAACATTCAGAGCACACTCCTCTCATCTTCGCACCGTTGGCTGGCGGAGGAAGACGAGGGGGTTGGAGTGGCATCTGATGTCCCTATCCCACACGAGGCTAGAGGGTGCACTTCAGTGCATCCCATTGCTTCACCACAAATGGTGTGAAGGGGAGTGGAAAATGGAGGAAATGGAGAGTGACCCTTACAGTTGGGGCCAGCAAAGGCATGCCAAGTAACACACTGGCACACATGGCTGACTTCATCTTGGGTTGCTTTTCAACACATATTTCACATCATGAAGAACAAATAATACTGGATTTTTTCAAGCCTCGAACCCCGGTCTAGGTCTAATGTCTGTTCCTTTCTTATATTAGGGGAGAGGGAAAAAAAATTACTTAAATGATACGTTTAGCGTACATAGACTGACTATTAATGTGTATCCCACTTAGTGTTGTTAGGGTTACACACCGTCACAACCTGGCTAAAGCTTCTATAGCTGTTAATAAAGTCAACATAACTTTACGGTATCCAAAAAGACAGCTGGTACCGACAGAGAGCAAGACAAATGTCACCCAAAGCTGTGAGCTCTGAACACCCACAGTGACTTTGGCGTCATCATCATTATAAGGGAGCGGGTGGTAATAAATAACTTGGCAGTGCCTAAAACCCAAAAAGCTTATACAACTATATTTACATTAAGATACACAAATGAAACTTTTCAGTAGCATGTCATGAGACAAGCTGATAAGCTCTTCCTTTGTGCAGTGCTATTTGAAAGTTAAACGCTGCCTTTATTTTAATTCTGGAGAAGGTGCAGACATTAGATTTAGAACATGTTGTCTTCATTGTCCAAATCCTCTATATAGGTAACGTGTTTTTCGGGCCGAGCTGTCTGGGAACGAGCTGGTGCAGCACTGACAACCTGGGTGAATATGGCAAGAGCCTGAGATGTAGGGTGAATGAATCCCCAAGTTATTTGTGGAATTCCCAGTGAGACAATGGCACTGTATACCAGTAGCAAAAATTGTGGGTGCACGTAACCCCCATATATTCTTTGAATTCCCAGTCAGACAATGGCACTGTATACCAGTAGTAAAAATTGTGGGTGCACATAACCCCAATATATTCTTTGAATTCCCAGTGAGACAATGGCACTGTATAGCAGTAGCAAAAATTGTGGGTGCACATAACCCCCATATATTCTTTGAATTCCCAGTGAGACAATGGAACTGTATAGCAGTAGCAAAAATTGTGGGTGCACGTAACCCCCATATATTCTTTGAATTCCCAGTCAGACAATGGCACTATATACCAGTATTAAAAATTGTGGGTGCACATAACCCCCATATATTCTTTGAATTCCCAGTCAGACAATGGCACTGTATACCAGTAGTAAAAATTGTGGGTGCACATAACCCCAATATATTCTTTGAATTCCCAGTCAGACAATGGCACTGTATACCAGTATTAAAAATTGTGGGTGCACATAACCCCCATATATTCTTTGAATTCCCAGTCAGACAATGGCACTGTATACCAGTATTAAAAATTGTGGGTGCACATAACCCCCATATATTCTTTGAATTCCCAGTCAGACAATGGCACTGTATACCAGTATTAAAAATTGTGGGTGCACATAACCCCCATATATTCTTTGAATTCCCAGTCAGACAATGGCACTATATACCAGTAGTAAAAATTGTGGGTGCACATAACCCCAATATATTCTTTGAATTCCCAGTGAGACAATGGCACTGTATACCAGTATTAAAAATTGTGGGTGCACATAACCCCCATATATTCTTTGAATTCCCAGTCAGACAATGGCACTGTATACCAGTATTAAAAATTGTGGGTGCACATAACCCCCATATATTCTTTGAATTCCCAGTGAGACAATGGAACTGTATAGCAGTAGCAAAAATTGTGGGTGCACGTAACCCCCATATATTCTTTGAATTCCCAGTCAGACAATGGCACTGTATACCAGTATTAAAAATTGTGGGTGCACATAACCCCCATATATTCTTTGAATTCCCAGTCAGACAATGGCACTGTATACCAGTAGTAAAAATTGTGGGTGCACATAACCCCAATATATTCTTTGAATTCCCAGTCAGACAATGGCACTGTATACCAGTATTAAAAATTGTGGGTGCACATAACCCCCATATATTCTTTGAATTCCCAGTCAGACAATGGCACTGTATACCAGTATTAAAAATTGTGGGTGCACATAACCCCCATATATTCTTTGAATTCCCAGTCAGACAATGGCACTGTATACCAGTATTAAAAATTGTGGGTGCACATAACCCCCATATATTCTTTGAATTCCCAGTCAGACAATGGCACTATATACCAGTAGTAAAAATTGTGGGTGCACATAACCCCAATATATTCTTTGAATTCCCAGTGAGACAATGGCACTGTATACCAGTATTAAAAATTGTGGGTGCACATAACCCCCATATATTCTTTGAATTCCCAGTCAGACAATGGCACTGTATACCAGTATTAAAAATTGTGGGTGCACGTAACCCCCATATATTCTTTGAATTCCCAGTCAGACAATGGCACTGTATACCAGTATTAAAAATTGTGGGTGCACATAACCCCCATATATTCTTTGAATTCCCAGTGAGACAATGGCACTGTATAGCAGTAGCAAAAATTGTGGGTGCACGTAACCCCAATATATTCTTTGAATTACCAGTCAGAAACTGGCACTATATGGCAGTAGCAAGAAATGAGGGTATTTGTATTCCCAATATATTCTTTGAATTCCCAGTCAGACAATGGCACTGTATACCAGTAGTAAAAATTGTGGGTGCACGTAACCCCAATATATTCTTTGAATTACCAGTCAGAAACTGGCACTATATGGCAGTAGCAAGAAATGAGGGTATTTGTATTCCCAATATATTCTTTGAATTCCCAGTCAGACAATGGCACTGTATACCAGTAGTAAAAATAGTGGGTGTATATAGCCCCAATTCTATTGCTAGGGGACTTGCAGGGTATTTCTGAGGTGAAGGTGGGGGGGCACACCGTTGGAACGGGGATTTGGGGTGTATATATGGGGTATACGGGAATACACTGTCAGTGTGTTCCATTCAGGATCCTGGGAAAGCTGGGTTGCGGCGATTGAGCCCGTCAGTGCCACGTTACACTGACAAGCTTCTCCCTGGAATTGAAGTTATATGTAAGCCCAATATATTCTTTGAATTCCCAGTGAGACAATGGCACTATATGGCAGTAGCAAAAATAGTGGGTGTATATAGCCCCAATCCTATTGCTAGGGGACTTGCAGGGTATTTCTGGGGTGAAGGTGGGGGGGCACACCGTTGGAACGGGTATCGGGGGTATATATCGGGTATACGGGAATACACTGACAGTGTATTCCATTCAGGATCCTGGGAAAGCTGGGTTGCGGCGATTGAGCCCGTCAGTGCCACGTTACACTGACAAGCTTCTCCCTGGAATTTAGCTCTTATAAGAGCTGTTGGTTGTCTTCTCCTTCCTATCCTAGCCTGTCCCTGCCTACCCAGAATCTAAGCCCTAGCTAACTGGACGGAAACCTCCGTCCTCGGTGAATTGCAAGCTCAGAATGACGCGAAGCTGGGCGGCGCTGTTCTTTTAAATTAGAGGTCACATGTTTTCGGCAGCCAATGGGTTTTGCCTACTTTTTTCAACGTCACCGGTGTCGTAGTTCCTGTCCCACCTACCCTGTGCTGTTATTGGAGCAAAAAAGGCGCCAGGGAAGGTGGGAGGGGAATCGAGTAATGGCGCACTTTACCACGCGGTGTTCGATTCGATTCGAACATGCCGAACAGCCTAATATCCGATCGAACATGAGTTCGATAGAACACTGTTCGCTCATCTCTACTCTCTACCTCTACTAAACATACTGTACTGCCTTCTATCTATACTACATGTACTATACTGCTCTCTACCTCTACTATACATACTGTACTGCCCTCTAACTATACTACATGTACTATACTGCTCTCTACCTCTACTATACTTACTGTACTACCTTCTACATGTACTGTACTGCTCTGTAAACACTGCGGCAGCCCCGCCTGCCAGTGTCCGGAGATGACTCTCAGCCTGCGCTGTGAACAAGCAGCACCCCGGCTCCCTCCATCCCTAAGAGCAGGGAGCGCGTCATCCCCTGGAGCTGCTGCTGCCCGGCCTGCAAGTGTCCGGAGTGCTTGTTCACAGCGCAGGCTGAGAGTCAACTCTCAGCCTGCACTGTGAACAAGCAGACACTGGGGATCCCTTGGCTGCATCCCGCAATCAACCCATACGTCCTTTGTGATCGACCGGTAGATCGCGATCGACGTATTGGGCACCCCTGCTCTATAGCGAAGGCAAACAATGTGGGAGATAAAGGACAACCTTGTCAGGTGCCATGACTGATCTTGATGGACAGCAGGGTCAGTCGGGAATTTGAAATAGGATATGGGGGTCACAGTAAAGTGCTCGAGGAGCTCTTTGGAACTGTCCGGTTATACCCATGAACAAGGTAGCTCCAGGATCTGATATCAAAAGCCTTTTCAATATCTAAGGCTAATAGGGAGATAGGCTTATGATGACTATTGGCCCACTGAATAATATTACAAAGTTTTCTTATGTTATCTGATTCCTGCTTGCCGGGGATAAAGCTAACTTAATCAGAGTGTACCAAGGATGGAAGGAGACCATTTAGCCACCCGTGTTACCTTTAAAGAGGTTGCACTGTTATGGACATTTATACTCTGTCCACAGGAAAGGAGGTAAGTGCCCAATTGATGGGAGCCTGATGGCAGTGATCATGAGGACGGAGGTCCCATAGATTCCCAAAGTCCTCTGGGGGATGGTAAATATATACATTTTACCCACTGTGGATATATTTCTCCAGGTTGTTGGCAGTCCAACATATATTAACCGTGTGCAGACCGCTTGCAGAACTACAAGTAACAGCATACATAGGAGAGTTTAATCGATCCAGCGCTGTTAGAGTTAAAATCTAATATCTTCATTTCACATGTCTTAAAAGCTCATTGTGACATTGCAGTCTACATGTTTCAAACGTCCATATTGCTCTTACTCATGGCATTTACTTTTACTGTATACTGGGTCTATTATTCAGACTCTAAAGTAGCTCCTGTCTGCGGCACAGAAAGTGATTTATACCTTCAGTAACTATTTGTGACATACTGTACAAAGATTTCCTTTATCTGTATTAGACATCTGTTTATTATATTTTCTTCTTTATTTTATCTTATTTTGTGTTGAAATGTAAAGGCTTGTTACTAATTTGCTATAGAATTCTATTGTAACTCAAGGTTGTGCTCTACAATAAGTACATTATATGTACATTTCTATATGGAAATATATTGTTTGAAATTCAAGACAGTGAAAGTCTTGATATACTTCATGATTAAGACATAAAATTGAGTGATGGTTTACATAAAAATGTAAATTCAAGGATTCATAAAGTTTTGATGCAGTCTTATAAATTAAACATAAAATACGTAACCCCTTACATCTCATGTGGTCATGTGAGGCTGTCCTTAGTAATGGGGGCACATTTCGCTAATTTGCTTATGGATAAAACCTTAACAGTGTAAGAAAGATCTACATTGTTCCATGTCAGTTTTAGTCTACGTTCACACTACTCTTACTTGTGTTTGCTGCTGTCATCTGTCATAGAATGTTTTCAAGCTTCTGACCATGTTTTTTTTTTTTTTTTTTTAATTTGGAGTGAATACAGATTACCACCCAATGGAGCGGGCTCCATCTCCATCTGTCATTTAATATTCATTACATAGTAGATGTGGTTGGATGAAGACACAGACCCAGCAATTCCAATCTAAAACCCTACAATATTCATCCAGAGGAAGGCAAAAAAAAAAAAAAATAGATGAGAGCCGTGGGCCTTAAATAAAGGAACTGTGAACCTAGTCTTAGCGAAGGCATTCAGACTTTAAAAAAAACAATACTGTCCAGCATGCACCTCTATTAGATATCCAAACCTTAAAGGGAGTCTGTCAGCACTAAATAGGTTATAAACCTAATCACATTACTTCGTAGAGGAGATTCTACAGTTTCCAAATAGATCTCTGTTATTCAGTGTTGGATCCTTACTTCCGTGTAAATTGCCGTTTTATTCTTACTGGGTGTCCCTTACCTTGCCTTGGGCTTTGGTCTCAGCTCTAGATTCCAGGGCAAAACATTTTTCCCACCATTGACATATTAATAAAAACCACAAATTACATGAAAAATGGGCTCCAATGCTGAATAATAGAGGTATAGGTTTTCTAAACAATTTACTGCTGATAGACTCCCTTTAAGTTGTGAGTAACTATACAAATGACCGTTGTCAGTGTAACCATCATATTCAGCCCTATGGACACACCAGAGACTCTGATTATAAACTTATAGATGTACCATTTCTACACATTGTAAGATATAGCGATTCTATTGGTGGTTAAGATCTTTTTATGTATAAGTGACAAATATCACAGGTTTTGTAACACTATATCTCGGGTCGCCTCTAGTCTGGATACAAGATAAGATATAGATGGGCATGGAGACATATAGGATCTGTATGGCATCCTGTGACTCAGTTACATATTTCAGTTGGGTCTATAGATCCTGTAAACTTATAGATTGCTAAAGCTGGCATTCCAGCTGGTCCCATAAATGCTTGATGCCTTGAAATTGGTATACATTGTATACCGAATTATGGAACTCACATAATTCAGTACACAGCAAACCATAACTGCTGAAGTATATCAACCATAGATCAACACTTTAATGTAGACTGTGACACCTTGATAGAAACCTATTCCAACCATATAATCAGAAGTCATATCCTACAATATTTCTTGTCTTATTTCAAGTATAAACTACTAAAGTAAATTGTAAAGAGCATTCATCCAACAGTGACAAGTCTGTAATCTGCCTCCCTTAAGAACTATTGAGAATAGGGAGATATATCCCTCACACTAAGAAATGCCTCATGCACGGAATTGCTGGTAGCTAGTGAACAGTCTGAGGCACTGCCAGTGTAGGGCACTGTATCTTTAAAATGTCTCAGAAGGAGTTAAAGGAGATCCATTCCCACAGTACGGGTCAGACACACAAAGTGTTGCTGTTCAAGCCAATATACGGCCTTTTGTGAGACATTTGTAACCATCAAGTTTGTTGCCTCCTCAATTTTCAGTTATTATTAGTTGTATCCTTCTGCTAGCCTGGTATGGGGAACAACTCCACCACCAAGGGCCAGTACATTCTGTTTTGCTCTTTTATATGATACAGTTGAGCTGAGTAGTTGCGGCCTTGGACAAACTTCCAGCAGATGTAGTTGGGAAATATACAGAAAGTGAATTTAAGCATGCCTGGGGTAAACACTTCTGTCCTAAGATATGTGAGGGAAAAAATATGTGTGAAGAGAGAGAGAGATTAGTTTTCCGCCATCTTGGTCTGAAAACAGCATATTCTCCATTATAATAAATTGTCTCTCATGTAGTTTGCTTAAACCTTGAGATTTGTAGTTCTGCTCTCTTGTCTTATTTAGGAGAAAAGGTTAGAATGTCCATAAGTATACCATGCCTCATAACAAGACAGAATGTTCACAAGATATGGAACCATCCGCTAACATGAAACCTTGAAGGTCACAGCATCCATTTTGGCAGACTGTGTAAATACTTTCATAAGACTGAAATGGTGGACACGGACAATCATGTGTTAACCCATGGATTATGTATGCACGTATTTAACATTTGTAAACGCCCACTGTATACTGTGACCAATGATAATTCATATTTCTATGTGATATAGTTTATTATGCCTAAAGACTTTTATATGATACAGTTGAGCTGAGTAGTTGAGGCCTTAGAACAAACTTCCAGCAGATGTAGTTGGGAAATATACAGAAAATGAATGAGCAACACGGTGGCTCAGTGGTTAGCACTGCAGCCTTGCAGCACTGGAGCCCCGGTTTCGAATCCTGTCAAGGACATCTGCAAGGAGTTTGTATGTTCTCCCCGTGTTTGCAAGGGTTTCCTCCAGGTACTCCGGTTTCCTCCCACACACCAAAGACATACTGATAGGGAATTTACACTCACCGGCCACTTTATTAGGTACACCTGTCCAACTGCTCGTTAACACTTAATTTCTAATCAGCCAATCACATGACGGCAACTCAGTGCATTTAGGCATGTAGACATGGTCAAGACAATCTCCTGCAGTTCAAACCGAGCATCAGTATGGGGAAGAAAGGTGATTTGAGTACCTTTGAACGTGGCATGGTTGTTGGTGCCAGAAGGGCTGGTCTGAGTATTTCAGAAACTGCTGATCTACTGGGATTTTCACGCACAACCATCTCTAGGGTTTACAGAGAATGGTCCGAAAAAGAAAAAACATCCAGTGAGCGGCAGTTCTGTGGGCGGAAATGCGTTGTTGATGCCAGAGGTCAGAGGAGAATGGCCAGACTGGTTCGAGCTGATAGAAAGGCAACAGTGACTCAAATAGCCACCCATTACAACCAAGGTAGCCAGAAGAGCATCTCTGAACGCACAGTACGTCGAACTTTGAGGCAGATGGGCTACAGCAGCAGAAGACCACACCGGGTGCCACTCCTTTCAGCTAAGAACAGGAAACTGAGGCTACAATTTGCACAAGCTCATCGAAATTGGACAATTGAAGATTGGAAAAACGTTGCTTGGTCTGATGAGTCTCGATTTCTGCTGCGACATTTGGATGGTAGGGTCAGAATTTGGCGTCAACAACATGAAAGCATGGATCCATCCTGCCTTGTATCAACGGTTCAGGCTGGTGGTGGTGGTGTCATGGTGTGGGGAATATTTTCTTGGCACTCTTTGGGCCCCTTGGTACCAATTGAGCATCGTTGCAACGCCAAAGCCTACCTGAGTATTGTTGCTGACCATGTCCATCCCTTTATGACCACAATGTACCCAACATCTGATGGCTACTTTCAGCAGGATAATGCGCCATGTCATAAAGCTGGAATCATCTCAGACTGGTTTCTTGAACATGACAATGAGTTCACTGTACTCCAATGGCCTCCACAGTCACCAGATCTCAATCCAATAGAGCATCTTTGGGATGTGGTGGAACGGGAGATTCGCATCATGGATGTGCAGCCGACAAATCTGCGGCAACTGTGTGATGCCATCATGTCAATATGGACCAAAATCTCTGAGGAATGCTTCCAGCACCTTGTTGAATCTATGCCATGAAGAATTGAGGCAGATCTGAAGGCAAAAGGGGGTCCAACCCGTTACTAGCATGGTGTACCTAATAAAGTGGCCGGTGAGTGTAGATTGTGAGCCCTATATGGGACAGTGACTGTAAAGCACTGCGGAATATGATGGCGCTATATAAGTAAGCATAATAAATAAACATAAAGCCATTATTCCTCTATAAAGCTAAGTAACATGTAATAAATGTCAGAACACCTTGATATACAGCATCTGTGTATTTGTGTTAACCGAGCTCATCAGCCATTTTGTTCAAATTTGGAACTTGCAGCATGTACGCCCTGGGGTGTTCCCTCAAAAGAAAAAAACAACAAAGCGAACCGGCTTGTAATGAACCAGATTCATCATGAGTTTCCAAAATGTTGGGTTCAGCTTCACCTGAGATTTTCGGAGCTTACCAGCTACAAGTCATTATTATGTTCTGGGGTCTCGTCAGATCTCAGAATATAATAATCAGAGGTCTCAGGAAGGAGCAGCTCATACTTACCTTGCCTCTCCTTCCAGAGGCTCCATTGTGGCATCTGGTCTTAATTCTGGTATGTTCAAGGCTCCTGAAATCAGAGACCCCAGGGAACTATTGATTCCTGTGATTGGGCAGGTTGACCTTATCCAGGAAACCAGAAGAAACTGTGAATAAAGACCAAAGGCTGGGAAGGCACCCCAGAGAGGTTAGGATAGGTGAATATGAGCGGTTTATTATTTTTCCACACCTCCCTAGGGCTTCCAATTATTATGAGCTGGGGCTCGCAATTCTAGCCATTCTAGAAGACCAAATGAGTATCGACTAAACGTAACGTTTTGACTTTTAGTTTACTGTTGCTGAATGCTTTTCATATGCATAATTGGAATCTATGATTCAGTCCGTCTGTAGGGGGTTCAGTTTTCCTGCTATATCTATAATCAGATGAAAGCAGAACGGAACACTTTGTAACATTCATAAATAAAGCTATGCCTCACTTCTAATATTATTTTTCTCATAATATAAAATTCACAGTTATAGTTATAAAGTATTCACACTGTGACAAAACTACAGAAAAAATATTGATACAGTGTTACAAAACCTGTGATATTTGTCACTTGTATATAAAAAGATCTTTACCACCAATAGTATTGCCATATCTTACAATGTGTAGAAATGATACATTTATAAGTTTTTAATCAGAGTCTATGGTGTGTCCATAAACAATAAAAATAATTCATAAACAAGTTCAGAGTGGCAAGTAGGTCCTATTATTTTAGTACTGTATAAGGACAGCTGTTATGATATTATCAATGGAACAAATATAAAAAAAAAAATCAGGATCTGGATGACAACAAAGAGTAGTAGAATAAGTTATCTACTTCTTACACAATGCTGAGAGATAGATCCTGGACAACCAAATGTCTTCACCAGCACCAGCCGTTAAACCAGATGAATGTGCTGAATTTTGACCCAAGCTATCACTACAGAAACTAGTATAAGAAATAAACACTCTGTAAATAGAAGTCAATCTAGAACATACAACAAAATTACAAGGCAGTTCTAGATCAGAGGGATGAATCAGAAGACTGAACGTGTCCAAGCCAAAAGATCAATCCGAGAGGTGTAGTCAGAGCCAAAATTAGAAGACAAGTGAATTTCCAGTAAAAGGCCAAAGCAATCTCTCACAAACAATCAGAGCCTCAGAGTCCTAACTAAAGTACAAACTAATAGCAGGCACCTGGATTAGCAGGAGTATACTTTAAATACCCCTCCTCAGCTGCTGATTCAATCAGCATAGCAGAGTTTTCAAAACTGCAGAAGCTTCATATGTTTGTATGGTAACCTCAAGGCAACAGCTGCTAGCTGTTTACCACATTGATTTTTCAGCCACACAAAGAAGTTGCAAAGATTGGAAGCATGTATCATCGGATCCTATAACAAGTCTAAAAACAACGGCCAACATCCAAACTAAAAGATGTTTCATAAATTCAACCTTGCCAGAACAGTGTTGTTTAATGCCAAGTTTTTGCCAGATGCCAGTACTGTACTGTAACACTTACTGCATGAGAACCAATTCTAAAGATCCAGGTAGTTTTTATGGACTGAAGCCACAGGTTTCAAAATAAACTCTATCAAGTGAATGACATTGTTTAAAGATTTATGTATAAACTACAATCAGATGCAGTGAGTCTGAAATTGAAGGGGTTGTCCATCAGAACAAAATTACGAAAAAACTACCTGCCAGGCTAGTCTTTACTTCCAAGTGTCTCAGAGGAGCATTACCAGGTCCCAAGAGCTCAATATCACAATGACATACATCATCTGATGAGTCGTGTTTCTGAGCATTTTGTTTATCCAAATGCATTCAGCCTTCCAAAGATATAAGATATAAGCCCTTTTAACTTTGAAGCACATTACGGTATACTAGCCAAGTGGGCTGTAACACTGTAGTTTCTCTTAGGGTCAGTGCACACAGAGTTTTTTGGCGAGGATTTTGACGCTGAATCCACTTCAAAGTCATCCCTCCAAAAAAAGGATGCCAATAGAGTTCTATTGAGAGGATTTTTTTTAGGCTTATTTTGAGGCAGATTCAGCGTCAAAATCCTCGCCAAAAAACTCTGTGTGCACTTACCCTAAGGGCTGAGCCTCTCTGTGATGTACTGCATGAACCTGGCTAGTATACCTTGATTTCCTTCACTATATAAAGGGCTTATATCTTTGGAATGGCTGAACGCTTTTGGAAAAAAAACAAACACCAACATGTTTATGGTAACCTTGCCTATTAGGTGTCATTGTGATTTCCAGACTTGGTGACAGGTTCTCTTTAAAAGACTGTATTTTTATTTGTTCTCAAATAACATACAAAATAATAGTTATATGTATATAAGAAACTGAATAGAAAAAAAGGTTATGGACAAACGAAGGGGCTATGACTCAGGCTTTGTTGTCTGGTACCCTGGAGACCAATAGATCTGCATTAGAAGTGTAGATAGAAATCAGTAGGAGATATTTAGTGAAGATCATTGCATTGTCACTTCATTTTGCATCATTTGGAGATGTGTTGGAGCAGTACAAATAACTGGATACACAAGCCTACACATACTTTAGTCTTAATATACAACAATAAAGGTTTTGTTACATAAGATGATGTGTTAAACACGGTCGCACAGTGGTCTCTTGAACTGAATAAAAGTAAGAAGTATATATATATATATATATATATATATATATATATATATAGTACTAAGCAACGGCAATAAAACTTACCGTATATACTCGAGTATAAGCCAAATTTTTCATCCCAGTTTTTGCGCTGAAAAAGCCCCCCCATGGCTTATACTGGAGTCAGCAAAAAATAAATAAATAAATAAAAGTTCTAAATCCCTCCTTTCCCTAGAATACATACAAAAGTAGAAAACTACTGCGAAACACATACACATCACATTAGGTATCCTGTGTCTGAAAGTGCCCGGTCTACTGAATATAGGGTATCTACAGTGCTCCTTTTCTGTCGGGAAGGGGTTAATAGGAGCACTGCAGATACCCTATATTCAGCCAGACTGAATTCCAAGTGGGGAAAGAAAAAAAAAACAGTCCTCAAGCTCAGGGAAGGGGCAGCAGACAACCAAAACACCCCCTCCCCTTCCCCAGCATCCAGCAACTACTGCACCCAAAAACTCTGACCATTTTGATTTTGAAATTTTCCAGTAGCTGCTGCATTTCCCCCCTAGGCTTATACTCGAGTCAATAAGTTTTCCCAGTTTTTTGTGGTAAAATTAGGGGCCTCGGCTTATATTCGGGTCGACGTATACTCAAGTATATACGGTATTTTAAAAAGAAAAGTTATTGACTTCATACATAAAAGAGAATTCTGTTTTCAGACAGCAGAGCCACTTTACATCATGTGCCCTTTCTGGCAAACACAAAGCATTTCATGATAATGGAATTTAATTATGTGACTTCTATGTGATTGCAGCTCCTTGCAAGCCAGGTGACATTTCTTGTAGTTCTGAATTACACGAGCCGTACAGTAGTGCCAAATTTTCTATAATGACTCATTCCTCCCATGTATTTACTTTTGTGTAGTCTATGCATTGCTATCTTTAGGGGACATGGCCTACTTGCAAGTATGATTGTCTTCTGAAATCCAGGGTGATTGCAAATGTGAAAGATTTAAGATTTTACAGGGACATATACGCATTTTTATGTAAGTTGTAATACCAGCACATTTGTAGAGAAAAATTCTTTTCATTGTGTATAAATGACAAAGTCATGGAATTCCAAATTATAGGCTTATATGGGTATCTAGAAGAAAATGGGCAAAACGTACATACAGAGTCACACATTTATATATAGGAGGACATACTATAGGTTAGAAAATGGAAATATATATGTAGCAGAGTTAGCCTGAACATCTGCAATTGGTTAATTAGCTACCGTGTGCTATCTTATTACAAAAAATAACAAAAACTGTTGACGCGGAATGGAAGAGGTACTATCTAAGACAGCAAGTTCTCCTTTTTCTACTAAGGCTAGGTTCACACCTGCGCTCGGGGACTCCATTCCCCATGCAATTAGGATTTTTCTCTCTGCATTTTTTGGGTGGAAACCCATCAGTCCCTATTATAGTCTATGGGGTCCATAGGTTTCTGTGGGTAACTGCTTTTGAAGCAGATTGGGTTTTTGGGTCCCCAAGCGAACACAGAGGACAAAAACCCAAGCGCATATGTGAACCTAGAGTAAGGAGGACCTATTTGTTCTTTTCCCAGAATCCTTTGCAGGGCATGTATTTTGTATAAGACTGCACACTGCTGGTTGATCTGAAAAGGCAGTATTCTCCTTAGGGAGAAAAAGTACACCTTCTGACCCAAAGTTATCAGTAGAATACATGTTTGGCCCAATGTTATTTTATCTGATCTACTCATACACATGTATAGTTGGTTCTGCCACACATCCATGTCACTGGTGGCAGCTTAACTACCCTAAAAAAAAGGTTTGGGCATGTTGAACTCCAACTGCCTGATCATTATCTCTCCCAACATCTCCCAATGAGGGAGAATTAGAAGGCCTTCAACTCTCTTAGATGGTAGACTGATCGTGCCAAGCTTATATAATACAGTATATGGCCAGTTTTACTAGAAGGGATTTTGCATTACACTGTCCAGTGTAAGCCCTAGAAGAAAGCTATATTTCAGTAGACACAGTAGCTTCTAAGTAAGAACATGGCTCAGCATGGATAGGCGAATTATACAGATAGCTTGTGGAATCGGGAAAAAGAACAATGGAAAGAGTCTATGTCTGTCTAAAAAAGCCATCTCCTTTGATACCACATATCATCTACATTCAGTGCCATTTTAATCAGCATTAGGCTTCACAATCTTGCTTGATTGTCGACTTCGAAATCAACTTCTGGTATATTCAATGGCCATAACAATAAAATACTGTGCTTTTCCAAGTGCTCTCCCTCCTGTGCAACTTTTTATCATCAGCATCTGATGAAAGCTGTAATTGACCGAAACATCTTGCCAGGTTACCCTTGTAGATCTCAATAAATTTACACATTAAGAGTATTGGAGTGAGGATTTCTCTTGTGTTAAAAAAAAAAAAAAAAAGAAACAACAGTACATGAAAAGAAGTGCACATCGGAAACAATAATTATATTGAAAGAAAAATATAGACTTTATTGTCTCAATACATAATTAATAGCACTTAAAGATCCACACAAAGAACGGGCATAAGGAACAAATTTTAATTCTCGCTGTTAGCTATAGAAGACAGTCCGGGTTTTGTACAGATATTTAAGTGTTTTTAATTGTTTATTGCTTATTTTTCTTTACATATAATTATCATTTTATTTCTGAACTCTTTTTCATGTACTAGTGTTTTTATACACCCTGCAGTTCTTTTTATTATTAGTGGTGGGGAGTGCCCACTGATATCCGGGGTTCTTTTCTGTTGATGTCTTGCCAGACTGGACCCTAATCCTGTAAAGATTGCCACTTGATCCATTTTATAACCTGTAAACACATTTAGCACAACAATCCCCAACATTTCATTACAACTAGAGATGAGCGAGTAGTGAAATATTCGAGATTCAATATTCATTTCGAGTAGAGCCTCAATATTTGACTACTCGATCGAATATCGAATCCCATTATAGTCTATGGGAAAAAATTCTCATTTCAGGGGAAACCACTATTCGACTAAAGGAGAGTCACCAAGTCCACAAGTAACAGGAGGAGAGTGTTTAGGAGGAGCAAAGTGCAGTTGATGAGTGTTGAGGAGGAGCGCTGTGCAGTTAAAGCGCATGGACCCCATAGACTATAACGGGGTTCATGCGAATGATTTGTGCGAGCAGTGCGCAGCAAGCACACGGACCACATTATAGTCTATGGGGTCTGTGGGCTTTAACTGCACAGCGCTTGCAGTTGCGCTGATATTCAATTCGGGGGTTCCTCCTGCGGACTCCTTCCGGACAGGAGGCAAGCGCTAATGTGAACCGGCCCTAAAAGCAAAGTGGAAGGAGTAGGACACGGCGCGGAGAGAATGATAGACCCGCAGGATAGTATTGCAGCATCCCTCCTGCAGTACCAGCTTTGATTGGCTGAATGCTATACACTGTATAGCATTCGGCCAATCAACACTGGTTCTGAATAGAATCTTTACTGCAAATAGGAGTAGTATTCAATCGAGTACGAGTAATTTGAATACCGTAGTATTTGTTCGAATACCTACTCGATCCAATACTACTCTCTCATCTCTAATTACAACAGTCTTGATTTTTGTAACAAAGTCATAAAATCATTATTAATAATTCTTTCTTAACAGAAAATCAATAAGGAAATTGTTACATTTATGCCTAATATTAAGGTGAAAAAAGGCTTTCCACTCATATACTTGAATGTCAAAACACCTGAAGAATCCAACCAATAGCAACTTCATGATCCTAATAATATTCTTCATGGAATATGTAAGAGCATGTGCTGATACTCTGCTCTCCAATATATGGGGCACCCAAAGTTACTGATAAGTGAATCTAAACACCGGTTAATGACGTGGCTTTTTTTTTTTTTTTAATGTAGATTGTGAATCCTTATAGGGCTCACAATGTACATATTTCCCTATCAGTATGTCTTTGAAGCTTGGGAGGAAATCCACGCAAACATGGGGAGAACATCCTTGTAGATGTAGTCCTTGAGGGGATTTGAACCCAGGACTCCAGCGCTGCAAGGCTGCAGTGCTAATCACTGAGCCATCTTGTTGCCCCAAATGGCATGGCTATTGACACAATGTAACCACATAAAAATATAACTATTAGAGTGTGGGATAGAGACTCCGCTGCGATGCACAGAGGCTGCCAACCTGCTCTGTTTCCAGCGCCGTGTCCGGCACTCCATCTGGGACCGGAACTGGCGCTTCTGGGGTCAGGGATGGGGGGGGGGGGTCAGCAATGGGCTAGAGGCCTTTTTCTGGCTCCGACCCACCCCTGGCTATTCAGTTTCTTCTGGGAATCAGCTCACCTGCGCTTCTACTCTTGCCTGTCTTGCCTTTTCCCTGCGTTCCTGTTGTGTTCTTGTTTTGGCCTCCATGTATGACCCTGCTTGCATCCTAGACCACCTCTCATTGACCTGTGATTTGGATACCTCGTGACCTCCAGTGTATGCCCCAGCTTATCTTATTGCACTAGGTTCCTAACAGTAACAATACACAAAACTCTTAACAATTCCATAACTTCAATTAAAAAAACATTTGCAACAAACTTTATAATGCTAACCAGTATTTTTCATTATGAAGTAGCTTCTTATTCCTCAAGTAGCAATTAGGTTAGGATAACCTGACTCCTTTCACAGTTACAGACAGTACATAGACAGAGCACAATGACAGCCATCATAGTATCATATTTGATACAAGAGGTTACAGTAATGAATAGATCAATGTGGTCAATATAAGAAGGTAAAATAGACCATGAGAAACAAGACAAATTGACATATAGTACAGTACAGAGTCTGTTGCTTGGATACACAACAATGTGAAAATCTTAGCATTATGTCCTTAAACCTAGTTGGACAGCCAATTATATTCTATATATTAGTTGCTTGGTAGAAACTTGTAATTAGCTAGTGGGTTAAAGAAAAGTCCCCTAACAGCCTGTACTAGAGTAATTCCCTTTACCATGCTTATGTATGGTAGGGGCAAGTGTCTTAAAGTTTTCTGTACATCTGAAAAGTTGACACATAGGTTTATACTGTGCAACCATGTTCACATAACAATTGAAACTTTTTTTTATACCAATTGGTCATCAGATATTGGTCACTTAAAGTGTGGTTAGGTAACAATTGTTCTACATGGACAGCCCTTTTAAGAAGTAATTAAGGTTATGCTAAAATCTGTGTTTATTACTTTACATTTAAAATGGAAGCTATAATATGAGATCCATCGGACAGATGTAGCAAAATTTAACTTGACACTCAACACACTCTATGACATTTGTTAATTTAAAGTTTGTTGCAATAGTGCAGTTAATGCATCAAGTATGAACTTAAATAATTTTTCCAGATTATAAATATTATAAAGGGAGCAGGAAACAACTCAGTTCTGAACCATGTCAGTGCAACTTATGCTTCGTTCAGACTTGCGCCCGGTGTGTGCATTCTGCCGGGTTTCCATCTTAAGCCCCGGGAAACTGGAAAGGGGACGGTAACCTGGTGGTCAGCTTTAAAACCCATTCACTTGAATGGGTTTGTAAAGGTGACCGCTCATGTCCGCCTGCGACCTGTCTATAGGGAAACCATTTTTTTTAGCCAGACACAAACAGGATATACAGGACTTTGTGACCGGATATTGGGCGCAAGTGTGAACGCCCCCTTAGTTGGTATTTAAGTGATTGGGAGTTCATCTCCGGTAACCTGGTCTGGCCATTACACAGAGAACTACTTCCTGCTACACTCACTCTATTGCGTTCCACTGAAGGGGTTCCAGGTGCTGGACCCCTACCAAACTGATATTGATGACTTACCTTTAAGTTAGGTCATCAGCATGTTTAGCCCCCCCAAAACTTTCAAACTTTGCTCTATTAAGGATACCATTATTACCATTATTATTCAAAGTATTGGCATGGTGTGTTATTCATCATTTTGGCAGAAAAAAAGAACCCTATTATAAGTCATTGAGGTCAGTCAGGTGCCAATGATATGCAAAAGTGACCTAACCCTGCAACAGAGCCATCAATGCTGATGTACATAAAGTCTAAGCCTTTACTGTATATCAGATGACCCTAAAAGCTTCAAATTATTTATTACAGAAATCTCATTCTAAAGTTCAATTTTATTTCAGAGAGTTTTCAGATGTGAGAAAGTTTTAATGTGCCATATATTAATACTAATATAATTATATAATTTTATCACCTTTTAAGTATTAAATTTCCCTCATAACAATAAAACAGACATTACAAAAGAAATATTGTAACACTGTGCTTCAAATTACTTCTTTGTTTTAATGTTTCATTCCGTTTTAGAATACTTACTTTTTAGTTCTTTTCTTTTGTTTTTCTATTAAACCATTGAGTATCAGAGATGCATATGTTCAGAACACATACAGTGGGGAAAAAAGTAATTAGTCAGCCACCAATTGTGCAAGTTCTCCCACTTAAAAAGATGAGGTCGGCCTGTAATTTACATCATAGGTAGACCTCAACTATGAGAGAAAAAATAAACAAATCCAGAAAATCACAATGACTTGGAAAGAATGTATTTGCAAATTCTGGTGGATAATAATAATAATAATAATAATAATAATAATAATAATACTTAATAATAAGTATTTGATCAATAACAAAAGTTCATCTCAATACTTTGTTCTATATCCTTTGTTGGCAATGACAGAGGTCAAACGTTTTCTTTAAGCCTTCACAAGGTTGGCACACACTGTTGTTGGTATGTTGGCCCATTCCTCCATGCAGATCTCCTCTAGAGCAGTGATGTTCACTCAGCAACAAGGACTTTCAATTCTCTCCAAAGGTTTTCTATAGGGTTGAGATCTGGAGACTGGCTAGGCCACCCCAGGACCTTGAAATGTTTCTTACAAAGTCACTCCTTTGGGGAGGACAGAGGAGCATCTTAGAGGAAAAGTTACAGGTCTGTGGGCCAGAAATCTTGCTTGTTTGTAGGTAACCAAATACTTATTTTCCACCATAATTTGTAAATAAATTCTTTCCAAATCCAACGTGATTTTCTGGATTTGTTTTTTCATTTTGTCTCTTATCTTTTTAAGTAGAAAACTTGCACGATTGGTGGCTGCTGGAATACTTTTTTCCCCACTGTAATAGTAAATTAAACTACCTAAATTCTACAAATTTTTTGTTTATTATTACAGTGAGATGATATTTAACATCTGCTTTGTTTGCAAGAGACTGAAAGGATTCTGCAGGACCTTAACACCGATGGCTTATCATTAGGATGGTCCGTCGACATTTGTTTTGTGGAGATGACCTGCATGTACTAAGTCTGCTTCAGGGTTTACATAGATACAGTGGGACAAATTTCTTTAGACTGGTATATCATATGCCAGACTTAATAATGGCCCAGATTAGTGTAGGGAATGACTGTGACCTCTTCATAAATCAGTCTGCCACCACAACGCCAAGATAGAAATCTATGCTGGTTAGGAACTGCCATAGATTTGCATTATGACTCCCTCGAGAAACGTGACGTAAGTTACAGTAAATGTGTTGGACCAAGACTTGGATACCTCGACTTTCCCCAATTCCCGCTTTGTACACCCACATTCACACAATGGCAGGAACAAATCGGAGCTTAAGGTGCACGTTTGAGGTACATCATATGTACACATTTATGAAAAGTCATGGCATATAGTGGAAAAAATATACAGTATGCTACGTCAGATGTATTTTTTTTATCACACCCCAACTGCTATTGTTTCTTGAGTTTTGATTTTATGGTATTTACTGTAAAGTTACAATGCCGGTCAATAGGATTATAATGATTTATGACATTGTATTTTCTGTTTTTTGGTCGTCCAACTTTGATGGGAAGTTGCCAGGCTCCCTGACCACTGAGCAGCTGCCAAGCCTGCCGGGACATTGGCTGTCACCCTGGTGATTTGGTGTTCTGATCCAAATCTGTTCAGAAATTCCAAAGATATAAACCCTTTTAGTTTTGATACAAATTAGGGCATACTAGTCAAGTGGGTGGTCACACTGTGGTTTCTCTGGAGTTGGGGTCTCTATGTGCTACATGCCATGTAGTATTACCACGAAAAAAAGGCTTCTATTTTTGGAATGGCATAACACAGTGTAAGCAGCACTTTTCTCTCCACATGCTTTGTGCGGAAACCTCACGAACTCGATTATAGTGTATGGGGTCCATGTGGTTTCTTAGCTAACCGCTTTTTAATGCATTTAGGTCTCTGTTGGGGGGGCCCCAAGCGGACTCCCCAAATGGAATACCGAGCACAGATGTTACACTCATAACAGAACGGAAGAATATTGTGTTATTGTTCTTTGCCTGCAGTCAAATATGAAGTAAGGTGACTGTATATAGAGGTATTCGCCCTACCCGTGTGCTGCTATGGCATTTACGTTTAACAGCAGCGGCTGTCTGCTGACATTATAACCATGGCTTTTATATCTAAGTCTAAAGTGGCCTTTACAAAGATTTGATGATGGAAACTGGACAAAAAAACCTTAACAAAGTTATTAAGAAAGTTATAAAAATTTCAGTAGAATGATTTTACCTACTGTTGTACAACATAAGAGTGTCGGAAACCACAGAAGTGTTATATGACTATACAAAGGAACTTGTTCATGTCACTGAACTGTATTGTGATTAAAAGAAAGGTATTTCTTAGAATATTAAAATATAAATTTCCACAGCTACGACGACTCTCAGATAACAAAGTCACTGACAATTGAAAAATTTGAACCTATATTGTACTTAAAGAGAATCTGTCATCTTGTTTTCCAGGGAGAATGTTCCACCAAAAAAGCCTTATCTGTCAAGGCATGGACTTCACAAGACTTACAAAGGTGTCCTATGGTATCTAGCACTAAAACAGTATCTGCAGCATCCATGATGCCATTGCTGGTTCACTTATTTTCTTGCTTTGAACAGATCAACATCAGGAACTGTGAATTTGCTGCCAAGGGGGCGTTCACATTACCGTTGGTTACCGTCAGCAGTGTCCGTAGCTGTTGTCCGTTACAAGATTTTAGCAAAGAACACTAGCTGAACCATCAGTAGTCCGTTAAAATTTCCATTCATTTCAATGGGATTTTATCGTGTCCGTTTACACCCAAGTTGTTTTTTTCCAGCGGACAAAAAAATCCTACATGCAGGACTTTTCTGCCCCTTAGAAAAAAAACGGACGGCAAGTGTCCGTTATTTTTTAACATTGAAGTCTATGGGCAACGGACTTATAACGGACAGTAACTGATAACCAGTTTCTGTTTCTGTTATGATAGTTGTCCATTTTTATTTTTTTTTCAAATTGACACCTTCATAATGGAATCCAACGGTAGCGTGAACCCTGCCTAATACACCCATGACATGTCCATTGTTATAACATAATAACACCTGACCAGTGGTTTTAATATTGTGGCTGACAGGTCTAATTATTTTCATTGCCTCAGGAATGGCCAGACATGCTTTTTCTATGAAATATTGTATATTTCATAGCCTGCTAAGGTTATGTGAGGACTGGACACAGAACTGCTGTAAACAATACTATCTTCATTTTCCTAAGTGCTGTATTGTAGATGAACGGACCCTCAAGATTTCTTCTGGCTGCCGGAGCAGATTTTGTTTCAGATGTTCCAGTCAGAGAAGAATCCACTTAAGCCACTCATTTAATACAGAGCCAGAAGTTTGAGGAAAAAAAAAATGAAAAAATAAAATGAGTACCTGCCCAGACTTATTGTATGTTGTATCAAAGTCTGCACTTCTTCAATATACAATGCTGCCAGAGCCCTTTTCTATTGGGTATTTCTGTAAGAATTGGAAAAGTCTATACCGCCATCTTTATGGATCCTGCGCCGTATGAGTTTGCGTTGCTGCTCCAATGCCACAGAGAGACAAAGAGGTGCCGACAGCTGAGGGCACCCTGTGTGCGACTTGGCTGCATTGACGGTGCCCATCTGCCAGATAGCACCAATGTGCCACTAATAAGGTAATGGCGCTGTTCTCTGAGAGAAGGAGGAGCTGATATAAGCATCTGCCATTTTGGTCAGGGCAGTGTGAATTACATCATGCTCCCATCTCACAGCTGGAGGTGGTAGTAAGTCAGGGCATTGCATCTACCATTAGGGTACAACAGCCTTATAAAAAAGGAAGGACTGAAAGCCTTAGATGCCAGTAGCAGAGCCCATCATCTGCTGGGGGTGCAAAGTGGGTGACCAATAACCATAGGGACATGTCTGCAAGTCAACGAGAGAGGATTGTGCACTGAGACTGGAGAGTGTGTACTGAACCTTGGCTGCTGGACCTGCATGGCTTGGGACTTCACTGTGATGCCACTGGCAATAATTTGTGTACTACTAGTAATGGGACAGTGAACTGCATTATACTCTGTTCTACCAAATTTGTGTGCCTCTGCAGAGATAAGTAACTGTCAAGAACTGTGCCCTCATCAAAGCTTAAAGTACCATACCTCCTGTGGATAATGTGAAAGTTTTATGGCTTGAAGTATTTGCACCATCTAAAGAGTCTATCCCTCAGTTAAAAATTTAGTGGCCAAACTTCAAGTAATTCCACCACTCTCTTTTCATGTAAGAGGAGGTGCCAGTGAAGAAAGCCCAGTCTCTTCACATGTATTTCATGGCACTCTCAAAATATTGTAGTTAGTACAACACAGTTTTATTGGTACATATTATTAAGGATCAGACTTGCAGACATAGCAGAATAGATCATCAGACATCAATCATATATGGAAAATCCCAGAAAAAGTAATAAAGACTGTTAAACGTTTTGGGTCAAAATCTGACCTTCTCAGCAGACACCTGTTTCAGTCAATGTAAAATAAGGGCGCTCTAAAAAAAACCCGCCTGTGTGCTAAAGATACAGCACAATTATTCTCATTTATGCTGGCAAAGAGGCAATATAAATTTCCCCCACTGTAAATAAAGTGTACCGCACCTTCCTACCTATAACCCAAGCCTCTGCCAGATAGTTAAGAACCACACTCATTTTGGACCACATAGTGGGGGCAGAATTACTATCCCTATCAAATATTTAGACAAATGTAGACTTATAAAACACCAAAATGATCACACTTGTTCGTTTCAGATGACAAACTTGGTAACCTTTGGTGACTGTCTAGCAGAGACAGGTGAACAGATTCATTCCCAGCCGCCAAATTGTTTGGTTTTTGACTGTGAGCCACTGTGACATTCTGATGGCACCTGATATCACTTCAGAGCCTTTCAGACAATGGTAGAGGACACCTTACAGTGTTGATGTCATTTACATTACATAAGGTGCTGTTGCCTAAAATATAGGGCATTTCTATGATTGTGTAAGTAGCAATTACTCCATTTTCTTAAGCAACACACAGGACTTATTAAAACAAACTGTAGCCAGATTTATTATTTAATCTTCCATACTGCCACTCATTGTCACAGCTACCACCACTCAGTCAGAAAAGTTCTGCAGCCTGGTCCATCATATTATTCCATGCTGTACTGCCACTCATGTTACCACTGCCACCACCACTCAGCCTGGACCATTACATTCCACTATATCCACTTTTATTGCCACAGTGTTAGCATTAAAAAAACACACATTCAGGTTTCACATCTGCTTCCATAAATGAATAGTTTTTGGTGGCTTTTTTAAGACCCAATTTTTCATCTCAGCCACAAATCTTCTCCCAGATAACAACAAGCCGGTAGCACTTAAAAGTCATTAAAATGGGCTAATTTTCTATACACCACTATTGTTTGCAAGATAACTGCCATGTGTGTCTAAAAAAACATGGGCAAACATCTTTTCTCCAAAAAATTTTAATTTTTGGACTCTTTTGCATTTTAAAATGCATAAAAACAAATGGCAGATTAGTATATGGTTAAACTTGAGTTGCATCCACTACTTACCATCCATTTTTCCATTGACATACATGTCACTTCACATTGACATAACTTCGGCTGTTTTTGGCTTAGAGAGCTAGAAACTGGATAGATAGGTTCCTAGGAGACCTGACATTGTTATATGCTATTTAAGTTGTGGTTTTTGTTCCAAACTTTTTTGACTTGAAACAAATCTAGGCCCCAAACGACCCAAACCCAAAACTAAACAATCTATACTGTCTATCTCATACCACCCAGTGGCGTAACGATTGTGGTCGACCGCAACGGGGCCCAGAGGGTGTGTGAGCAAGCAGAGAAATGGGGGTGCAGGCTGTATGTGGAAAAGAGGGGGAATGGGGTTGCAGGCTCTGTGTGGGCAAGATGGGTATATGGGGCTGTAGGCTGTGTGATCAAGAGGGGGAATGTGGGGTTCAGGCTTGGGGGGGCACTGTGAGGACATAATACTGTGTGGGGGCCAGTGTGAGCATATAATACTGTGTGGGGGCCACTGTGGAGCATATTATACTGTGTGGGGGCCACTATGGAACACATAATACTGTTTGGAGGCCATTGTGGAGCATTTAATACTAACCCAGTATTGTTTACATACCGTGTGCTGCACTTCTCACTCACCGTATTCTTGATAACTGAAGTTGTGGGTACTAAAAATGTATCTCTTTCAAGTATCTAAGATATTGCTTCAGCTCCCGTAACAGCCACTATCAAGAATTCGCTCTATAAAGGGGTTGGGGGCCCCAGACACAAGTTTGCTCTTGGGCCCAAAATACTTCAGTTATGCCACTGATCCCACCTATTAGTTGCCATACTTTGCAACACAAATCTGTACCAGAATTGTTGTATACATTGTCACAACTTACTTTCCACCCCTTTACAAGCCCCTTCCATTTCTAAATAAGCCCCACCCCCTGATAGACCAGACAGATATAATGTCTAAAAGCACATAATAAATGAGGTACACAGCATATAGGCCAACTTTTTGGTGCAAGTTAAGCCAGAATTGTGCCACAGTGTGTTGTGTAATTGCACTTTGTGTTATGTACAAGTCCACATTATTATATTTTACCTTCAAAAGAAAAAATTTCCAGCAGTGAAAGATTTAACAACTGTCAAATGAGCAAAGTGAGCTGAACTGTACCGATGATGAGAGGGCATTCTAAAACTTGACCTATTTACTTTAACTCCATTGATTCAGACTTCCCAGATTTCCATTTCAAAAGGAAAGATCATTAAGCCAAAGAGACATGCATTGATTTTCAAATGCTTCCTTAAGTCACTGAGCTGACTGCGCTTTATGCTATCATTAACCCTTCAGCTGCAGAGTGCACATTACACACCACATTAGGAAGTGATTCTAGGTACATTACTAGCATCCAAGTCAGCTGATTTCAGCCAAAACCTCTCAATAACAGCAGCATTCTTCTGCCAAAGCAACCAACAAAGCCATTTGAGGTTTTAACAAATTAACCTGACTGACAGGGATTATCCTTTAAGCCACTGATTTATTGTATTAGTGGACTGCCTTATAAAAAGCAAGCGCTCAAAATGGATCAACTTGTCTCGCTGCATCCTCTTAAGTCCCTCTCCTGAACACACCAGGCATTGTCTTTTTATTTTACAGATGTTAGGGATAAATGATATGTCATGTGTATAAATCATAGAAACCTTAATTCCTAATGCAAGGAAGCTTTTTCGTTTGGCAAACAGGCACAGCACATTTAATCGCTAGCTCAGAGTCTGTTTCAGTTGTTGGGGCAGATACACAGTCCTACAGTGCAAAGAAAAGCTTCAAGAGGACCTTTCACCATCTCTGTGAAGTCCAGCTTTGTGCATCATTTAATAGTTGCTGATTCACTGATTCCAGCACAGTTGGATTTTTTTCTCTAGCCCCCACTACTCCTGAGCAATCAATGCTGCTAGTTTTGGAGCATGCTATGCTATTTAAGCTCTGTACTGTCAGGTGGGTGGTGTCAGGCAGGAGCAGGCAAGGGGTGTGATTTTGAGCTCTCTGATTGAAGCTCTAAACCACACCCCTTGCCTGCTCTTACCTAACACTGCCAACATGACAGTACAGAGACTCAGCATATTTTTTTTGTGAGAAGAGCTATACTGGGATGTTTTTATTTGTGACCACTGTGCCTCTCTGGGTCTTTATTTTGCCTCTGTGTACTCTCCTCTGGTTGTCGAATGCACTAATACAATGCAAACATCACTCAATGACTGGTGAGTATAAAACACATTAGTGAAATGCAGTAATGGACACAGTCCACCTCTGACTTGAGTTCAGAATACCACCCCCTGCCTGCTCCTGCTTACCTGACAGTACAGAGCCTAAATAGTATATCAGACACAAAAATTAACTGCACTGATTACTCAGGTATGGTGGGGGCTAGAGAAAAAATTGCAACTGCACTGGAATCAATGGATCCACAATTATTAACAGATGGTAAGAACTAGAATTGGTAGAACTGGTGAGAAGTCTTCCTTAATGTTTAGAGATGTTCCTATATCATAATTACACTTTTTAGAGATGGCCATTTTTATGCCGTTTATGGTGTCTGCATCCAGAAGATTCTTAAGAACCAAGTACATCCATAGGGCTTCTTTCACTTGACTGATACCAAAAAGGTGTCCTGGGCCAGTATACATTAGAATACAGCACCTTCTTAAAAACTATGTAGTCAACCTACATTTCTATTCAGAGGCATCTTCAAAATGAAATGCCACTGTAAGTCTACATAGTGACATAATGGGCGTCAAACCTTTATCGCAGTAAGTCATACAGTACTTCTGACAAGGTTCTCTACAGATAAAACCTAGCGCTACTTTAAAGGTTTCACAAAGAAGAGGAACAATACAATATATCACAAGTCACGATACTGTAGTGGTGAGGAATCTAAGTAATGTTGTGGATTTACAATCCACACAGATCTGCTATAATATTGATCACTATGCCATCTCTATAAAACACTGTACAATTTCAGCCTCTTAAATTGGGATGTAAAATATGCAATGTATCCTCCAAGCAGTGTATACACCATATATTGGCCATTAGAATATCAAACATAAGTGGTTTTCTCTCAACTCAGAAACCCAAACACAAAATTAAATAAAAGGATATAAAAGAGTTCAGTTACAAACTGTAGAGTTTCTATAGTGCTTAGTACTTATTGCTTAAAGAGGACCTTTCACCATTTTGCCCACAGGCAGTTCTATATACTGCTGGAAAGCTGACAGTGCGCTGAGTTCAGCGCACTGTCGGCCTTCCCGATCTGGGCCCAGTGTGAGGAGCTTACGGTCCCGGTACCGTAGCTCTTCTATGGTCAGAAGGGCGTTTCTGACAGTCAGAGACGTCCTTCTTCACAGCACAGCCAATCGCGCTGTACAGTGTGAGCGGGGAGGAACTCCCCCCTCCCTCCCTGATAATGCTCGTCTATGGACGAGTACTGCGAGCAGAGGGAGGGGGCGTTCCTCCTGGCTCTCACAGCACAGCGCGATTGGCTCTGCTGTGAAGAAGGACGTCTCTGGCTAACTGTTAGAAACGCCCTTCTGACCATAGAAGAGCTACGGTACCGGACCGTAAGCTCCTCACACTGGGCCCAGATAGGGAAAGTCGACAGTGCATTGAATTCAGCGCACTGTCAGCTTTCCGGCAGTATATAGAACTGCCTGTGGGCAAAATGGTGAAAGGTCCTTTTTAAAGGGGTTCTCCCATCTCAGGATATCAGCCAGGCTGTATGCAGTGTCTGCTTCTTTCTTCCTGTATTTCTCTTCCTCCCCCTCCCTCCTGCTGAACGGGACACACAACACTTCTGCAGGTCAGATAATATACCGATTCTTGTTCAGAACAGACTCTGAGTTATCTGTGTGTTTACATAGAGAGATAACAGACTTGGCTTTATCAGCAAAGTGCAACTATCTGAACGGATTGCCCTGCCGGCACTGAGTAAGTGATGTCACTTGTCCGGTCTCCTAGGTCCATGGTTATAACAAAGCAGTGTAAACAATGGGAGAAATAAGTTCACATAGCAGAATTCCTAAAGCAATATTTTTAGAAAAATGCTTCAATTTACATAAGCTACCAGTATTGATAGAATCCTTGAGATGTGACAACCCCTTTAACCTCCGTATTTATATATGAGCAGTATAGACAGGTATTATATCACTAAAGGATTTGCTACTAAGCATCTAGAGTGGAACATCCACAACAGTACAAAGTAAATACTTGTCCCAATTTAAAGGTATATTCTGTGATTAAGGCTCCAGCCCCACCTTGCAGAAACGCTACACAAGGATTGGGAAATATATAGGAAGTTCTTATACTTCTCCCTTCTACTCAATCCATTCCTGACTTTGGCTCAAAAAACGCTACAAAATCTGCAACAAAAAAATCTGCATTTCTGCCTTAGCCTAAAAGGAGTTTGCAGGTTCTCACGACCCCTCTCTTTCGTAGTAAATCTTCAACACACTTGTGAAATTGGAAGACTGGATCTCCTAGTTCCTCCTCTCTGCTCTGTCACCAGCAAGGAAGAGTAAGCAGAACTGTTGCTTGCTGAAAAGGATCAATGATCTTCGATCATTACTATTTATTTCACACAATTGCAGGTTAAATTTCCTTCTTGCTGGTGCAGTCTCATTCACATCAGTCTATTCCCCAGTGCTACCTGTGATTAACCAATAAGAGCATTGATTTGTTGTATGGCTTGCTTTGTGTTTGGCCACAGTCAGAGGTGAAGAACCACAGTGGGTTGTACGATGTAACTAGTTATATCAATATCTGTGTAAAATAGAAGTTTATCTCTTAGTAATCACTTAAATATCTTTTTATGAGGACTGAAAGCTCCAAAACTGTCATTTATAATCTATACTTACATATTCAACGGTTTCTCAACCAAGAAATTGGTGACCTTTAAGGGAATTCTGACAATACTAAAGTGTAAGGATGAGAAAGGCAGAGTATTAGAGACTTGTGTCTGTTTCACGCATTGCAGGACTGTACAATTAATTCAATTAATTTGACATTTCTAAAAATAGTGATTCTGATTTTCACCAGATTTGTGAAATTGTTATTAGTCCTACAACACATTAGTCCAATGTATTCCATGCAGGTTTTGTCCTCTCTGCTACAAATGTTGTCTTTATTGTAGTCAGTGGAGTTGGGTGGTAGGACAAACCTGTTCCTAATATCTAACAACTTTTCCCAGTGCTGGCTCACTTTTTTTCTAAAATTTCTTTAAGCAAAAACATGAAAATCAAGATTGCCCATATGCTTGAAAAACATTTTAGGCAGAAAATACTCAGCCCTACATGCTACAAATGGAAAATAAAGCGTTTCATCTGAAACAACCAATTATTTGATATTAAACCAATATGTAAAATATATATTAAATATAACTTGACAACTAATATGTTAAATGCACAATTTCACTTTACATAGATTTTATCAATGGCATATATTGCCTCCATCTAAAGCAGAGGTTCTCAAACTTATTTTGTCTACCGCCCACTTCGAGAATTATTTTCTAGCACCCCCCCAAATTTTTTTACTTTACTACATTCTAAGGATCACAATCGCAGTCATTATGTTAATAATTAAATTATGTGTGTCATGTGAAAATAAGACTTTCTGATGAGGGTAATGTAAAACACCATTTTGTAATATTAGGAAAACTTTTATTCATGTTATTAAAACAAACATTTCAATTTTAATTTTAAAACTAATCTAATGTGAAGGATGAATTTGATGATTTTTAACAAGTTTGTTAATATCACACTCGAATTTACTCAAAAACAGGCGTAAGTCACCACGTTCGGTAATCTGCAACCGATTTGCAAATCTGCAAAGTTTGTGTTAAAAGCAAAAAAACAATTTTAAAGGGGTAGCCTCATGAAGCTTGATCTGCCTTCTAAGCTGCCTAAAAATCTTCTTTCTTCCTGTTTGCTTGCGTCAATTAGCCCCGCCCCCAAATTAGAGTGTAGCTCCGCCCACCACATAGCGTGATCCTATGGGATGACTGAAGGGCCTGTGATGTCATCAAAAGGTCCTGTAGACTTGGATTTACCTTGTACGGAGTTTCCTAAAGGACCTGGCTCCTCTGCCCACTAGCAGCCTGCTCTATACAGTATAATAAAGCTTTATCCTAGTGAACAGAGAGACCAGGTCCTTTAGCCCAGTGGGATTTAGACTGCTTTATATAAGAAAGCAGCACTTATTCCGCACACACCCCCCCCCCCTCTATCTCACAGCAGGGAGCTAGGTGATGTGTATGTGATATGTATGTGTGGTGCAGACACAGGCTGGCTCCGTACACTCAGCCCCCCCCCCCCACACACACACACAGCAGGGAGCTACGTCATGTGGCTCCCTCAGCAATGAGCAGGGGGCCAGGTGCTAGTGTCCATAATGAAGTGAATAAAGTAAGATAGTGGACAAACAAAGCAGTTTTGCTGAAGCAGTGTATTTAGGAAAAGTCTTAAATCCACATTAACAAGCAGTATAGATAGAATCATTGTTATGATACCACCCCTTTAAATTAGCCATCGCCCCCCTAAACCGCTTCAACGCCCCCCAATCTTCTCTGTGCCCTTTACTGCCCCCCTATAGGCCTCCAGCGCCCACAAGGGGGCGTTATCGCCCACTTTGAGAAAGACTGATCTAAAGGGAGTCTGTCAATAGTATAAACATTCCCTTGTAGAGGTAATGCTACAGTTTCCAAATATGTCGCTGTTATTTATCTTTGGAGCTCCATTTTAAATTGACTTTTTTGTTCACATGCAAATGAAGGGAAACATGATTTGGGGTGCATCTTAGGTTGTCTAGGTTCGGTCTCAGCTCTAGATTCCTAGACAAAGCCCTCTTATCCTCATTTGTATCTGAATAAAACAACACTGTACATGAAAATAGGGCCCCAAAACTAAATAGCAAAGGCATATTTGGAAAGTGTAGAATTTGATTAGGTTTATAATGTATTTATTGCTGATAGACTCCCTTTAAGGTCTGCACAACAGTATATGTCACATTAAGGCATGTAGGGACATCTCTAGGGAGTATTGGGGCACTTTACAATTCTACAATAAATAGGGAGCAAACCTCTACTTTAAAGTAGTTCATGGTCCGGGGCACATGCAGTTTCATATACTGCTGGAAAGCCGACAGTGCGCTGAATCTGTGCCCGGGGTAAAGAGCTATCAGTCCCGGTACCGTAGCGCTTTACAGTCAGAAGGGCGTTTCTGACACTCTGTCAGGTATGTCCTTCTCCACAGCAGTGCCTATCGCGCTGTAGAGTGTGAGCTGGGAGGAGGGCGTTCCTCACCGTTCACACAGCACAGCATGACAGGAACGTCCTTCTGACTGTAAAGAGCTACAGTACCGGCACCGATAGCTCTTCACCTGGGGCACAGATCAGGAAAGCCGACAGTGCGCTGAATTCAGCGCACTGTCGGCTTTCCAGCAGTATATAGAGCTGCCTGTGCCCCAGACCATGAAATGTCCTTTTTAAGTAACATAATGTTATAAAGAATACAGGGGGATGATTTAGCTATGCACATGTTGCTTATTGACTGCATAAATCTAATGCATGAAGCAAGAGTTTTTGTTGAATAGCAATTGTTTGAATATTAGCATGTAGTTCTAGCAGTCAAAGTGTTACATATAAGGAAGATAAAGGCATAATCATGCACCCAAAAAAAAACCCCAATTTTTAAGAATATATGGACCTGCATGATTATGCAGTCAGTAAGCAACATGTGCATAGCTAAATCATCCCCCTGTATTATTTATGTATATAGGACCAATTTGAGAAATAACTAACTTACCATATATCTTGTATGACTTTTATTTGGATGTACTATTTTTATCCCTTCTGAATTTTCTTTTGTATGTTATAATGCTTTTTAATGTGATTTAATAAATATACAATTTTTATTCACGTTCATGTTGTAGTTTGCCTCCTTTTGGCATCTAGTGTAGTTGTTGTATTGGATCTACCCTATTTTGCCCTATATTTATGTGTATTGCTATAATGTTATAAAGACCAATGAAAGTGTCATCCTAATAAATGTCGGGGTCACCAGGAATATTCCATATGTAAATGTTTGAGAACATTTGGTTTATGAGTCCTGTACTCCACCCATATGATTCTCAATATATATCATTGGACCATATAATCCTACTTAGAGCTAAGCTCCACATTTTTAAGCGCACTTTGGAAGCATGTACATCTTCCAGAGCTTAGAACTTGTTGTTTTCAAACACTCAATGTCACATACCAGATATCACAATTGTCAAATGATTTTGCATCTTCCCTGCCACAATGATGTGCTCAAAAGGTTCCCTAAGTAAATCTTTAGAGTTGGGAAAAGGTCGCCAACTTGATATAAGGCAAAGATCTTTCTAAAGAATTTTCAAATAAACAAGTTTATTCCAACAGGCTTACAAATCCATGTCCATATGGGAGAAGACTGATCATTTATAGCCCTTATCTGTCATTTTCTCAAATATAAAAATATGTATGAGCTTATAGCTGACACTCCTGAACTCATTCAGAGACAGCCAGTATGTCTGTAGCCATAATTATATGTTGTGTCCTAGACAGGCAGCATGGAAGTATGTGTAATAGCAAATCTGTATGCATTGTATTGGCATTATTATTACTACTGTCTATAGTATTATATGTGCAGAGACTGAAACAATGCAGCAAAGCTGTGTGCTAAGCAGTCTTTCATTGCTTACCAGAAGCTATTAAGAAAGGCACAACCAACTGATAGCCATTGCAAGAGACACTATTTAGTAGTACACATCAAGGTGACCTTATGTTTTTGTCACAACTTTGGAAAATTACAAGAAAAACACAACTTTAGCATGACATGTGAACACAGTAGTGCTTCTCTAAGTGTCTGCCAGCAAGTCTAGTAAGTAAAAACAAGTAAATTAGAATTTTTGATGGTTATCACATTGGCTATCCACTGACTACAAGTTAGTTAAAATGATGATCACTATTTTAATACATGGATGATAAATATTAGTTTCAGAGATTTTCAAAATCCTGACCAATCTTTAAGTAGCAGTAACTTCACTAGATCCAGTATGGTTTAGGAAGGTGTTTGATTTCACTGCTGGAGTGCCAGAAGTAGGGACCAATCACAAAGAATTGGGACTATACTAATGGTTCAGTGGGGTAAAAAAAGAGATGTTTATTACATTTTTTAAAAAATATTTTAAACCTCCTCTTGCCCTCAGACTTTAGAAGGAGTCTGTCAGCATGAAAAATTGGTTTCAGACTAATGACAGTACCTTGTAGGGTTGCTTCTATACTTTCCACAGGTGCCATTCTTATTCTGAATTTTCATGAAAATCAGGATTTTATTCTCATGCAAATTAGTTGAAAGGACTTTAGAGGTGTTATTTCTGCTAGGGCTTCACGCTCTGCTACAGATAAACACCCCTGCCACCAAGCTCTGCCCTCCATTGCTTGAGTGACATTTTCCACTTAGTCACACTTTGTCTGGAGATAGGGGCAGTTATCTAGTAGAGATCAAAGCCCTGGCTGCAGAAGATATGCCCCCCAAACCCCTTATCAACTAAAATGCATAAGATTAAAACTCTTTAATTTTCATAAAAAAATTGAGCTGCAATGCAAAATATGAAAGGCATCATTAGAAAGTGTAGAAGTAGATCTACAAGGTACTGTCATTAGTTTGATAGTGATTGATTTTCCTGCTTATGGGTTCCATTCAACAATGATCTTTCACCACCTCCAAGAAGTCCAGGCCTTTAAAGGGGCTCGAAAAATCATTTTTAACTAAGCACATACTTGCATAGCTTTTAGAAAGTCTATTCCACACCTACCTTTTGTATGTACATCACCTCAGTGGTTTTTGAATGAGCCTGCTTTTATTCATATGCTAATTAGCCTCTTGGTGCACCCCAGAAGTCTCATTGTGCACCCTCTGCTATTCTTTCCTTTGTATGTGTACAGCACAGCCTGCTGCTGATGCTGCTGATGACTCAGCTTCCTGTTTGCACATACACATAGGAGATAATAGCAGAGAGGAGGCTGCTAGGAACTTACTGTGCTGGCTAATTAGCATATAAATAAAAACAGGCACATTCAAAAACCACTGAAGCAATGTACATACAAAAAGCACGTGTGGAATAGCCTTTCTAAAGGCTATGCAAGGATGTGCTTAGTTAAAAATGAATTTTCCCAATGATAGAGCCCCTTTAAATGAATTATTAGATACTGCTCCGCTGAGTCAGGAACAGTTGGAATTTAGTTGGAGCTTAGATAACACACCAGGCACCAAAACTACCTGCACTTGCTGCTTTTAAATAGTGAGGACTATAGAGAAAATTCCATCTGTGCTGGAATCAGAGGAGCGGCGCCTATTAACAAATGCTAAGAACTTGAAATGGTGGGGGTGATGAAAAGTGCTCTTTAGATTGTTCAGAAAGCACCAGAATTTCATTTGTGCTATACTCCTGCATATGCTTATTCTCAATTAACAAACTGTTTTGTTTGTGAAAACTTTAAAGGGAACCTAATATAAAAAAATTCATTCATTCATGACTCAGGAGTCCAGTGGGAGGTGCAATTGTTCTGGATCGCCCATTGGACTCCTAAACCTAAAATAAGCAAATATTTAAACAAATAAATTCCAAGCTCTACTGGAACATTTCTAACAAAACTATATCAGCCTATTCAGTTAAATATATATATATATATATATATATATATATATATATATATATATATATATTGCCGGTAGACTAGAACAATTTTCAATGTCACAAAGTGTTATGCTTATTGCCGGGTCTGATCAACTAGTACATGGCACAAGGAAACAAAGTAAGACTCAACATGTCATGTGATATTCGCCCAGGCTCTGAACTAGTTAAAACCCAATCTATCAGTCTTGTCCACAGTTTTATCCTTAAGGAACTAGTTATTCCACTTGCTGTACACACTCTGCATACTAAATACAGTAAGACAGAAGAAGGCAATGTGGTTAAATTTCCTTCATGTTGACTCATAATTTTTTCAAGGAGTCGAAGTATTTTGTAAAGAATTCAAAAAAGTAATAGAAACATACGTGATTGGATTATCTGAATAGACAGCATTTTTATATTTGTAGCAGATTGTAAAAACACTATATTGAATGTGCCTTAGAAACAGGAAAAGACTCTATTATGTCTGAAGCACAATTTAAAATAATCTTTTATTTAATATAATGTAGTCTAGAAGAAGAAAGATGTTACTTCTTCATTTCCTGAGCAGCAATCTCATGACAGGCGCCTAGCCACCGCTGCTTACACTACCCGTCACTTAGAGATTAGCAAATCTTTTTTAACAGTCTTGGATTACACGGCAAATAATGTAATAAACACTATTGAGGACTAAAAATAAGGATTACAACAACTGTGCAAAGCTTTAAGCATTACACATCTAGAAAATAACATTCTAGGGTAGACAACAGGAGATAATGAATTAAAAGAATGACATTGTGGATAAATTCATTTAGAAATTAAAGGGATTCTTCCACTAAAACACATTTTTTTCTAGTTAGCACGTCGGAATAGCCTTTAAAAAGGCTATTCGTCTCTTACCTGTGGAAGTACACTCTGTTCGGCGAAGATTGCCGAACGTACTGCGCATGCGCGAAATTGCGGTCCCAGCCATAGTGCGGGCACCGCAATTTCGCGCATGCGCAGTACGTTCGGCAATCTTCGCCGAACAGAGCGTACTGCGCAGGCGTCCGACAGTACGCTGAAGAAGCAAGGGGAGGACACCAAAGACCAGAGAGGCGGCGCTGCGGTCGGTTTTCAAGCTGCAATGGGGACGCCCCCATCGCTGCGAGAGAACTAATTAGCATACCGGTACAAACCGGTATTTTGAACGAACGGTGCGGCGGAGAGCACTTCCACAGGTAAGAGACAAATAGCCTTTTTAAAGGCTATTCCGACGTGGTAACTAGAAAAAAATGTGTTTTAGTGGTAGAATCCCTTTAAGTGCTATGGACAACTTTGTATAATTTTTTACTGAACTGCATTTATTTCTCAGCTGTTCTTCTTTTGTGGCCCTCATGTGTTCACATACATTGCAGGCTGCTCAATTCCATTTAGAGTAAAATCATCAGACAAGGCATCCAACCATTCTATAAATGGTAGCCCTTATCTGTTCTCTCCCCAAAAATTTTTATATACTGAAATCTTTTCAATTTAAAGAGGTTGTCCCATCCCAAGGATCCTATCTATAGTGGTAGCTTATGTAAATTGAAGACTTTTCCTAAATATACTGCTTTAAAAATTCTGCTTTGTTTGTCTGCTATGTGACCTTATTCCTCCCATTGTTTACACAGTTTTGCTATAACCACTGACCTATAGGACAAGTGACGTCACTTACTTAGTGCTCTTGCCGGCAGGACAATCATTCAGCTAATTGCATTTTGCTGATAAAGCCGAATTTGTTATCTATCTATTTAAACTGACAGATAACACTGAGTCCATTCTGTACAAGCATCTGCATATTATCTGATCTGCATAAGTGTTGTGTGTCCCATTCAGAAAGAGAGAGTAGGGGGGAGAGAAATACAGAAAGTGAGCAGAAGACACTGCAGGCAAAGCTCTTGAAACACTGAGATGGGAAAACTCCTTTAAGTTTGTTTTATTTTTCATCTTAAGGCTTAGGCCCCATGGAAACACAGCTTTTTTTGTTGCAGATTTTGTTGCATTTTTTGAGCCATAGCCAAGAATGGCTACAAAACGAATGGGAAATGTATAGGAAGTTCTTATGCTTCTTCTTTTTGCTTAATCCACTCCTGGCTTCAGCTCAAAAAAAGGTAACAAAAAAAGCTGCATTTCTACAACGTGGGGCCTTACCCTAAAGATTCTTCAGGGAAACAGAGATAAAGGCTACAGAGTGGTTTTCACCCTGAACAGGACCAGGCAGCCTACAATGCTTTAGAACACATGGAGGTTGCAAATGTGTCTAGAATTCTACTGAGGTTTGGAAATTCAGATATCTGGAGGGTTACCAGCACAATATGCAAATGCATGTCCTCTTGATTAATTGTTCTATGTGCATGAGCCTGTGCACAAGAGCAATGAATGTCTTCTTTTCAGTCATCTCCAAATTGTGTACTTTTCATAGAAGCACTTCTGGGCACTGGGCTTAACTCACAATGGAAACAGCAGCTCTTTTGGTGACCTACAGAGGAGTACTAAATGTATTTGGTTCCAGCTGCTTATATACTGCATATAATAACATATAGTTAGTAACATAATTCTAAGCGCAGAGTAATCCGTCCTATAGGTTCATGTTTGCAACTGAGCTCCCAATCTTAAATAGAAATTCTATTAATAAAAATAAAGTATAGTGAGTATAACTGCTGATTTTATTACCTCCTTTGGGACTCCCTGGGGCCTGAAGAGACCCCTGGATATAATAATTTCACTTCCAGTTTCTGGGCGATGACTTTTAGGTTGGGGTCGAATTCAGTTCAAACTGGTTCACTCTTCTTTAGTTATCACTAATATTATGTGGTCCACTAGTTATGTTATGGCTTCTAGGTTAATAGGTGAGCCTGCTGCGACCCTTGCAGCTTCCCAGAATGGGATCTTGTGTACCCTGTTTTCCATGACAGCAAGACAAATTGAATAGGTCAGCAACTGCACATGCTCACTGCTAGTGAGTTGGCAATCCCACAAAACTGAATGGAGAGGCTGCACATTTCTGTGACTGCTGCACCCTTAAAGTGGACCTTTCATGTCCTCAGACACACGCAGTTTATATATATGGCTAGAAAGTCAACAGTCCACTGTGGCACATAACTGGAAAGCCGACAGCGCACTGTTTGCTTTCTAGAGGTACATAAAATCACAGGTGCTTGAGGACATGAATGAAGGGTCCTCTTTAGAAGGAACCTGGCTGATTCTTATTGATGGAGAAAACAGACACCGGTCCTCTACTCTGGATCCCCACTGATTTCGCAGTTATCACCTATTCAGTGGATAGGTAACAACTAGAGATGAGCGAACAGTGAAATATTCAATATTCGATATTCATTTCGAATAGCCCCTCAATATTCGACTATTCGAAAGAATATCAAACCCCATTATAGTCTATGGGGAAAAATGCTTTGTTTCAGGGGAAGCCACACTTCGACTCAGGAGAGTCACCAAGTCCACTATCACACCCCAGGAAATGATGCCAACACCCTGGAATGCAACTGGTACAGCAGGGGAAGCATGTCTGGGGGCATCTAACATGCCCAAGTACCTGTATTACACCACTATCTCGTCCGGATCCCTGTCAGCTTGCGATATGCAGGAGCTGACTTTTTCCCATATGAATGCATTGACCAGCGTTGACTGACCGAATGCCATACAGAGTACAGCATTTGGCCAATCGACGCTGGTTCTGATGGAGGAGGCAGAGTCTAAGATCGGTCACAGCATTCAACATTGTGGTCCAATCCCAGATGTAGCAGTGTTGAGTGCACAGGTGTAGCAGAGCTGGCCAAGCGCTGAGCTCTGCTACACCCGAAATGTAGCAGAGCTGAGTGTGCGCTGAGGTCTGCTACACCAGAGATGCTACACCTGTGCGATCAACACTGCTACATCTGTGATCGGACCATAATGGAGACTGTTGTGGACCGATCTTAGACCGCCTCCTCCGGCAGAACCAGCGTTGATTGGCCAAATGCTGTACTCTGTATGGCATTCGGCCAATCAACGCTGGTCAATGAATTCCTATGGGAAAAAGTCAGCTCCCGCATATCGCAAGCTGATAGAGCCCCAAAGAGCTGTTTGAGTAACATTCCCACCAAAATAAAGGTAATCCCTAGCTAACCCTGCCTGTACATCTAACCCTGTCTCATAGTCACATAGTTCACAATCTCATATGACCCGAATCTGAAATCGACCATTCGTATAAAGTGGAGGTCACCTGATTTAGCCAGTCAATTACTTTTTCCTGTTCCACCTCCCCTGCGCAGATATTGGTGGAGGGGAAACAGATTTATAGTGTGTTTGCCCCGTGGTATTCGATTGTAATCGAATACATCGAATGGCCTGATATTCGATCGAATATCAATTCGATCGAACGCCGTTCGTTCATCTCTAGTAACAACTTGACATTACCAGAATTCTCCTTTAGCTACCTATCACAAAAATACCCATATAAACTAGGAATTTCATGAAAACTTATTTAATCCATGATTATGTTTTTGGAGCAAGGGAGGAAACTGACGTAACCCCTGCAAAAACTTTTAAAATTAGTTCTATGCCAGGAAACCTCATATCTAAACATGGTCTGACTTTGTGCTACTACATTTATGGTGGAAGTATTCTGCGAACAATAGCACACAAGGCATGCTCTAATTTCCTAATATACTCAGTGCTGTAATTCGTTCCCAGCATGATGATCTCAGGGACCATGTCTACATGGGGCAGTGTTATTTTACGTCATGTACATATGGATAGAATATCTACAAATCCCTACAGACGCAGCCCAAGTGTTTGAATGAGAAGTAATACCCCTCCCCCGGCAGCACTGGTCCCCTAGAGTTTGTTAGTAAATTAGAACACATTTTATGCTCTATTAAGTCTGTTTTATGTCCTCACAGAGAACCTTTTCAGATATTGCTAGTAAAATATCTAACAAACTTCTGTGTATGTGGAAATTCACAGCCCTAAGATCAAAGTAGCCTTAGATTTCTTGAGTATAGCTGTCCACAAAACTCGCTGGGATGATAGAAGTGATAGCATCTATACGTTTATGTCTTATGAACAGTAATTTATAATGGCCCCGTACAAACTCTGAGTAATACGCTACCCATAAAAGACTCTGGGGCCCTACTGTGCCTCTGCCTTCATTTTAACAGAGCTTCTTTCCTGTAAAAAATGATAGAAAAAAAAAAAAAAAACTTTCTCCAGCTTCACTGAGAATAGTCCTATAATAAGGAGCAGCATGATGGTGCTACACAATGCACAGAAAGTCACAGGTGTAATCTGCAGGGCTGTGGCATTGGTGAGACTCTTCTATTCTTACTCAGCCAAACTCCGACTCCTTCTCTGATTCCAACTTCTTAATAAATGGCTGACAGCTATGGTCAGCCAGAAGCTATAAAGCTCCTCTAATTCATTGAAACAGCAGAATTCCTATGAAAGAAAATATACAACAAACTAGACATCAAATTAATTATACAATATTAATAATGGTATAATATAATTAAAACGTATTATTCATTTTAGGTTGAAGCCAGAGTCAGAGTCGGTAACCTGTTTCTGACTCCACAGCTCTGGTGGTTTCACTCCAATACAAATTTTGTAATGTAGTCCATCTACAATGTACCTTGCTATGGGTATCTTCTTTTCTTGCCTTTGGGTGCCTGGTTAAGAGTGCTGCCTCTGTGCCCCCTATAGCTACTCTCTAGCTGCACCTAAAAGGATTTTCCCATCTCAGTGTTTCAGCAGTCTGCCTGCTGTCACTTCTTCTGACTTCCTGTATTTCTCACTCCCCCCCCCCCTCACAGCTTGCTGAACAGGACACTATGAGGTATCACAATACTTATGCAGATGAGATAATGTGCACATGCTTG